>NC_087158.1:5382500-6023266 GCF_035594125.1 Scylla paramamosain | reverse complement strand
TTTGGTAAGGTTGTTCTGTTTCTCAATTAAGATTGTTATTTATTGTGAGTTTCAGCATTTTTGGTATCTAAGATACTTCTTTATATACACGAGTTTTTTGCGTTTTTGCTTTGTGTAGTTCTTGTGAACCACAAGTCTTTTGCTCGAAAAATAATAGGACACTCATGTCTGCACGTTTCTCATAATGTCTTTTTGTTTCCCAATAGGAAGTGCTTTGCATCCATTTTCACCTTTTTTGTAGGTAACAAGCTCAAAAACACTCAAAATATACCTTTTTGGTAATGTTATTCTTTTCTTTTTTTCATATCGGTTGGTTTGCATCCGTTTACCGTTTTTCTACGTATTAAAACACCGAAAATACACGTTTTCAGTAATTTTGTTTTGGATTCGCATATAGAATGACTTCCATGTTATTTATCGTTTTGGTGCCTAACATGCTGAAAAACACTCGCAAGACGGTTTTCTGGCAAAGACGTTTGATTTCCCCATATAGGTGGTTTTGCATGCACTTTAGGGTTTGCATACGCAACAGTCGAAAAAAAAAGCTATAATTAGCATTTTTGATAATGTTCTTGAAATTTCATGAATTTTGCCCGAATTTTGGCATCTCGGTACCTGTGAAGAAGAACAAGAAAGAAAAAAATATTCTTATTTTTTTATTTATTTTTATTTATTTTTTTCTTAATAGAGTCTATTTATAGCTTTTAGCTTTTTTGGTACTTAATGAATTTAAAAACACTCATAATACACGTTTCTCGTAATGTCTTTTTCGTTTTCCACAAATAGGGTTCTTAGCATGTTTTTAAAGCGTTTTATTGGTAACATGATCAAAAACACTCAAAATACATGTTTTTGGTAATGTTATTCTGTTTCTCCATAAAGTATGTTTTGCATGCGTTTTAGTTTTTTGGTATATAAGGAGCTCAAAAACACTTAAAAGGCAAGTTCTTGGTAAAAATTGGTTTTTATTAAATTTAATGTGATTCCCCTGCTTTTTAGTGCTTTATATCCTATCACGCTCAAAAACACTCAGAAGACACTTTTCTGGGAATGTCATTTTTTCCCACATAAAATCTGGTTTCACATACAATTTGGAGTTTTGGTAACTAAGAATGTGAAAAGCTCTCAAAATACACGCATTTAGTAAGGTTGTTCTGTTTCTCAATTAAGAGTGTTATTCATGAGTTTCAGCATTTTGGTATCTAAGAAAAGTTATCCATATATTTTTTTGCGTTTTTTGCCTTGTTCTTCTTGTGAGAGCATAAAACACTCATTATACACGTTTCTCGTAATGTCCTTTTGTTTCCCAATATAGAGTGCTTTGCATCCATTTTTGCGTTTTTTGTGGTGAACAGGCTCAAAAAACACTCAAAATATACCTTTTTGGTAACATTATTGTATTTCTTCATATTGGTTGGTTTTTGCATCCGTTTTGGCGTTTTTCTACGTAAAACAACGAAAAAAGACATTTTCAGTAATTTTGTTTTGCATTCCTATATTGAGTGACTTCCATATTCTTGTCTACTTTTGATGCCAAACATGCTAAAAAAGAAAAAAAAACTCAAAAGAGAGGTTTCTAGTACAGTCGTGTAATTTCCCCATATAGGTGGCTTTGAATTACAGTTTAGGGTTTCGTACATAACAGTCTGAAAATATGACTAAAAATTAACTTTTTTGATAATGTTGTTTTTTTCCACATAATTTCCCTGAATTTTTGCCAGACTTTCCACATCTCAGTACCTATGAATATGAATGATAAAAAAAAATGCTATTTTTTTTATTTATTTATTTATTTATTTATTTATTTATCTCTATAAGAGTGTTATTTGTGGCTTTTAGCTTTTTGGTACTTAAGAAACTTAAAAACACTCACATTGCACATTTCTCACAATGTTTTTTTTCGTTTCCCAAACATGTTTATAAGTGTTTTTATAGGTAACATGAACAAAAACACTCGAATTACGTGTTTTTGGTAATGTTATTCTGTTTCTCCATAAAGGGTGTTTTGCATGCGTTTTAGCGTTTTTGTATGCAAAAGTTAAAGAGCTTAAAGGGATATTCTTGGTAAAAATTGGTTTTATCCATATGTAATGTGATTGCCCTGCTTTTTTAGTGCTTTATTTCCTAACACGCTCAAAAACACTCGAAAAAGTTTTATGTTAAATGAAATTTTTTTTCCCACATTTTTATCCCACAATATTTCGCATGCAATTTGAGGTTTTGGTAACTAAGATTGTGAAAACACCCAAAATTCACTCATTTGGTAAGCTTGTTCTTTTTTTTATTCTCCGTAAAATTTAGTTTTATTCCAATGTAATGTGATTGTTCAGCTTTTTAGTGCTTTGTTGCATTTTCACGCGCTCAAAAAACACTCAAAAGACACTTTTTTTTTGTAATGTCATTTATTTCCCACCAAAATTGGGAAATTACGTACGAGTTTCGCATGTAATTTGGGATTTTCGTAACTAAGAATGTGAAAAACACTCAAAATACACACATTTTGTAAGGTAATTCTGTTTCTCAATTGAAAGTGTTATTCATGAGTTTCATCTTTTTGGTATCTAAGAAACTTCTCTGAAATTTTGAGTTTTTGCGTTTTTTGCCTTTTGGTTCTTGTGGAATTATAAAACACTCATTATACCACGTTTCTCGGAATGTCCTTTTACACCCCAGTACTTTCCATCCATTTTTGCATTTTTTTTTTTAGACAGCAAGCTCAAAAACATTCGAAATATACATTTTTGATAATGTTATTCTATTTCTTCATATTGGTTGGTTTGCATCCTTTTTAGCGTTTTTCTACGTAAAACGAGGAAAAGACACGTTTTCAGTAATTTTGTTTTGGATTCCCATATTTAGTGACTTTATAATATTATCGTTTTGGTGCCTAACATACTGAAAAACACTCCAAAAGTAAGGTTTCTCGTAAAGTCGTTTAATTTCCTCATGCAGGTGGCTTTGCATTCACTTTAGAGTTTGGTACATAACATTCCCAAAAAAAAGCTAAAATTAACTTTTTTGATAATATTCTTTTATCGTTATTGGCCAGATTTTTTCCAGAATTTTGGCATCTCGGTACCTTTGAAGATGAATAAAAAAAAAAAAAAAAAATTTGCCGTTTTTTTTATATATTTATTTTTTTTCTTTATAAAGAGTGTTATTTGTGGGTTTTAGTTTTTTTGGTTGGGAACTTAAAAACACTTATAATTGGAGAACACTCCATTTAGGAAAAGAAAACATTAATGATAATGTGTCTTTTGAGGCTTTTTTGAGATTCTTACGTATGACATTATACTAAAACGCATGGATAACACCATTTATGAAGAAACAGAACAGCATTATCAAAGCGTGTGTATTGAAAGTTTTGAGCCTTTTAGGTACGAGAACATGAAATAAATGCAATACATACTTTGAAACGAAACGATATTACATAAATATGTATTATAAGTGTTTTTGAACTTCATAGGTAAGAAAATGGTAAAACACGTGGGCACAATATATGGAAAAAAACAGAACAATATTACCAATAACGTGTATTATGAATATTTTTTAGTTTGTAAGGTACCAAAACCGATAAGGATTCACCAAAGCACCCTATATGAAGAAATAAAACAACATTAACAAAAATGTGTATTAACAACCATTTTGATCTTGTTAGATAATACTTTAAAATGCTGAAGTGCATACGGAGCATCCTGTATGGGAAAAGCAAACATTACAAAAAATTTGTTTTGAGTATCTCTCAGCTTAAATGCCACAAAAACACTGAAACGCATACAAAACACTCTTCATGGAGAAACAGAAAAAAAACATTAGCAAAAAAGTGTACTTTGAGATTTTTTAGAGCATGTTAGGTAACAAAACACCAAAATGCATGAAAATCACCGGACATTGGTAAACAAAAGAAAGGATATTAACAGAAACTTCTATTATGAGTATTTTTCATCTTTTTATGTACCAACATGCTTAAACACATGAATAGCACTCTATATAGAGAAATAGAACATTACCAAATCTTTTATTATGAGTGTTTTTCCTCATATTATGTACCAAAATGGAAAAATGCATACAAAGCACCTTATATGAAAAAAATAAAGCAGCGGTATTACCACCAAAATGTGTATGGAGTATTTTTGAGGAGTTGTTAGAGTACCAAAACACTAAAGGGCATTATTATAAAAGTGTCTTTTAAGTGTCTTTTGAGGTATTTTGCACGCGTTTTAACTTTTTGTTACGTAAGAGCTTTTTGAGCCTCCTACGTGCCAAAGAGTTAAAACGCGTGCAAATTACCATGTATGTGGAAAAAGAATCACATTACTAAAAACGTAAGTTTTGAAAGTTTTGAGCTTGTTAGGTAACACCACCAAAATGCATGCAAATTAACTGATATTGGGAAACTACGAAACGATATTAACACAAAAGTGTTTTATGATTGTTTTACAGCTTATGTAGGAAAAAGCTAGAACGCTAAACACTTTATTCAACTTTTTATAACCTTAAAAGGCTAAACACTTATGAATATCAGTCTATATGGGGAAACCGAATAACAATACCAAAAAACGTTTATTATGAGTTTTCCCCATATTGCGCTCTGCAAAACGACGAAATACATGCAAAGAACTCTATGAAAAAAAAAAAGATTGCCAAATACGTGTATCATGAATGTTTTTGATCTTGTTAGGTACCACAAATTCCAAAGTGCATGCAAAGGAACCGATATGGGAAAAGAAGAGAACATTGCCAAAAACGTGTCTTATAAGTGTTTTTTCTTACGTACCAAAACGCTAAAACGCATGGAAAACACCCTTTATGGAGAATCAGAACAACATGATCAAAAACATGTGTTTCGAGTTTTTACTTGCTTGGTAATTTCAAAAACTCTAAAATGCTTTTGAAGCACCCTATTTGGGGTAACGAAAGGATTTTGCCAGAAACGTGTCATTGGGGTGTTTTTTGAGCGTATTAGGCAACAAAACGCATGAATAGTATATAAAACAAAATTTGGGAAAAAGAAAACATTAAAATAAACGTGACTTTTGAGTATTTTTCAGCTTCTTACGAGTACGTACCAAAACAATAAAACGCGGGCAAAATATCCTTTATGGGGAAACTTTACGCATAACATAAGTGTTTTCCAGCTTAATAGGTACCGTAACGCAAAAATGCATGCAAATATCCCGATATGGGGAAACGAAACGATATTAACAGAATTTTGTTTTATGAGTATTACTACCTTCTTAGGTAACAAACCGATAAAACATATGAATAGTAATCTGTATGGAGAAATAGAAAAACACTAAGAAAAACGTGTTATTTTCTTAGGTACGAAAACCGCAACTGTTCATGCAAGGCATTTTATATGGGAAAAGAGAACAGCATTTCTAAAATAATATCTTTTCAGTGTTTTTATATGCAAAGCACCTTATATGTAAAAAAAATAAATAAATAAATAAATAAATATAAACATGTTTTTGAATGTTTTTTGTTTTGTTTTTTATCTTACGTATTTAAAGCGCTAAAACGCTTTAAAAACATCCTTTATGAGAATTTTGTTTTTTACAAAAATTGCCCCCAGATTTTTCAACTTATTAAATAACAAAACGTTAATATGCATGGCTCTATTTGGGTAACAACGTGTAATTGAAGTGTTTTTGAGCGTATTAGCCATCAAACGCTAAAATGCATTAATGTAACATTAGCAAAAAAGTGTGTGTTTTTTAATTGTTTTTTCAGGTTCTTAAATAACAAAACACCAAAATCCATGCAAAGGAGCCCGATTTGGGGAAACGAAACGATTCTAACAGAAATGTGTATTATGATGCCAAAACCTTTGAAACACTCTATATGAGGAAGCAGCATTACCCAAAACGTGTATTATGAGAGTTTTCCAGTTATTCCTAAACGCCAAAGTGCAAACAATGCACCCTATAAAAAGAATTACAACAACCTTACCAAAAACGTATATTATAAGTGTTAAATTTCTTAGGTACCAAAACGTCAAAGTGCATACAAAGCATCCTATATGAAAGAGTAGTTAGAGGGAAATTGCCATAAACCCATCCTTATATGGCCAACCATGACGGCCCCCATTTCATGAGGGGCCATCATGGCAAGCCATATAAGGATGGTCGACCCCCCTGGCAATTACCCGGAGTGGCGATCCATTTCAGGATGGAGACCCTGGCTGTAAATAGGGTGTTAAGGATGGGAGAGGGGAGGAGGAGAAAAATGAGAGAGAGAGAGAGAGAGAGAGAGAGAGAGAGAGAGAGGAAAAAAAAAAAAAAAAAATAAAAAAAAAAAAAAAAAAAAAAAAAAAAAAAATAAAAAAAAAAGAAAAAAAAAAAAAAAAAAAAAAAAAAAAAAAAAAAAAAAAAAAAAAAAAAAAAAAAAAAAAAAAAAAAAAAAAAAAAAAAAAAAAAAAAAAAAAAAAAAAAAAAAAAAAAAAAAAAAAAAAAAAAAAAAAAAAAAAAAAAAAAAAAAAAAAAAAAAAAAAAAAAAAAAAAAAAAGGGGAGGGGGAGGCAGGATGGGGATCCACCCCCACCCCGCAGGAGCGACTCTGATGGCATGCCATATTGCGAGTGTGGACCTTATCAAGTTGCAATGGGGAAACCTGACAGCAATTTTCCGTAGACTTCAGTGGCAGTCCATGTCAAGATGGAGGCCCAGGCTGTAGATTAGTGGGGGTTGGGAAGGGGGTGATTCATGACGGCGACATCAGGGGGGTGGGTGGGGGGAGGGAGGGAGAGGGACGGTGACGGCTGACACTGACGGAGAAGAGGTGAGGGGGCGTGCGTCCTTATGCTTCGGCGACGATGGAATGACTAATG
Organism: Scylla paramamosain; assembly: GCF_035594125.1. Lineage (NCBI taxonomy): Eukaryota > Metazoa > Arthropoda > Malacostraca > Decapoda > Portunidae > Scylla > Scylla paramamosain. Next base: position 6,016,438 of record NC_087158.1, on the reverse strand, counting down.
AATCAATGATGGTGGGCGGAAAATAATTGAGTGAAAAAGGGGGTGGAGGGGGGAGGGGAGGTGGGGGGAGGTGGGGGGGGGGGACTGGCGGCCAGACGTGGCAGCCGCCCGCCACACACGCGTGGTTAGGGGACTCTGACGGCGCTTGCCATAGAAGTCGCCTCACTGTGCGCCACCCCCATATGGACAAGATCGTTGCGACTGCCCACGAGGTCCCCGGGGGGGGTGGACTGGCGGCCAGACGTGGCAGCCGCCCGCCACTGGCGTGGTTAGGGGACTCTGACGGGGTGCTTGCCATAGAAGTCGCCGCCCTTTCCCTTTCATTCACGGAATCCTGGAGGTCGGGACCAGCTTAGTGTGTTGCCATCACGCGTTCCCTCCGACATCTGAAAATACATCCCCTATGGTCAAGGTCGTCGCGACTGCCCTTTTTGAGATCCCAGCCCTGTGTCCATCCTTTTTACCTGGAGAAAGCGTCTGTGACGTAGAGACCCCGGAGCGGCGGCCTCCTTCCACTTTCACCGACCGCCAGCGGCGGGGCTGATGTAATACTTATGTCGGATGGCGGTCTTATTACTATCATTATTGTTATTATTATTATTATTATTATTATTATTATTATTATTATTATTACTATTATTATTATTATTATAGCCGACACGTGCTCCCTCCGATATCTCAGTACATTCCCCCTGATTGTCAAGGTCGTCGCGAGTATCCACGCCATGCCGCCACAATCTTGAGTCTGCCGACATGCTTATGTCATGAAAAGGTAAAGTTTAAAGTCAGTCTGTTAGTTGACAGGGTTTAAAAAACATGTCATTGAGAGATAGTGACGATATATACGTATACCTATCTTCTCTTGCAGGTGGTAGGTCATTTCCCAACAACACAACAACAGAATTTGAAAACAGAATCTTACCCATTCATTTAGACACCGGCGGGAATTGTGAAGTCGGCCTGTGTAATAATATTTTATTCCCTAAATATTTCTACTACGTTGCGGAAGGGGATCCAAGTTCCAGTATATCGTTCCTCAATTAAAGGATTCTGCGCTTAAGCATTCAGACTTTGATATGTATGAATATAATATGTATACCTATCTACCGGAAAGGAATATCATCTCCAATTTTACCGATAAGAACATACCGGCCATAACTAAGGCAATTAATGGACAGATAGTGAGAGAACTTCAAGCAATCTTGAATGACTCCTTTAAGATCTATTTCCCTTACTCGGATATCGACAATGACCGCGACTTGGAGCGGGTCGTTGTGAATAACGCGATTGTCCCTCCTAATGACGATCGTATTTACAGTAATCTCTCCTCAGTATAAAATTTGCATCGCATATAGCTCACATTCTGGGTTTCAATCCAAATTTTCGCTACACCGTCTACTTTCAAAGATCTGGCGGCGGCATTTCATCTTCCGACGCCAACAGCGAAGCTTCCTCCTCATCACCCATAAAATTATTCGCTCAATACGTACCGCGAGCTGATGCAGGGACGGATTATATGTACGTTTATACCGACATCATTTCCCCCTCGCGATTTGACAACTAACTAGTTAATATATTAGACATCATACCACTGCTCAGCGACAGCACCAGTAAAGGTGCGAATTCAATTACTGTACCAACCACTTTCTGCATCAACTATAGAGAGTGTGGCCATCAAAATTGCTAATCAAAGAGGCAAAGCCTAAATAGTTTGAAGATGGGGAAAACAGTGTTACTTGCGTGTTGCATATAAGACCACGTTAACTTTGCGTCTCGGACGTAAAATTTTGAAGAGAATCGATGAAGGTGGGATAATGGGTGGAGTGGAGGATAATGAAACAGGCAGGTGTTGCCTACTTCCGAGTCAAGGCACGGGCCTCACTGACCATCTGCGCGGGAAGCTTCAATGTTTCCCCGCACGGCATGGCAACAAAACGTTGACAATGTTATAGAAAAAAAAGAAAAGAAAACAGGTGTTCACTGTGGAACAGCAGAGGCGCAGATTTTATGTGAAGTGTGTGGGAGATGGCGCACTAATCCATCACCCTCATGTGTGGAAGACCAGTGTGATTGTAGAAGCGAACGGTGTGGACTTCTGTTTCCACATCCACCGCCAGAACACACCTGCGAAAGTTGGCAATCCTGCTTCTTCTGGTAAGCATTATTATTTATTTTGGCGGGAATGTATAATAATAAAGATGAAATGACTGTCAATCTTTACAAGTTTGAGCTCTGAGCACATCTTCCTGTACAGGCTCACACTCGGTGGGGGTGGAGCAGGACGGCAGCGTAGAAGGCCCACGTCAGCGGACGTCACAAAGACGACATCCCACGCGGAGGCGGGGAAGAGGTGAGAAAAAAAAAAAATACTACAAATAATAAAGCAACGCTACGGTGCCTACCGCCACTACTAATATTCTTTTTTTTTTTAAGACTCGCGCGGCCGGGACCGAGTATAATTCAATTCTTCCGAGGCTTCAAGTCCTTCACTACCTACACAAGGTAAATATCAATTCAATAATAATAATAATAATAATAATAATAATAATAATAATAATAAACTGTCGCTGCTACTTCTATTTTTTCTTCCCAGACACGCCACAGAAAGGAGGCGGACCACGATGAGCACCTTTGGCAGGAGAGTCGGCGGATGCAGACCTTGACGAGCGCAGGATGTCGGAACGCCCCGGTTAATTGACTCGAGGGAAAATTTGCCAGGAGCTTCCACCAGACCTTAATATGACATACCTGATCATGTAAACAGAAATCCACTCGGTCTACTTACCAGTCACAGGGAGTTCTTTATACGGGGGAGGTAGATCATATTTCACGTCACACGGCTCGCCATTCCCCCCACCCTGAATATTTTTTCACACATTTCTCTGTTACTAGTGAAATTCTCTACCTTAGGCGAGGATGAACATCGAGTCATTCATATTGCTTTTAGAGCCACGACTGATCACCTATCAAGATGTGCCTGACCTTGTTGATTTATGAATCCATCAGCTGAACAGTCGGCTGGAAAGCCTTACCAGCGAGGCCTGAAGGATCTGGTTTTTTATCATTTTCAAAGAGTTCAGAATTTTTTCATCAACTATTGCTAGCACGTAATGTAGTGGCATAGGAGATTATATTGCTTATCCTAGAAGTGATGCGAGGAGGGAATGAAATTTTCAATCCTGATGGCCGACGATTCATCCTGTGTTATTCAGTGTTTGGCGGCTTTCAGACTTCATAATAAAAGTGTACCTTGGAAAAGAATTCCAAAAATATTACAGAGTGGCATGGCGGAGAGAAGGCACGTCACGCGCGGAAAAGTAGGCAGTCCAGTGACTTGGGAGAACTTGAGTCAGTTAGAAAGGTTAAATTGTCTGTCTCTGGACGTTTATACACTGACAAAAAGCGGTGAGATATACTATTTAACATTATCCAAAGAAAAAGGCTCGCGGAAGTATAAAACTGTAGTCTCACTCCTTGGACTAGGTGGAAAACATATGACGCTGTAAAGACATTGGAGAAGCTGCACCGGAAATTGACGAGAAGCAGCCCCACCCCAAAGGGTCATCAGTTTTGCAAAGTATGTTTCAGCTCAGTTCCCAAGTCTGTCAGTTTGAGCGATCACGAGTGTCACTGCGACTTCACTCAAACTCTTCTCTTTCCAGGTGACGGTGAAAAAGTAAAATTTAAAAATTTTTCCTACACCTATCAATGCATACTTAGCATTTTTTGATTTTGAAACTATGATAAAACCTAAGGAGAATAGAATTAGTGATAGCTGAACATGACCCAATTGGATACTCGTATCTCATCATCAATAGGCATGGAGATGTCGTGGAAAAGAGAAGTTATTTCGGTGAAGATCACGTGAATAATTTCATTACAATGTGGCCTATCCAATGCTTGGGGAATCATCAAGGAAAGTGTAGTTAGCTATCCAATTAGCATGTCTGCGGAGGATGAAGCCCACTTCCAAACGTCAGCGTCACTGCAGGCTCTGCCATCATCCCTTGAATGTGAAACACCTCACCTCCTGTCACGACCACTCATTACCACACAAAATAATTACAAGGGGCTTTGTGCGCACGATGCAACCTCCAGTGTCGTGACATGAGGAAATATCTCATCACTCTGGCACATAATGTAAGCTTTGGCGTCTCCTTAATCCGCAAAAGACCTTCACTCGCCAGAGTCGCACGTGGACATCCTTGCCAAGTCAGAATCGCATTTATTGAAAGTAAGGATTAAGGAATTGCAGTTTTCAGGACACGCTTTCCATTATGAATGCTGGCCTCGGTCATCTCGCTCCAGAGTCACGTGCAGGCGGGCTATAGCACGCGTTACGCCCCAGGAAATGGTGAATTACCTCCCCGAGGATGTAAGGCGTGTAATTTGCACTCAAAAACAGTTTCTTTATTGTAAGGTACATCACCGACCTTGGCCGCTTAGAAGATCGACAATTGCCACCTCATGAGGCATTTTATGACACGCTCAAGGGGAAGGCTCTGCCACCTGGAGAATATGAACACGCTCAAAGCGTGTAGAGTATGACATCCTGCCGCACTTTAGGCGATTACATAAGACTGTATTGTGCCATTGATGTGGGATTATTAGCCGACACATATCTCAAATATGGATCATACCTGCATGAATTTTATGGGCTGGACGTGTCACATTACGTGTCACTGTCTTCTTATGCACTTATGACACCAAAGTCGACAGGCGTTCAACTTGATCCACCTTACGACCCTAACATGTATCACCTGATCAAAAGAAATGTCTGAGGAGGCTTTGTAACTTGCGTCAGGCCACACCTGCGGTCAAACCACGAACCCGACGGTGGACCCGGCACCTATGTGTTTTATCTGGACTACGCATTCATTATATGCAAGCCATGTGTTCCCCCCTGCCTACGGGTGACGTCAAAAAGCTTTCTCAGTCAGAGATGAGTGATTTTTTTGAAGTTGGCATCCAGAATCATGCGACAGATAGCGACGTCGGTTACTGGCTGCATTTAGACGAGCTGTGACGTTTACCACGACGTGGCTCGGATCTGGACGAGTTCCGTCAACACACGAGCTAATACAGAAGATGACATCTCGCCGTACAGTAAAAGGCTGGCTAGGGAAGCTGAGGGTCGTAAGCTGGGGAGGAAAAATCATATAACTCGTGGCCATTGATCGCAAGGGACTGAAAGATCATCTCATCAGTCTGGAATTGCTGCAACTTTTACTCTCACTTGGACTGGAAATACAATGTGTTCCTGCTTTCTATAGCTTCAGACAGGCTCCATGCCTGAAACCTTTCATAGAAAGGAACGTCGGCAGCGTAAAAATGAGACATGCGCCATTTTTAATCGCATTTGCAAACTGATGTCAAACGCAGTTTATGGTAGATCCATGTTATCTATAAAAAATATGATATCCAGCAGAAATTAGTGACAAAAAAAAAGTCTTTCCTGGAGAAGTATGCAAGAAATCCATCCTTCAAAAGGGTCCACCAATTAGGCGAGGACCGAGTCATATGTGTCAACAGTAAGAATACGATTAAAATCAGGCAGCCAAATTACTTGGGATACCATAATTTTAGAAGTGGCAAAGAAGTACATGTACAACTTTTGGTATCGTGTCATCAAAGCTAGTTATGGGGAGAGAGCTAAATTAGCTTATGAAGATACTGACAGTTTCATTCGAATCTGCACATACCTACAAACTTAAATGATGAACTGAAACATGGACCCATGGCAAATTTTCTCGTACACCAGTAACTTTGCTTCAGATCACCCGTGTTTTAATGGGGAGAGGCGGAAGGGTCAACTAGGCTTGCTGAAATCTGAAACCGGATCCACGCTCATCAAAGAGGCGATTATATTAAAGCCAAAGATGTATTCGCTATATTGGAAGATGACAAGCAAGTATCTCGAGTAAAAAGCATTCCAACTCACCTTCTAAGCAAAATATATTGCATCGGCAGTATAGGGAAACACTTAATAATGTCGCATGTGGGATAGTAGATTGCTATAATATCAGGAATGTGAAAGGACAAATTTGTACCACTCGTATGCGAAAGCGCACGTTATCACATTTTGACGACAAGCGCTTTCACGTCGATGGCTACACCTCCAAGGGCGTATTATCACCCCGACAATGATCAGCGGGAAAGAGATGTGGAGAATGAGATGGAAGAGGAGGCGGCAGTGGGTATGGGGGAGGTGGGGGAGTGGATGAGGAAGAGGAGGAGGAGGAGGAGGAGGTGGAAGAGGAAGAGGGGGATGGGGAGGGGGAGGATGGGATAATGAGTGGTCTGTGGCGTGATCGGGAGAGACTTTCCACGACATTATTCACATCGTGATTAAGGGGTAGAGAAAGAGGGGACGCGGCTGCTAGCTTCCGCCCTTCATGTAATGTAAAAAAAAAAAAAAAACATTTGCACTGACCACGTACGCTAAGGAAGAGGGGGAGGTGAAGGATGGGTCACAGGTGAGTGGGCTGTGACGTGATCGGGAGTGGCATTCCATGACATTGTTCACGTCATAATTAAGGGTTGAGAGAGACCGCGGCCGCTAAAGCTTGCCGTTCATGTAATGTAAGAACATTTGTTTTGAGTGTGGGGTTAAGGAGGGGAATGAAGAAGGGGATTTTGTTCATGTGCTGCTAAGAACTTTATTGCTGTCCACGTGGGATAAGGAGGATGAGGAGGAGGAGGCGGAAGAAGAGGAGGTAATAGCAAGTGTTGTACTTTGGTAGGTTAAGGAGAGGGAGGGGGAGGTTGAGGAAGAGGTGTGGGTCGGGGAGATCCACGTCATGGTGGAAGGCAGGGATGAGGATGCAGCTGGGAGTTTAGTTGCTTGCTGTTACCTACATGACCATGTAAATAAAGGTTAAGCAATAAATACTGTAAACATATCGTAGCGTCTTTTAGTAACCCTCTGAACTTAACATGGACAAGACATTTAGTGAAGAGATGCTGAATCTCTTCAGATATCCTGCATGCACTAATTATTCCAGGTTATACAAATTCCGGCAAAGCACACCTCTGCAATAAAATTATAGAGAAATATCAGCATGGATTTAACAGAATTATCATTTGTGGCATCTCATCGCATTCGCTGCAGCAGAATTCCCCTTTTCAAGATAAGGTCGAGGTGCATGAGAAAATTATTGATCCCGTGATGGATGATGACAGTCCACATGACCACTGTAAACGCACACACCCCTGATATTAGATGACAATTTCCTCACGGCTGGCCATTATCCAAACGATAGCAGAGGCTTTCACCAAAGGGAGACATAAAAATTTGTCAGTTATAATGGTATTTCGAGCTCATAATGTCTTTTTTCCCAGAGAGCATGCTAGAACGATAACTTTAAATGCCTCACATTACATTCTTATGAAAAACAGAGATATATATCAAATTGAATGTCTGGGCAGGCAACTTTATGGAAGGGAGCGCGCAGGCTTTACTTTTTGTGGAAATTTATAAAAATGTCATGCTTAGACGAGATCACGGTTATTTGTTGTGTGATTTATCCCCGAACGCACCCGAAGAAATTCAACTGCACACGAATATTGTGGATGAGCCGCCCTGTGAAGAAAGTCTATCTGCTATGAACGCCGTTTGAGCCGAACTTTACCGGGATATGACGAATCCTACGGCTTTAGGAGGTGTTAAGCACTCTTGAGAGGGGAAGAAAAGGGATAAGAATCTAACACTCCGCGATGCTTAGAGGGGCATTTCTGCAGGGCAACCGCACTTATACGCTTCACAAGCCGACGCACAAACGTTTTCACGGCGAAAAATTCTCGCTCCTAAACCGTCCGTCATTTTAACTTGCGATTTGGCTGATTTTGCGAGGCTGCACCGTTCCCGTGGCGGCATCCCGTGCATCATGTTTTGCCTGGACGTTTTCAGCAGATACTTGAAAGTGGCAACGCTGACAAGTAAATCCGGACGAGTAGCCTGCAAGCGCTGAAAGAAGTTGAAGAGTCGGAGAGTTTTGAGGCGTGTCGCGTCTTTTTACCGATCAGGGATCCGAATTTTATAATCAGGCGGTGAAAAAATATCTAACTTTGAAAGGTATTGCCTTATTATTCCAATTACTCGCGTGAAACAAAAAGGCGGGTTTGGCAAGAAAAGGTCATCCGAACCATAAAGACAAAAATATATAAATATCTCACTTGAACAACACACTGCCAATATTAACGTCTTGCCCACCCTAATAAATACGTACAATCACACCCCACACCGCGGTTTGGGCGGCAACCAAACGCCGGCTCAGGTTCACCGACAACCGCGAGCTGTCACAAGTCAGGAAACGTTTAAGCGAATGTGTTTAAATCAGCCCAGGGGAAAGAAAGTTGTCAGTCATAAATTAGACGTGGGAGACATTGTACGCTTGCAACGTGCTTCCCGAACACAATTTAAATTCAATAAAGGTTATACCGTCAACAATACCGAGGAGCTTTTTAAGATAAGTCGTGTGGATTATACGCCGGAAATCCCTATTCATGCATAAGGAATTTGTGAAGAACGTGACCAACGCTTTCTACAGGGAAGAATTAATCCGTCCTCTCTCTTCCCTCACATTACCAGGTCGATATATTACGATCGAAGGAGTCAGGCGAGAGCAAGAGAAAGTACTTCGTCCACTGACGCCGGTGTCCAGATAAATTTGACGGCTGGATAGATGCGGACGACTTAGTATAAGATATGGATGAGGAAAAACCATTGATATTGAAGTACAAGGATTTGGATTTTCTCCTCTATAACGTCACCCCTAAATTGCGGAAGCAGGTCTTGCGGAGTTTGAATAAGCGCAGAAGTCAATTGCATCTCGGAAATATTCACCAACTTTTTGAAGAGACGTCTGACGAACGACGATACCATGTTAACCGCCTGAAAAAATTCAAGAGTGATATTCGCACTGTAGCAGAAGAAGACGCCCGTGTACAAGAAGAAAGCCATTCTAATCTCCAAACGAGGTGAAAAAACATATTAGACACGTTACTCCCGATAGCCGTGTCGGCAATAACGAGTTTACTACAGAGATGAAAGAATATTGTTTAGTTCCCGTCTCAGTTGCCGAGAGGTGTATAGTTTAAACCAACCGACAGCGCAACTCATCACCGATTCACGTCAAAACAAGTCAAGAAAAAAAAAAAACTTCACTTCCACTGCCGGCCGGCGTCCTCCCCGACGCCGCCACCGTGGCCGCCACCACCACCACGCGCACCTGTCAATCCACCCTTGGATGATTTGATTCGAGTTGCGCCGTTCCTCCTTCCTTTAGATAATATGGTTTATCTCTCTTGAAATTATTGGAGGGTAAACCTGGGATTTCCTGGGATGAGCGCGGTAACTTACTTCCACCATTTTCTGGCATAAGCGTGTTTGATTTCATACGAGTACTCGGTCACGAAAAGGGGGCCGCGAAAAGACTTTCACCCGATAAGCGTCCATTATTATCACTGCTACTTCGCATGTGGCGTAACTCCCCGCGGATGCCATCAGAAATACGACTCAACGAAGTAAACTGATAGGTGGCGGGGTCAGTGACATCTGGGAAGCATATTAAATGAAAGCTCTCCCATGTTACTCTGTAAAGCAGTGAGTACATCAATAATACATGAGAGCACGTGTTAGGCGCGTCAGGGGTGCAGGCCCACTGGATGGATAATTGATGAGGGTTATGAAAGTCAAAAAATGTTCACACCCCCCTAACCCACATCCCCTAATAAATAATACGTTCCCAGCCCTCCATCCCTTCCCACCAACAAAGGAAAAAAAATAACACCTGCGTCAATTTGAATGTGAATAAATTCTACTACGCAGAAGGTGTAATATCGACCAATACGTGCGAATGAAGGTCCGCGATGACACATTTCCCCCTCACTCCCCTCACAGAGGCCTCAACTTTGAGGATCAGCCCTCCAATTGCTCGTCAAAGATGAAGGTGGTCGAGGGCACGCTGACCGATAACATCTTCCTGTGCCAGCAGCCTATCATTTATTCAGTAAATGCCGTCTCCACCGAACCGAGTGGGATTGCGCGGGATCTCAAGGCAGTGATTTACCCATACGAGAATACACATGCAGCTAGAAAGGGACTGCTACTCGCTTCATCGGGCCACGGCAGACACGAGAGATGACCCAGGACGTATCATTATCCTGCGCCTCCCACAGGAAGCGTAAATCTCCCTCACCTGGTGGCCTGCGCGAAGCTCAGTATGGTTGGGGCGGAGCCGTCGAGGGGCGAGAAGGCGCGACAGGCAATCGCGACGTCGAAGGAAAGTTTGCCTTACGTGGAAGGACTCAAGATGGATGGCATGAATCGACGTCAACACTTCCAGAATTACCTGAAAAAGATTGCCCTGCTAGCCATGGCAAACGCTGAAGTAGAGCAAATTATTATCCCGGAAGGACTGGGATGTAGAGGTCGCTGCCAGGATGAGTGGAAGAATAATTACCTGCCTATGGTGGAAGGGCTGGCGCAGCGTTTCAACCTTTTGGAGTTGAAACTATTCTGGTGAGGAGAAGTCTGAATAACTATATCATCCAAATTTTAAAATAAAGGATTGGAAATTATTAACGTATTTGACAAATCGAGTATAAATGTATTCCTTAATTGGGGTGACCGTTATTATTTATTTTGATCATGGCGGGAGCAGCATATCAGACAGAAATAAATAGCCAGTGATTATGCTCGACGTCTTATTCATGACGTGACAACCATCATGACGAGAGCGTTCACACCTCCCCCTCCGAGCGGAATACGACTTGCTTTTTACGCCAAAGCAAAGGTGGAGGTTTAGGCGACATCGGAGTTTTTATTCCACCCCATTCAAGAAAGAGGTGGCCCGTCTATTTTCCGTTTTGAGTGGCTTTTCGAAAAGAGCAATTCCCTTTCTCATGCGCACTGTAGCGCCCGAACCGCTCCAAATGGGAAAAGGTTTATTAACAGATGTTTTAGAAGGGAAGCGGCTTTGCGAATCATTAAGAAATAGAGCCAAGTGTTGCAGCCGTAAATTGTGGGGGAAAGGATAGTTCGAGGCCGGACGAGTAATGAAAAAGAGGGAAAGTTGGAGTCGGAAAAAAAAAAAAAAGAGAAAACCACCAACCAGGCAACTGAAAAGAAAGACTTGCTATAAAACGGAGATATCTTCAATATTTAGCAAGTGGCAAAGATGACTCATTACGGTCCGGATGTGCAAGGGTGGAACGACCTCCACACAATGAGCAATTATCTGACGGCCCGTGAGTGGGAACTTTCCGCGGGTGAATCGCTTGCATACAATCGAATCGTCAGTCGCTGCGAGGGGAAAGTTGGACGTATTACCCGTTAATTTAGATGCAAATGCTAATAATCATGCGGGGATCAACGATCCTTACATTGAATTTAGACTGCCTGGTATTCCAGGGCAATTTTTGGATCTATCAACGCTGTCTCTAGAATTGCGAGTTAGCGCGACGAAGGCAGACGGCGCGCCACTAGACGATGGCGATCACGTCGTTTTTAGTAATGGTTTGAATAATACGATGTTGCAAGTCATGCGCTTGTTATTTTAACGAGGCAAGCTTGTGGAGTCATCCTCTTTGTTCAACTATCACGCCTTCATTAAAGTGATTACAACAATCCCTCGAGGATAAAATTGACTCTATCGGTCGCGTCATATTCTACCACCGCGATTATGATGGATCAAAAGGCCTGTAAATCAATAAATTTGATGAAGACTATTTCTTGGAGAGGGAATAAAAGCGAGAAACAAATGATGAAAGATTATACAACGCTTAGCATTTCGATGACTGCGCCTTTGTTTCGGGATATATCAAGTCACGGACGCTTATCTGCTTGACTCTGTTGATGTGAGAATTCGATTTAGAATTGGCTAACAAAACATGGATTCTTAATTCGTCAAGATTTTAATAGTTTCAAATTTAAGCTCAAGATGGCTAAGTTGTGGGTTGACCGCGTCACGCCACATCCGCCCGCCTTAGAATCGTTAAATAACTCCTTGACTCCGAAAATCCAATGCAATACACTTTGTCGACACGCTCAATAAAACGTATGTGTTAGCCGCCAATCAAACGTCTTTGATTGCCGAATTACCCTTCGCGCGTCTTTCGCCAAAATTTGACCATGGCAATAGTTGATATGGACGACTTACAAGACGTAATTGACGAGAATGGTTTATATTTTCAGCACGCATGATCTGTCACATGTACATATCACCGTGAACGGGGCGACCATTTACAACGTTCGCAACTCTTTCCCGCATCACGCGTCAAAATTGTTTTACACGACCCTTGAGTCACTTTTAAGATTGGACTGCGTAATTCGCTATTTTGATGCATTCAATAAAAGGTCGGACAGTATGTTTCTTTAACTTTGCTTGTGGAGGAAATTTTAGCACAATGCCATCCCTCTGGATAAATCAGGAAATCTAAGAATTAATCTGTATTTGCCGAGGGACGTAATAATCCCCAACCGCGTCATAATGTTTTCATTCGACACTACTGGCGTCATAGAAATTGATGTTATCGTCACGTTCGCTGCATTGTCCGCGCATAAGCCAAATCATGAATGCACGTGAAATACGAGCCAGTCTAGCATTTATCTGCGACCGATCGAGTTTATTTTTTAGGCTGTCACGATCATCGCCATGTGACAGATCTGATAAATCTTGCCAGAAAACAGGTGAAGCCATGCGTTTTCATTCTAAATACATTGAGTGACTCAAAGACCATGGGCCACTGGATTACTGTTTATCTTAATTTTCAAAGTCAGACCATAGGCTATTACGATAGCTATAACTTGCATCCCAAATACAATTCCGCTGTCTTACATCATTTTATGCAAACTTGTCCACATATGAAAATTAGCACATTAAATTATCGACTTCAGGGGTTGAATTCCCTCGTGTGTGGCATTTATTGCATGTTCTTTTGCCTTCTACTGAGTTGTGGCATACATTAAAACGTGCAATGTGCATTATTCACGCCACCTTCAAAAAGCATCAATATCTATATAATGACAAAAAAATTACTCGTATGGCATACGTAATATTTCGTAATATGCCGCATTGCATGCCCACGTTTTGCCCAGCCGGCAGCCGGGCAGGACGCCGTAACATCTGTAAAGCGGTAATAAGGTAGGTTGGGGGGTGGGGTAAGAGTGGGAAAGAAGGTCAATATGGGGTAATTGCTGACGGATAAGCGTCACTTCGCCAGCACCTCTCAACCCAGTCGGACAATCGAAGCCTAAATGTCTCTGAGAATGGAGCAAGCTAACAAACGTTTCATCTTGAGAACTGCGGGTGAGTACGCCATTACCTTGCACGGCATCTGACATCTTCTTATTGTAAAGTACATTAACGTTCTAAATGAATAAGAAGAGGGAGAGTGGGAGGGGAAATAAAAACTTTTCCATTGTTCTCATCGTTTTTTTTTTTTTTTTTTTTTTTGTCTGTTACAAGGCACATCTGCACTCCGCTTTGATATATCTATCTGGGCGATGCTGAAATTAAGCAGGAAGCCGTGCTGACCATGAGGATGTCAGTATTGAGAAAATGTCAGAACCTGCAAAGAAGAAATTGATCTTTAGTGATGACGACATGTCGCCGCACCACCACGTGGCCACCTCCTGACGCACCATCAGGACCAGAAGTCGCAACAGCAGCAGCCGACATCGCAGTCGATTCCGCCACTTCAGGAGTCGCTGTTCTTACCTCCGACCGAAGCACAGCCGCGTGGTCCAGATGAGTCGACAGTAGGCGGCAAAGAAGGTCAGGAGGTGAAGAAGAAATGGCAGGAAAACGGAAAAAAAAAGAATATTCCCCCTAACCCGCGAGAGTGACAACAGCTCACCAAAACCCCCCGTTGCTCCAGCCGCCCCTCGTAAGAAGCTGGTTCCTAGGCAATATTAAAACTACGCCCGTCATTGACAGCGATGACGATGATCTCTTCGCCTTCAATTCGCAAATGTTTTGAATGAAAGAGATGTATTTGCCCTAGCTTGGCACAAATGAGCAGCGTACTGCTCAAAATAAAATGTTCCGTCGACTCTGCATAACCTTTCTAATAATAATAATAATAATAATAATAATAATAATAATAATAATAATTGCGTGACCATCCGGCATAAGTATTACGTCAGCCACGCCGCTGGCGGTCGGTGAAAGTGGAAGAGGCCGCCACTCCGCCCTGACCGTGAAAGTCGTCTTCCTCCAGGTGCCGCTGGACAGACATTAGCAGAACCTCGTGAAATTGTCCGCGACGACGCTTGGCCATAGGGGGATGTATTGGAGGATGTCGGAGGGAACGGCGTGATCGCAAGTCTCGCCACCCAGACTGTCCAGGATCCGCGCGGGCAACAAGCGCGTGACGCCCACGCGGCGGCCCATTCCGCCCTCAACTTCCCGTTCCCGCCCAAAAAAAAAAAAAAAAAAAAAAAAAAAAAAAAAAAAAAAACTGCGTGACTCCTGGCGGCGTAAGGCCACGTGGGACCTGGCTGACATCGCCTGCCACTTTCCTGACACGTGCAGTCCTCTCCCCCCCCCCCACCCCATTCCACCACCCGACCTTGACCATCCAGCAGTGGCAACCTTGGAATGTACTGGGGGTGTCGGAGGGAACACACAATGGTAACACTCAGTCATGCCACCCTCCAGGATTCACGTGAGTGAAAAAGCGACTTCCATGGCAACGCCGTCGGAGTCCCCCTAACCACGCGTGTGCGTGGACGACTTCCACGTCTGGCCGCCGGTCCCCCCCCCCCCCCCCGGGACCTCGTGGGCAGTCGCAGCGACCTTGTCCGCGGGGTGGAGGATGGTGAAACTTCTATGGCAAGCGCAGTGGGAGTCCCCTAACCACGCGTGTGTGGACGGCTGCCACGTCTGGCCGCCAGTCCCCCCCCCCCACCTCCCCTCTCCCCCCTCCACCCCCTTTTCACTCAATTGTTTTCTTAACCCACCATCATTGATTCATTAGTCATTCCATCGTCCTTGGCTGCATAAGGACGCACGCCCCCTCACCTCCTCTCCGTCAGGCTCGCCCCGTCACCGTCACCGTCTTATATGGCAAGCCATGACGGCCCCCCATGGAAATGAGGGCCGTCATGGCTTGCCATATAACCGACCCCCATAACTTAATTTCCCAACTACTTATGGGAAAAGAAATAAAACGTTACCTAAAACGTGTGTTTTTAATGCTTTCCAGCTTCTTAGAATTTTAAAAACGTATGTAAAACATCCAGCATAGTAGAATAACAGCCTTACCAAAAACATCCATTTCAAGTGTTTCCCAGCTTGTTAAACTATCCAAACGCAAAAAATGCTTGCAAAACACTACAATTTGGAGAACGGGACTATATTACCAAAAACGTGTCCATATGGGTGTTTTTGACCATATTAGGCACAAAAAACGCTAAATACAAAAAGCATAGAAAACACTATACATTGGGAAAACAAAACATTATCAAAATGTGTCTTAATTTTTTTTTTTTTTTTTGAGCTTCTAATGCACCAAAACCCTAAAACGTTTGCAAAATACCCTTTATGGAGAAACAGAATAGCATAACCAATAGCAATTGTTGTGAGTATGCAGAATAGCATAACCAATAACGGTCATTTTTAGGTATGCATGCAAATCACATGATATTTAGAAATTAAACGATGTGAACGAAAACAAGTGTTATGAGCTTTTTTCAGCTTATGTGCCAAAATGCTAAAAATTGTGAATACCTGTTTGCATTTAAGAAACAGAACAACTTTGCCCATAGAAAATGTGTATTATGAGTGTTTATCCCTATGTTACATGCCAAATCGGCAAAACGCATATAAAGCATATATGAAGAAACAGGACGACATTATTAAAAACGTGAGTTTTAAGTGTTTTTTTCATCTTGTTATATAGCAAAACCAAAAACTGCATGCAAACCTTTTACTATTTGGGATAACGAGTCATCACCACAAACGTGTCATTTGGATGTTTTTCAGTATATTTTTGATCTAAGCGCTAAAAAGTATGGAAAACACTCTATATAGACAAAAGAAAAACACTAATCACATGTTTGAGTATTTTAATACCTAAGAAGCTCAAAAACACTTATAATATACGTTTTTGGTAATGTATTTCTGTTTTTCATATATGGTATTCTGTATAGATTGTCTTACCTAACATGAGAAAAACACCCATTTTTTTTGGTTAATGTTTTTTTTTCTCCATATAGAGAAAAATCTCCATATAGAGATTCACGTATTCGTGTTTTCCGTACATAAGTGAAAAAACACTTATAATAATATTTTTTCTTAATAATTTTTGGGCGGGAGCGACCGTTAATTTGTGTGCATTTTGGCGTTTTCGTACCCAAAAAGCTAAAAAATACTCAAAACACACATTTTTGGTAATATTCTATTTCACAAAAAAGGATGTTTTGCACACTTTTCAGAAATTAGGCACGTAAGAAGCTCAAAAACATTCGAAAAGACACGTTTTCGATGTTATATATATATATATATATATATATATATATATATATATATATATATATATATATATATATATATATATATATATATATATA
This sequence comes from Scylla paramamosain, assembly GCF_035594125.1. Classification (NCBI taxonomy): domain Eukaryota; kingdom Metazoa; phylum Arthropoda; class Malacostraca; order Decapoda; family Portunidae; genus Scylla; species Scylla paramamosain. The sequence goes on along the minus strand of NC_087158.1, from coordinate 5,999,862 downwards.
TATATATATATATATTTTTTATGGTTGGTTTCTAATAATCAAAACACTGAAATGTTATATTTCCGGTAATATAATTTCTTTACATCAAATAGTGTGCTGTCTGCATTTTGACGTTTTGGTGGCTAATGATCGGGAAAACACTTCAAAAAAAAAACCTTTATAGTGTCTCCTCTTTCTACATAAAGGGTGTTTTTGATGCATTTTAGAGTTTTAGTACGAAAGAAACTGAAAAACACTCAAAAAGACAAGTTTTTGTTAATATTGATTGTTTTTTCCTATACAGGTTGTCTTACCTTGCACTTTGTTTTTTTTTGTATCTAACAAGCTCAAAAACACTCGGTATATAAGTTTTTCGTAATGTTGATCTGTTTCTTTATGTATGGTGTTCACTATGCTTTTAGGCGTTTTGGTACCTATCATGGGGAAAAAACTCATAGAGTACGCTTTTGGTAATGTTGTTTTGTTTCTGCAAATATAGTATTATTTATACGTGTTTTAGACTTTTGGTATCTCTGAAGCTGAAAAAGACATAATACACCTTTGTGTTAATATCGTTTCATATACCTATATAGAGTAATTTGCTGACATTTTGGCGTTTTATTACCTAACAAGCTAAAAAAAAATCTCTGAACATACGTTTTTGCTAATATTGTTTCGAACATCTTTTATCGTTTTTGGTACGTAAGAAGCTCAAAAACACTCGATTTTGTTAAGGTTATCTCGTTTTCCCATATAGGGTGTTTTCCTTGCTTTGTAAGTGTTTTGCTGCCTATTATGCTCAAAGCACCTAAATGACAAGTTTTTGATGTTTTGCTACTGGTTTTGTTAATGTTTTTTTTTTCCTCATATAAGGTAATATTCACGTGTTTTAGTATTTTGGTACATAAAAAAAATAAAAGCGCTCATAATACACGTTTCTTTTATTATCTTTTCATTTCCTCAAATAGGGTCCTTTGCATGCAATTTGGGGTTTTTTTGAAAATATGGGTACCTAACAAGTTAAAAGACTGAGATAAGAATTTTTTGCTAAAGTTTCCCATGAATGTTTCTTTACTCACATTTTTAATGTTTTGTACTTTCAAAAAACACCAAAAAAAAAAGGTTTTTGACAATATTGTTTTATTTTCTCATATAGAACTATTTCCATGCTTTTTAGCTTTTTGTTGCCTAATTTGCTCGAAAATTTCCAAATGGCACGTTGCAGGAATAACATTCACATGCTCTTCGTTATCCCAGACAAGGTATTCTACGTGCATTCTGTCGTTCTGGTACCTAACTTAAAAACACTTAAAAACACACGTTTTTTTTTAATGTATTCTATTTCTTTATAAATTAGAATTTTTTCAATCTCTTTTAGAGTTTCGGTACGTACGAAGCTGAAAAAAACACTCAAAAGATATGTTTTGGTAATGTTGTTTTTTTCTTCTTCTATAGGGTGCTTTGCATGTACTTTTCCGTTTTGATAACTAGCAAACTCAAAAATATTCATAATACATGTTTGTGATCATGTCCTTCTGTTTCTTCATATGGGGTGCTTTATATGTATTTTGGCGTTTTGATCCCTAACATGGGGAAAAGCACCCATAATACACGTTTTTCGTAATAATGTATTGTTTTCTTCATATATAGAATGCTATTTACGTGTTTTAGCGTTTAGACACATAAGAAGCTGAAAAACAGCGTTAATATCTTTTCTTTTCCTATCTGAAACTTTGCATGGATTTTGACGATTAGTTATCTCACAAGCTCCAAAACACTCAAACACAAGTTTTTGTTTAGTTTAGTTATCGTTTTGTTACGTAAGAAGCTCAAAAGCACTAGAAAGGACTTTGGAATACTGTGGAAGTTGTTTCACTGTTCCTATATAGGGTATTTTCCATGTTTTTTTTTTTTTTTAGCGTTTTGTTGCCAAATACCCTAAAAAAAAAAAAAAAAACACCTCGGTGACACGTTTTTGCAAATGTCGTTTCTACCGTTACTTCATATAGGCGCTCTGCATGCCATTTTAAAAACCACTCGACACATTTTTTAATATATATATATATATATATATATATATATATATATATATATATATATATATATATATATATATATATATATATATATATATATATATATATATATATATGTGTGTGTGTGTGTGTGTGTGTGTGTGTGTGTGTGTGTGTGTGTGTGTGTGTGTGTGTGTGTGTGTGTGTGTGTGTGTGTGTGTGTGTGTGTGTGTGTGTGTGTGTGTGTGTGTGTGTGTATATATATATATATATATATATATATATATATATATATATATATATATATATATATATTTTTTTTTTTACATACAGGATGCTTTGCATACACTTTGAAATTTACTTGTCTAAGAAGCTCAAAAACATATAAAAGAGGTTTTATAATGTTGTTATGTTTTTAGATATAGTGTGTTATTGACGTTTTTTAGCGTTTTTTTTTACCTAAGAAGCTGAAATTACTCATAATACTCTTTAAATATCCTTTATTATCCAATACCGTGATATTTCCATTGAATTTCACGTTTTTGTTTCTAACAAGCTGGAAAACGCTCAAATCACATTTTTTTTTTTGTAATGTATCCTCATAAGACGTGTTTTCCACGCGGTTTAGCGTTTACGGTACATAAGAATCTCAAAAACACTCAAAAAATATCTTTCTGGTAATGTTGCTCCGTGCTTTGCATGCATTTTGCAGTTTTGGTAGATAAACAAGCTGTCACTCAATAAACACGTTTTATAGAATGTTTTTCTGTTTCTCTATAAAAGAAGAAGCTGAAAAACACTAAAATACATGTTTTTGATTATATTGTTTGCTTTTCCAGCCTAGAGCGTTTTTGTACATAAGATTTAAAAAAAAACACTCAAAAAGAGTTGTTTTTGATAATATCGATTCGGCTTCTAAAATGGTGATTTCATTCATTTTTGCAGTTTTGATAGCTAAGAAGCTCAACAACACTCAATATGGTCTTTTTTTTTTGCATTTTTTTCCTTTTCCATGAAAGATTTTTTGTATGCACTTTTTTGGCGTTTTGGTAAATAACAAGCTCAAAACACTTATAATACACATTTTAGATAAATATTTCTGATTTCTCTATGTAGGGTGTTTTGTATGCATTTTGGCGTTTTGGCACTTAACGCTCGTTAATAATGTTGTTTTGTTTCTCCATGTAGATTCCTATTCATATGTTTTAGCGTTTTGGTACATAAGAAGCTAAAAAAAAAAAAACGCTCATATTACACGTTTCTGTTAATATTGTTTCCTTTAGACATATCAAATCATTCATTTTATTAATACCTAAACCTAACAATCTGGAAAACACACATATCATACGTTTTTAGTAATGTTGTTCATTTTCTCTCTAAAGGGTATTTCATGCGTGTTTTAGCGCTCTGGTAGGTAAGAAGCTTAAAAAAAAAAGCACACAAAATACACAGTTTTGATATTTTATAGTGAATTTTTTTCTTCCTTTTTTACCGTTTGGTGCCTAATGTCCTCAAAAAACACCCTTTCTTTTGTCGTCTTCTAACCCCGGATAGGGTGATTTGTATATATTTTGGAGGGTTGATATTACTGAAAAAGATGCTTTAATTATTGTTGTTTGCTATTTTACATATAGGGCAATTTGCGTGCATTTTTGGCGTTTTTGGTACCTAACAATCTTAATAACAATTCATAATACATCATTTTAGTAAACTTTTTGTTTGTTTTTGTCATATAGGGTGCTTGTCTGCGTTTGACGTTTTAGTACGTAACATGGAGAGAAACACTGATAATACACGTTTCTGGTAATGTTGTTCCTGTTTTTCCATATAGAGAGTGATTCACGTAATTTAGTGTTTTGGTATCAATAATGTTGAAAAACACTTATAACACACGTATTTTGTTAATGTCGTTTCGTTTCCCAGTAACGGATACTTTGGATACATTTTGGCGTTTGTTGTTACCTAAATAGCTCCAAAAACACTCAAAACACACGTTTTTCTTAATATAGTTTTGTTTCACCTTAAAGGGTGTTTTACATATTTTTCAGCGTTTTGGTACGTAAGAAGCTTAAGATTTCTTAAAAGACACGTTGTTGATAATGTTACTGAAAACGTGTGTTCTCAGTGTTTTACGTAGAAAAACGCTAAAACTGATGCAAAACAACCAATATCAAGAAGGAAAAAAACATTACCAAAAATGTATATTTTGAGTTTTTGAGCTTGTTACCTACAAAAAAACGCAAAAATTGATACAAAGCACTCTATATTGAGAAACAAAGAGACTTTGCGAGAAAAATGTATAATGAATGTTTTATAGTTGAAAAAAAAAAACAAGGCAAAAAACGAAAAATCTCGTGTATATGGAGGTTTCCTAGATACCAAAATGCTGAAACTCATGAATAACACTCTTAATTGAGAAACAGAACAACCTTTGTAAATGCGTGTCAAAAAACACTTAAAGGCAAGTTCTTCGTAAAATTTTGTTTTATTCCAATGTAATGTGACTGTTCTGCTTTTTAGTGTTTTGTTGCATATAACGCTCAAAAACACTCAAAAGACACTTTTCTGGTAATGTCATTTTTTTCCCACATAAAGCTAGCTAGTATCGCATGTAATTTGGGATTTTCGTAAATAAGAATGTGAAAAACACTCAAAAAATACACATTTGGTAAGGTAGTTCTATTTTTCAATTAAAAGTGTTATTCATGAGTTTTAGCGTTTTGGTATGTAAGAAACTTTTCAATATACACGAGTTTTTGTGTTTTTTGCCTTGTGGGTCTTGTGAAACTACAAAACACTCATTATACACGTTTCTTGTAATGTCCTTTTGCTTCCCAATATAGAGTGCTTTCCATCCATTTGCGCGTTTTTGGTAGGTGAAAAGCTTAAAAACACTTTTTGGTAATGTTATTCTACTTCTTCATATTTGTTGGTTTGCATCCGTTTTAGTTTTTTTTCTACGTAAAGCACTAAAAAGACACGTTTTCAGTAATTTTGTTTTGGATTCACATATTGACTGACTTCCATATTATTTATCGTTTTAGTGCCTAACATGCTGAAAAACACTGAAAAGATAGGTTTCTGGTAAAGTCGTTTAACTTCCTTATATAGGTGGCATGCACTTTAGAGTTTTGTACATAAAAACCCGAAAAAGAGCTATAATTAACTTTTTTGAAAATGTTCTTTTTTCCACATAAATTTCCTGAATTTTGGCAAAATTTTGGCATCTTGGTACCTATGAAAATCAATTTAAAATAGAAAAACATTTTTTTCATTTATTTATTTTTTTTCTCTATAAAGAGTGTTTGTGGGTTTTAACGTTTTGGTACTTAAGGAACTTAAAAACGGTCCTAATACACGTTTCTCGTAATGTCCTTTCGTTTCCCAAACATAAGGTTCTTTCCATGTATTTAAGCGTTTTTATAGGTAACATGATCAAAAACACTTAAAACAAATGTTTTTAGTAATGTTATTCTGCTTCTCCAAAAAGGAGTTTTTTGCATGCGTTTTAGCGTTTTGGTTTGTAACGAGGTCAAAAACACTTCAAGGCAAGTTCTTGGTAAAAGTTAGTTTTACTCCCATATAATGCCCTGTTTTTTTTGTGATTTATTGCCTAACACGCTCAAAAACACTCAAAAGACACTTCTGGTAATGTCATTTTTTTTCCAACATAGTTTCGCGTGCTATTTGGGGTTTTGCTAACTAAGAATGTGAAAAACACTCAAAATCCACGCATTTGGTAAGGTTGTTCTCTTTCTCAATTAATATTGTTATTCATGAGTTTCAGCATTTTGGTATCTAAGAAACTTCTTTATATACACGAGTTTTTGCGTTTTATGCCTTTTGGTTCTTGTGAACCACAAGTTCTTTTGCTCAAAAATAATAAGACACTCATTATACACGTTTCTCGTAATGTCCTTTTATTTCCCAATAAAAAAAAAAATACTGAAAATTTACCTTTTTGATAATATTATTTTATTTCTTCTTATTGGTTGGTTTGCATCCGTTTTAGCGTTTTTCTACGTAAAACACCGAAAAGACACGTTTTCAGTAATTTTGTTTTACATTCCCATATAGAGTGACTTGCATGTTATTTACCGTTGTAGTGCCTAACAAGCTGAAAAACACTCATAAGAAAGTTTTCTGGCAAAGATGTTTAATTTCCCCATATAGGTGGCTTTGCATGCACTTTAGGGTTTGGTACATAACAGTGCGAAAAAAAAGCTAAAATTAACTTTTTTGATAATTGACTCATAATTTCCTGAATTTTGCCTAAATATTAGCAACTCGGTACCTGTGAAGATGAAAGAGAAAGAAAAAAAAAAAATACCGTATTTTTTTTATTTATTTATTTATTTTTTCTCAATAAAGAGAGTTATTTGTGGCTTGTAGCTTTTTGGTAAATAATGATCTTAAAAACACTCATAATACACGTTTCTCGTAATGTCCTTTCGTTTCCCAAAAATAGGGTTCTTTGCATGTATTTAAGCGTTTTTATTGGTAACATGATCAAAAACACTCAAAATATATATTTTTGGTAGTGTTATTCTCTTTCTCCATAAAGTGTGTTTTGCATGCGTTTTAGCGTTTTGGTATATAAGGATTTCAAAACACTTAAAGGCAAGTTCTTGGTAAAAATTGATTTTATTGCCATGTAAAGTGATTCCCGTGCTTTTTAATGCTTTATTGCCTATCACGTTCAAAAACACTCAAAAGACACTTTTCTGGTAATGTCATTTTTATCCCACATAAAGCTGGTTTCGCATGCAATTTGGGATTTTGGTAACTAAGAATGTGAAAAGCACTCAAAATACACGCATTTAGTAAAGTTGTTCTGTTTCTCAATTAAGAGTATTATTCATGAGTTTCAGCATTTTGGTATCTAGGAAATTTCTCCATATACACGAGTTTCTGCGTTTTTTGCCTTGTGGTTCTTTTGAACTTAAAACAGTCATTATACACTTTTCTCGGAATGTCCATTTGTTTCCCAATATAGAGTGCTTTGTATCAATTTTCACGTTTTTTTTAGGTAACAAGCTCAAAAACACTCAAAATATACCTTTTTGGTAATGTTTTTCTACTTCGTGATATTGGTTGGTTTGCATCCGTTTTAGTGTTTTTCTACGTAAAATACTGAGAAGACACGTTTTCAGTAATTTTGTTTTGATTTGCTATATAGAGTGAGTTCCTTATTATTTATCGTTTTGGTGCCTAACATGCTGAAAAACACTCAAAACACAGATTTCTGGTAAGGTCGTTTAATTTCCTCATATTGATTTGTATGCACTTTAGTGTTTGGTACATAACAGTCCGAAAAAAAGCTTATATCAAGTTTTTTGATAATATTGTCTTATCATATAATTGCCCTAACTTTTCCCAGAATTTTGGCATCTCGGTACCTATGAAGGTGAATAACAAAAAAAAAAAAAAATTCTTCTATTTATTTATTTTCTATTTTTTTTTTTTATTTTTTCTAAATAACAAGTGTTATTTGTGGGTTTTAGCTTTTTGGTAGTTAAGCAACTTAAAAACACTCATAATACATGTTTCTCGTAATGTCCTTACGTTTCCCAAACATAAGGTCCTTTGCATGTACGAGTATTTAAGCGTTTTTATAGATAACATTATCAAAAACACTCAAAATACATGTTTTTGGTAATGTTATTCTGTTTCTCCATAAAGTTTGTTTTCCATGCGTTTTAGCGGTTTGGTATGTAAGGAGCTCAAAAACCCATATTGGCAAGTTCTTGGTAAAAGTTATTTTTATTGCCATGTAATGTGATTGCCCTGCTTTTTAGTACTTCATTGCCTAACATGCTCAAAAACAATTAAAAGACATTTCTGGTAATGTCATTTTTTTCCCTTATAAAGCTAGTTTCCCATGCTATTTTGGGTATTGCTAGCTAGGAATTTGAAAAACACTAAAAATACACGCATTTGCTAAGGTTGTTCTGTTTCTCAATTAAGATTGTTATTCATGAGTTTCAGCATTTTGGTATCTAAGAAACTTCTTTATATACATGAGTTTTTGCGTTTTTCTACGTAAAACACTGAGAAGATATATTTTCAGTAATTTTGTTTTGGATTCCTTTATAGAGTGTGTTCCTTATTATTTATCGTTTTGTTCCTAACATGCTGAAAAACACTCAAAAGACAGATTTTTTGTAAGCTCGTTTAATTTCCTCATATAAGAGGCTTTGCATGCACTTGAGGGTTTGGTACATAACAGTCCGAAAAAAAAGCTAAAATTAACTTTTTTGGTAATATTCTTTTGTTCATATAATTTTTCCAGAATTTTCCTAGAATTTTGGCATCTCGGTACCTATGAAGATGAAACAAAAATTTCTATATATTTTTTTTCCTATATAAAGAGTGTTATTTGTGTGTTTTAGCTTTTTGGTACTTAAGGAACTTAAAAAAACACTCATAATGCAAGTTTCTCGTAATGTCTTTTTGTTTCCCAAACATAATGTTCTTTGCATGTATTTAAGCGTTTTTATGGATTACATGATAAAAAAAACATCAAAATTACATGTTTTTGGTAATGTTATTCTCTTTCTCCATAAAGTTTGTTTTACATGCGTTTTAGCGGTTTGGTATATAAGGTGGTCAAAAACATTTAAACGCAAGTTCTTGGTAAAAATTGGTTTTATTGCAATGAAAAGTGATTGCCCTGCTTTTTAGTGCTTTATTGCATATCAGGCTCAAAAACACTCAAAAGACATTTTTCTGGTAGTCATTTTTTTCTCAAATAAAGAGGGTTTCACATGCAATTTGGGGTTTGGTAACTAAGAATGTAAAAAGCTCTCAAAATGAACGCATTTAGCAAGGTTGTTCTGTTTCTGAATTAGGAATGTCATTCATGAGTTTCAACATTTTTGTATCTAGGAAACTTCTCCATATCCACAAGTTTTTGCATTTTTTGCCGTTTGGTTCTTTTGAACTATAAAACACTCATTATACATTTTTCTTGCAATGTTCTTTTATTTCCTAATATAGAGTGCTTTGCATCAATTTTCGCATTTTTTTAGGTAACAAACTCAAAAACACTCAAAATATACCTTTTTGGTAATGTTTTTCTATTTTTTTATATTGGTTTGTTTGCATCCGTTTTAGCGTTTTTCTACGTAAAACACTGAGAAGACACGTTTTCAGTAATTTTGTTTTGGATTCCCATATAGAATTCCTTATTTATTTATCGTTTTGGTGCCTAGCATTCTGAAAAACACTCAAAAGACAGATTTCTTTTAAGGTCGTTTAATTTCCTCATATAGGAGGCCTTGCATGCACTTTAGGGTTTGGTATATAACAGTCCGAAAAAAAAGCTAAAATTAACTTTTTTGATAATTTTCTTTTATCATATAATAGCCCGGAATTTTCCCAGAATTTTGGCATCTCGTTACCTATGAAGATGAATAACATAAAAAAAAATCCTATTTTTTTTTATTTTTTATTTATTTTTTTTTCTAAGTAAAGAGTGTTATTTGTGGGTTTTAGATTTTTGGTACTTAAGGAACTAAAAAAACTCATAATACATATTTCTCGTAATGTCCTTTCGTTTCCCAAACTTAAGGTTCTTTGCATGTTTTTACAGATAACATGATCAAAAACACTCAAAATACATGTTTTTGGTAATGTTATTCTGTTTATCCATAAAAAGTGTTTTGCATGCGTTTTAGTGTTTTGGTATGTAATGAGCTCAAAAACACCTAAAGGCAAGTTTTCGGTTTTATTCCCATGTAATGTGATTGCCCTACTTTTTAGTGGTTTATTGCCTAACACGATCAAAAACACTCGAAAGACATTTTCTGGTAATATTATTTTTTTCCCACATAAAGCTAGTTTCGCATGGATTTTGGGGTTTTGGTAACTAAGAATGTGAAAAAAAACACTCAAAATACAGGCATTTAGTAAGGTTGTTCTGTTTCTTAATTAAAAGTGTTTTTCATGAGTTTCAGCATTTTGGTATGTAAGAAACTTTTCTAATAAACACATTTGGTAAGGTAGATCTGTTTCTCAATTAAAAGTGTTATTCAGAGTTTCAGCATTTTGGTATGCAAGAAACTTCTTTCTGTACACGAGTTTTTGAGTCTTTTGCCTTGTGGTTCTTGTTAAACTATAAAACATTCATTATATACGTTTCTCGTAATGTCCCTTTCTTTCCTAATATAGAGTACGTTTCATCTATTTTCGCATTTTTTTGTAGGTAACAAGCTCAAAAACACATCAAAATATATCTTTTTTGTAATGTATCTATTTCTTCATATTGGTTGGTTTGCATCCGTTTTAGCGTTTTTCTTTGTAAATCAATTAAAAGACACGTTTTCAGTAATATTGTTGAAATTGCTGAAAAAACACTCAAAAGATAGGTTTCTGGTAATGTCGAGTAATTTCTCCATATAGGTGGGTTTGCATGCACTTCAGGGTTTGGTACATAACTCCGAAAAAAAAGCTAAAATTATTTTTTTATAATGATTTTTTTTTTTTACAAAATTTCCCTGAATTTTTCCAGAATTTTGCTCTCTCGGTACCTATGAAAATGAATAACATTTTATTTTCTCTATAAAGTGTTATTTGTGAGTTTTAGCTTTTTGGTACTTAAGGAACTTAAAAACACTCATAATAGACGATTTTTGTAATGTCCTTTTCTTATACAAACATAGGGTTCTTTACATGTATTTAAGCGTTTCTGTTTCTCCATAAAGCGTGTTTTACATGCGTTTTAGCGTTTTGGTATGTAAGGAGTTAAAAAACACTTAAAGGCAAATTCTTCGTAAAAGTTGCTTTTATTCCCAAGTAATGTGATTGTTCTGCTTTTTAGTGCTTTGTTGCATATCACGCTCTAAAACACTCAAAAGAAATTTTCTGATAATGTCATTTTTTCCCCAAATAAAGCTAGTTTCGCATGTAATTTGGCAATTTCGTAACTAAGAATGTGAAAAACACGCAAAATACACAATTTGTTAGGGTAGTTCTGTTTCTCGATTAAAAGTGTTATTCATGCATTTCATCATTTTGGTATGTAAGTTTTTGCGTTTATTGCCTTGTGGTTCTTGTGAAACTATAAAACACTCATTATTTCTCATTTCTCGTAATGTTCTTTTGTTTCCTAATATAGAGTGCTTTCCATCCATTTTTGCATTTTTTGTAGGAAACAAGCTTAAAAACACTAAAAATATATCTTTTTGGTAATGTTATTCTATTTCTTCATATTGGTTGGTTTGTATCAGTTTTAGCGTTTTTCTTCGTAAATCTCTGAAAAGACTCGTTTTCAGTAATATTGTTGAAATTGTTTCTGGTACAGGTTTCTGGTAAAGTCGTGTAATTTTCCCATATAAGTGGCTTTGGATGCACTTCAGGGTTTGGTACATAACTCCGGAAAAAAGCTAAAATTTTTTTTTGTAAATTTTTTTTCTTCACCTAATTTCCCTGAATTTTGCCGGAATTTATGCATCTCGGTACCTATGAAGATGAATAAGAAAAAAAAAAAAACTTCATTTATTTTTATTTATTTTTTTTCTCTAAAAAGAGTGTTATTTGTGTGTTTTAGCTTTTTGGTACTTAAGGAACCTAAAAACTCTCATAATACATAATTTTCATAATATCCTTTCGTTTCACAAACATAGGGTTCTTTGCATGTATTTAAACGTTTTTATAGGTAACATCATCAAAAACACTTAAATTTCATGTTTTTAGTAATGATATTTTATTTCTCCATAAAGATTGTTTTGCATGCGTTTTAGCGTTTTCTTATGTAAGGAGTTAAAAACACTTAAAGGTATGTTTTTGGTAAATGTTGGTTTTATTCCCATGCAATGTGATTGTTCTGCTTTTTAGTGCTTTGTTGCATATCATGCTCTAAAACACTCAAAAGACACTTTTCTGGTAATGTCATTTTTTTCCCACATAAAACTAGTTTCGCTTGTAATTTCGGTTTTTCGTAACTAAGAATGTGAAAAACACAAAATACTCACATTTGGTAAGATAGTTTTGTTTCTCAATTAAAAGTCTTATTCTTGAGTTTCAGCATTTTGGAATGTAAGAAACTTCTTTATATACACGAGTTTTTGCGTTTTTTGCCTTGTGGTTCTTGTGAAACTATAAAACACTCATTATAGTCGTTTCTCGTAATGTCCATTTGCTTCCCAATCTAGAGTGCTTTCCATCCATTTTCGCGTTTTTTGTAGGTAACAATTTCAAAAACTCTCAAAATATACCTTTTTGGTAATCTTATTCTATTTCTTCATTTTAGTTGGTTTGCATCCGTTTTAGCGTTTTCTACGTATAACACGTTTTCAGTAATTTTGTTTTGGATTCCCATATAGGTTGACTTCCTTGGGTTTTATCGTGTTGGTTCCTAAAATGCTGAAAAACACTCATAAGACAAAGACGTATAATTTCCCCATATAGGTGGCTTTGCATGCACTTTAGGGGTTTGGTACATAACATTCCGAAAAAAAAGTTAAATTTAACTTTTTTGATAATGTTCTTCCTTCATATAATTTCCTGAACTTTGCCCGAATTTTGGCATCTCAGTACCTGTGAAGATGATTAAGAAAGAAAAAAAAATATCGTATTTTTTTTTTTATTTATTTATTGTTTCTCAATAAAGAGTGTTATTTGTGGCTTTTAGCTTTTTGATAATAAATGAAATTAAAAACACTCATAATATACGTTTCTCGTAATCTTCTTTTCTTTCCCAAAAATAGTGTTCTTTGCATGTATTTAAGCTTTTTTATTGGTAACATGATCAAAAACACTAAAAATACATGTTTTTGGAAATGTTATTCTGTTTCACCAAAAAGAGTGTTTTATATGCGTTTTAGTGTTTTGGTATATAAGGAGCTCAAAAACACTTAAAGGCAAGTTCTTGGTAAAAATTCGTTTTCCTCCAATGTAATGTGATTGCCCTCCTTTTTAGTGCTTTATTGCCTATCACGCTCAAAAACACTCAAAAGACACTTTACTGGTAAAGTCTTTTTTTTTCCCACAAATCTATTTTCGCATGCAATTTATGGTTTTTGGTAACTAAGAATGTGAAAAGCACTCAAAATACACGCATTTATTAAGGTTGTTCTGTTTCTCAATTAGGAGTGTTATATATGAGTTTTAGGAAGCCTCTCCATATACACGAGATTTTGCGTTTTTTGCCTTGTGGTTCTTTTGAACTATAAAACACTCATTATACACTTTTCTTGCAATGTCCTTTGGTTTCCCAATATAGAGTGCTTTCCATCAATTTTCGCGTTTTTTGTAGGTAAGAAGCTCAAAAACACTTGAAATATACCTTTTTAGTATTGTTTTTCTATTTCTTGATATTGGTTGCTTTACCTTCCGTTTTAGCGTTTTTCTACGTAAAACACTGAGAAGATACGTTTTCAGTAACTTTGTTTTGGATTCCCATATAGAGTGAGTTACTTATTATTTATCGTTTTGGTGCCTAACATGCTAAAAAACTCTCAAAAAACAGATTTAAGGTAAGGTCGTTTAATTTCTTCATATAAGAAGCTTTACATGCACTTTAGGGTTTGTTACATAACAGTCCGAAAAAAAAGCTGAAATTAACTTTTTTGATAATATTCTTTTATCATATGATTGCCCTGAATTTTCCCTGAATTTTGGCATCTCTGTACCTATGAAGATAAATAACAAAAAAAAAAAAAAAATCCTATTTTTTTCATTTTTTTATTTATTTATTTTTTCTAAATAGTGTTATTTGTGAGTTTTAGCTTTTTGGTACTTAAGGAACTTAAAAAAAACACTCATAATACACGTTTTTCATAATGTCCTTTTGTTTCCCAAACATAATGTTCTTTGCATGTATTTAAGCGTTTTTATAGATAACATGATCAAAAACACTCAAAATACATGTTTTCGGTAATGTTATTCTGTTTCTCCATAAAGTTTGTTTTGCATGCGTTTTAGCGGTTTGGTATATTAGGAGCTCAAAAATACTTAAAGGCAAGTTTTTGCTATAAATTGGTCTTACTGCAATGTAATATGATTGCTCTGCTTTTTAGTGCTTTATTGCCTATCACGCTCAAAAACACTTAAAAGACACTTTTCTGGTAATGACATATTTTTCTCACATAAAGGTGGTTTCGCATGCAATTTGGGGTTTTGGTAACTAAGAATGTGAAAAGCACTCAAAATACACGCATTTAGTAAGGTTGTTCTGTTTCTCAATTAAGAGTGTTATTTATGAGTTTCAGCATTTTGATATCTAGGAACCTTCTCCATATACACGAGTTTTTTGTTTTTTGCCTTTTGGTTCTATTGAACTATAAAAAAAAACTCATTATACACTTTTCTTGCAAAGTCCTTTTATTTTCTAATATATAGTGCTTTGCATGAATTTTCGAGTTTTTTTGTAGGTAACAAGCTGAAAAAGACTCAAAATATACCTTTTTGGTAATATTTTTCTATTTCTTGATATTGGTTGGTTTACATCCGTTTCAGCGTGTTTCTACGTAAAACACTGAAAAGACACGTTTTCAGCAATTTTGTTTTACGATTCTCATATAGAGTGAGTTCTTATTTTTTATCGTTTTGGTGTCTAACATGCTGAAAACACTCAAAAAACAGATTTATGGTAAGGTCGTTTAATTTCCTCACATAGGAGTCTTTGGATGCACTTTAGGGTTTGGTACATAAGAGTCCGAAAAAAAAGCTAAAATGAACTTTTTTGATCATTTTCTTTTAATTTTCCCAGAATTTTGGCATCTCTGTACTTATAAAGATGAATAAAAAAAAATCCTATTTTTTTATTTTCTTACTTTTTTTTCTAAATAAAGAGTGTTATTTGTGGGTTTTAGCTTTTTGGTATTTAAGGAACTTAAAATCACATATAATACACATTTCTCTTAATGTCCTTTCGTTTCGCAAACATAAGGATCTTCACATATGTATTTAAGCGTTTTTATATATATATATATATATATATATATATATAATATGATCAAAAACACTCAAAATAAATGTTTTTGGTAATTTTATTGTTTCTCCATAAAAGGTGTTTTGCATGCGTTTTAGCATTTTGGTATGTAATGAGCTCAAAAACACTTAAAGGCAAGTTCTTGGTAAAAGTTGTTTTTATTCGCATGTAATGTGATTGCCCTGATTTTTTGTGCTTTATTGCCTAACACGCTCAAAAACACTCAAAAGACACTTTTCTGCTAATATCATTTTTTTTCCCACATAAAGCTAGTTTTGCATGGAATTTGGGGTTTTGGTAACTAAGAATGTGAAAAAACTCAAAACACAGGCAATTAGTAAGGTTGTTCTATTTCTTAATTAAAAGTGTTATTCATGAGTTTCAGCATTTTGGTATGTAAGAAACTTTTCTAGTACACACATTTGATAAGGTATTTCTGTTTCAAAATTAAAAAGTGTTATTCATGAGTTTTACCTTTTTGGTATGTAAGAAACTTCTTTATGTACACGAGTTTTTTATTTTTTTTACCTTTTGGTTCTTGTGAAACTATAAAACACTCATACACGTTTCTCGTAATGTCCTTTTCTTTGCCAATATAAAGTGTTTTCCATCCATTTTTACATTTTTTGTAGGTAACAAACTCAAAAACACATCCGTTTTGTGTTTTTCTACGTAAATCACTGAAAGGACACGTTTTCTGTAATATTGTTGAAATTGCTGAAAAACACTCAAAAGACAGGTTTCTGGTAAAGTCGTGTAATTTCCCCATATAGGTGGATTTGCATGCACTTCAGGGTTTGTACATAACATCGGAAAAAAGCTAAAATGATTTTTTTTTAAATGATTTTTTTTTTTACAAAATTTCCATGAATTTTGCCAGAATTTTTGCATTTCGGAACCTATGAAGATGAATAACAAAAAAAAAAAATCTCTCTGTAAAGAGTGTTATTTGTGGGTTTTAGCTTTTTGGTACTTAACTTAAAAACACTCATAATACACGATTTTCGTAATGTCCTTTTGTTATACAAACATAGGGTTCTTTACATGTATTTAAGCGTTTTTATAGGTTACATGATCAAAAACACTCAAAATACATGTTTTTGGTAATGTTATTCTTTTTCTCCATTAAGCGTGTTTTGCATGCGTTTTAGCGATTTGGTATGTAAGGATCTAAAAAACACTTAAAGGCAAATTCTTCGTAAAAGTTGGTTTTATTCCTATGTAATGTGATTATTCTGCTTTTTAGTGCTTTGTTGCATCTCACGCACAAAAAAAACTAAAAAGACACTTTTTTGGTAATATCATTTTTTTTTCCCACATGAAGGTAGTTTCGCATGTAATTTCGCATTTTAGTAACTAAGAATGTGAAAAAACACTCAAAATAAAGAATTTGGTAAGGTAGTTCTGTTTATTGATTAAAAGTGTTATTCATGCATTTAATCATTTTGGTATGTAAGAAATTTCTCTATATACACGAGTTTTTGTGTTTATTGCCTTGTGATTCTTTTAAAAAATATAAAACACTCATTATACACGTTTCTCTTAATGTCCTATTCTTTCCTAATATAGAATGCTTTACATCCATTTTTGCATTTTTTTGTAACAAGTTCAAAAACACTCAAAATATATATTTTTGGTAATGTTATTCAATTTCTTCATATAGGTTGGTTTGCATCCGCTTTACCGTTTTTCTACGTAAAGTACTGAAAGGACACGTTTTCAGTAATTTTGTTTTGGATTCACATATTGACTGACTTCCATATTATTTATCGTTTTGGTACCTAACATGCTGAAAAACACTGGAAAGACAGGTTTCTGGTAAAGTCGTTTAACTTCCCTATATAGGTGGCTTTGCATGTACTTTAGGGTTTAGTACATAACAATCCGAAAAAAAAGCTATAATTAACTTTTTTGGTAATGTTCTTTTTTCCACATAAATTCCCTGAATTTTGGCAGAATTTTGGCATCTCGGTACCTATTACGATGAATAACAAAAAAAAAATTCCCATTTTTTAATTTTTTAATTTATTATTTCTTTACTAAATAAAGAGTGTTATTTGTGGGTTTTAGCTTTTAGGTACTGAAGGAACTTAAAAAACACTCATAATACACGTTTCTCGTAATATCCTTTCGTTTCCCAAACATAACGTTCTTTGCATGTATTTAAGCGTTTTTATAGATAACATGATCAAAAACACTAAAAATACATGTATTTGGTAATATTATTCTTTTTTTCCATAAAATGTATTTTGCATACGTTTTAGCGTTTTGGTATGTAAGGAGCTCAAAAACACTTAAAGGCAAGTTTTTGGTAAAATTTGGTTTTATTCCCATGTAATGTGATTGCCCCTCCTTTATTGCGTAACACGCTCAAAAACACTCAAAAGACATGCAAGGCCTCGCATATGAGAAAATTAAAAACCTTACCAGAAATCTGTCTTTTGAGTGTTTTTCAGCATGTTAGGCACCAAAATGATAAATAAAATTTACTCTATGTGGGAATCCAAAAGAAAATTACTGAAAACGTGTGTTCTCAGTGTTTTACGTAGAAAAACGCTAAAACTGATGCAAAACAACCAATATCAAGAAGGAAAAAAACATTACCAAAAATGTATATTTTGAGTTTTTTTGAGCTTGTTACCTACAAAAAAACGCAAAAATTGATACAAAGCACTCTATATTGAGAAACAAAGAGACTTTGCGAGAAAAATGTATAATGAATGTTTTATAGTTGAAAAAAAAAAAAAAACAAGGCAAAAAACGAAAAATCTCGTGTATATGGAGGTTTCCTAGATACCAAAATGCTGAAACTCATGAATAACACTCTTAATTGAGAAACAGAACAACCTTTGTAAATGCGTGTCAAAAAACAGTAAAAGGCAAGTTCTTCGTAAAAGTTGTTTTTATTCCCATGTAATGTGATTGCCCTGCTTTTTAGTGCTTTATTGCCTAACACGGTCAAAACACTCAAAAATACTTTTCTGGTAATGTCATTTTTTTTTTCCCACATAAAGCTAGTTTCGCATGGAATTTGGGGTTTTGGTAACTAAGAATGTAAAAAATCACTCAAAATACACGCATTTAGTAAGGTTGCTCTGTTTCTTGATTAATAGTGTTATTCATGAGTTTCAGCATTTTGGTATCTTAGAAACCTCCACACAGACGAGTTTTTGCGTTTTTTGCCTTGTGATTCTGGTGAAACTATAAAATACTCATTATACACGTTTCTCGTTATGTCTTTTTTCCTAATATACAGTGCTTTGCATCCTTTTTTACGTTTTTTTTTTATGTAACAAGCTCAAAAACACACAAAATATACTTTTCTGGTAATGTTATTCTATTTTTTTCATATTGGTTGGTTTGCATCCGTTTTAGCGTTTTTCTACGTAAATCTTTTAAAAGTCACGTTTTTAGTAATTTTGTTTTGGATTTCCATGTAGAGTGACTTTCATATTATCTATCGTTTTGGTGCCTAACATGCGGGAAAACACTGAAAAAAACAGGTTTCTTGTAAAGTCCTTAAATTTTCCCAAATAGGTGGCTTTGCATACACTTTATGGTTTGGTACATAACTCCGAAAAAAAGGTAAAATTAACTTTTTCGATAATGTTATTTTTTCCACATAATTTCCCTGAATTTTGGCAGAATTTTGGCATCTTGGTACCTATGAACATCAATAACAAAAAAATAATGCTTTTTTTATTATTTATTTTATTTTTTTCTCTATAAAGTGTTATTTGTAGGTTTTAACGTTTTGGTACTTAACTTAAAAACATTCATAATACACATTTCTCGTAATGTTCTTTCGTTTCCCAAATATAGGGATCTTTGCATGTATTTAAGCGTTTTTATAGGCAACATGATAAAAAAAAAAACACTCAAAAACACTTGTTTTTGGTAATGTTATTCTGCTTCTCCATAAAGGAGTGTTTTGCATGCGTTTTAGCGATTTGGTATGTAAGGAGCTGAAAAACACTTCAAGCCAAGTTCTTGGTAAAAGTTGGTTTTATTCCCATGTAATATGATTGCCCTGCTTTTTAGTGCTTTATTGCCTAACAGGATCAAAAACACTCAAAACACACTTCTGTTAATGTCATTTTTTTTTTCCCATATAAAGCTAGTTTCGCATGCTAATTGGGGTTTTGCTAAGAATGTGAAAAAAAAAAACACTCAAAATACACGCATTTGGAAATGTTGTTCTGTTTCTCAATTAAGATTGTTATTCATGAGTTTCAGCATTTTGGTATCTAAGAAACTTCTTTATATACACGAGTTTTTTAGTTTTTTGCCTTGTGGTTCATGTGAACCACAAGTTCTTTTACCCGAAAATAATAAGACTCTCATTATACACGTTTCTCGTAATGTCCTTTTCTTTCCCAATAGGAAGTGCTTTGCATCTATTTTTCGCGTTTTTTGTAGGTAACAAGCTCAAAAACACTTTTTTTTTTTCTACGTAAAACACCGAAAAGACACGTTTTCAGTAATTTTGTTTTCGATTCCCAAAGAATATCGACAGAATTTTGACATCTTAGAACCTATGAAGATGAAAAAAAAAAAAAAAATATTTTTTTCTCTATAAAGAGTGTTATTTGTGGGTTGTAGCTTTTTTGGTACTTAAGGAACTTAAAAACACTCATAATACACGTTTCTCATAATGTCCTTCCATTTCCCAAACATAAGGTTCTTTGCATGTATTTAAGCGTTTTTATAAATAACATGATCAAAAACACAGAAAATGCATGTTTTTTGGTAATGTTACTCTGTTTCTCCATAAAGGGTGTTTTGCATGCGTTTTAACGTTTTGGTATGTAAGGAGTTAAAAAAAAACATTTAAAGGCAAGTTCTTCGTAAAAGTTGGTTTTATTCCCATGTAATGTGATTGTTCTGCTTTTTAGTGCTTTGTTGCATATACACTCAAATACACTCAAAAGACACTTTTCTGGTAATATCTTTTTTTTTTTCCCCACATAAAGCTAGTTTTGCATGTATTTTCGGATTGTTGTAACTAAAAATGTGAAAAACACTCAAAATACACACATTTGGTAAGGTAGTTCTGTTTCTCAATTAAAAGTGTTATTCCTGCCTTTCAGCATTTTCGTATGTAAGAAACATCTCTATATACACGAGTTTTTGCGTTTTTTGCCTTGTGGTTCGTGTGAAACTATAAAACAATCATTATACACGTTTCTCTAAATGTCCTTTTCCTTTCCAATATAGAGTGCTTTTACATCCTTTTTCGCGTGTTTTGTAAGTAAAAAGCTCAAAAACACTTTTTGGTAATGTTATTCTATTTCTTCATATTCGTTGCTTTGCCTCCGTTTTAGCGTTTTTTCTACGTAAAACACTGCAATGATACGTTTTCAGTCATTTTGTTATTGACTAACTTCCTTATTATTTATCGGTTTGATGCCTAACATGCTGAAAAACACTGAAAAGACAGGTTTCTGATGAAGTCGTTTAATTTCCTCATATAGGTGGCTTTGCATGCACTTTAGGGTTTGGTAAATAACAATCCGAAAAAAACGCTATAATTAACTTTTTTGATAATGTTCTTTTTTCCACATAAATTCTCTGAATTTTGGCAGAATTTTGGCATCTCGGTACTTATGAAAATCAATAAAAAAAAAAGCTATTTTTTTTATTTATTTATATATATATTTTTTCTCTTTAAAGAGTGTTATTTGTGGGTTTTAACGTTTTGGTACTTAAGGAACTTAAAAACAGTCATAATACACGTTTCTCGTAATGTCCTTTCGTTTCCCAATGATAGGGTTCTTTGCATGTATTTAAGCGTTTTTATAGGTAACATGATCAAAAACACTTAAAACACATATTTTTTGTAATGTTTTTCTGCTTCTCCATAAAGGAGTGTTTTGCATGCGTTTAAGCTTTTTGGTATGTAAAGAGCTCAAAAACACATAATAACAAGTTCTTGGTCAAAGTTAGTTTTATTCCCATGTAATGTGATTGCCCTGCTTTTTAGTGCTCTATTGCCTAACACGCTCAAAAACACTCAAAAGACACTTCTGGTAATGTTATTTTTCTCCCACATAAAGCTAGTTTCGCATGCTTTTTGGGATTTTGCTAATAATGTGAAAAACACTGAAAATATACGCTTTTGGTAAGGTTGTTCTGTTTCTCAATTAAGATTGTTATTCATGAGTTTCAGCATTTTGGTATCTAATCAACTTCTTTATATACACGAGTTTTTGCGTTTTTTGCTTTGTGGTTCTTGTGAACCACAAGTCTTTTGCTCGAAAAATAATAAGACACTCATTATACACGTTTCTCATAATGTCCTTTTGTTTCCCAATAGGAAGTGCTTTGCATCCTTTTTCACCTTTTTTGTAGGTAACAAGCTCAAAAACACTCAAAATATACCTTTTTGGTAATGTTATTCTTTTCTTTTTTTCATATCGGTTGGTTTGCATCCGTTTACCGTTTTTCTACGTAAAACACCGAAAAGACACGTTTTCAGTAATTTTGTTTTGGATTCCCATATAGAATGACTTCCATGTTATTTATCGTTTTGGTGCCTAACATGCTGAAAAACACTCATAAGACAGTTTTCTGGCAAAGACGTTTGATTTCCCCATATAGGTGGTTTTGCATGCACTTTAGGGTTTGCTACATAACAGTCGAAAAAAAAAGCTATAATTAACTTTTTTGATAATGTTCTTATTTCACAAAATTTCATGAATTTTGCCCGAATTTTGGCATCTCGGTACCTGTGAAGAAGAACAAGAAAGAAAAAAATATTCTTATTTTTTTATTTATTTATTTATTTTTTCTTAATAGAGTTATTTGTGGCTTTTAGCTTTTTGGTACTTAATGAATTTAAAAACACTCATAATACACGTTTCTCGTAATGTCTTTTCGTTTTCCACAAATAGGGTTCTTAGCATGTTTTTAAGCGTTTTATTGGTAACATGATCAAAAACACTCAAAATACATGTTTTTGGTAATGTTATTCTGTTTCTCCATAAAGTATGTTTTGCATGCGTTTTAGCGTTTTGGTATATAAGGAGCTCAAAAACACTTAAAGGCAAGTTCTTGGTAAAAATTGGTTTTATTCGAATTTAATGTGATTCCCCTGCTTTTTAGTGCTTTATATCCTATCACGCTCAAAAACACTCAGAAGACACTTTTCTGGGAATGTCATTTTTTCCCACATAAATCTGGTTTCACATGCAATTTGGGGTTTTGGTAACTAAGAATGTGAAAAGCTCTCAAAATACACGCATTTAGTAAGGTTGTTCTGTTTCTCAATTAAGAGTGTTATTCATGAGTTTCAGCATTTTGGTATCTAAGAAAAGTTATCCATATATTTTTTGCGTTTTTTGCCTTGTTCTTCTTGTGAAACCATAAAACACTCATTATACACGTTTCTCGTAATGTCCTTTTGTTTCCCAATATAGAGTGCTTTGCATCCATTTTTGCGTTTTTTGTGGTGAACAGGCTCAAAAAACACTCAAAATATACCTTTTTGGTAACATTATTGTATTTCTTCATATTGGTTGGTTTGCATCCGTTTTAGCGTTTTTCTACGTAAAACAACGAAAAGACACGTTTTCAGTAATTTTGTTTTGCATTCCTATATTGAGTGACTTCCATATTATTTATACTTTTGATGCCAAACATGCTAAAAAAGAAAAAAAAAACTCAAAAGAGAGGTTTCTGGTACAGTCGTGTAATTTCCCCATATAGGTGGCTTTGGATGCAGTTTAGGGTTTCGTACATAACAGTCTGAAAATAAGCTAAAAATTAACTTTTTTGATAATGTTGTTTTTTCCACATAATTTCCCTGAATTTTGCCAGATTTTCAGCATCTCAGTACCTATTAATATGAATGATAAAAAAAAATGCTATTTTTTTATTTATTTATTTATTTATTTATTTATCTCTATAAGAGTGTTATTTGTGGCTTTTAGCTTTTTGGTACTTAAGAAACTTAAAAACACTCACAATACACATTTCTCCTAATGTTTTTTTTCGTTTCCCAAACATGTTTATAAGTGTTTTTATAGGTAACATGAACAAAAACACTCAAATTACGTGTTTTTGGTAATGTTATTCTGTTTCTCCATAAAGGGTGTTTTGCATGCGTTTTAGCGTTTTTGTATGTAAGGAGTTAAAAAAATCTTAAAGGGATATTCTTGGTAAAAATTGGTTTTATCCATATGTAATGTGATTGCCCTGCTTTTTAGTGCTTTATTTCCTAACACGCTCAAAAACACTCGAAAAAACTTTTTTATGTTAATGTAATTTTTTCCCACATTTTTATCCCACAATATTTCGCATGCAATTTGAGGTTTTGGTAACTAAGATTGTGAAAACACCCAAAATTCACTCATTTGGTAAGCTTGTTCTTTTTTTTATTCTCCGTAAAATTTAGTTTTATTCCAATGTAATGTGATTGTTCAGCTTTTTAGTGCTTTGTTGCATATAACGCTCAAAAACACTCAAAAGACACTTTTTTTTGTAATGTCATTTATTTCCCACATAAAGTGGGAAATTACATGCGAGTTTCGCATGTAATTTGGGATTTTCGTAACTAAGAATGTGAAAAACACTCAAAATACACACATTTTGTAAGGTAATTCTGTTTCTCAATTAAAAGTGTTATTCAGAGTTTCAGCATTTTGGTATGCAAGAAACTTCTTTCTGTACACGAGTTTTTGAGTCTTTTGCCTTGTGGTTCTTGTTAAACTATAAAACATTCATTATATACGTTTCTCGTAATGTCCCTTTCTTTCCTAATATAGAGTACGTTTCATCTATTTTCGCATTTTTTTGTAGGTAACAAGCTCAAAAACACATCAAAATATATCTTTTTTGTAATGTATCTATTTCTTCATATTGGTTGGTTTGCATCCGTTTTAGCGTTTTTCTTTGTAAATCAATTAAAAGACACGTTTTCAGTAATATTGTTGAAATTGCTGAAAAAACACTCAAAAGATAGGTTTCTGGTAATGTCGAGTAATTTCTCCATATAGGTGGGTTTGCATGCACTTCAGGGTTTGGTACATAACTCCGGAAAAAAAGCTAAAATTATTTTTTTATAATGATTTTTTTTTTTTACAAAATTTCCCTGAATTTTTCCAGAATTTTGCTCTCTCGGTACCTATGAAAATGAATAACATTTTATTTTCTCTATAAAGTGTTATTTGTGAGTTTTAGCTTTTTGGTACTTAAGGAACTTAAAAACACTCATAATAGACGATTTTTGTAATGTCCTTTTCTTATACAAACATAGGGTTCTTTACATGTATTTAAGCGTTTCTGTTTCTCCATAAAGCGTGTTTTACATGCGTTTTAGCGTTTTGGTATGTAAGGAGTTAAAAAACACTTAAAGGCAAATTCTTCGTAAAAGTTGCTTTTATTCCCAATTAATGTGATTGTTCTGCTTTTTAGTGCTTTGTTGCATATCACGCTCTAAAACACTCAAAAGAAATTTTCTGATAATGTCATTTTTTCCCCAAATAAAGCTAGTTTCGCATGTAATTTGGCAATTTCGTAACTAAGAATGTGAAAAACACGCAAAATACACAATTTGTTAGAGTAGTTCTGTTTCTCGATTAAAAGTGTTATTCATGCATTTCATCATTTTGGTATGTAAGTTTTTGCGTTTATTGCCTTGTGGTTCTTGTGAAACTATAAAACACTCATTATTTCTCATTTCTCGTAATGTTCTTTTGTTTCCTAATATAGAGTGCTTTCCATCCATTTTTGCATTTTTTGTAGGAAACAAGCTTAAAAACACTAAAAATATATCTTTTTGGTAATGTTATTCTATTTCTTCATATTGGTTGGTTTGTATCAGTTTTAGCGTTTTTCTTCGTAAATCTCTGAAAAGACTCGTTTTCAGTAATATTGTTGAAATTGTTTCTGGTACAGGTTTCTGGTAAAGTCGTGTAATTTTCCCATATAAGTGGCTTTGGATGCACTTCAGGGTTTGGTACATAACTCCGGAAAAAAGCTAAAATTTTTTTTTGTAAATTTTTTTTCTTCACCTAATTTCCCTGAATTTTGCCGGAATTTATGCATCTCGGTACCTATGAAGATGAATAAGAAAAAAAAAAAAAACTTCATTTATTTTTATTTATTATTTTTTTTCTCTATAAAGAGTGTTATTTGTGTGTTTTAGCTTTTTGGTACTTAAGGAACCTAAAAACTCTCATAATACATAATTTTCATAATATCCTTTCGTTTCACAAACATAGGGTTCTTTGCATGTATTTAAACGTTTTTATAGGTAACATCATCAAAAACACTTAAATTTCATGTTTTTAGTAATGATATTTTATTTCTCCATAAAGATTGTTTTGCATGCGTTTTAGCGTTTTCTTATGTAAGGAGTTATAAACACTTAAAGGTATGTTTTTGGTAAATGTTGGTTTCATTCCCATGCAATGTGATTGTTCTGCTTTTTAGTGCTTTGTTGCATATCATGCTCTAAAACACTCAAAAGACACTTTTCTGGTAATGTCATTTTTTTCCCACATAAAACTAGTTTCGCTTGTAATTTCGGTTTTTCGTAACTAAGAATGTGAAAAACACAAAATACTCACATTTGGTAAGATAGTTTTGTTTCTCAATTAAAAGTCTTATTCTTGAGTTTCAGCATTTTGGAATGTAAGAAACTTCTTTATATACACGAGTTTTTTGCGTTTTTTGCCTTGTGGTTCTTGTGAAACTATAAAACACTCATTATAGTCGTTTCTCGTAATGTCCATTTGCTTCCCAATCTAGAGTGCTTTCCATCCATTTTCGCGTTTTTTGTAGGTAACAATTTCAAAAACTCTCAAAATATACCTTTTTGGTAATCTTATTCTATTTCTTCATTTTAGTTGGTTTGCATCCGTTTTAGCGTTTTCTACGTATAACACGTTTTCAGTAATTTTGTTTTGGATTCCCATATAGGTTGACTTCCTTGGGTTTTATCGTGTTGGTTCCTAAAATGCTGAAAAACACTCATAAGACAAAGACGTATAATTTCCCCATATAGGTGGCTTTGCATGCACTTTAGGGGTTTGGTACATAACATTCCGAAAAAAAAGTTAAATTTAACTTTTTTGATAATGTTCTTCCTTCATATAATTTCCTGAACTTTGCCCGAATTTTGGCATCTCAGTACCTGTGAAGATGATTAAGAAAGAAAAAAAAATATCGTATTTTTTTTTTTTATTTATTTATTGTTTCTCAATAAAGAGTGTTATTTGTGGCTTTTAGCTTTTTGATAATAAATGAAATTAAAAACACTCATAATATACGTTTCTCGTAATCTTCTTTTCTTTCCCAAAAATAGTGTTCTTTGCATGTATTTAAGCTTTTTTATTGGTAACATGATCAAAAACACTAAAAATACATGTTTTTGAAAATGTTATTCTGTTTCACCAAAAAGAGTGTTTTATATGCGTTTTAGTGTTTTGGTATATAAGGAGCTCAAAAACACTTAAAGGCAAGTTCTTGGTAAAAATTCGTTTTCCTCCAATGTAATGTGATTGCCCTCCTTTTTAGTGCTTTATTGCCTATCACGCTCAAAAACATTCAAAAGACACTTTACTGGTAAAGTCTTTTTTTTTCCCACAAATCTATTTTCGCATGCAATTTATGGTTTTTGGTAACTAAGAATGTGAAAAGCACTCAAAATACACGCATTTATTAAGGTTGTTCTGTTTCTCAATTAGGAGTGTTATATATGAGTTTTAGGAAGCCTCTCCATATACACGAGATTTTGCGTTTTTTGCCTTGTGGTTCTTTTGAACTATAAAACACTCATTATACACTTTTCTTGCAATGTCCTTTGGTTTCCCAATATAGAGTGCTTTCCATCAATTTTCGCGTTTTTTGTAGGTAAGAAGCTCAAAAACACTTGAAATATACCTTTTTAGTATTGTTTTTCTATTTCTTGATATTGGTTGCCTTACCTTCCGTTTTAGCGTTTTTCTACGTAAAACACTGAGAAGATACGTTTTCAGTAACTTTGTTTTGGATTCCCATATAGAGTGAGTTACTTATTATTTATCGTTTTGGTGCCTAACATGCTAAAAAACTCTCAAAAAACAGATTTAAGGTAAGGTCGTTTAATTTCTTCATATAAGAAGCTTTACATGCACTTTAGGGTTTGTTACATAACAGTCCGAAAAAAAAGCTGAAATTAACTTTTTTGATAATATTCTTTTATCATATGATTGCCCTGAATTTTCCCTGAATTTTGGCATCTCTGTACCTATGAAGATAAATAACAAAAAAAAAAAAAAAATCCTATTTTTTTCATTTTTTTATTTATTTATTTTTTCTAAATAGTGTTATTTGTGAGTTTTAGCTTTTTGGTACTTAAGGAACTTAAAAAAAACACTCATAATACACGTTTTTCATAATGTCCTTTTGTTTCCCAAACATAATGTTCTTTGCATGTATTTAAGCGTTTTTATAGATAACATGATCAAAAACACTCAAAATACATGTTTTCGGTAATGTTATTCTGTTTCTCCATAAAGTTTGTTTTGCATGCGTTTTAGCGGTTTGGTATATTAGGAGCTCAAAAATACTTAAAGGCAAGTTTTTGCTATAAATTGGTCTTACTGCAATGTAATATGATTGCTCTGCTTTTTAGTGCTTTATTGCCTATCACGCTCAAAAACACTTAAAAGACACTTTTCTGGTAATGACATATTTTTCTCACATAAAGGTGGTTTCGCATGCAATTTGGGGTTTTGGTAACTAAGAATGTGAAAAGCACTCAAAATACACGCATTTAGTAAGGTTGTTCTGTTTCTCAATTAAGAGTGTTATTTATGAGTTTCAGCATTTTGATATCTAGGAACCTTCTCCATATACACGAGTTTTTTGTTTTTTGCCTTTTGGTTCTATTGAACTATAAAAAAAAACTCATTATACACTTTTCTTGCAAAGTCCTTTTATTTTCTAATATATAGTGCTTTGCATGAATTTTCGAGTTTTTTTGTAGGTAACAAGCTGAAAAAGACTCAAAATATACCTTTTTGGTAATATTTTTCTATTTCTTGATATTGGTTGGTTTACATCCGTTTCAGCGTGTTTCTACGTAAAACACTGAAAAGACACGTTTTCAGCAATTTTGTTTTACGATTCTCATATAGAGTGAGTTCTTATTTTTTATCGTTTTGGTGTCTAACATGCTGAAAACACTCAAAAAACAGATTTATGGTAAGGTCGTTTAATTTCCTCACATAGGAGTCTTTGGATGCACTTTAGGGTTTGGTACATAAGAGTCCGAAAAAAAAGCTAAAATGAACTTTTTTGATCATTTTCTTTTAATTTTCCCAGAATTTTGGCATCTCTGTACTTATAAAGATGAATAAAAAAAAATCCTATTTTTTTATTTTCTTACTTTTTTTTCTAAATAAAGAGTGTTATTTGTGGGTTTTAGCTTTTTGGTATTTAAGGAACTTAAAATCACATATAATACACATTTCTCTTAATGTCCTTTCGTTTCGCAAACATAAGGATCTTCACATATGTATTTAAGCGTTTTTATATATATATATATATATATATATATATATAATATGATCAAAAACACTCAAAATAAATGTTTTTGGTAATTTTATTGTTTCTCCATAAAAGGTGTTTTGCATGCGTTTTAGCATTTTGGTATGTAATGAGCTCAAAAACACTTAAAGGCAAGTTCTTGGTAAAAGTTGTTTTTATTCGCATGTAATGTGATTGCCCTGATTTTTTGTGCTTTATTGCCTAACACGCTCAAAAACACTCAAAAGACACTTTTCTGCTAATATCATTTTTTTTCCCACATAAAGCTAGTTTTGCATGGAATTTGGGGTTTTGGTAACTAAGAATGTGAAAAAACTCAAAACACAGGCAATTAGTAAGGTTGTTCTATTTCTTAATTAAAAGTGTTATTCATGAGTTTCAGCATTTTGGTATGTAAGAAACTTTTCTAGTACACACATTTGATAAGGTATTTCTGTTTCAAAATTAAAAAGTGTTATTCATGAGTTTTACCTTTTTGGTATGTAAGAAACTTCTTTATGTACACGAGTTTTTTATTTTTTTTACCTTTTGGTTCTTGTGAAACTATAAAACACTCATACACGTTTCTCGTAATG
Source organism: Scylla paramamosain (assembly GCF_035594125.1). Taxonomy (NCBI): domain Eukaryota; kingdom Metazoa; phylum Arthropoda; class Malacostraca; order Decapoda; family Portunidae; genus Scylla; species Scylla paramamosain. The sequence goes on along the minus strand of NC_087158.1, from coordinate 5,970,823 downwards.
TCCTTTTCTTTGCCAATATAAAGTGTTTTCCATCCATTTTTACATTTTTTGTAGGTAACAAACTCAAAAACACATCCGTTTTGTGTTTTTCTACGTAAATCACTGAAAGGACACGTTTTCTGTAATATTGTTGAAATTGCTGAAAAACACTCAAAAGACAGGTTTCTGGTAAAGTCGTGTAATTTCCCCATATAGGTGGATTTGCATGCACTTCAGGGTTTGTACATAACATCGGAAAAAAGCTAAAATGATTTTTTTTTAAATGATTTTTTTTTTTACAAAATTTCCATGAATTTTGCCAGAATTTTTGCATTTCGGAACCTATGAAGATGAATAACAAAAAAAAAAAATCTCTCTGTAAAGAGTGTTATTTGTGGGTTTTAGCTTTTTGGTACTTAACTTAAAAACACTCATAATACACGATTTTCGTAATGTCCTTTTGTTATACAAACATAGGGTTCTTTACATGTATTTAAGCGTTTTTATAGGTTACATGATCAAAAACACTCAAAATACATGTTTTTGGTAATGTTATTCTTTTTCTCCATTAAGCGTGTTTTGCATGCGTTTTAGCGATTTGGTATGTAAGGATCTAAAAAACACTTAAAGGCAAATTCTTCGTAAAAGTTGGTTTTATTCCTATGTAATGTGATTATTCTGCTTTTTAGTGCTTTGTTGCATCTCACGCACAAAAAAAACTAAAAAGACACTTTTTTGGTAATATCATTTTTTTTTCCCACATGAAGGTAGTTTCGCATGTAATTTCGCATTTTAGTAACTAAGAATGTGAAAAAACACTCAAAATAAAGAATTTGGTAAGGTAGTTCTGTTTATTGATTAAAAGTGTTATTCATGCATTTAATCATTTTGGTATGTAAGAAATTTCTCTATATACACGAGTTTTTGTGTTTATTGCCTTGTGATTCTTTTAAAAAATATAAAACACTCATTATACACGTTTCTCTTAATGTCCTATTCTTTCCTAATATAGAATGCTTTACATCCATTTTTGCATTTTTTTGTAACAAGTTCAAAAACACTCAAAATATATATTTTTGGTAATGTTATTCAATTTCTTCATATAGGTTGGTTTGCATCCGCTTTACCGTTTTTCTACGTAAAGTACTGAAAGGACACGTTTTCAGTAATTTTGTTTTGGATTCACATATTGACTGACTTCCATATTATTTATCGTTTTGGTACCTAACATGCTGAAAAACACTGGAAAGACAGGTTTCTGGTAAAGTCGTTTAACTTCCCTATATAGGTGGCTTTGCATGTACTTTAGGGTTTAGTACATAACAATCCGAAAAAAAAGCTATAATTAACTTTTTTGGTAATGTTCTTTTTTCCACATAAATTCCCTGAATTTTGGCAGAATTTTGGCATCTCGGTACCTATTACGATGAATAACAAAAAAAAAATTCCCATTTTTTAATTTTTTAATTTATTATTTCTTTACTAAATAAAGAGTGTTATTTGTGGGTTTTAGCTTTTAGGTACTGAAGGAACTTAAAAAACACTCATAATACACGTTTCTCGTAATATCCTTTCGTTTCCCAAACATAACGTTCTTTGCATGTATTTAAGCGTTTTTATAGATAACATGATCAAAAACACTAAAAATACATGTATTTGGTAATATTATTCTTTTTTTCCATAAAATGTATTTTGCATACGTTTTAGCGTTTTGGTATGTAAGGAGCTCAAAAACACTTAAAGGCAAGTTTTTGGTAAAATTTGGTTTTATTCCCATGTAATGTGATTGCCCCTCCTTTATTGCGTAACACGCTCAAAAACACTCAAAAGACATGCAAGGCCTCGCATATGAGAAAATTAAAAACCTTACCAGAAATCTGTCTTTTGAGTGTTTTTCAGCATGTTAGGCACCAAAATGATAAATAAAATTTACTCTATGTGGGAATCCAAAAGAAAATTACTGAAAACGTGTGTTCTCAGTGTTTTACGTAGAAAAACGCTAAAACTGATGCAAAACAACCAATATCAAGAAGGAAAAAAACATTACCAAAAATGTATATTTTGAGTTTTTTTGAGCTTGTTACCTACAAAAAAACGCAAAAATTGATACAAAGCACTCTATATTGAGAAACAAAGAGACTTTGCGAGAAAAATGTATAATGAATGTTTTATAGTTGAAAAAAAAAAAAAAAACAAGGCAAAAAACGAAAAATCTCGTGTATATGGAGGTTTCCTAGATACCAAAATGCTGAAACTCATGAATAACACTCTTAATTGAGAAACAGAACAACCTTTGTAAATGCGTGTCAAAAAACAGTAAAAGGCAAGTTCTTCGTAAAAGTTGTTTTTATTCCCATGTAATGTGATTGCCCTGCTTTTTAGTGCTTTATTGCCTAACACGGTCAAAACACTCAAAAATACTTTTCTGGTAATGTCATTTTTTTTTTCCCACATAAAGCTAGTTTCGCATGGAATTTGGGGTTTTGGTAACTAAGAATGTAAAAAATCACTCAAAATACACGCATTTAGTAAGGTTGCTCTGTTTCTTGATTAATAGTGTTATTCATGAGTTTCAGCATTTTGGTATCTTAGAAACCTCCACACAGACGAGTTTTTGCGTTTTTTGCCTTGTGATTCTGGTGAAACTATAAAATACTCATTATACACGTTTCTCGTTATGTCTTTTTTCCTAATATACAGTGCTTTGCATCCTTTTTTACGTTTTTTTTTTATGTAACAAGCTCAAAAACACACAAAATATACTTTTCTGGTAATGTTATTCTATTTTTTTCATATTGGTTGGTTTGCATCCGTTTTAGCGTTTTTCTACGTAAATCTTTTAAAAGTCACGTTTTTAGTAATTTTGTTTTGGATTTCCATGTAGAGTGACTTTCATATTATCTATCGTTTTGGTGCCTAACATGCGGGAAAACACTGAAAAAAACAGGTTTCTTGTAAAGTCCTTAAATTTTCCCAAATAGGTGGCTTTGCATACACTTTATGGTTTGGTACATAACTCCGAAAAAAAGGTAAAATTAACTTTTTCGATAATGTTATTTTTTCCACATAATTTCCCTGAATTTTGGCAGAATTTTGGCATCTTGGTACCTATGAACATCAATAACAAAAAAATAATGCTTTTTTTATTATTTATTTTATTTTTTTCTCTATAAAGTGTTATTTGTAGGTTTTAACGTTTTGGTACTTAACTTAAAAACATTCATAATACACATTTCTCGTAATGTTCTTTCGTTTCCCAAATATAGGGATCTTTGCATGTATTTAAGCGTTTTTATAGGCAACATGATAAAAAAAAAAACACTCAAAAACACTTGTTTTTGGTAATGTTATTCTGCTTCTCCATAAAGGAGTGTTTTGCATGCGTTTTAGCGATTTGGTATGTAAGGAGCTGAAAAACACTTCAAGCCAAGTTCTTGGTAAAAGTTGGTTTTATTCCCATGTAATATGATTGCCCTGCTTTTTAGTGCTTTATTGCCTAACAGGATCAAAAACACTCAAAACACACTTCTGTTAATGTCATTTTTTTTTTCCCATATAAAGCTAGTTTCGCATGCTAATTGGGGTTTTGCTAAGAATGTGAAAAAAAAAAACACTCAAAATACACGCATTTGGAAATGTTGTTCTGTTTCTCAATTAAGATTGTTATTCATGAGTTTCAGCATTTTGGTATCTAAGAAACTTCTTTATATACACGAGTTTTTTAGTTTTTTGCCTTGTGGTTCATGTGAACCACAAGTTCTTTTACCCGAAAATAATAAGACTCTCATTATACACGTTTCTCGTAATGTCCTTTTCTTTCCCAATAGGAAGTGCTTTGCATCTATTTTTCGCGTTTTTTGTAGGTAACAAGCTCAAAAACACTTTTTTTTTTTTCTACGTAAAACACCGAAAAGACACGTTTTCAGTAATTTTGTTTTCGATTCCCAAAGAATATCGACAGAATTTTGACATCTTAGAACCTATGAAGATGAAAAAAAAAAAAAAAATATTTTTTTCTCTATAAAGAGTGTTATTTGTGGGTTGTAGCTTTTTTGGTACTTAAGGAACTTAAAAACACTCATAATACACGTTTCTCATAATGTCCTTCCATTTCCCAAACATAAGGTTCTTTGCATGTATTTAAGCGTTTTTATAAATAACATGATCAAAAACACAGAAAATGCATGTTTTTTGGTAATGTTACTCTGTTTCTCCATAAAGGGTGTTTTGCATGCGTTTTAACGTTTTGGTATGTAAGGAGTTAAAAAAAAACATTTAAAGGCAAGTTCTTCGTAAAAGTTGGTTTTATTCCCATGTAATGTGATTGTTCTGCTTTTTAGTGCTTTGTTGCATATACACTCAAATACACTCAAAAGACACTTTTCTGGTAATATCTTTTTTTTTTTCCCCACATAAAGCTAGTTTTGCATGTATTTTCGGATTGTTGTAACTAAAAATGTGAAAAACACTCAAAATACACACATTTGGTAAGGTAGTTCTGTTTCTCAATTAAAAGTGTTATTCCTGCCTTTCAGCATTTTCGTATGTAAGAAACATCTCTATATACACGAGTTTTTGCGTTTTTTGCCTTGTGGTTCGTGTGAAACTATAAAACAATCATTATACACGTTTCTCTAAATGTCCTTTTCCTTTCCAATATAGAGTGCTTTTACATCCTTTTTCGCGTGTTTTGTAAGTAAAAAGCTCAAAAACACTTTTTGGTAATGTTATTCTATTTCTTCATATTCGTTGCTTTGCCTCCGTTTTAGCGTTTTTTCTACGTAAAACACTGCAATGATACGTTTTCAGTCATTTTGTTATTGACTAACTTCCTTATTATTTATCGGTTTGATGCCTAACATGCTGAAAAACACTGAAAAGACAGGTTTCTGATGAAGTCGTTTAATTTCCTCATATAGGTGGCTTTGCATGCACTTTAGGGTTTGGTAAATAACAATCCGAAAAAAACGCTATAATTAACTTTTTTGATAATGTTCTTTTTTCCACATAAATTCTCTGAATTTTGGCAGAATTTTGGCATCTCGGTACTTATGAAAATCAATAAAAAAAAAAGCTATTTTTTTTATTTATTTATATATATATTTTTTCTCTTTAAAGAGTGTTATTTGTGGGTTTTAACGTTTTGGTACTTAAGGAACTTAAAAACAGTCATAATACACGTTTCTCGTAATGTCCTTTCGTTTCCCAATGATAGGGTTCTTTGCATGTATTTAAGCGTTTTTATAGGTAACATGATCAAAAACACTTAAAACACATATTTTTTGTAATGTTTTTCTGCTTCTCCATAAAGGAGTGTTTTGCATGCGTTTAAGCTTTTTGGTATGTAAAGAGCTCAAAAACACATAATAACAAGTTCTTGGTCAAAGTTAGTTTTATTCCCATGTAATGTGATTGCCCTGCTTTTTAGTGCTCTATTGCCTAACACGCTCAAAAACACTCAAAAGACACTTCTGGTAATGTTATTTTTCTCCCACATAAAGCTAGTTTCGCATGCTTTTTGGGATTTTGCTAATAATGTGAAAAACACTGAAAATATACGCTTTTGGTAAGGTTGTTCTGTTTCTCAATTAAGATTGTTATTCATGAGTTTCAGCATTTTGGTATCTAATCAACTTCTTTATATACACGAGTTTTTGCGTTTTTTGCTTTGTGGTTCTTGTGAACCACAAGTCTTTTGCTCGAAAAATAATAAGACACTCATTATACACGTTTCTCATAATGTCCTTTTGTTTCCCAATAGGAAGTGCTTTGCATCCTTTTTCACCTTTTTTGTAGGTAACAAGCTCAAAAACACTCAAAATATACCTTTTTGGTAATGTTATTCTTTTCTTTTTTTCATATCGGTTGGTTTGCATCCGTTTACCGTTTTTCTACGTAAAACACCGAAAAGACACGTTTTCAGTAATTTTGTTTTGGATTCCCATATAGAATGACTTCCATGTTATTTATCGTTTTGGTGCCTAACATGCTGAAAAACACTCATAAGACAGTTTTCTGGCAAAGACGTTTGATTTCCCCATATAGGTGGTTTTGCATGCACTTTAGGGTTTGCTACATAACAGTCGAAAAAAAAAGCTATAATTAACTTTTTTGATAATGTTCTTATTTCACAAAATTTCATGAATTTTGCCCGAATTTTGGCATCTCGGTACCTGTGAAGAAGAACAAGAAAGAAAAAAATATTCTTATTTTTTTATTTATTTATTTATTTTTTCTTAATAGAGTTATTTGTGGCTTTTAGCTTTTTGGTACTTAATGAATTTAAAAACACTCATAATACACGTTTCTCGTAATGTCTTTTCGTTTTCCACAAATAGGGTTCTTAGCATGTTTTTAAGCGTTTTATTGGTAACATGATCAAAAACACTCAAAATACATGTTTTTGGTAATGTTATTCTGTTTCTCCATAAAGTATGTTTTGCATGCGTTTTAGCGTTTTGGTATATAAGGAGCTCAAAAACACTTAAAGGCAAGTTCTTGGTAAAAATTGGTTTTATTCGAATTTAATGTGATTCCCCTGCTTTTTAGTGCTTTATATCCTATCACGCTCAAAAACACTCAGAAGACACTTTTCTGGGAATGTCATTTTTTCCCACATAAATCTGGTTTCACATGCAATTTGGGGTTTTGGTAACTAAGAATGTGAAAAGCTCTCAAAATACACGCATTTAGTAAGGTTGTTCTGTTTCTCAATTAAGAGTGTTATTCATGAGTTTCAGCATTTTGGTATCTAAGAAAAGTTATCCATATATTTTTTGCGTTTTTTGCCTTGTTCTTCTTGTGAAACCATAAAACACTCATTATACACGTTTCTCGTAATGTCCTTTTGTTTCCCAATATAGAGTGCTTTGCATCCATTTTTGCGTTTTTTGTGGTGAACAGGCTCAAAAAACACTCAAAATATACCTTTTTGGTAACATTATTGTATTTCTTCATATTGGTTGGTTTGCATCCGTTTTAGCGTTTTTCTACGTAAAACAACGAAAAGACACGTTTTCAGTAATTTTGTTTTGCATTCCTATATTGAGTGACTTCCATATTATTTATACTTTTGATGCCAAACATGCTAAAAAAGAAAAAAAAAACTCAAAAGAGAGGTTTCTGGTACAGTCGTGTAATTTCCCCATATAGGTGGCTTTGGATGCAGTTTAGGGTTTCGTACATAACAGTCTGAAAATAAGCTAAAAATTAACTTTTTTGATAATGTTGTTTTTTCCACATAATTTCCCTGAATTTTGCCAGACTTTCAGCATCTCAGTACCTATGAATATGAATGATAAAAAAAAATGCTATTTTTTTATTTATTTATTTATTTATTTATTTATCTCTATAAGAGTGTTATTTGTGGCTTTTAGCTTTTTGGTACTTAAGAAACTTAAAAACACTCACAATACACATTTCTCCTAATGTTTTTTTTCGTTTCCCAAACATGTTTATAAGTGTTTTTATAGGTAACATGAACAAAAACACTCAAATTACGTGTTTTTGGTAATGTTATTCTGTTTCTCCATAAAGTGTGTTTTGCATGCGTTTTAGCGTTTTTGTATGTAAGGAGTTAAAAAAATCTTAAAGGGATATTCTTGGTAAAAATTGGTTTTATCCATATGTAATGTGATTGCCCTGCTTTTTAGTGCTTTATTTCCTAACACGCTCAAAAAACACTCGAAAAAACTTTTTTATGTTAATGTAATTTTTTCCCACATTTTTATCCCACAATATTTCGCATGCAATTTGAGGTTTTGGTAACTAAGATTGTGAAAACACCCAAAATTCACTCATTTGGTAAGCTTGTTCTTTTTTTTATTCTCCGTAAAATTTAGTTTTATTCCAATGTAATGTGATTGTTCAGCTTTTTAGTGCTTTGTTGCATATAACGCTCAAAAACACTCAAAAGACACTTTTTTTTGTAATGTCATTTATTTCCCACATAAAGTGGGAAATTACATGCGAGTTTCGCATGTAATTTGGGATTTTTGTAACTAAGAATGTGAAAAACACTCAAAATACACACATTTTGTAAGGTAATTCTGTTTCTCAATTAAAAGTGTTATTCAGAGTTTCAGCATTTTGGTATGCAAGAAACTTCTTTCTGTACACGAGTTTTTGAGTCTTTTGCCTTGTGGTTCTTGTTAAACTATAAAACATTCATTATATACGTTTCTCGTAATGTCCCTTTCTTTCCTAATATAGAGTACGTTTCATCTATTTTCGCATTTTTTTGTAGGTAACAAGCTCAAAAACACATCAAAATATATCTTTTTTGTAATGTATCTATTTCTTCATATTGGTTGGTTTGCATCCGTTTTAGCGTTTTTCTTTGTAAATCAATTAAAAGACACGTTTTCAGTAATATTGTTGAAATTGCTGAAAAAACACTCAAAAGATAGGTTTCTGGTAATGTCGAGTAATTTCTCCATATAGGTGGGTTTGCATGCACTTCAGGGTTTGGTACATAGCTCCGGAAAAAAAGCTAAAATTATTTTTTTATAATGATTTTTTTTTTTTACAAAATTTCCCTGAATTTTTCCAGAATTTTGCTCTCTCGGTACCTATGAAAATGAATAACATTTTATTTTCTCTATAAAGTGTTATATGTGAGTTTTAGCTTTTTGGTACTTAAGGAACTTAAAAACACTCATAATAGACGATTTTTGTAATGTCCTTTTCTTATACAAACATAGGGTTCTTTACATGTATTTAAGCGTTTCTGTTTCTCCATAAAGCGTGTTTTACATGCGTTTTAGCGTTTTGGTATGTAAGGAGTTAAAAAACACTTAAAGGCAAATTCTTCGTAAAAGTTGCTTTTATTCCCAATTAATGTGATTGTTCTGCTTTTTAGTGCTTTGTTGCATATCACGCTCTAAAACACTCAAAAGAAATTTTCTGATAATGTCATTTTTTCCCCAAATAAAGCTAGTTTCGCATGTAATTTGGCAATTTCGTAACTAAGAATGTGAAAAACACGCAAAATCCACAATTTGTTAGGGTAGTTCTGTTTCTCGATTAAAAGTGTTATTCATGCATTTCATCATTTTGGTATGTAAGTTTTTGCGTTTATTGCCTTGTGGTTCTTGTGAAACTATAAAACACTCATTATTCCTCATTTCTCGTAATGTTCTTTTGTTTCCTAATATAGAGTGCTTTCCATCCATTTTTGCATTTTTTGTAGGAAACAAGCTTAAAAACACTAAAAATATATCTTTTTGGTAATGTTATTCTATTTCTTCATATTGGTTGGTTTGTATCAGTTTTAGCGTTTTTCTTCGTAAATCTCTGAAAAGACTCGTTTTCAGTAATATTGTTGAAATTGTTTCTGGTACAGGTTTCTGGTAAAGTCGTGTAATTTTCCCATATAAGTGGCTTTGGATGCACTTCAGGGTTTGGTACATAACTCCGGAAAAAAGCTAAAATTTTTTTTTGTAAATTTTTTTTCTTCACCTAATTTCCCTGAATTTTGCCGGAATTTATGCATCTCGGTACCTATGAAGATGAATAAGAAAAAAAAAAAAACTTCATTTATTTTTTTTTTTTTTTTTTCTCTATAAAGAGTGTTATTTGTGTGTTTTAGCTTTTTGGTACTTAAGGAACCTAAAATCTCTCATAATACATAATTTTCATAATATCCTTTCGTTTCACAAACATAGGGTTCTTTGCATGTATTTAAACGTTTTTATAGGTAACATCATCAAAAACACTTAAATTTCATGTTTTTAGTAATGATATTTAATTTCTCCATAAAGATTGTTTTGCATGCGTTTTAGCGTTTTCTTATGTAAGGAGTTAAAAACACTTAAAGGTATGTTTTTGGTAAATGTTGGTTTTATTCCCATGCAATGTGATTGTTCTGCTTTTTAGTGCTTTGTTGCATATCATGCTCTAAAACACTCAAAAGACACTTTTCTGGTAATGTCATTTTTTTCCCACATAAAACTAGTTTCGCTTGTAATTTCGGTTTTTCGTAACTAAGAATGTGAAAAACACAAAATACTCACATTTGGTAAGATAGTTTTGTTTCTCAATTAAAAGTCTTATTCTTGAGTTTCAGCATTTTGGAATGTAAGAAACTTCTTTATATACACGAGTTTTTGCGTTTTTTGCCTTGTGGTTCTTGTGAAACTATAAAACACTCATTATAGTCGTTTCTCGTAATGTCCATTTGCTTCCCAATCTAGAGTGCTTTCCATCCATTTTCGCGTTTTTTGTAGGTAACAATTTCAAAAACTCTCAAAATATACCTTTTTGGTAATCTTATTCTATTTCTTCATTTTAGTTGGTTTGCATCCGTTTTAGCGTTTTCTACGTATAACACGTTTTCAGTAATTTTGTTTTGGATTCCCATATAGGTTGACTTCCTTGGGTTTTATCGTGTTGGTTCCTAAAATGCTGAAAAACACTCATAAGACAAAGACGTATAATTTCCCCATATAGGTGGCTTTGCATGCACTTTAGGGGTTTGGTACATAACATTCCGAAAAAAAAGTTAAATTTAACTTTTTTGATAATGTTCTTCCTTCATATAATTTCCTGAACTTTGCCCGAATTTTGGCATCTCAGTACCTGTGAAGATGATTAAGAAAGAAAAAAAAATATCGTATTTTTTTTTTTTATTTATTTATTGTTTCTCAATAAAGAGTGTTATTTGTGGCTTTTAGCTTTTTGATAATAAATGAAATTAAAAACACTCATAATATACGTTTCTCGTAATCTTCTTTTCTTTCCCAAAAATAGTGTTCTTTGCATGTATTTAAGCTTTTTTATTGGTAACATGATCAAAAACACTAAAAATACATGTTTTTGGAAATGTTATTCTGTTTCACCAAAAAGAGTGTTTTATATGCGTTTTAGTGTTTTGGTATATAAGGAGCTCAAAAACACTTAAAGGCAAGTTCTTGGTAAAAATTCGTTTTCCTCCAATGTAATGTGATTGCCCTCCTTTTTAGTGCTTTATTGCCTATCACGCTCAAAAACACTCAAAAGACACTTTACTGGTAAAGTCTTTTTTTTTTCCCACAAATCTATTTTCGCATGCAATTTATGGTTTTTGGTAACTAAGAATGTGAAAAGCACTCAAAATACACGCATTTATTAAGGTTGTTCTGTTTCTCAATTAGGAGTGTTATATATGAGTTTTAGGAAGCCTCTCCATATACACGAGATTTTGCGTTTTTTGCCTTGTGGTTCTTTTGAACTATAAAACACTCATTATACACTTTTCTTGCAATGTCCTTTGGTTTCCCAATATAGAGTGCTTTCCATCAATTTTCGCGTTTTTTGTAGGTAAGAAGCTCAAAAACACTTGAAATATACCTTTTTAGTATTGTTTTTCTATTTCTTGATATTGGTTGCTTTACCTTCCGTTTTAGCGTTTTTCTACATAAAACACTGAGAAGATACGTTTTCAGTAACTTTGTTTTGGATTCCCATATAGAGTGAGTTACTTATTATTTATCGTTTTGGTGCCTAACATGCTAAAAAACTCTCAAAAAACAGATTTAAAGTAAGGTCGTTTAATTTCTTCATATACTCGTAAGAAGCTTTACATGCACTTTAGGGTTTGTTACATAACAGTCCGAAAAAAAAGCTGAAATTAACTTTTTTGATAATATTCTTTTATCATATGATTGCCCTGAATTTTCCCTGAATTTTGGCATCTCTGTACCTATGAAGATAAATAACAAAAAAAAAAAAAAAATCCTATTTTTTTCATTTTTTTATTTATTTATTTTTTCTAAATAGTGTTATTTGTGAGTTTTAGCTTTTTGGTACTTAAGGAACTTAAAAAAAACACTCATAATACACGTTTTTCATAATGTCCTTTTGTTTCCCAAACATAATGTTCTTTGCATGTATTTAAGCGTTTTTATAGATAACATGATCAAAAACACTCAAAATACATGTTTTCGGTAATGTTATTCTGTTTCTCCATAAAGTTTGTTTTGCATGCGTTTTAGCGGTTTGGTATATTAGGAGCTCAAAAATACTTAAAGGCAAGTTTTTGCTATAAATTGGTCTTACTGCAATGTAATATGATTGCTCTGCTTTTTAGTGCTTTATTGCCTATCACGCTCAAAAACACTTAAAAGACACTTTTCTGGTAATGACATATTTTTCTCACATAAAGGTGGTTTCGCATGCAATTTGGGGTTTTGGTAACTAAGAATGTGAAAAGCACTCAAAATACACGCATTTAGTAAGGTTGTTCTGTTTCTCAATTAAGAGTGTTATTCATGAGTTTCAGCATTTTGATATCTAGGAACCTTCTCCATATACACGAGTTTTTTGTTTTTTGCCTTTTGGTTCTATTGAACTATAAAAAAAAACTCATTATACACTTTTCTTGCAAAGTCCTTTTATTTTCTAATATATAGTGCTTTGCATGAATTTTCGAGTTTTTTTGTAGGTAACAAGCTGAAAAAGACTCAAAATATACCTTTTTGGTAATATTTTTCTATTTCTTGATATTGGTTGGTTTACATCCGTTTCAGCGTGTTTCTACGTAAAACACTGAAAAGACACGTTTTCAGCAATTTTGTTTTACGATTCTCATATAGAGTGAGTTCTTATTTTTTATCGTTTTGGTGTCTAACATGCTGAAAACACTCAAAAAACAGATTTATGGTAAGGTCGTTTAATTTCCTCACATAGGAGTCTTTGGATGCACTTTAGGGTTTGGTACATAAGAGTCCGAAAAAAAAGCTAAAATTAACTTTTTTGATCATTTTCTTTTAATTTTCCCAGAATTTTGGCATCTCTGTACTTATAAAGATGAATAAAAAAAAATCCTATTTTTTTATTTTCTTACTTTTTTTTCTAAATAAAGAGTGTTATTTGTGGGTTTTAGCTTTTTGGTATTTAAGGAACTTAAAATCACATATAATACACATTTCTCTTAATGTCCTTTCGTTTCGCAAACATAAGGATCTTCACATATGTATTTAAGCGTTTTTATATATATATATATATATATATATATATATATATATATATATATATATATATATATATATATATATATATAATATGATCAAAAACACTCAAAATAAATGTTTTTGGTAATTTTATTGTTTCTCCATAAAAGGTGTTTTGCATGCGTTTTAGCATTTTGGTATGTAATGAGCTCAAAAACACTTAAAGGCAAGTTCTTGGTAAAAGTTGTTTTTATTCGCATGTAATGTGATTGCCCTGATTTTTTGTGCTTTATTGCCTAACACGCTCAAAAACACTCAAAAGACACTTTTCTGCTAATATCATTTTTTTTCCCACATAAAGCTAGTTTTGCATGGAATTTGGGGTTTTGGTAACTAAGAATGTGAAAAAACTCAAAACACAGGCAATTAGTAAGGTTGTTCTATTTCTTAATTAAAAGTGTTATTCATGAGTTTCAGCATTTTGGTATGTAAGAAACTTTTCTAGTACACACATTTGATAAGGTATTTCTGTTTCAAAATTAAAAAGTGTTATTCATGAGTTTTACCTTTTTGGTATGTAAGAAACTTCTTTATGTACACGAGTTTTTTTATTTTTTTTACCTTTTGGTTCTTGTGAAACTATAAAACACTCATACACGGTTCTCGTAATGTCCTTTTCTTTGCCAATATAAAGTGTTTTCCATCCATTTTTACATTTTTTGTAGGTAACAAACTCAAAAACACATCCGTTTTGTGTTTTTCTACGTAAATCACTGAAAGGACACGTTTTCTGTAATATTGTTGAAATTGCTGAAAAACACTCAAAAGACAGGTTTCTGGTAAAGTCGTGTAATTTCCCCATATAGGTGGATTTGCATGCACTTCAGGGTTTGTACATAACATCGGAAAAAAGCTAAAATGATTTTTTTTTAAATGATTTTTTTTTTTTACAAAATTTCCATGAATTTTGCCAGAATTTTTGCATTTCGGAACCTATGAAGATGAATAACAAAAAAAAAAAAAAATCTCTCTGTAAAGAGTGTTATTTGTGGGTTTTAGCTTTTTGGTACTTAACTTAAAAACACTCATAATACACGATTTTCGTAATGTCCTTTTGTTATACAAACATAGGGTTCTTTACATGTATTTAAGCGTTTTTATAGGTTACATGATCAAAAACACTCAAAATACATGTTTTTGGTAATGTTATTCTTTTTCTCCATTAAGCGTGTTTTGCATGCGTTTTAGCGATTTGGTATGTAAGGATCTAAAAAACACTTAAAGGCAAATTCTTCGTAAAAGTTGGTTTTATTCCTATGTAATGTGATTATTCTGCTTTTTAGTGCTTTGTTGCATCTCACGCACAAAAAATCTAAAAAGACACTTTTTTGGTAATATCATTTTTTTTTCCCACATGAAGGTAGTTTCGCATGTAATTTCGCATTTTAGTAACTAAGAATGTGAAAAAACACTCAAAATAAAGAATTTGGTAAGGTAGTTCTGTTTATTGATTAAAAGTGTTATTCATGCATTTAATCATTTTGGTATGTAAGAAATTTCTCTATATACACGAGTTTTTGTGTTTATTGCCTTGTGATTCTTTTAAAAAATATAAAACACTCATTATACACGTTTCTCTTAATGTCTTATTCTTTCCTAATATAGAATGCTTTACATCCATTTTTGCATTTTTTTGTAACAAGTTCAAAAACACTCAAAATATATATTTTTGGTAATGTTATTCAATTTCTTCATATAGGTTGGTTTGCATCCGCTTTACCGTTTTTCTACGTAAAGTACTGAAAGGACACGTTTTCAGTAATTTTGTTTTGGATTCACATATTGACTGACTTCCATATTATTTATCGTTTTGGTACCTAACATGCTGAAAAACACTGGAAAGACAGGTTTCTGGTAAAGTCGTTTAACTTCCCTATATAGGTGGCTTTGCATGTACTTTAGGGTTTAGTACATAACAATCCGAAAAAAAAGCTATAATTAACTTTTTTGGTAATGTTCTTTTTTCCACATAAATTCCCTGAATTTTGGCAGAATTTTGGCATCTCGGTACCTATTACGATGAATAACAAAAAAAAAATTCCCATTTTTTAATTTTTTAATTTATTATTTCTTTACTAAATAAAGAGTGTTATTTGTGGGTTTTAGCTTTTAGGTACTGAAGGAACTTAAAAAACACTCATAATACACGTTTCTCGTAATATCCTTTCGTTTCCCAAACATAACGTTCTTTGCATGTATTTAAGCGTTTTTATAGATAACATGATCAAAAACACTAAAAATACATGTATTTGGTAATATTATTCTTTTTTTCCATAAAATGTATTTTGCATACGTTTTAGCGTTTTGGTATGTAAGGAGCTCAAAAACACTTAAAGGCAAGTTTTTGGTAAAATTTGGTTTTATTCCCATGTAATGTGATTGCCCCTCCTTTATTGCGTAACACGCTCAAAAACACTCAAAAGACATGCAAGGCCTCGCATATGAGAAAATTAAAAACCTTACCAGAAATCTGTCTTTTGAGTGTTTTTCAGCATGTTAGGCACCAAAATGATAAATAAAATTTACTCTATGTGGGAATCCAAAAGAAAATTACTGAAAACGTGTGTTCTCAGTGTTTTACGTAGAAAAACGCTAAAACTGATGCAAAACAACCAATATCAAGAAGGAAAAAAACATTACCAAAAATGTATATTTTGAGTTTTTTTGAGCTTGTTACCTACAAAAAAACGCAAAAATTGATACAAAGCACTCTATATTGAGAAACAAAGAGACTTTGCGAGAAAAATGTATAATGAATGTTTTATAGTTGAAAAAAAAAAAAAAAACAAGGCAAAAAACGAAAAATCTCGTGTATATGGAGGTTTCCTAGATACCAAAATGCTGAAACTCATGAATAACACTCTTAATTGAGAAACAGAACAACCTTTGTAAATGCGTGTCAAAAAACAGTAAAAGGCAAGTTCTTCGTAAAAGTTGTTTTTATTCCCATGTAATGTGATTGCCCTGCTTTTTAGTGCTTTATTGCCTAACACGGTCAAAACACTCAAAAATACTTTTCTGGTAATGTCATTTTTTTTTTCCCACATAAAGCTAGTTTCGCATGGAATTTGGGGTTTTGGTAACTAAGAATGTAAAAAATCACTCAAAATACACGCATTTAGTAAGGTTGCTCTGTTTCTTGATTAATAGTGTTATTCATGAGTTTCAGCATTTTGGTATCTTAGAAACCTCCACACAGACGAGTTTTTGCGTTTTTTGCCTTGTGATTCTGGTGAAACTATAAAATACTCATTATACACGTTTCTCGTTATGTCTTTTTTCCTAATATACAGTGCTTTGCATCCTTTTTTACGTTTTTTTTTTATGTAACAAGCTCAAAAACACACAAAATATACTTTTCTGGTAATGTTATTCTATTTTTTTCATATTGGTTGGTTTGCATCCGTTTTAGCGTTTTTCTACGTAAATCTTTTAAAAGTCACGTTTTTAGTAATTTTGTTTTGGATTTCCATGTAGAGTGACTTTCATATTATCTATCGTTTTGGTGCCTAACATGCGGGAAAACACTGAAAAAAACAGGTTTCTTGTAAAGTCCTTAAATTTTCCCAAATAGGTGGCTTTGCATACACTTTATGGTTTGGTACATAACTCCGAAAAAAAGGTAAAATTAACTTTTTCGATAATGTTATTTTTTCCACATAATTTCCCTGAATTTTGGCAGAATTTTGGCATCTTGGTACCTATGAACATCAATAACAAAAAAATAATGCTTTTTTTATTATTTATTTTATTTTTTTCTCTATAAAGTGTTATTTGTAGGTTTTAACGTTTTGGTACTTAACTTAAAAACATTCATAATACACATTTCTCGTAATGTTCTTTCGTTTCCCAAATATAGGGATCTTTGCATGTATTTAAGCGTTTTTATAGGCAACATGATAAAAAAAAAAACACTCAAAAACACTTGTTTTTGGTAATGTTATTCTGCTTCTCCATAAAGGAGTGTTTTGCATGCGTTTTAGCGATTTGGTATGTAAGGAGCTGAAAAACACTTCAAGCCAAGTTCTTGGTAAAAGTTGGTTTTATTCCCATGTAATATGATTGCCCTGCTTTTTAGTGCTTTATTGCCTAACAGGATCAAAAACACTCAAAACACACTTCTGTTAATGTCATTTTTTTTTTCCCATATAAAGCTAGTTTCGCATGCTAATTGGGGTTTTGCTAAGAATGTGAAAAAAAAAAACACTCAAAATACACGCATTTGGAAATGTTGTTCTGTTTCTCAATTAAGATTGTTATTCATGAGTTTCAGCATTTTGGTATCTAAGAAACTTCTTTATATACACGAGTTTTTTAGTTTTTTGCCTTGTGGTTCATGTGAACCACAAGTTCTTTTACCCGAAAATAATAAGACTCTCATTATACACGTTTCTCGTAATGTCCTTTTCTTTCCCAATAGGAAGTGCTTTGCATCTATTTTTCGCGTTTTTTGTAGGTAACAAGCTCAAAAACACTTTTTTTTTTTTCTACGTAAAACACCGAAAAGACACGTTTTCAGTAATTTTGTTTTCGATTCCCAAAGAATATCGACAGAATTTTGACATCTTAGAACCTATGAAGATGAAAAAAAAAAAAAAAATATTTTTTTCTCTATAAAGAGTGTTATTTGTGGGTTGTAGCTTTTTTGGTACTTAAGGAACTTAAAAACACTCATAATACACGTTTCTCATAATGTCCTTCCATTTCCCAAACATAAGGTTCTTTGCATGTATTTAAGCGTTTTTATAAATAACATGATCAAAAACACAGAAAATGCATGTTTTTTGGTAATGTTACTCTGTTTCTCCATAAAGGGTGTTTTGCATGCGTTTTAACGTTTTGGTATGTAAGGAGTTAAAAAAAAACATTTAAAGGCAAGTTCTTCGTAAAAGTTGGTTTTATTCCCATGTAATGTGATTGTTCTGCTTTTTAGTGCTTTGTTGCATATACACTCAAATACACTCAAAAGACACTTTTCTGGTAATATCTTTTTTTTTTTCCCCACATAAAGCTAGTTTTGCATGTATTTTCGGATTGTTGTAACTAAAAATGTGAAAAACACTCAAAATACACACATTTGGTAAGGTAGTTCTGTTTCTCAATTAAAAGTGTTATTCCTGCCTTTCAGCATTTTCGTATGTAAGAAACATCTCTATATACACGAGTTTTTGCGTTTTTTGCCTTGTGGTTCGTGTGAAACTATAAAACAATCATTATACACGTTTCTCTAAATGTCCTTTTCCTTTCCAATATAGAGTGCTTTTACATCCTTTTTCGCGTGTTTTGTAAGTAAAAAGCTCAAAAACACTTTTTGGTAATGTTATTCTATTTCTTCATATTCGTTGCTTTGCCTCCGTTTTAGCGTTTTTTCTACGTAAAACACTGCAATGATACGTTTTCAGTCATTTTGTTATTGACTAACTTCCTTATTATTTATCGGTTTGATGCCTAACATGCTGAAAAACACTGAAAAGACAGGTTTCTGATGAAGTCGTTTAATTTCCTCATATAGGTGGCTTTGCATGCACTTTAGGGTTTGGTAAATAACAATCCGAAAAAAACGCTATAATTAACTTTTTTGATAATGTTCTTTTTTCCACATAAATTCTCTGAATTTTGGCAGAATTTTGGCATCTCGGTACTTATGAAAATCAATAAAAAAAAAAGCTATTTTTTTTATTTATTTATATATATATTTTTTCTCTTTAAAGAGTGTTATTTGTGGGTTTTAACGTTTTGGTACTTAAGGAACTTAAAAACAGTCATAATACACGTTTCTCGTAATGTCCTTTCGTTTCCCAATGATAGGGTTCTTTGCATGTATTTAAGCGTTTTTATAGGTAACATGATCAAAAACACTTAAAACACATATTTTTTGTAATGTTTTTCTGCTTCTCCATAAAGGAGTGTTTTGCATGCGTTTAAGCTTTTTGGTATGTAAAGAGCTCAAAAACACATAATAACAAGTTCTTGGTCAAAGTTAGTTTTATTCCCATGTAATGTGATTGCCCTGCTTTTTAGTGCTCTATTGCCTAACACGCTCAAAAACACTCAAAAGACACTTCTGGTAATGTTATTTTTCTCCCACATAAAGCTAGTTTCGCATGCTTTTTGGGATTTTGCTAATAATGTGAAAAACACTGAAAATATACGCTTTTGGTAAGGTTGTTCTGTTTCTCAATTAAGATTGTTATTCATGAGTTTCAGCATTTTGGTATCTAATCAACTTCTTTATATACACGAGTTTTTGCGTTTTTTGCTTTGTGGTTCTTGTGAACCACAAGTCTTTTGCTCGAAAAATAATAAGACACTCATTATACACGTTTCTCATAATGTCCTTTTGTTTCCCAATAGGAAGTGCTTTGCATCCTTTTTCACCTTTTTTGTAGGTAACAAGCTCAAAAACACTCAAAATATACCTTTTTGGTAATGTTATTCTTTTCTTTTTTTCATATCGGTTGGTTTGCATCCGTTTACCGTTTTTCTACGTAAAACACCGAAAAGACACGTTTTCAGTAATTTTGTTTTGGATTCCCATATAGAATGACTTCCATGTTATTTATCGTTTTGGTGCCTAACATGCTGAAAAACACTCATAAGACAGTTTTCTGGCAAAGACGTTTGATTTCCCCATATAGGTGGTTTTGCATGCACTTTAGGGTTTGCTACATAACAGTCGAAAAAAAAAGCTATAATTAACTTTTTTGATAATGTTCTTATTTCACAAAATTTCATGAATTTTGCCCGAATTTTGGCATCTCGGTACCTGTGAAGAAGAACAAGAAAGAAAAAAATATTCTTATTTTTTTATTTATTTATTTATTTTTTCTTAATAGAGTTATTTGTGGCTTTTAGCTTTTTGGTACTTAATGAATTTAAAAACACTCATAATACACGTTTCTCGTAATGTCTTTTCGTTTTCCACAAATAGGGTTCTTAGCATGTTTTTAAGCGTTTTATTGGTAACATGATCAAAAACACTCAAAATACATGTTTTTGGTAATGTTATTCTGTTTCTCCATAAAGTATGTTTTGCATGCGTTTTAGCGTTTTGGTATATAAGGAGCTCAAAAACACTTAAAGGCAAGTTCTTGGTAAAAATTGGTTTTATTCGAATTTAATGTGATTCCCCTGCTTTTTAGTGCTTTATATCCTATCACGCTCAAAAACACTCAGAAGACACTTTTCTGGGAATGTCATTTTTTCCCACATAAATCTGGTTTCACATGCAATTTGGGGTTTTGGTAACTAAGAATGTGAAAAGCTCTCAAAATACACGCATTTAGTAAGGTTGTTCTGTTTCTCAATTAAGAGTGTTATTCATGAGTTTCAGCATTTTGGTATCTAAGAAAAGTTATCCATATATTTTTTGCGTTTTTTGCCTTGTTCTTCTTGTGAAACCATAAAACACTCATTATACACGTTTCTCGTAATGTCCTTTTGTTTCCCAATATAGAGTGCTTTGCATCCATTTTTGCGTTTTTTGTGGTGAACAGGCTCAAAAAACACTCAAAATATACCTTTTTGGTAACATTATTGTATTTCTTCATATTGGTTGGTTTGCATCCGTTTTAGCGTTTTTCTACGTAAAACAACGAAAAGACACGTTTTCAGTAATTTTGTTTTGCATTCCTATATTGAGTGACTTCCATATTATTTATACTTTTGATGCCAAACATGCTAAAAAAGAAAAAAAAAACTCAAAAGAGAGGTTTCTGGTACAGTCGTGTAATTTCCCCATATAGGTGGCTTTGGATGCAGTTTAGGGTTTCGTACATAACAGTCTGAAAATAAGCTAAAAATTAACTTTTTTGATAATGTTGTTTTTTCCACATAATTTCCCTGAATTTTGCCAGACTTTCAGCATCTCAGTACCTATGAATATGAATGATAAAAAAAAATGCTATTTTTTTATTTATTTATTTATTTATTTATTTATCTCTATAAGAGTGTTATTTGTGGCTTTTAGCTTTTTGGTACTTAAGAAACTTAAAAACACTCACAATACACATTTCTCCTAATGTTTTTTTTCGTTTCCCAAACATGTTTATAAGTGTTTTTATAGGTAACATGAACAAAAACACTCAAATTACGTGTTTTTGGTAATGTTATTCTGTTTCTCCATAAAGGGTGTTTTGCATGCGTTTTAGCGTTTTTGTATGTAAGGAGTTAAAAAAATCTTAAAGGGATATTCTTGGTAAAAATTGGTTTTATCCATATGTAATGTGATTGCCCTGCTTTTTAGTGCTTTATTTCCTAACACGCTCAAAAAACACTCGAAAAAACTTTTTTATGTTAATGTAATTTTTTCCCACATTTTTATCCCACAATATTTCGCATGCAATTTGAGGTTTTGGTAACTAAGATTGTGAAAACACCCAAAATTCACTCATTTGGTAAGCTTGTTCTTTTTTTTATTCTCCGTAAAATTTAGTTTTATTCCAATGTAATGTGATTGTTCAGCTTTTTAGTGCTTTGTTGCATATAACGCTCAAAAACACTCAAAAGACACTTTTTTTTGTAATGTCATTTATTTCCCACATAAAGTGGGAAATTACATGCGAGTTTCGCATGTAATTTGGGATTTTTGTAACTAAGAATGTGAAAAACACTCAAAATACACACATTTTGTAAGGTAATTCTGTTTCTCAATTAAAAGTGTTATTCAGAGTTTCAGCATTTTGGTATGCAAGAAACTTCTTTCTGTACACGAGTTTTTGAGTCTTTTGCCTTGTGGTTCTTGTTAAACTATAAAACATTCATTATATACGTTTCTCGTAATGTCCCTTTCTTTCCTAATATAGAGTACGTTTCATCTATTTTCGCATTTTTTTGTAGGTAACAAGCTCAAAAACACATCAAAATATATCTTTTTTGTAATGTATCTATTTCTTCATATTGGTTGGTTTGCATCCGTTTTAGCGTTTTTCTTTGTAAATCAATTAAAAGACACGTTTTCAGTAATATTGTTGAAATTGCTGAAAAAACACTCAAAAGATAGGTTTCTGGTAATGTCGAGTAATTTCTCCATATAGGTGGGTTTGCATGCACTTCAGGGTTTGGTACATAGCTCCGGAAAAAAAGCTAAAATTATTTTTTTATAATGATTTTTTTTTTTTACAAAATTTCCCTGAATTTTTCCAGAATTTTGCTCTCTCGGTACCTATGAAAATGAATAACATTTTATTTTCTCTATAAAGTGTTATATGTGAGTTTTAGCTTTTTGGTACTTAAGGAACTTAAAAACACTCATAATAGACGATTTTTGTAATGTCCTTTTCTTATACAAACATAGGGTTCTTTACATGTATTTAAGCGTTTCTGTTTCTCCATAAAGCGTGTTTTACATGCGTTTTAGCGTTTTGGTATGTAAGGAGTTAAAAAACACTTAAAGGCAAATTCTTCGTAAAAGTTGCTTTTATTCCCAATTAATGTGATTGTTCTGCTTTTTAGTGCTTTGTTGCATATCACGCTCTAAAACACTCAAAAGAAATTTTCTGATAATGTCATTTTTTCCCCAAATAAAGCTAGTTTCGCATGTAATTTGGCAATTTCGTAACTAAGAATGTGAAAAACACGCAAAATCCACAATTTGTTAGGGTAGTTCTGTTTCTCGATTAAAAGTGTTATTCATGCATTTCATCATTTTGGTATGTAAGTTTTTGCGTTTATTGCCTTGTGGTTCTTGTGAAACTATAAAACACTCATTATTCCTCATTTCTCGTAATGTTCTTTTGTTTCCTAATATAGAGTGCTTTCCATCCATTTTTGCATTTTTTGTAGGAAACAAGCTTAAAAACACTAAAAATATATCTTTTTGGTAATGTTATTCTATTTCTTCATATTGGTTGGTTTGTATCAGTTTTAGCGTTTTTCTTCGTAAATCTCTGAAAAGACTCGTTTTCAGTAATATTGTTGAAATTGTTTCTGGTACAGGTTTCTGGTAAAGTCGTGTAATTTTCCCATATAAGTGGCTTTGGATGCACTTCAGGGTTTGGTACATAACTCCGGAAAAAAGCTAAAATTTTTTTTTGTAAATTTTTTTTCTTCACCTAATTTCCCTGAATTTTGCCGGAATTTATGCATCTCGGTACCTATGAAGATGAATAAGAAAAAAAAAAAAACTTCATTTATTTTTATTTTTTTTTTTTCTCTATAAAGAGTGTTATTTGTGTGTTTTAGCTTTTTGGTACTTAAGGAACCTAAAATCTCTCATAATACATAATTTTCATAATATCCTTTCGTTTCACAAACATAGGGTTCTTTGCATGTATTTAAACGTTTTTATAGGTAACATCATCAAAAACACTTAAATTTCATGTTTTTAGTAATGATATTTAATTTCTCCATAAAGATTGTTTTGCATGCGTTTTAGCGTTTTCTTATGTAAGGAGTTAAAAACACTTAAAGGTATGTTTTTGGTAAATGTTGGTTTTATTCCCATGCAATGTGATTGTTCTGCTTTTTAGTGCTTTGTTGCATATCATGCTCTAAAACACTCAAAAGACACTTTTCTGGTAATGTCATTTTTTTCCCACATAAAACTAGTTTCGCTTGTAATTTCGGTTTTTCGTAACTAAGAATGTGAAAAACACAAAATACTCACATTTGGTAAGATAGTTTTGTTTCTCAATTAAAAGTCTTATTCTTGAGTTTCAGCATTTTGGAATGTAAGAAACTTCTTTATATACACGAGTTTTTGCGTTTTTTGCCTTGTGGTTCTTGTGAAACTATAAAACACTCATTATAGTCGTTTCTCGTAATGTCCATTTGCTTCCCAATCTAGAGTGCTTTCCATCCATTTTCGCGTTTTTTGTAGGTAACAATTTCAAAAACTCTCAAAATATACCTTTTTGGTAATCTTATTCTATTTCTTCATTTTAGTTGGTTTGCATCCGTTTTAGCGTTTTCTACGTATAACACGTTTTCAGTAATTTTGTTTTGGATTCCCATATAGGTTGACTTCCTTGGGTTTTATCGTGTTGGTTCCTAAAATGCTGAAAAACACTCATAAGACAAAGACGTATAATTTCCCCATATAGGTGGCTTTGCATGCACTTTAGGGGTTTGGTACATAACATTCCGAAAAAAAAGTTAAATTTAACTTTTTTGATAATGTTCTTCCTTCATATAATTTCCTGAACTTTGCCCGAATTTTGGCATCTCAGTACCTGTGAAGATGATTAAGAAAGAAAAAAAAATATCGTATTTTTTTTTTTTATTTATTTATTGTTTCTCAATAAAGAGTGTTATTTGTGGCTTTTAGCTTTTTGATAATAAATGAAATTAAAAACACTCATAATATACGTTTCTCGTAATCTTCTTTTCTTTCCCAAAAATAGTGTTCTTTGCATGTATTTAAGCTTTTTTATTGGTAACATGATCAAAAACACTAAAAATACATGTTTTTGGAAATGTTATTCTGTTTCACCAAAAAGAGTGTTTTATATGCGTTTTAGTGTTTTGGTATATAAGGAGCTCAAAAACACTTAAAGGCAAGTTCTTGGTAAAAATTCGTTTTCCTCCAATGTAATGTGATTGCCCTCCTTTTTAGTGCTTTATTGCCTATCACGCTCAAAAACACTCAAAAGACACTTTACTGGTAAAGTCTTTTTTTTTTCCCACAAATCTATTTTCGCATGCAATTTATGGTTTTTGGTAACTAAGAATGTGAAAAGCACTCAAAATACACGCATTTATTAAGGTTGTTCTGTTTCTCAATTAGGAGTGTTATATATGAGTTTTAGGAAGCCTCTCCATATACACGAGATTTTGCGTTTTTTGCCTTGTGGTTCTTTTGAACTATAAAACACTCATTATACACTTTTCTTGCAATGTCCTTTGGTTTCCCAATATAGAGTGCTTTCCATCAATTTTCGCGTTTTTTGTAGGTAAGAAGCTCAAAAACACTTGAAATATACCTTTTTAGTATTGTTTTTCTATTTCTTGATATTGGTTGCTTTACCTTCCGTTTTAGCGTTTTTCTACATAAAACACTGAGAAGATACGTTTTCAGTAACTTTGTTTTGGATTCCCATATAGAGTGAGTTACTTATTATTTATCGTTTTGGTGCCTAACATGCTAAAAAACTCTCAAAAAACAGATTTAAAGTAAGGTCGTTTAATTTCTTCATATACTCGTAAGAAGCTTTACATGCACTTTAGGGTTTGTTACATAACAGTCCGAAAAAAAAGCTGAAATTAACTTTTTTGATAATATTCTTTTATCATATGATTGCCCTGAATTTTCCCTGAATTTTGGCATCTCTGTACCTATGAAGATAAATAACAAAAAAAAAAAAAAAATCCTATTTTTTTCATTTTTTTATTTATTTATTTTTTCTAAATAGTGTTATTTGTGAGTTTTAGCTTTTTGGTACTTAAGGAACTTAAAAAAAACACTCATAATACACGTTTTTCATAATGTCCTTTTGTTTCCCAAACATAATGTTCTTTGCATGTATTTAAGCGTTTTTATAGATAACATGATCAAAAACACTCAAAATACATGTTTTCGGTAATGTTATTCTGTTTCTCCATAAAGTTTGTTTTGCATGCGTTTTAGCGGTTTGGTATATTAGGAGCTCAAA
Organism: Scylla paramamosain; assembly: GCF_035594125.1. NCBI lineage: Eukaryota > Metazoa > Arthropoda > Malacostraca > Decapoda > Portunidae > Scylla > Scylla paramamosain. The sequence goes on along the minus strand of NC_087158.1, from coordinate 5,945,265 downwards.
AATACTTAAAGGCAAGTTTTTGCTATAAATTGGTCTTACTGCAATGTAATATGATTGCTCTGCTTTTTAGTGCTTTATTGCCTATCACGCTCAAAAACACTTAAAAGACACTTTTCTGGTAATGACATATTTTTCTCACATAAAGGTGGTTTCGCATGCAATTTGGGGTTTTGGTAACTAAGAATGTGAAAAGCACTCAAAATACACGCATTTAGTAAGGTTGTTCTGTTTCTCAATTAAGAGTGTTATTCATGAGTTTCAGCATTTTGATATCTAGGAACCTTCTCCATATACACGAGTTTTTTGTTTTTTGCCTTTTGGTTCTATTGAACTATAAAAAAAAACTCATTATACACTTTTCTTGCAAAGTCCTTTTATTTTCTAATATATAGTGCTTTGCATGAATTTTCGAGTTTTTTTGTAGGTAACAAGCTGAAAAAGACTCAAAATATACCTTTTTGGTAATATTTTTCTATTTCTTGATATTGGTTGGTTTACATCCGTTTCAGCGTGTTTCTACGTAAAACACTGAAAAGACACGTTTTCAGCAATTTTGTTTTACGATTCTCATATAGAGTGAGTTCTTATTTTTTATCGTTTTGGTGTCTAACATGCTGAAAACACTCAAAAAACAGATTTATGGTAAGGTCGTTTAATTTCCTCACATAGGAGTCTTTGGATGCACTTTAGGGTTTGGTACATAAGAGTCCGAAAAAAAAGCTAAAATTAACTTTTTTGATCATTTTCTTTTAATTTTCCCAGAATTTTGGCATCTCTGTACTTATAAAGATGAATAAAAAAAAATCCTATTTTTTTATTTTCTTACTTTTTTTTCTAAATAAAGAGTGTTATTTGTGGGTTTTAGCTTTTTGGTATTTAAGGAACTTAAAATCACATATAATACACATTTCTCTTAATGTCCTTTCGTTTCGCAAACATAAGGATCTTCACATATGTATTTAAGCGTTTTTATATATATATATATATATATATATATATATATATATATATATATATATAATATGATCAAAAACACTCAAAATAAATGTTTTTGGTAATTTTATTGTTTCTCCATAAAAGGTGTTTTGCATGCGTTTTAGCATTTTGGTATGTAATGAGCTCAAAAACACTTAAAGGCAAGTTCTTGGTAAAAGTTGTTTTTATTCGCATGTAATGTGATTGCCCTGATTTTTTGTGCTTTATTGCCTAACACGCTCAAAAACACTCAAAAGACACTTTTCTGCTAATATCATTTTTTTTCCCACATAAAGCTAGTTTTGCATGGAATTTGGGGTTTTGGTAACTAAGAATGTGAAAAAACTCAAAACACAGGCAATTAGTAAGGTTGTTCTATTTCTTAATTAAAAGTGTTATTCATGAGTTTCAGCATTTTGGTATGTAAGAAACTTTTCTAGTACACACATTTGATAAGGTATTTCTGTTTCAAAATTAAAAAGTGTTATTCATGAGTTTTACCTTTTTGGTATGTAAGAAACTTCTTTATGTACACGAGTTTTTTTATTTTTTTTACCTTTTGGTTCTTGTGAAACTATAAAACACTCATACACGGTTCTCGTAATGTCCTTTTCTTTGCCAATATAAAGTGTTTTCCATCCATTTTTACATTTTTTGTAGGCAACAAACTCAAAAACACATCCGTTTTGTGTTTTTCTACGTAAATCACTGAAAGGACACGTTTTCTGTAATATTGTTGAAATTGCTGAAAAACACTCAAAAGACAGGTTTCTGGTAAAGTCGTGTAATTTCCCCATATAGGTGGATTTGCATGCACTTCAGGGTTTGTACATAACATCGGAAAAAAGCTAAAATGATTTTTTTTTAAATGATTTTTTTTTTTTACAAAATTTCCATGAATTTTGCCAGAATTTTTGCATTTCGGAACCTATGAAGATGAATAACAAAAAAAAAAAAAAATCTCTCTGTAAAGAGTGTTATTTGTGGGTTTTAGCTTTTTGGTACTTAACTTAAAAACACTCATAATACACGATTTTCGTAATGTCCTTTTGTTATACAAACATAGGGTTCTTTACATGTATTTAAGCGTTTTTATAGGTTACATGATCAAAAACACTCAAAATACATGTTTTTGGTAATGTTATTCTTTTTCTCCATTAAGCGTGTTTTGCATGCGTTTTAGCGATTTGGTATGTAAGGATCTAAAAAACACTTAAAGGCAAATTCTTCGTAAAAGTTGGTTTTATTCCTATGTAATGTGATTATTCTGCTTTTTAGTGCTTTGTTGCATCTCACGCACAAAAAAACTAAAAAGACACTTTTTTGGTAATATCATTTTTTTTTCCCACATGAAGGTAGTTTCGCATGTAATTTCGCATTTTAGTAACTAAGAATGTGAAAAAACACTCAAAATAAAGAATTTGGTAAGGTAGTTCTGTTTATTGATTAAAAGTGTTATTCATGCATTTAATCATTTTGGTATGTAAGAAATTTCTCTATATACACGAGTTTTTGTGTTTATTGCCTTGTGATTCTTTTAAAAAATATAAAACACTCATTATACACGTTTCTCTTAATGTCCTATTCTTTCCTAATATAGAATGCTTTACATCCATTTTTGCATTTTTTTGTAACAAGTTCAAAAACACTCAAAATATATATTTTTGGTAATGTTATTCAATTTCTTCATATAGGTTGGTTTGCATCCGCTTTACCGTTTTTCTACGTAAAGTACTGAAAGGACACGTTTTCAGTAATTTTGTTTTGGATTCACATATTGACTGACTTCCATATTATTTATCGTTTTGGTACCTAACATGCTGAAAAACACTGGAAAGACAGGTTTCTGGTAAAGTCGTTTAACTTCCCTATATAGGTGGCTTTGCATGTACTTTAGGGTTTAGTACATAACAATCCGAAAAAAAAGCTATAATTAACTTTTTTGGTAATGTTCTTTTTTCCACATAAATTCCCTGAATTTTGGCAGAATTTTGGCATCTCGGTACCTATTACGATGAATAACAAAAAAAAAATTCCCATTTTTTAATTTTTTTATTTATTATTTCTTTACTAAATAAAGAGTGTTATTTGTGGGTTTTAGCTTTTAGGTACTGAAGGAACTTAAAAAACACTCATAATACACGTTTCTCGTAATATCCTTTCGTTTCCCAAACATAACGTTCTTTGCATGTATTTAAGCGTTTTTATAGATAACATGATCAAAAACACTAAAAATACATGTATTTGGTAATATTATTCTTTTTTTCCATAAAATGTATTTTGCATACGTTTTAGCGTTTTGGTATGTAAGGAGCTCAAAAACACTTAAAGGCAAGTTTTTGGTAAAATTTGGTTTTATTCCCATGTAATGTGATTGCCCCTCCTTTATTGCGTAACACGCTCAAAAACACTCAAAAGACATGCAAGGCCTCGCATATGAGAAAATTAAAAACCTTACCAGAAATCTGTCTTTTGAGTGTTTTTCAGCATGTTAGGCACCAAAATGATAAATAAAATTTACTCTATGTGGGAATCCAAAAGAAAATTACTGAAAACGTGTCTTCTCAGTGTTTTACGTAGAAAAACGCTAAAACTGATGCAAAACAACCAATATCAAGAAGGAAAAAAACATTACCAAAAATGTATATTTTGAGTTTTTTTGAGCTTGTTACCTACAAAAAAACGCAAAAATTGATACAAAGCACTCTATATTGAGAAACAAAGAGACTTTGCGAGAAAAATGTATAATGAATGTTTTATAGTTGAAAAAAAAAAAAAAACAAGGCAAAAAACGAAAAATCTCGTGTATATGGAGGTTTCCTAGATACCAAAATGCTGAAACTCATGAATAACACTCTTAATTGAGAAACAGAACAACCTTTGTAAATGCGTGTCAAAAAACAGTAAAAGGCAAGTTCTTCGTAAAAGTTGTTTTTATTCCCATGTAATGTGATTGCCCTGCTTTTTAGTGCTTTATTGCCTAACACGGTCAAAACACTCAAAGATACTTTTCTGGTAATGTCATTTTTTTTTTCCCACATAAAGCTAGTTTCGCATGGAATTTGGGGTTTTGGTAACTAAGAATGTAAAAAATCACTCAAAATACACGCATTTAGTAAGGTTGCTCTGTTTCTTGATTAATAGTGTTATTCATGAGTTTCAGCATTTTGGTATCTTAGAAACCTCCACACAGACGAGTTTTTGCGTTTTTTGCCTTGTGATTCTGGTGAAACTATAAAATACTCATTATACACGTTTCTCGTTATGTCTTTTTTCCTAATATACAGTGCTTTGCATCCTTTTTTACGTTTTTTTTTTATGTAACAAGCTCAAAAACACACAAAATATACTTTTCTGGTAATGTTATTCTATTTTTTTCATATTGGTTGGTTTGCATCCGTTTTAGCGTTTTTCTACGTAAATCTTTTAAAAGTCACGTTTTTAGTAATTTTGTTTTGGATTTCCATGTAGAGTGACTTTCATATTATCTATCGTTTTGGTGCCTAACATGCGGAAAAACACTGAAAAAAACAGGTTTCTTGTAAAGTCCTTAAATTTTCCCAAATAGGTGGCTTTGCATACACTTTATGGTTTGGTACATAACTCCGAAAAAAAGGTAAAATTAACTTTTTCGATAATGTTCTTTTTTCCACATAATTTCCCTGAATTTTGGCAGAATTTTGGCATCTTGGTACCTATGAACATCAATAACAAAAAAATAATGCTTTTTTTATTATTTATTTTATTTTTTTCTCTATAAAGTGTTATTTGTAGGTTTTAACGTTTTGGTACTTAACTTAAAAACATTCATAATACACATTTCTCGTAATGTTCTTTCGTTTCCCAAATATAGGGATCTTTGCATGTATTTAAGCGTTTTTATAGGCAACATGATAAAAAAAAAACACTCAAAAACACTTGTTTTTGGTAATGTTATTCTGGTTCTCCATAAAGGAGTGTTTTGCATGCGTTTTAGCGATTTGGTATGTAAGGAGCTGAAAAACACTTCAAGGCAAGTTCTTGGTAAAAGTTGGTTTTATTCCCATGTAATATGATTGCCCTGCTTTTTAGTGCTTTATTGCCTAACAGGATCAAAAACACTCAAAACACACTTCTGTTAATGTCATTTTTTTTTTCCCATATAAAGCTAGTTTCGCATGCTAATTGGGGTTTTGCTAAGAATGTGAAAAAAAACACTCAAAATACACGCATTTGGAAATGTTGTTCTGTTTCTCAATTAAGATTGTTATTCATGAGTTTCAGCATTTTGGTATCTAAGAAACTTCTTTATATACACGAGTTTTTTAGTTTTTTGCCTTGTGGTTCATGTGAACCACAAGTTCTTTTACCCGAAAATAATAAGACTCTCATTATACACGTTTCTCGTAATGTCCTTTTCTTTCCCAATAGGAAGTGCTTTGCATCTATTTTTCGCGTTTTTTGTAGGTAACAAGCTCAAAAACACTTTTTTTTTCTACGTAAAACACCGAAAAGACACGTTTTCAGTAATTTTGTTTTCGATTCCCAAAGAATATCGACAGAATTTTGACATCTTAGAACCTATGAAGATGAAAAAAAAAAAAAAAAAAATTATTTTTTTTCTCTATAAAGAGTGTTATTTGTGGGTTGTAGCTTTTTTGGTACTTAAGGAACTTAAAAACACTCATAATACACGTTTCTCATAATGTCCTTCCATTTCCCAAACATAAGGTTCTTTGCATGTATTTAAGCGTTTTTATAAATAACATGATCAAAAACACAGAAAATGCATGTTTTTTGGTAATGTTACTCTGTTTCTCCATAAAGGGTGTTTTGCATGCGTTTTAACGTTTTGGTATGTAAGGAGTTAAAAAAAAACATTTAAAGGCAAGTTCTTCGTAAAAGTTGGTTTTATTCCCATGTAATGTGATTGTTCTGCTTTTTAGTGCTTTGTTGCATATACACTCAAATACACTCAAAAGACACTTTTCTGGTAATATCTTTTTTTTTTCCCCACATAAAGCTAGTTTTGCATGTATTTTCGGATTGTTGTAACTAAAAATGTGAAAAACACTCAAAATACACACATTTGGTAAGGTAGTTCTGTTTCTCAATTAAAAGTGTTATTCCTGCCTTTCAGCATTTTCGTATGTAAGAAACATCTCTATATACACGAGTTTTTGCGTTTTTTGCCTTGTGGTTCGTGTGAAACTATAAAACAATCATTATACACGTTTCTCTAAATGTCCTTTTCCTTTCCAATATAGAGTGCTTTTACATCCTTTTTCGCGTGTTTTGTAAGTAAAAAGCTCAAAAACACTTTTTGGTAATGTTATTCTATTTCTTCATATTCGTTGCTTTGCCTCCGTTTTAGCGTTTTTTCTACGTAAAACACTGCAATGATACGTTTTCAGTCATTTTGTTATTGACTAACTTCCTTATTATTTATCGGTTTGATGCCTAACATGCTGAAAAACACTGAAAAGACAGGTTTCTGATGAAGTCGTTTAATTTCCTCATATAGGTGGCTTTGCATGCACTTTAGGGTTTGGTAAATAACAATCCGAAAAAAAACGCTATAATTAACTTTTTTGATAATGTTCTTTTTTCCACATAAATTCTCTGAATTTTGGCAGAATTTTGGCATCTCGGTACTTATGAAAATCAATAAAAAAAAAGCTATTTTTTTTATTTATTTATATATATATTTTTTCTCTTTAAAGAGTGTTATTTGTGGGTTTTAACGTTTTGGTACTTAAGGAACTTAAAAACAGTCATAATACACGTTTCTCGTAATGTCCTTTCGTTTCCCAATGATAGGGTTCTTTGCATGTATTTAAGCGTTTTTATAGGTAACATGATCAAAAACACTTAAAACACATATTTTTTGTAATGTTTTTCTGCTTCTCCATAAAGGAGTGTTTTGCATGCGTTTAAGCTTTTTGGTATGTAAAGAGCTCAAAAACACATAATAACAAGTTCTTGGTCAAAGTTAGTTTTATTCCCATGTAATGTGATTGCCCTGCTTTTTAGTGCTCTATTGCCTAACACGCTCAAAAACACTCAAAAGACACTTCTGGTAATGTTATTTTTCTCCCACATAAAGCTAGTTTCGCATGCTTTTTGGGATTTTGCTAATAATGTGAAAAACACTGAAAATATACGCTTTTGGTAAGGTTGTTCTGTTTCTCAATTAAGATTGTTATTCATGAGTTTCAGCATTTTGGTATCTAATCAACTTCTTTATATACACGAGTTTTTGCGTTTTTTGCTTTGTGGTTCTTGTGAACCACAAGTCTTTTGCTCGAAAAATAATAAGACACTCATTATACACGTTTCTCATAATGTCCTTTTGTTTCCCAATAGGAAGTGCTTTGCATCCATTTTCACCTTTTTTGTAGGTAACAAGCTCAAAAACACTCAAAATATACCTTTTTGGTAATGTTATTCTTTTCTTTTTTTCATATCGGTTGGTTTGCATCCGTTTACCGTTTTTCTACGTAAAACACCGAAAATACACGTTTTCAGTAATTTTGTTTTGGATTCCCATATAGAATGACTTCCATGTTATTTATCGTTTTGGTGCCTAACATGCTGAAAAACACTCATAAGACAGTTTTCTGGCAAAGACGTTTGATTTCCCCATATAGGTGGTTTTGCATGCACTTTAGGGTTTGCTACATAACAGTCGAAAAAAAAAGCTATAATTAACTTTTTTGATAATGTTCTTATTTCACAAAATTTCATGAATTTTGCCCGAATTTTGGCATCTCGGTACCTGTGAAGAAGAACAAGAAAGAAAAAAATATTCTTATTTTTTTATTTATTTATTTATTTTTTTTCTTAATAGAGTTATTTGTGGCTTTTAGCTTTTTGGTACTTAATGAATTTAAAAACACTCATAATACACGTTTCTCGTAATGTCTTTTCGTTTTCCACAAATAGGGTTCTTAGCATGTTTTTAAGCGTTTTATTGGTAACATGATCAAAAACACTCAAAATACATGTTTTTGGTAATGTTATTCTGTTTCTCCATAAAGTATGTTTTGCATGCGTTTTAGCGTTTTGGTATATAAGGAGCTCAAAAACACTTAAAGGCAAGTTCTTGGTAAAAATTGGTTTTATTCGAATTTAATGTGATTCCCCTGCTTTTTAGTGCTTTATATCCTATCACGCTCAAAAACACTCAGAAGACACTTTTCTGGGAATGTCATTTTTTCCCACATAAATCTGGTTTCACATGCAATTTGGGGTTTTGGTAACTAAGAATGTGAAAAGCTCTCAAAATACACGCATTTAGTAAGGTTGTTCTGTTTCTCAATTAAGAGTGTTATTCATGAGTTTCAGCATTTTGGTATCTAAGAAAAGTTATCCATATATTTTTTGCGTTTTTTGCCTTGTTCTTCTTGTGAAACCATAAAACACTCATTATACACGTTTCTCGTAATGTCCTTTTGTTTCCCAATATAGAGTGCTTTGCATCCATTTTTGCGTTTTTTGTGGTGAACAGGCTCAAAAAACACTCAAAATATACCTTTTTGGTAACATTATTGTATTTCTTCATATTGGTTGGTTTGCATCCGTTTTAGCGTTTTTCTACGTAAAACAACGAAAAGACACGTTTTCAGTAATTTTGTTTTGCATTCCTATATTGAGTGACTTCCATATTATTTATACTTTTGATGCCAAACATGCTAAAAAAGAAAAAAAAACTCAAAAGAGAGGTTTCTGGTACAGTCGTGTAATTTCCCCATATAGGTGGCTTTGGATGCAGTTTAGGGTTTCGTACATAACAGTCTGAAAATAAGCTAAAAATTAACTTTTTTGATAATGTTGTTTTTTCCACATAATTTCCCTGAATTTTGCCAGACTTTCAGCATCTCAGTACCTATGAATATGAATGATAAAAAAAAATGCTATTTTTTTATTTATTTATTTATTTATTTATTTATCTCTATAAGAGTGTTATTTGTGGCTTTTAGCTTTTTGGTACTTAAGAAACTTAAAAACACTCACATTACACATTTCTCCTAATGTTTTTTTTCGTTTCCCAAACATGTTTATAAGTGTTTTTATAGGTAACATGAACAAAAACACTCAAATTACGTGTTTTTGGTAATGTTATTCTGTTTCTCCATAAAGGGTGTTTTGCATGCGTTTTAGCGTTTTTGTATGTAAGGAGTTAAAAAAATCTTAAAGGGATATTCTTGGTAAAAATTGGTTTTATCCATATGTAATGTGATTGCCCTGCTTTTTAGTGCTTTATTTCCTAACACGCTCAAAAACACTCGAAAAAACTTTTTTATGTTAATGTAATTTTTTCCCACATTTTTATCCCACAATATTTCGCATGCAATTTGAGGTTTTGGTAACTAAGATTGTGAAAACACCCAAAATTCACTCATTTGGTAAGCTTGTTCTTTTTTTTATTCTCCGTAAAATTTAGTTTTATTCCAATGTAATGTGATTGTTCAGCTTTTTAGTGCTTTGTTGCATATAACGCTCAAAAACACTCAAAAGACACTTTTTTTTTGTAATGTCATTTATTTCCCACATAAAGTGGGAAATTACATGCGAGTTTCGCATGTAATTTGGGATTTTCGTAACTAAGAATGTGAAAAACACTCAAAATACACACATTTTGTAAGGTAATTCTGTTTCTCAATTAAAAGTGTTATTCATGAGTTTCATCATTTTGGTATCTAAGAAACTTCTCTAGGTACACGAGTTTTTGCGTTTTTTGCCTTTTGGTTCTTGTGGAATTATAAAACACTCATTATACACGTTTCTCGGAATGTCCTTTTGTTTTGCAATACTTTCCATCCATTTTTGCATTTTTTTTTTTAGGCAACAAGCTCAAAAACATTCAAAATATACATTTTTGATAATGTTATTCTATTTCTTCATATTGGTTGGTTTGCATCCTTTTTAGCGTTTTTCTACGTAAAACGAGGAAAAGACACGTTTTCAGTAATTTTGTTTTGGATTCCCATATTTAGTGACTTCCATATTATTATCGTTTTGGTGCCTAACATACTGAAAAACACTCAAAAGTAAGGTTTCTCGTAAAGTCGTTTAATTTCCTCATGCAGGTGGCTTTGCATTCACTTTAGAGTTTGGTACATAACATTCCCAAAAAAAAGCTAAAATTAACTTTTTTGATAATATTCTTTTATCACATAATTGGCCAGAATTTTCCCAGAATTTTGGCATCTCGGTACCTTTGAAGATGAATAAAAAAAAATAAAAAATTTGCCGTTTTTTTTATATATTTATTTTTTTTTTCTTTATAAAGAGTGTTATATGTGGGTTTTAGTTTTTTGGTTCTTAAGGAACTTAAAAACACTTATAATTGGAGAACACTCCATTTGGGAAAAGAAAACATTATTAAAAATGTGTCTTTTGAAACTTTTTTGAGATTCTTACGTACCAAACGTGCTAAAACGCATGGATAACACCATTTATGAAGAAACAGAACAGCATTATCAAAAACGTGTGTATTGAAAGTTTTGAGCCTTTTAGGTACGAGAACGCCAAAATAAATGCAATACATACTGAGAAACGAAACGATATTACATAAATATGTATTATAAGTGTTTTTGAACTTCATAGGTAAGAAAATGGTAAAACACGTGAATAGCACAATATATGGAAAAACAGAACAATATTACCAATAACGTGTATTATGAATATTTTTTAGTTTGTAAGGTACCAAAACGGTAAAGTTCATGCAAAGCACCCTATATGAAGAAATAAAACAACATTAACAAAAATGTGTATTAACAATAATTTTGATCTTGTTAGGTAACAAAATGCTGAAGTGCATGCGGAGCATCCTGTATGGGAAAAGCAAACATTACAAAAAATTTGTTTTGAGTATCTCTCAGCTTCGTACTTACCAAAACACTGAAACGCATACAAAACACTCTTCATGGAGAAACAGAAAAAAAACATTAGCAAAAAAGTGTACTTTGAGATTTTTTAGAGCATGTTAGGTAACAAAACACCAAAATGCATGAAAATCACCGGACATTGGTAAACAAAAGGATATTAACAGAAACTTCTATTATGAGTATTTTTCATCTTTTTATGTACCAACATGCTTAAACACATGAATAGCACTCTATATAGAGAAATAGAACATTACCAAATCTTTTATTATGAGTGTTTTTCCTCATATTATGTACCAAAATGGAAAAATGCATACAAAGCACCTTATATGAAAAAAACAAAGCAACATTACCAAAAAATGTGTATGGAGTATTTTTGAGGTTGTTAGGTACCAAAACACTAAAGGGCATTATTATAAAAGTGTCTTTTAAGTGTCTTTTGAGGTATTTTGCACGCGTTTTAACTTTTTGGTACGTAAGAGGCTTTTTGAGCCTCTTACGTACCAAAGAGTTAAAACGCGTGCAAAATACCCTGTATGAGGAAAAAGAATCACATTACTAAAAACGTAAGTTTTGAAAGTTTTGAGCTTGTTAGGTAACACCACCAAAATGCATGCAAATTAACTGATATTGGGAAGCGAAACGATATTAACACAAAAGTGTTTTTTGATTGTTTTACAGCTTATGTAGGAAAAAGCTAGAACGCTAGAAGCTTTATTCAGCTTTTTATGTGCCAAAAGGCTAAAACTTGTGAATATCAGTCTATATGGGGAAACCGAATAACAATACCAAAAACGTTTATTATGAGTTTTCCCCATATTGCGTACCAAAACGACGAAATACATGCAAAGAACTCTATGAAAAAAAAAAAAAGATTACCAAATACGTGTATCATGAATGTTTTTGATCTTGTTAGGTACCACAAATTCCAAAGTGCATGCAAAGGAACCGATATGGGAAAAGAAGAGAACATTGCCAAAAACGTGTCTTATAAGTGTTTTTTTCTTACGTACCAAAACGCTAAAACGCATGGAAAACACCCTTTATGGAGAATCAGAACAACATGATCAAAAACATGTGTTTCGAGTTTTTTCTTGCTTGGTATTTACCAAAACTCCAAAATGCTTGCAAAACACCCTATTTGGGGTAACGAAAGGATTTTACCAGAAACGTGTCATTAGGGTGTTTTTGAGCGTATTAGGCAACAAAACGCAGAATAGTATATAAAACAAAATTTGGGAAAAAGAAAACATTAAAATAAACGTGACTTTTGAGTATTTTTCAGCTTCTTACGAGTACGTACCAAAACAATAAAACGCGGGCAAAATATCCTTTATGGGGAAACTTTACCCATAACATAAGTGTTTTCCAGCTTAATAGGTACCAAAACGCAAAAATGCATGCAAATATCCCGATATGGGGAAACGAAACGATATTAACAGAATTTTGTTTTATGAGTATTTTCCACCTTCTTAGGTAACAAACCGATAAAACATATGAATAGTAATCTGTATGGAGAAATAGAAAAACACTAAGAAAAACGTGTTATTTTCTTAGGTACGAAAACGCAACTGTTCATGCAAGGCATTTTATATGGGAAAAGAGAACAGCATTTCTAAAATAGTGTCTTTTCAGTGTTTTTATATGCAAAGCACCTTATATGTAAAAAAAATAAATAAATAAATAAATAAATATAAACATGTTTTTGAATGTTTTTTGTTTTGTTTTTATCTTACGTATTAAAGCGCTAAAACGCTTTAAAAACATCCTTTATGAGAATTTTTTTTTTTTACAAAAGCGTGTACTTTAAGATTTTTCAGCTTATTAAATAACAAAACGTTAATATGCATGCAAACCACTCTATTTGGGTAACAACGTGTAATTGAAGTGTTTTTGAGCGTATTAACCATCAAACGCTAAAATGCATTAATGCAACATTAGCAAAAAAAGTGTGTTTTAATTGTTTTCAGGTTCTTAAATAACAAAACGCCAAAATCCATGCAAAGGGCCCGATTTGGGGAAACGAAACGATTCTAACAGAAATGTGTATTATGATACCAAAACCCCAAAACACTCTATATGGGGAAGCAGCATTACATAAAACGTGTATTATGAGAGTTTTCCAGTTATTCCTAAACGCCAAAATGCAAACAATGCACCCTATAAAAAGAATTACAACAACCTTACCAAAAACGTATATTATAAGTGTTTTCGAATTTCTTAGGTACCAAAACGTCAAAGTGCATGCAAAGCATCCTATATGGGAGTAGTTGGGAAATTGCCATGGGGGTCGCCCATCCTTATATGGCCAGCCATGACGGCCCCCATTTCATGGGGGGCCATCATGGCTTGCCATATAAGGATGGTCGACCCCCCTGGCAATTACCCGGAGTGGCGATCCATTTCAGGATGGAGACCCTGGCTGTAAATAGGGTGTTGGGGATGGGAGAGGGGAGGGGGGAGGGGGGAGGGGGGGGAGGCAGGATGGGGATCCCACCCCCACCCGCAGGAGCGACTCTGATGGCATGCCATATTGCGAGTGTGGACCTTATCAAGTTGCAATGGGGAAACCTGACAGCAATTTTCCGTAGACTTCAGTGGCAGTCCATGTCAAGATGGAGGCCCAGGCTGTAGATTAGTGGGGGTTGGGAAGGGGGTGATTCATGACGGCGACATCAGGGGGGTGGGTGGGGGGGGGAGGGAGGGGGGAGGGACGGTGACGGCGACACTGACGGAGAAGAGGTGAGGGGGCGTGCGTCCTTATGCTTCGGCGACGATGGAATGACTAATGAATCAATGATGGTGGGCGGAAAATAATTGAGTGAAAAGGGGGTGGAGGGGGGGAGGGGAGGTGGGGGGGGGAGGTGGGGGGGGGGACTGGCGGCCAGACGTGGCAGCCGCCCGCCACACACGCGTGGTTAGGGGACTCTGACGGCGCTTGCCATAGAAGTCGCCTCACCATCCTCCACCCCCATATGGACAAGGTCGTTGCGACTGCCCACGAGGTCCCGGGGGGGGGGTGGACTGGCGGCCAGACGTGGCAGCCGCCCGCCACACACGCGTGGTTAGGGGACTCTGACGGTGCTTGCCATAGAAGTCGCCCTTTCCCTTTCATTCACGGAATCCTGGAGGGTGGGATGACTGAGTGTTGCCATCACGCGTTCCCTCCGACATCTCAATACATCCCCTATGGTCAAGGTCGTCGCGACTGCCGCACGAGATCCCATTACCTGTCCATCCTTTTTACCTGGAGAAAGCGTCTGTGACGGCCAGGGCGGAGCGGCGGCCTCTTCCACTTTCACCGACCGCCAGCGGCATGGCTGACGTAATACTTATGTCGGATGGCGGTCTTATTACTATCATTATTGTTATTATTATTATTATTATTATTATTATTATTATTATTATTATTACTATTATTATTATTATTATAGCCGACACGTGCTCCCTCCGATATCTCAGTACATTCCCCCTATGGTCAAGGTCGTCGCGACTATCCACGCCGTACCGCCATAATCTCCAGTCTGCCGACGTATATATGTCATGAAAAGGTAAAGTTTAAAGTCAGTCTGTTAGTTGACAGGGTTTAAAAAACATGTCATTGAGAGATAGTGACGATATATACGTATACCTATCTTCTCTTGCAGGTGGTAGGTCATTTCCCAACAACACAACAACAGAATTTGAAAACAGAATCTTACCCATTCATTTAGACACCGGCAGGGATTATGAAGTCGGCCTGTGTAATATTTTATTCCCTAAATATTTCTACTGCATTGCGGAAGGGGATCCAAATTCCAGTATATCGTTCTATGGTCGGGTTAAGCAGTCAGACTTTGATATGTATGAATATAATATGTATACCTATCTACCGGAAAGGAATATCATCTCCAATTTTACCGATAAGAACATACCGGCCATAACTAAGGCAATTAATGGACAGATAGTGAGAGAACTTCAAGCAATCTTGAATGACTCCTTTAAGATCTATTTCCCTTACTCGGATATCATTTATTATGACCGCGACTTGGAGCGGGTCGTTGTGAATAACGCGATTGTCCCTCCTAATGACGATCGTATTTACAGTGATATAAGTATAAAATTTGCATCGCATATAGCTCACATTCTGGGTTTCAATCCAAATTTTCGCTACACCGTCTACTTTCAAAGATCTGGCGACGGCATTTCATCTTCCGACGCCAGCGAAGCTTCCTCCTCATCACCCATAAAATTATTCGCTCAATACGTACCGCGAGCTGATGCAGGGACGGATTATATGTACGTTTATACCGACATCATTTCCCCCTCGCGATTTGGCAACCAACTAGTTAATATATTAGACGTCATACCACTCCCCGGCGACAGCACCAGTAAAGGTGCGAATTCAATTACGTATAAACCACTTTCTGCATCAACTATAGAGAGTGTGGCCATCAAAATTGCTAATCAAAGAGGCAAACCTATTCAGTTTGAAGATGGGGAAAACAGTGTTACTTGCGTGTTACATATAAGACCACGTTAACTTTGCGTCTCGGACGTAAAATTTTGAAGAGAATCGATGAAGGTGGGATAATGGGTGGAGTGGAGGATAATGAAACAGGCAGGTGTTGCCTACTTCCGAGTCAAGGCACGGGCCTCGCGACCATCTGCGCGGGAAGCTTCAGTGTTTCCCCGCGCGGCATGGCGGCCGTGACAAAGTGTTGACAATGTTATAGAAAAAAAAGAAAAGAAAACGGGTGTTCACTGTGGAACAGCAGAGGCGCGGATTTTATGTGAAGTGTGTGGGAGATGGCGCACTAATCCATCCTGCCCCTCATGTGTGGAAGACCAGTGTGATTTATGCGAGCGGTGTGGACTTCTGTTTCCACATCCACCGCCAGAACACACCTGCGAAGTTGGCAATCCTGCTTCTTCTGGTAAGCATTATTATTTATTTTGGCGGGAATGTATAATAATAAAGATGAAATGACTGTCAATCTTTACAAGTTTGAGCTCTGAGCACATCTTCCTGTACAGGCTCACACTCGATTGAGGTTGAGCAGAACGGCGGCGTAGAAGGCCCACGTCGGCGGACGTCACAAGGCGACATCCCACGCGGAGGCGGGGGAAGAGGTGAGAAAAAAAAAAAATACTACAAATAATAAAGCAATAAATACGGTGCCACCGCCACTACTAATATTCTTTTTTTTTAAGACTCGCCACGGCCGGGACCGAGTGTATTCAATTCTTCCGAGACTTCAAGTCCTTCACTACCTACACAAGGTAAATATCAATTCAATAATAATAATAATAATAATAATAATAATAATAATAATAATAAACTGTCGCTGCTACTTCTATTTTTTCTTCCCAGACACGCCACAAGCGGAGGCGGACCACGATGAGCGCAGCATGGCAGGAGAGTCGGCGGATGCAGACCTTGACGAGCGCGGGATGTCGGAAGAGCCGCGGTTAATTGACTCGAGGGAAAATTTTATGAGGAGCTTCACCAGACATCAATATGACATACCTGATCATGTAAGCAGAAATCCACTCGGTCTACTTACCGAATACAGGGAGTTCTTTATACGGGAAATTAGATCATATTTCACGTCACACGGCTCGCCATTCCCCCCCACCCTGAAAATATTTTCACACATTTCTCTGTTACTAGTGAAATTCTCTACCTTAGGCGAGGATGAACATCGAGTCATTCATATTGCTTTTAGAGCACGACTGATCACCTATCAAGATGTGCCTGACCTTGTTGATTTATGGATCCATCAGCTGAACAGTCGGCTGGAAAGCCTTACCAGCGAGACTGAAGGATCTGGTTTTATCATTTCAAGAGTTCAGAATTTTTTCATCAACTATTGCTTGCACGTCGCATGTAGTGGCATAGGAGATTATGTTGCTTATCCTAGAGGCGTGCGAGGAGGGAATGAAATTTTCAATCCTGATGGCCGACATTCATCCTGTGTTATTCAGTGTTTGGCGGCTTTCAGACTTCATGCTCGAGGTGTACCTTGGAAAAGAATTCCAAAAATATTACGGAGACGGCATGGCGGAGAGAAATACGTCACGCGCGGAAAAGTAGGCAGTCCAGTGACTTGGGAGAACTTGAGTCAGTTAGAAAGGTTAAATTGTCTGTCTCTGGACGTTTATACACTGACAAAAAGCGGTGAGATATACTATTTAACATTATCAAGAAAAGGCTCGCGGAAGTATAAAACTGTAGTCTCACTCCTTTTACTAGGTGGAAAACATATGACGCTCATTAAAGACGTGGAGAAGCTGCACCGGAAATTGACGAGAAGCAGCCCCACCCCAAAGGGTCATCAGTTTTGCAAAGTATGTTTCAGCTCAGTTCCCAAGTCTGTCAGTTTGAGCGATCACGAGTGTCACTGCGACTTCACTCAAACTCTTCTCTTTCCAGGTGACGGTGAAAAAGTAAAATTTAAAAATTTTTCCTACACCTATCAGCCTGCATACTTAGCATTTTTTGATTTTGAAACTATGATAAAACCTAAGGAGAATAGGAGTGTGATAGCTGAACATGACCCAATTGGATACTCGTATCTCATCATCAATAGGCATGGAGATGTCGTGGAAAAGAGAAGTTATTTCGGTGAAGATCCCGTGAATAATTTCATTGATAGCCTATCCAATGCTTGGGGAATCATCAAGGAAAGTGTAGTTAGCTATCCAATTAGCATGTCTGCGGAGGATGAAGCCCACTTCAAACGTCAGCGTCACTGCGAGCTCTGCCATCAACCCTTTAATGTGAAAACCCCACCTCATAAACATCACGACCACTCATTACCACAAAATAATTACAAGGGGCTTTGTGCGCACGATGCAACCTCCAGTGTCGTGACATGAGGAAATATCTCATCACTCTGGCACATAATATGAGCTTTGACGTCTCCTTAATCATAAAAGACCTTCACTCGCCAGAGTCGCACGTGGACATCCTTGCCAAGTCAGAATCGCATTTATTGAAAGTAAGGATTAAGGAATTGCAGTTTCAGGACACGCTTTCCATTATGAATGCTGGCCTCGGTCATCTCGCTCAGAGTCACGTGCAGGCGGGCTATAGCACGCGTTACGCCCAGGAAATGGTGAATTACCTCCCCGAGGATGTAAGGCGTGTAATTTGCACTCAAAAACAGTTTCTTTGTTATGAGTACATCACCGACCTTGGCCGCTTAGAAGATCGACAATTGCCACCTCATGAGGCATTTTATGACACGCTCAAGGGGAAGGCTCTGCCACCTGGAGAATATGAACACGCTCAAAGCGTGTGGAGTATGACATCCTGCCGCACTTTAGGCGATTACATAAGACTGTATTGTGAGATTGATGTGGGATTATTAGCCGACACATATCTCAAATATAGATCATACCTGCATGAATTTTATGGGCTGGACGTGTCACATTACGTGTCACTGTCTTCTTATGCTTATGACGCTTTTTTAAAGTCGACAGGCGTTCAACTTGATCCACCTTACGACCCTAACATGTATCACCTGATCAAAAGAAATGTACGAGGAGGCTTTGTAACTTGCGTCAGGCCACACCTGCAGTCAAACCACGAACCCGACGGTGGACCCGGCACCTATGTGTTTTATCTGGACTATAATTCATTATATGCAAGCGTTATGTGTTCCCCCCTGCCTATGGGTGACATCAAAAAGCTTTCTCAGTCAGAGATGGATGATTTTTTTGAAGTTGGCATCCAGAATCATGCGACAGATGGCGACGTCGGTTACTGGCTGCATTTAGACAGCTGTGACGTTTCCCCCGACGTGGCTCGGATCACGGACGAGTTCCCTCTGTGCCTCGCACACATGACTATTACAGAAGATGACATCTCGCCGTACAGTAAAAGACTGTTAGAAGCTGAGGGTCGTAAGCTGGGGAGGAAAAATCATAAACTCGTGGCCAGTCATAAGGGACTGAAAGATCATCTCATCAGTCTGGAATTGCTGCAACTTTTACTCTCACTTGGACTGGAAATACAATGTGTTCATGCTATATATAGCTTCAGACAGGCTCCATACCTGAAACCTTTCATAGAAAGGAACGTCGCTCAGCGTAAAAATGAGACGTGCGCCATTAAAAATCGCATTTGCAAACTGATGTCAAACGCAGTTTATGGTAGATCCATGTTATCTGAAGTGAAGTATGGCCTCCAGCAGAAATTAGTGACAAAAAAAAAAGTCTTTCCTGAAGTATGCAAGAAATCCATCCTTTAAAAGGGTCCACCAATTAGGCGAGGACCGAGTCATATGTGTCAACAGTAAGAATACGATTAAAATCAGGCAGCCAAATTACTTGGGATACCATATTTTAGAAGTGGCAAAGAAGTACATGTACAACTTTTGGTATCGTGTCATCAAAGCTAATTATGGGGAGAGAGCTAAATTAGCTTATGAAGATACTGACAGTTTCATTTTCAGTCTGCACATACCTACAAACTTAAATGATGAACTGAAACATGGACCCATGGCAAATTTTCTCGACACCAGTAACTTTGCTTCAGATCACCCGTGTTTTAATGGGGAGCGGAAGGGTCAACTAGGCTTGCTGAAATCTGAAACCGGATCCACGCTCATCAAAGAGGCGATTATATTAAAGCCAAAGATGTATTCGCTGCTGTTGGAAGATGACAAGCAAGTATCTCGAGGTAAAGGCATTCCAACTCACCTTCAGCAAAATATATTGCATCGGCAGTATAGGGAAACACTTAATAATGTCGCATGTGGGATGGTAGATTGCTATAATATCAGGAATGTGAAAGGACAAATTTGTACCACTCGTATGCGAAAGCGTACGTTGTCACATTTTGACGACAAGCGCTTTCACGTCGATGGCTACACCTCAAGGGCGTATTATCACCCCGACAATGATCCGCGGGAAAGAGATGTGGAGAATGAGATGGAAGAGGAGGCGGCGGTGGATGTGGGGGAGGTGGAGGTGGATGAGGAAGAGGAGGAGGAGGAGGAGGAGGTGGAAGAGGAAGAGGGGGATGGGGAGGGGGAGGATGGGATAATGAGTGGTCTGTGGCGTGATCGGGAGAGACTTTCCACGACATTATTCACATCGTGATTAAGGGGTAGAGAAAGAGGGGACGCAGCTGCTAGCAGCCGCCCTTCATGTAATGTAAAAAAAAAAAAAAAACATTTGCACTGACCACGTACGCTAAGGAAGAGGGGGAGGTGAAGGATGGGTTAATGAGTGGGCTGTGACGTGATCGGGAGTGGCATTCCATGACATTATTCACGTCATAATTAAGGGTTGAGAGAGACCGCGGCCGCTAGCAGCTGCCATTCATGTAATGTAAGAACATTTGTTTTGAGTGTGGGGTTAAGGAGGGGAATGAAAGGGGATTTTGTTCATGTGCTGTAAGAACATTTGTACTGTCCACGTGGGATAAGGAGGATGAGGAGGAGGAGGCGGAAGAAGAGGAGGTAATGTAAGAACATTTGTACTTTGGTAGGTTAAGGAGAGGGAGGGGGAGGTTGAGGAAGAGGTGTGGGTCGGGGAGATCCACGTCATAATTAGAAGGCAGGGATGAGGATGCAGCTGGGAGTTTAGTTATGCTGTTACCTACATGACCATGTAAATAAAGGTTAAGCAATAAATACTGTAAACATATCGTAGCGTCTTTTAGTAACCCTCTGAACTTAACATGGACAAGACATTTAGCGAAGAGATGCTGAATCTCTTCAGATATCCTGCATGCATAATTATTGCAGGTTATACAAATTCCGGCAAAACACACCTCTGCAATAAAATTATAGAGAAATATCAGCATGGATTTAACAGAATTATCATTTGTGGCATCTCATCGCATTCGCTGCAGCAGAATTCCCCTTTTCAAGATAAGGTCGAAGTGCATGAGAAAATTATTGATCCCGTGATGGATGATGACAGTCCATACGCCGACCCGCAAACGCACACACCCCTGATATTAGATGACAATTTCCTCACGGCTGGCAATTCTCAAACGATAGCAGAGGCTTTCACCAAAGGGAGACATAAAAATTTGTCAGTTATAATGATAGCACAGAATGTCTTTTTCCCCGGAAAGTATGCTAGAACGATAACTTTAAATGCCTCACATTACATTCTTATGAAAAACAGAGATATATATCAAATTGAATGTCTGGGCAGGCAACTTTATGGAAGGGAGCGCGCCAAACACTTTGTGGAAATTTATAAAAATGTCGTGCTTAGACGAGATCACGGTTATTTGTTGTGTGATTTATCCCCGAACGCACCCGAAGAAATTCAACTGCGCACGAATATTGTGGATGAGCCGCCCTGTGAGAAAGTCTATCTGCTATGAACGCCGTTTTGGACGAACTTTACCGGGATATGACGAATCCTGCGGCTTTAGGAGGTGTGCAAGCACTCTACAGAGAGGGGAAGAAAAGGGATAAGAATCTAACACTCCGCGATGTGAGGGCATTTCTGCAGGGCAACCGCACTTATACGCTTCACAAGCCGACACTGAAACGTTTTCCGCGGCGAAAAATTCTCGCTCCTAAACCGTCCGTCATTTTAACTTGCGATTTGGCTGATTTTGCGAGGCTGCACAGACACAATGGCGGCGTCCGATACATCATGTTTTGCCTGGACGTTTTCAGCAGATACTTGAAAGTGGCAACGCTGACAAGTAAATCCGGACACAGTAGCCTGCAAGCGCTGAAAAAAGTTCTAGAGTCGGAGAGTTTTACAGGCGTGTCGCGTCTTTTTACCGATCAGGGATCCGAATTTTATAATCAAGCAGTGAAAAAATATCTAACTTTGAAAGGTATTACCTTGTATTCCAATTACTCGCGTGAAACAAAGGCGAGTTTGGCAGAAAGGGTCATCCGAACCATAAAGACAAAAATATATAAATATCTCACGCAGAACAACACACTGACGTATATTAACGTCTTGCCCACCCTAATAAATACGTACAATCACACCCCACACCGCGGTTTGGGCGGCAACCAAACGCCGGCTCAGGTTCACCGCCTCCGCGAGCTGTCACAAGTCAGGAAGCAATTTAAACGAATGTATTTAAATCGGCCAAGGGGAAAGAAAGTTGTCAGTCATAAATTAGACGTGGGAGACATTGTACGCTTGCAACGTGCTTCCCGAACGCAATTTAAATTCAATAAGGGTTATACCGTCAACAATACCGAGGAGCTTTTTAAGATAAGTCGTGTGGATTACTCACATAAAATCCCTATTTATTTCATAAGGGATTTGGCGGGGGAGGACGTGACCGGCGCTTTCTACAGGGAAGAATTAATCAAGTCCTCTCTTCCCTCACATTACCAGGTCGATATATTACGATCGAAGGTCGAGCGAGGTAAGAGAAAGTACTTCGTCCACTGGCGTGGGTATCCAGATAAATTTGACAGCTGGATAGATGCGGACGACTTAGTATAAGATATGGATGAGGAAAAACCATTGATATTGAAGTACAAGGATTTGGTTTTTCTCCTCTCGCACGTCACCCCTAAATTGCGGAAGCAGGTCTTGCAAAGTTTGAATAAGCGCGAAGTCAATTGCATCTCGGAAATATTCGCCAACTTTTTGAAGAGACGTCTGACGGACGACGATACCATCATTAACCGCCTGAAAAAATTCAAGAGTGATATTCGCACTGTAGCCTTGAAGAAGACGCCCGTGTACAAGAAGAAAGCCATTCTAATCTCCAAACGAGGTGGCAACATATTAGCCGCGTTACTCCCGATAGCCGTGTCGGCAATAACAAGTTTACTACAGAGATGAAAGAATATTGTTTAGTTCCCGTCTCAGTTGCCGAGAGGTGTAAGTTTAAACCAACCGACAGCGCAACTCATCACCGATTCACGTCAAAACAAGTCAAGAAAAAAAAAAAAACTTCACTTCCACTGCCGGCCGGCGTCCTCCCCGACGCCGCCACCGTGGCGCCACCACCACCACGCGCACCTGTCAATCCACCCTTGGATGATTTGATTCGAGTTGCCGTTCCTCCTTCCTTTAGATAATATGGTTTATCTCTCTTGAAATTATTGGAGGGTAAACCTGGGATTTCATGGGATGAGCGCGGTAACTTACTTCCACCATTTTCTGGCATAAGCGTGTTTGATTTCATACGAGTACTCGGTCACGAAAAGGGGGCCGCGAAAAGACTTTCACCCGATAAGCGTCCATTATTATCACTGCTACTTCGCATGGCGCAACTCCCCGCGGATGCCATCAGAAATACGACTCAACGAAGTAAACTGATAGGTGGCGGGGTCGGTGACATCTGGGAAGCATATTAAATGAGAAAGCTCCCCATCTTACTCTGTAAACGAGTAAGTACATCAATAATACATGAGAGCACGTGTTAGGCGCGTCAGGGGTGCAGGCCCACGGATGGATAATTGATGAGGGTTATGGTCAAAAAATGTTCACCCCCCCCTAACCCACATCCCCTAATAAATAATACGTTCCCAGCCCTCCATCCCTTCCCACCAACAAAGGAAAAAAAATAACACCTGCGTCAATTTGAATGAATAAATTCTACTACGCAGAAGGTGTAATATCGACCAATACGTGCGAATAAAGGTCCGCGATGACACATTTCCCCCTCACTCCCCTCACAGAGGGTTCAACGTGTGGATCAGCCCTCCAATTACTCGTCAAGATGAAGGTGGTCGAGGGCAAGCTGACCGATGGCATCTTCCGCGACCGCCGCTGTTATATCATTTATTCAGTAAATGCCGTCTCCACCGAACCGAGTGGGATTGCGCGGGATCTCAAAACGATTTACCCATACGAGAATACACATGCAGCTAGAAAGAGACTCTACTCGCTTCATCGGGCCACGGCAGACACGAGAGATGACCCAGGACGTATCATTATCCACGCGCCTCCCACAGGAAGCGTAAATCTCCCTCACCTGGTGGCCTGCGTGACTCAGTATGGTTGGGGCGAGGCCGTCGAGGGAAACGAGAAGGCGCGACAGGCAATCGCGACGTCGAAGGATTTGCCTTACGTGGAAGGACTCAAGATGGATACAAGCGTGAATCGACGTCAACACTTCCAGAATTACCTGAAAAAGATTGCCCTGCTAGCCATGGCAAACGCTGAAGTAGAGCAAATTATTATCCCGGAAGGACTGGGATGTAGAGGTCGCTGCCAGGATGAGTGGAAGAATAATTACCTGCCTATGGTGGAAGGGCTGGCGCAGCGACTTCAACCTTTTGGAGTTGAAACTATTCTGGTGAGGAAGTCTGAATAACTATATCATGTAAATTTTAAAATAAAGTTGATGTGTGTTTGACAAATCGAGTATAAATGTATTCCTTAATTGGGGTGACCGTTATTATTTATTTTGATCATGGCGGGAGCAGCATATCAGACAGAAATAAATAGCCAGTGATTATGCTCGACGTCTTATTCATGACGTGACAACCATCATGACGAGAGCGTTCACACCTCCCACTCGAGCGGAATACGACTTGCTTTTTACGCAAAGCAAAGGTGGAGGTTTAGACGACATCCGGGTTTTTATTCCACCCCATTCAAGAAGAGGTGGCGGTCTATTTTCCGTTTTGAGTGGCTTTGCTAAAAGAGCAATTCCCTTTCTCATGCGCACTGTAGCACCCGAACCGCTCCAAATGGGAAAAGGTTTATTAACAGATGTTTTAGAAGGGAAGCGACTTCGCGAATCATTAAGAAATAGAGGTGTTGCAGCCGTGAAGGGTGTGGGGGAAAGGATAGTTCGAGGCGGACGAGTAATGAAAAAGAGGAAAGTTGGAGTCGGAAAAAAAAAAAAAAGAGAAAACCACCAACCAGGCAACTGAAAAGAAAGACTTGCTATAAAGCAGATATCTTCAATATTTAGCTTAGTCGCAAAGATGACTCATTACGGTCCGGATGTGCAGGGTGGAGCGACCTCCACCCCCCTGAGCAATTATCTGACGGCCGTGAGTGAGAACTTTCCGCGGGTGAATCGCTTGCATACCATCGAATCGTCAGTCGCTGCGAGGGGAAAGTTGGACGTATTACCCGTTAATTTAGATGCAAATGCTAATAATCATGCGGGGATCAACGATCCTTACATTGAATTTAGACTGCCTGGTATTCCAGGGCAATTTTTGGATCTATCAACGCTGTCTCTAGAATTGCGAGTTAGCGCGACGAAGGCAGACGGCGCGCCACTAGACGATGGCGATCACGTCGTTTTTAGTAATGGTTTGAATAATACGATGTTTAAGTCATGCGCTTGTTATTTTAACGAACAGCTTGTGGAGTCATCCTCTTTGTTCAACTATCACGCCTTCATTAAAGTGATTACAACAATCCCTCAGGATAAAATTGACTCTATCGGTCGCGTCGCCTTCTACCACCGCGATTATGATGGATCAAAAGGCATAATCAATAAATTTGATGAAGACTATTTCACGGGAGGGAATAAAGACGAGAAACAAATGATGAAAGATTGTAAAACGCACGGCATTTCGATGACTGCGCCTTTGTTTTCGGATATATCAAGTCTGGACGCTTATCTGCTTGACTCTGTTGATGTGAGAATTCGATTAGAATTGGCTAACAAAACATGGATTCTTAATTCACATCAAGATGCCAGCAGTTTCAAATTTAAGCTCAAGATGGCTAAGTTATGGGTTGACCGCGTCACGCCACATCCGCCCGCCTTAGAATCGTTAAATAACTCCTTGACTCGAAATCCAATGCAATACACTTTTAATAGAACGCTCAATAAAACGTATGTGTTAGCCGCCAATCAAACGTCTTTGATTGCCGAATTACCTTTCGCGCAAATCATACCTCAAAATTTGACCATGGCAATAGTTGATATGGACAGCTTACAAGGCGTAATTGATAAGAATGGTTTATATTTTCAACACGCCGATCTGTCACATGTACATATCACCGTGAACGGGGCGACCATTTATAACGTTCGCAGCTCTTTCCCGCATCACGCGTCAAAATTGTTTTACACGACCCTTGAGTCACTAGGATTGGACACGCGTAATTCCCTAACATTTGATGCATTCAATAAAGGTCGGACAGTATGTTTCTTTAACTTTGTGACGGAGGACGTGCACAATGCCATCCCTCTGGATAAATCAGGAAATCTAAGAATTAATCTGTCGTTTGCCAAGGGACGTAATCACAACCGCGTCATAATGTTTTTCGTCGACACTACTGGCGTCATAGAAATTGATCATTATCGTCACGTTCGCTGCATTGTCCGCGCATAAGCCGTCATGAATGCACGTGAAATACAGGCCGGTCTAGCAGGCATCTTGGGCGATCGAGTTTATTTTTTAGGCTGTCACGATCATCGCCATGTGACAGATCTGATAAATCTTGCCAGAAAACAGGTGAAGCCATGCGTTTTCATTCTAAATACATTGAGTGACTCAAAGACCATGGGCCACTGGATTACTGTTTATCTTAATTTTCAAAGTCAGACCATAGGCTATTACGATAGCTATAACTTGCATCCCAAATACAATTCCGCTGTCTTACATCATTTTATGCAAACTTGTCCACATATGAAAATTAGCACATTAAATTATCGACTTCAGGGGTTGAATTCCCTCGTGTGTGGCATTTATTGCATGTTCTTTTGCCTTCTACTGAGTTGGCATACATTAAAACGTGCAATGTGCATTATTCACGCCACCTTCAAAAAGCATCAATATCTATATAATGACAAAAAAATTACTCGTATGGCATACGTAATATTTCGTAATATGCCGCATTGCATGCCTACGTTTTGCCCAGCCGGCAGCCGGGCGAGATGTCGTAACATCTGTAAAGCGGTAATAAGGTAGATTGGGGGGTGGGGTGGGGGTGGGAAAGGGGGTCAATATGGGGTAATTGCTGACGGATAAGCGTCACTTCGCCATCACCTCTCAACCCAGTCGGACGTCGAAGCCTCATCTCCAAGAATGGAGCAAGCTAACAAACGTTTCATCTTGAGAACTGCGGGTGAGTACGCCATTACCTTGCACGGCATCTGACATCTTCACCATTGTAAATTACATTAACGTTCTTTGCCAATGAATAAGAAGAGGGAGAGTGGGAGGGGAAATAAAAACTTTTCCATTGTTCTCATCGTTTTTTTTTTTTTTTTTTTTTTTTTTTTTGTCTGTTACAGAACGCATCTCTTTCCGCTTTGATATCTATCTGGGCGATGCTGGGGGTAAGCGAAGCCGTGCTGACCATGAGGATGTCAATGTGGAGAAAATGTCAGAACCTGCAAAGAAGAAATTGATCTTTAGTGATGACGACATGTCGCCACTGCCGGCCAGCCCACCTCCTGACGCACCATCAGGACAGGAGTCGCAACAGCAGCAGCCGACATCGCAGTCGATTCCGCCACCTCAGGAGTCGCTGATGCCACCTCCGACCGAAGCACAGCCGCAATGGTCAGATGAGTCGACAGTAGGCGGCAAAGAGGGTCAGGAGGTGAAGAAGAAGTCGCAGGAAAACAGAAAAAAAAAGAATATTCCCCCTAACACGCCAGAGGACGACAGCACACCAAAACTCCCCGTTGCTCCAGCCGCCCCTCGTAAGAAGCTGGTTCCTAGAGTTATTAAAACTACGCCCGTCATTGACAGCGATGACGATGATCTCTTCGCCTTCAATTCGCAAATGTTTTGAATGAAAGAGATGTATT
Source organism: Scylla paramamosain (assembly GCF_035594125.1). NCBI lineage: Eukaryota > Metazoa > Arthropoda > Malacostraca > Decapoda > Portunidae > Scylla > Scylla paramamosain. The sequence continues at coordinate 5,917,752 of NC_087158.1, read as the reverse complement.
TGCCCTAATAAGCAATGAGCTGTATTTGTCCTAATAAAAATAAAATGTTCCATCGACTCTGCATAACCTTTCTAATAATAATAATAATAATAATAATAATAATAATAATAATAATAATAAGGTGACCATCCGGCATAAGTATTACGTCAGCCACGCCGCTGGCGGTCGGTGAAAGTGGAAGAGGCCGCCACTCCGCCCTGACCGTCACAGACGCTTCCTCCAGGTAAAAACGATGGACAGGTAACGGAACCTCGTGAGGCTGTCGCGACGACCTTGACCATAGGGGATGTATTGAGATGTCGGAGGGAACGCGTGATGGCAAGTCTCGCCACCCAGACTGTCCAGGATCCGCGCGGGCAACTAGCGCGTGACGCCCACGTGGCGGCCCATTCTAAGCCCTCAACTTCCCGTTCCCGCCCAAAAAAAAAAAAAAAAAAAAAAAAAAAAAAAAAAAAAAAAAAAAAAAAAACCTGCGTGACTCCTGGCGGCGTAAGGCCGCATGGGACCTGGCGGACATCGCCTGCCACTTTCCTGACACGTGCGGTCCTCCCCCCCCCCCAACCCCACCCCATTCCCTTCCACCCGACCTTGACCATCCAGCGGTGGCAACCTTGGAATGTACTGAGGTGTCGGAGGGAACACACAATGGTAACACTCAGTCATCCCACCCTCCAGGATTCACGTGAGTGAAAAGGCGACTTCCATGGCAACGCCGTCAGAGTCCCCCTAACCACGCGTGTGCGTGGACGACTTCCACGTCTGGCCGCCAGTCCACCCCCCCCCCGGGACCTCGTGGGCAGTCGCAACGACCTTGTCCATATGGGGGTGGAGGATGGTGAGGCGACTTCTATGGCAAGCGCCGTCAGAGTCCCCTAACCACGCGTGTGTGGCGGGCGGCTGCCACGTCTGGCCGCCAGTCCCCCCCCCCCACCTCCCCTCTCCCCCCTCCACCCCCTTTTCACTCAATTATTTTCCGCCCACCATCATTGATTCATTAGTCATTCCATCGTCGCCGAAGCATAAGGACGCACGCCCCCTCACCTCCTCTCCGTCAGTGTCGCCGTCACCGTCACCGTCTTATATGGCAAGCCATGACGGCCCCCCATGAAATGGGGGCCGTCATGGCTTGCCATATAAGGATGGGCGACCCCCATGGCAATTTCCCAACTACTTATGGGAAAAGAAATAAAACATTACCTAAAACGTGTGTTTTTAATGCTTTCAGCTTCTTAGGTACAAAAACGTATGTAAAACATCCATCATAGAGAAACAGAACAGCCTTACCAAAAACGTATGTTTCAAGTGTTTCCCAGCTTGTTAGTATCAAAACGCTAAAATGCTTGCAAAGCACGCTAATTTGGAGAACGGGACTATATTACCAAAAACGTGTCATATGGGTGTTTTTGACCATATTAGGCACAAAAAACGCTAAAAAAAAAAAGCATAGAAAACACTATACATGGGAAAACAAAACATTATCAAAATGTGTCTTAATTTTTTTTTTTTTTTTTTTGAGCTTCTAATGCACCAAAACCCTAAAACGTTTGCAAAATACCCTTTATGGAGAAACAGAATAGCATAACCAATAACGGGTGTTTTGAGTATGCAGAATAGCATAACCAATAACGGGTGTTTTGAGTATGCATGCAAATCACATGATATTTAGAAATTAAACGATATTAACGAAAACAAGTATTATGAGCTTTTTTCAGCTTATGTGCCAAAATGCTAAAAATTGTGAATACCTGTTTGCATTAAGAAACAGAACAGCTTTGCCAAAAATGTGTATTATGAGTGTTTATCCCTATGTTACATACCAAATCGGCAAAACGCATATAAAGCATATATGAAGAAACAGGACGACATTATTAAAAACGTGAGTTTTAAGTGTTTTTCATCTTGTTATATAGCAAAACCAAAAACTGCATGCAAACCACACTGTTTGGGATAACGGAACATCACCACAAACGTGTCATTTGGATGTTTTTCAGTATATTTTTAATCTAAGCGCTAAAAAGTATGGAAAACACTCTATATAGACAAAGAAAACACTAATCACGTGTTTCAGTATTTTATTACCTAAGAAGCTCAAAAACACTTATAATATACGTTTTTGGTAATGTATTTCTGTTTTTCATATATGGTATTCTGTATAGATTGTCGTACCTAACATGAGGAAAACACCCATTTTTTTGGTTAATGTTTTTTTTTCTCCATATAGAGAAAAATCTCCATATAGAGATTCACGTGTTTTAGTGTTTTCGTACATAAGTGAAAAAACACTTATAATAATATTTTTTCTTAATAAATTTTAGTTTGTCAACGACCGTTAATTTGTGTGCATTTTGGCGTTTTCGTACCCAAGAAGCTCAAAAATACTCAAAACACACATTTTTGGTAATGTTCTATTTCACCATAAAGGATGTTTTGCACGCTTTTTAGAAATTTGGTACGTAAGAAGCTCAAAAACATTCGAAAGACACGTTTTCGATGTTATATATATATATATATATATATATATATATATATATATATATATATATATATATATATATATATATATATATATATATATATATATATATATATATTTTTTTATGGTTGGTTTCTAATATGCTCAAAACACTGAAATGACATGTTTCCGGTAATATAATTTCTTTACATCAAATAGTGTGCTGTCTGCATTTTGACGTTTTGGTGGCTAATGATCGGGAAAACACTAAAAAAAAAAAAACCTTTATAGTAATGTCCTCTTTCTCCATAAAGGGTGTTTTTGATGCGTTTTAGAGTTTTAGTACGAAAGAAACTGAAAAACACTCAAAAGACAAGTTTTTGTTAATATTGATTGTTTTTTCCTATACAGGTTGTCTTGCATGCACTTTGTTTTTTTTTGTATCTAACAAGCTCAAAAACACTCAGTATATAAGTTTTTCGTAATGTTGATCTGTTTCTTTATGTATGGTGTTCACTATGCTTTTAGGCGTTTTGGTACCTATCATGGGGAAAAAACTCATAAAGTACGCTTTTGGTAATGTTGTTTTGTTTCTGCAAATATAGTATTATTTACGTGTTTTAGACTTTTGGTATCTATGAAGCTGAAAAAGACATAATACACCTTTATGTTAATATCGTTTCATATACCTATATAGAGTAATTTGCATACATTTTGGCGTTTTATTACCTAACAAGCTAAAAAAAAATCTCTGAACATACGTTTTTGCTAATATTGTTTCGAACATCTTTTATCGTTTTGGTACGTAAGAAGCTCAAAAACACTCGATTTTGTTAAGGTTATCTCGTTTTCCCATATAGGGTGTTTTCCTTGCTTTGTAAGTGTTTTGCTGCCTAATATGCTCAAAACACCTAAATGACAAGTTTTTGATGTTTTGCTACTGGTTTTGTTAATGTTTTTTTTTTCCTCATATAAGGTAATATTCACGTGTTTTAGTGTTTTGGTACATAAAAAAAATAAAAACACTCATAATACACGTTTCTTTTATTATCATTTCGTTTCCTCAAATAGGGTCCTTTGCATGCAATATGGGGTTTATGGGGCAATATGGGTACCTAACAAGTTAAAAGACTGAGATAAGAATTTTTTGCTAAAGTTTCCCATGAATGTTTCTTTGCTCACATTTTAATGTTTTGTACTCTCAAAAACACAAAAAAAAAAAGGTTTTTGACAATATTGTTTTATTTTCTCATATAGAGCTATTTCCATGCTTTTTAGCTTTTTGTTGCCTAATTTGCTCGAAAATTTCCAAATGGCACGTTGCAGGTAACGTGCCATAACTCTTTTAGTTACTCCAGACAAGGTATTCTACATGCATTCTGTCGTTCTGGTACCTAACTTAAAAACACTTAAAACACACGTTTTTTTTTAATGTTCTATTTCTTTATAAAGTGCGTTTTCAATCTCTTTTAGAGTTTCGGTACGTACGAAGCTGAAAAAAACACTCAAAAGATATGTTTTGGTAATATTTTTTTTTCTTCTTCTATAGGGTGCTTTGCATGTACTTTTCCGTTTTGATAACTAGCAAACTCAAAAATATTCATAATACATGTTTGTGATCATGTCCTTCTGTTTCTTCATATAGGGTGCTTTATATGTATTTTGGCGTTTTGATCCCTAACATGGGGAAAAGCACCCATAATACACGTTTTTCGTAATGATGTTCTGTTTCTTCATATAGAATGCTATTTACGTGTTTTAGCGTTTCGTTACATAAGAAGCTGAAAAACAGCGTTAATATCTTTTCTTTTCCTATCTGAAACTTTGCATGGATTTTGGCGATTAGTTATCTCACAAGCTCAAAAACACTCAAACACAAGTTTTTGTTTAGTTTAGTTATCGTTTTGTTACGTAAGAAGCTCAAAAGCACACAAAGGACACGATTTTGTGGAAGTTGTTTCATTTTCCTATATAGGGTATTTTCCATGTTTTTTTTTTTAGCGTTTTGGTGCCAAATACCCTAAAAAAAAAAAAAAAAACACCTCGATGACACGTTTTTGGAAATGTCGTTTCGTTACTTCATATAGGCGCTCTGCATGCATTTTAAAAACCACTCGACACATTTTTTAATATATATATATATATATATATATATATATATATATATATATATATATATATATATATATATATATATATATATATATATATATATATATATATATATATATATATATATATATATATATATATATATATATATATATATATATATATATATATATATATATATATATATATATATATATATATATATATATATATATATATATATATATATATATATATATATATATATATATATATATATATATATATATATATATATATATATATATATATATATATATATATATATATATATATATATATATATATATATATACATATATATATATATATTTTTTTTTTTACATACAGGATGCTTTGCATGCACTTTGGTGATTTAGCATCTAAGAAGCTCAAAAACATATAAAAGAGGTTTTTGCTAATGTTGTTCTGTTTTTAGATATAGTGTGTTATTGACGTTTTTTAGCGTTTTTTTTTTACCTAAGAAGCTGAAATTACTCATAATACTCTTTAAATATCCTTTATTATCCAATACCGTGATATTTCCATTGAATTTCACGTTTTTGTTTCTAACAAGCTGGAAAACGCTCAAATCACATTTTTTTTTTTTGTAATGTATCCTCATAAGACGTGTTTTCCACGCGGTTTAGCGTTTTGGTACATAAGAATCTCAAAAACACTCAAAAAATATCTTTCTGGTAATGTTGCTCCGTGCTTTGCATGCATTTTGCAGTTTTGGTAGATAAGAAGCTCAAAAACACTCAATAAACACGTTTTATAGAATGTTTTCTGTTTCTCTATAAAAGAAGAAGCTGAAAAACACTAAAATACATGTTTTTGGTTATATTGTTTGCTTTTCCAATATAGAGCGTTTTTGTACATAAGATTTAAAAAAAAAACACTCAAAAAGAGTTGTTTTTGGTAATATCGTTCGGCTTCTAAAATGGTGATTTCATTCATTTTGCAGTTTTGATAGCTAAGAAGCTCAACAACACTCAATATGGTCTTTTTTTTTTGCATTTTTTTCCTTTTCCATGAAGGATTTTTTGTATGCACTTTTAGCGTTTTGGTAAATAACAAGCTCAAAACACTTATAATACACATTTTAGATAATGTTCTGATTTCTCTATGTAGGGTGTTTTGTATGCATTTTGGCGTTTTGGCACTTAACATAGTTATAATGTTGTTTTGTTTCTCCATATAGATTCCTATTCATATGTTTTAGCGTTTTGGTACATAAGAAGCTAAAAAAAAAAAAACGCTCATAATACACGTTTCTGTTAATATTGTTTCCTTTAGACATATCAAATCATTCATTTTGGCGTTTTAATACCTAAACCTAACAATCTGGAAAACACACATATCATACGTTTTTGGTAATGTTGTTCATTTTCTCTCTAAAGGGTATTTAACACGTGTTTTAGCGCTCTGGTAGGTAAGAAGCTTAAAAAAAAAAACACACAAAATACACAGTTTTGATATTTTATAGTGAATTTTTTTCTTCCTTTTTACCGTTTGGTGCCTAATATCCTCAAAAAACACCCTTTCTTTTGTCGTCTTCTAACCCCGGATAGGGTGATTTGTATATATTTTGGAGGGTTGTTAACTACTGAAAAGATGCTTTTGGTATTGTTGTTTGCTATTCACATATAGGGCAATTTGCGTGCATTTTGGCGTTTTGGTACCTAACAATCTTAATAACAATTCATAATACATCATTTTAGTAAACTTTTTGTTTTTTTTTGTCATATAGGGTGCTTGTCTGCATTTGACGTTTTAGTACGTAACATGGAGAAAACACTGATAATACACGTTTCTGGTAATGTTGTTCTATTTTTCCATATAGAGAGTGATTCACGTAATTTAGTGTTTTGGTATCAATAATGTTGAAAAACACTTATAACACACGTATTTTGTTAATATCGTTTCGTTTCCCAGTAACGGATACTTTGGATGCATTTTGGCGTTTGTTACCTAAATAGCTCAAAAACACTCAAAACACACGTTTTTCTTAATATAGTTTTGTTTCACCTTAAAGGGTGTTTTACATATTTTTCAGCGTTTTGGTACGTAAGAAGCTTAAGATTTCTTAAAAGACACGTTGTTGATAATGTTACTGAAAACGTGTCTTCTCAGTGTTTTACGTAGAAAAACGTTAAAACTGATGAAAAACAACCAATATCAAGAAGGAGAAAAACATCACCAAAAATGTATATTTTGAGTTTTTTTGAGCTTGTTACCTACAAAAAAACGCAAAAATTGATACAAAGCACTCTATATTGGGAAACAAAGGGACATTGCGAGAAAAGTGTATAATGAATGTTTTATAGTTCAGAAAAAAAAAAAACAAGGCAAAAAACGCAAAAACTCGTGTATATGGAGAAGTTTCCTAGATACCAAAATGCTGAAACTCATGAATAACACTCTTAACTGAGAAACAGAACAACCTTACTAAATGCTTGTCAAAAACACCAAGAGGCAAGTTCTTCGTAAAAGTTGTTTTTATTCCCATGTAATGTGATTGCCCTGCTTTTAAGTGCTTTATTGCCTAACACGCTCAAAAACAAAAAAAAAAGATATTTTTCTGGTAATGTCATTTTTTTTTCCCACATAAAGCTAGTTTCGCATGGAATTTGGGGTTTTGGTAACTAAGAATGTAAAAAATCACTCGAAATACACGCATTTAGTAAGGTTGCTCTGTTTCTTGATTAATAGTGTTATTCATGAGTTTCAGCATTTTGGTATCTTAGAAACCTCCACACAGACGAGTTTTTACGTTTTTTGCCTTGTGATTCTGGTGAAACTATAAAATACCCATTATACACGTTTCTCGTTATGTCTTTTTTCCTAATATACAGTGCTTTGCATCCTTTTTTGCGTTTTTTTTTATGTAACAAGCTCAAAAACACACAAAATATACTTTTCTGGTAATGTTATTCTATTTTTTTTCATATTGGTTGGTTTGCATCCGTTTTAGCGTTTTTCTACGTAAATCTTTTAAAAGTCACGTTTTTAGTAATATTGTTTTGGATTTCCATATAGAGTGACTTTCATATTATCTATCGTTTTGGTGCCTAACATGCGGAAAAACACTGAAAAAAAAACAGGTTTCTTGTAAAGTCCTTAAATTTTCCCAAATAGGTGGCTTTGCATACACTTTATGGTTTGGTACATAACTCTGAAAAAAAAGTAAAATTAACTTTTTCGATAATGTTCTTTTTTCACATAATTTCCCTGAATTTTGGCAGAATTTTGGCATCTTGGTACCTATGAACATCAATAACAAAAAAATAATGCTTTTTTTATTATTTATTTATTTATTTTTTCTCTATAAAGTGTTATTTGTAGGTTTTAACGTTTTGGTACTTAACTTAAAAACATTCATAATACACATTTCTCGTAATGTAATATGATTGCCCTGCTTTTTAGTGCTTTATTGCCTAACAGGATCAAAAACACTCAAAACACACTTCTGTTAATGTCATTTTTTTTTCCCATATAAAGCTAGTTTCGCATGCTAATTGGGGTTTTGCTAAGAATGTGAAAAAAAAAACACTCAAAATACACACATTTGGTAAGGTAGTTCTGTTTCTCAATTAAGATTGTTATTCATGAGTTTCAGCATTTTGGTATCTAAGAAACTTCTCTATATACACGAGTTTTTTAGTTTTTTGCCTTGTGGTTCATGTGAACCACAATTTCTTTTACCCGAAAATAATAAGACTCTCATTATACACGTTTCTCGTAATGTCCTTTTCTTTCCCAATAGGGAGTGCTTTGCATCTACTTTTCGCGTTTTTTGTAGGTAACAAGCTCAAAAACACTTTTTTGGTAATGTTATTCTATTTCTTCATATTGGTTGGTTTGCATCCGTTTTAGCGTTTTTCTACGTAAAACACCGAAAAGACACGTTTTCAGTAATTTTGTTTTCGATTCCCAAAGAATATCGACAGAATTTTGACATCTAAGAACCTATAAAGATGAAAAAAAAAAAAATATATTATTTTTTTTCTCTATAAAGAGTGTTATTTGTGGGTTGTAGCTTTTTTGGTACTTAAGGAACTTAAAAACACTCATAATACACGTTTCTCGTAATGTCCTTCCATTTCCCAAACATAAGGTTCTTTGCATGTATTTAAGCGTTTTTATAAATAACATGATCAAAAACACAGAAAATGCATGTTTTTTGGTAATGTTACTCTGTTTCTCCATAAAGGGTGTTTTGCATGCGTTTTAACGTTTTGGTATGTAAGGAGTTAAAAAAAAAACAGTTGAAGGCAAGTTCTTCGTAAAAGTTGGTTTTATTCCCATGTAATGTGATTGTTCTGCTTTTTAGTGCTTTGTTGCATATACACTCAAATACACTCAAAAGACACTTTTCTGGTAATATAATTTTTTTCCCCACATAAAGCTAGTTTTGCATGTATTTTCGGATTGTCGTAACTAAAAATGTGAAAAACACTCAAAATACACACATTTGGTAAGGTAGTTCTGTTTCTCAATTAAAAGTGTTATTCCTGCCTTTCAGCATTTTCGTATGTAAGAAACATCTCTATATACACGAGTTTTTGCGTTTTTTGCCTTGTGGTTCGTGTGAAACTATAAAACAATCATTATACACGTTACTCTAAATGTCCTTTTCCTTTCCAATATAGAGTGCTTTTACATCCTTTTTCGCGTGTTTTGTAAGTAAAAAGCTCAAAAACACTTTTTGGTAATGTTATTCTATTTCTTCATATTCGTTGCTTTGCCTCCAATTTAGCGTTTTTTCTACGTAAAACACTGCAATGATACGTTTTCAGTTATTTTGTTATTGACTAACTTCCTTATTATTTATCGGTTTGATGCCTAACATGCTGAAAAACACTGAAAAGACAGGTTTCTGATGAAGTCATTTAATTTCCTCATATAGGTGGCTTTGCATGCACTTTAGGGTTTGGTAAATAACAATCCGAAAAAACGCTATAATTAACTTTTTTGATAATGTTCTTTTTTCCACATAAATTCTCTGAATTTTGGCAGAATTTTGGCATCTCGGTACTTATGAAAATCAATAAAAAAAAAAGCTATTTTTTTTATTTATTTATATATTTATTTTTTCTCTTTAAAGAGTGTTATTTGTGGGTTTTAACGTTTTGGTATTTAAGGAACTTAAAAACAGTCATAATACACGTTTCTCGTAATGTCCTTTCGTTTATCAATGATAGGGTTCTTTGCATGTACTTAAGCGTTTTTATAGGTAACATGATCAAAAACACTTAAAACACATATTTTTTGTAATGTTTTTCTGCTTCTCCATAAAGGAGTGTTTTGCATGCGTTTAAGCTTTTTGGTATGTAAAGAGCTCAAAAACACACATAATAACAAGTTCTTGGTCGAAGTTAGTTTTATTCCCATGTAATGTGATTGCCCTGCTTTTTAGTGCTCTATTGCCTAACACGCTCAAAAACACTCAAAAGACACTTCTGGTAATGTCATTTTTCTCCCACATAAAGCTAGTTTCGCATGCTTTTTGGGATTTTGCTAATAATGTGAAAAACACTGAAAATATACGCTTTTGGTAAGGTTGTTCTGTTTCTCAATTAAGATTGTTATTCATGAGTTTCAGCATTTTGGTATCTAATCAACTTCTTTATATACACGAGTTTTTGCGTTTTTTGCTTTGTGGTTCTTGTGAACCACAAGTCTTTTGCTCGAAAAATAATAAGACACTCATTATACACGTTTCTCATAATGTCCTTTTGTTTCCCAATAGGAAGTGCTTTGCATCCATTTTCACCTTTTTTGTAGGTAACACGCTCAAAAACACTCAAAATATACCTTTTTGGTAATGTTATTCTTTTCTTTTTTTCATATCGGTTGGTTTGCATCCGTTTACCGTTTTTCTACGTAAAACACCGAAAAGACACGTTTTCAGTAATTTTGTTTTGGATTCCCATATAGAATGACTTCCATGTTATTTATCGTTTTGGTGCCTAACATGCTGAAAAACACTCATAAGACAGTTTTCTGGCAAAGACGTTTGATTTCCCCATATAGGTGGTTTTGCAGGCACTTTAGGGTTTGCTACATAACAGTCGAAAAAAAAGCTATAATTAACTTTTTTGATAATGTTCTTATTTCACAAAATTTCATGAATTTTGCCCGAATTTTGGCATCTCGGTACCTGTGAAGAAGAACAAGAAAGAAAAAAAATTCTTATTTTTTTATTTATTTATTTATTTTTTCTTAATAGAGTTATTTGTGGCTTTTAGCTTTTTGGTACTTAATGAATTTAAAAACATTCATAATACACGTTTCTCGTAATGTCTTTTCGTTTTTCACAAATAGGGTTCTTAGCATGTTTTAAGCGTTTTATTGGTAATATGATCAAAAACACTCAAAATACATGTTTTTGGTAATGTTATTCTGTTTCTCCATAAAGTGTGTTTTGCATGCGTTTTAGCGTTTTGGTATATAAGGAGCTCAAAAACACTTAAAGGCAAGTTATTGGTAAAAATTGGTTTTATTCGAATTTAATGTGATTCCCCTGCTTTTTAGTGCTTTATATCCTATCACGCTCAAAAACACTCAAAAGACACTTTTCTGGGAATGTCATTTTTTCCCACATAAATCTGGTTTCACATGCAATTTGGAGTTTTGGTAACTAAGAATGTGAAAAGCTCTCAAAATACACGCATTTAGTAAGGTTGTTCTGTTTCTCAATTAAGAGTGTTATTCATGAGTTTCAGCATTTTGGTATCTAAGAAAAGTTATCCATATATTTTTTGCGTTTTTTGCCTTGTTCTTCTTGTGAAACCATAAAACACTCATTATACACGTTTCTCGTAATGTCCTTTTGTTTCCCAATATAGAGTGCTTTGCATCCATTTTTGCGTTTTTTGTGGTGAACAGGCTCAAAAAACACTCAAAATATACCTTTTTGGTAACATTATTGTATTTCTTCATATTGGTTGGTTTGCATCCGTTTTAGCGTTTTTCTACGTAAAACAACGAAAAGACACGTTTTCAGTAATTTTGTTTTGCATTCCTATATTGAGTGACTTCCATATTATTTATACTTTTGATGCCAAACATGCTAAAAAAGAAAAAAAAACTCAAAAGAGAGGTTTCTGGTACAGTCGTGTAATTTCCCCATATAGGTGGCTTTGGATGCAGTTTAGGGTTTCGTACATAACAGTCTGAAAATAAGCTAAAAATTAACTTTTTTGATAATGTTGTTTTTTCCACATAATTTCCCTGAATTTTGCCAGACTTTCAGCATCTCAGTACCTATTAATATGAATGATAAAAAAAAATGCTATTTTTTTATTTATTTATTTATTTATTTATTTATCTCTATAAGAGTGTTATTTGTGGCTTTTAGCTTTTTGGTACTTAAGAAACTTAAAAACACTCACAATACACATTTCTCCTAATGTTTTTTTTCGTTTCCCAAACATGTTTATAAGTGTTTTTATAGGTAACATGAACAAAAACACTCAAATTACGTGTTTTTGGTAATGTTATTCTGTTTCTCCATAAAGGGTGTTTTGCATGCGTTTTAGCGTTTTTGTATGTAAGGAGTTAAAAAAATCTTAAAGGGATATTCTTGGTAAAAATTGGTTTTATCCATATGTAATGTGATTGCCCTGCTTTTTAGTGCTTTATTTCCTAACACGCTCAAAAACACTCGAAAAAACTTTTTTATGTTAATGTAATTTTTTCCCACATTTTTATCCCACAATATTTCGCATGCAATTTGAGGTTTTGGTAACTAAGATTGTGAAAACACCCAAAATTCACTCATTTGGTAAGCTTGTTCTTTTTTTTATTCTCCGTAAAATTTAGTTTTATTCCAATGTAATGTGATTGTTCAGCTTTTTAGTGCTTTGTTGCATATAACGCTCAAAAACACTCAAAAGACACTTTTTTTTGTAATGTCATTTATTTCCCACATAAAGTGGGAAATTACATGCGAGTTTCGCATGTAATTTGGGATTTTCGTAACTAAGAATGTGAAAAACACTCAAAATACACACATTTTGTAAGGTAATTCTGTTTCTCAATTAAAAGTGTTATTCAGAGTTTCAGCATTTTGGTATGCAAGAAACTTCTTTCTGTACACGAGTTTTTGAGTCTTTTGCCTTGTGGTTCTTGTTAAACTATAAAACATTCATTATATACGTTTCTCGTAATGTCCCTTTCTTTCCTAATATAGAGTACGTTTCATCTATTTTCGCATTTTTTTGTAGGTAACAAGCTCAAAAACACATCAAAATATATCTTTTTTGTAATGTATCTATTTCTTCATATTGGTTGGTTTGCATCCGTTTTAGCGTTTTTCTTTGTAAATCAATTAAAAGACACGTTTTCAGTAATATTGTTGAAATTGCTGAAAAAACACTCAAAAGATAGGTTTCTGGTAATGTCGAGTAATTTCTCCATATAGGTGGGTTTGCATGCACTTCAGGGTTTGGTACATAACTCCGGAAAAAAAGCTAAAATTATTTTTTTATAATGATTTTTTTTTTTTACAAAATTTCCCTGAATTTTTCCAGAATTTTGCTCTCTCGGTACCTATGAAAATGAATAACATTTTATTTTCTCTATAAAGTGTTATTTGTGAGTTTTAGCTTTTTGGTACTTAAGGAACTTAAAAACACTCATAATAGACGATTTTTGTAATGTCCTTTTCTTATACAAACATAGGGTTCTTTACATGTATTTAAGCGTTTCTGTTTCTCCATAAAGCGTGTTTTACATGCGTTTTAGCGTTTTGGTATGTAAGGAGTTAAAAAACACTTAAAGGCAAATTCTTCGTAAAAGTTGCTTTTATTCCCAATTAATGTGATTGTTCTGCTTTTTAGTGCTTTGTTGCATATCACGCTCTAAAACACTCAAAAGAAATTTTCTGATAATGTCATTTTTTCCCCAAATAAAGCTAGTTTCGCATGTAATTTGGCAATTTCGTAACTAAGAATGTGAAAAACACGCAAAATACACAATTTGTTAGGGTAGTTCTGTTTCTCGATTAAAAGTGTTATTCATGCATTTCATCATTTTGGTATGTAAGTTTTTGCGTTTATTGCCTTGTGGTTCTTGTGAAACTATAAAACACTCATTATTTCTCATTTCTCGTAATGTTCTTTTGTTTCCTAATATAGAGTGCTTTCCATCCATTTTTGCATTTTTTGTAGGAAACAAGCTTAAAAACACTAAAAATATATCTTTTTGGTAATGTTATTCTATTTCTTCATATTGGTTGGTTTGTATCAGTTTTAGCGTTTTTCTTCGTAAATCTCTGAAAAGACTCGTTTTCAGTAATATTGTTGAAATTGTTTCTGGTACAGGTTTCTGGTAAAGTCGTGTAATTTTCCCATATAAGTGGCTTTGGATGCACTTCAGGGTTTGGTACATAACTCCGGAAAAAAGCTAAAATTTTTTTTTGTAAATTTTTTTTCTTCACCTAATTTCCCTGAATTTTGCCGGAATTTATGCATCTCGGTACCTATGAAGATGAATAAGAAAAAAAAAAAAAACTTCATTTATTTTTATTTATTTTTTTTTTTTCTCTATAAAGAGTGTTATTTGTGTGTTTTAGCTTTTTGGTACTTAAGGAACCTAAAAACTCTCATAATACATAATTTTCATAATATCCTTTCGTTTCACAAACATAGGGTTCTTTGCATGTATTTAAACGTTTTTATAGGTAACATCATCAAAAACACTTAAATTTCATGTTTTTAGTAATGATATTTTATTTCTCCATAAAGATTGTTTTGCATGCGTTTTAGCGTTTTCTTATGTAAGGAGTTAAAAACACTTAAAGGTATGTTTTTGGTAAATGTTGGTTTCATTCCCATGCAATGTGATTGTTCTGCTTTTTAGTGCTTTGTTGCATATCATGCTCTAAAACACTCAAAAGACACTTTTCTGGTAATGTCATTTTTTTCCCACATAAAACTAGTTTCGCTTGTAATTTCGGTTTTTCGTAACTAAGAATGTGAAAAACACAAAATACTCACATTTGGTAAGATAGTTTTGTTTCTCAATTAAAAGTCTTATTCTTGAGTTTCAGCATTTTGGAATGTAAGAAACTTCTTTATATACACGAGTTTTTTGCGTTTTTTGCCTTGTGGTTCTTGTGAAACTATAAAACACTCATTATAGTCGTTTCTCGTAATGTCCATTTGCTTCCCAATCTAGAGTGCTTTCCATCCATTTTCGCGTTTTTTGTAGGTAACAATTTCAAAAACTCTCAAAATATACCTTTTTGGTAATCTTATTCTATTTCTTCATTTTAGTTGGTTTGCATCCGTTTTAGCGTTTTCTACGTATAACACGTTTTCAGTAATTTTGTTTTGGATTCCCATATAGGTTGACTTCCTTGGGTTTTATCGTGTTGGTTCCTAAAATGCTGAAAAACACTCATAAGACAAAGACGTATAATTTCCCCATATAGGTGGCTTTGCATGCACTTTAGGGGTTTGGTACATAACATTCCGAAAAAAAAGTTAAATTTAACTTTTTTGATAATGTTCTTCCTTCATATAATTTCCTGAACTTTGCCCGAATTTTGGCATCTCAGTACCTGTGAAGATGATTAAGAAAGAAAAAAAAATATCGTATTTTTTTTTTTTATTTATTTATTGTTTCTCAATAAAGAGTGTTATTTGTGGCTTTTAGCTTTTTGATAATAAATGAAATTAAAAACACTCATAATATACGTTTCTCGTAATCTTCTTTTCTTTCCCAAAAATAGTGTTCTTTGCATGTATTTAAGCTTTTTTATTGGTAACATGATCAAAAACACTAAAAATACATGTTTTTGGAAATGTTATTCTGTTTCACCAAAAAGAGTGTTTTATATGCGTTTTAGTGTTTTGGTATATAAGGAGCTCAAAAACACTTAAAGGCAAGTTCTTGGTAAAAATTCGTTTTCCTCCAATGTAATGTGATTGCCCTCCTTTTTAGTGCTTTATTGCCTATCACGCTCAAAAACACTCAAAAGACACTTTACTGGTAAAGTCTTTTTTTTTTCCCACAAATCTATTTTCGCATGCAATTTATGGTTTTTGGTAACTAAGAATGTGAAAAGCACTCAAAATACACGCATTTATTAAGGTTGTTCTGTTTCTCAATTAGGAGTGTTATATATGAGTTTTAGGAAGCCTCTCCATATACACGAGATTTTGCGTTTTTTGCCTTGTGGTTCTTTTGAACTATAAAACACTCATTATACACTTTTCTTGCAATGTCCTTTGGTTTCCCAATATAGAGTGCTTTCCATCAATTTTCGCGTTTTTTGTAGGTAAGAAGCTCAAAACACTTGAAATATACCTTTTTAGTATTGTTTTTCTATTTCTTGATATTGGTTGCTTTACCTTCCGTTTTAGCGTTTTTCTACGTAAAACACTGAGAAGATACGTTTTCAGTAACTTTGTTTTGGATTCCCATATAGAGTGAGTTACTTATTATTTATCGTTTTGGTGCCTAACATGCTAAAAAACTCTCAAAAAACAGATTTAAGGTAAGGTCGTTTAATTTCTTCATATAAGAAGCTTTACATGCACTTTAGGGTTTGTTACATAACAGTCCGAAAAAAAAGCTGAAATTAACTTTTTTGATAATATTCTTTTATCATATGATTGCCCTGAATTTTCCCTGAATTTTGGCATCTCTGTACCTATGAAGATAAATAACAAAAAAAAAAAAAAAATCCTATTTTTTTCATTTTTTTATTTATTTATTTTTTCTAAATAGTGTTATTTGTGAGTTTTAGCTTTTTGGTACTTAAGGAACTTAAAAAAAACACTCATAATACACGTTTTTCATAATGTCCTTTTCTTTCCCAAACATAATGTTCTTTGCATGTATTTAAGCGTTTTTATAGATAACATGATCAAAAACACTCAAAATACATGTTTTCGGTAATGTTATTCTGTTTCTCCATAAAGTTTGTTTTGCATGCGTTTTAGCGGTTTGGTATATTAGGAGCTCAAAAATACTTAAAGGCAAGTTTTTGCTATAAATTGGTCTTACTGCAATGTAATATGATTGCTCTGCTTTTTAGTGCTTTATTGCCTATCACGCTCAAAAACACTTAAAAGACACTTTTCTGGTAATGACATATTTTTCTCACATAAAGGTGGTTTCGCATGCAATTTGGGGTTTTGGTAACTAAGAATGTGAAAAGCACTCAAAATACACGCATTTAGTAAGGTTGTTCTGTTTCTCAATTAAGAGTGTTATTTATGAGTTTCAGCATTTTGATATCTAGGAACCTTCTCCATATACACGAGTTTTTTGTTTTTTGCCTTTTGGTTCTATTGAACTATAAAAAAAAACTCATTATACACTTTTCTTGCAAAGTCCTTTTATTTTCTAATATATAGTGCTTTGCATGAATTTTCGAGTTTTTTTGTAGGTAACAAGCTGAAAAAGACTCAAAATATACCTTTTTGGTAATATTTTTCTATTTCTTGATATTGGTTGGTTTACATCCGTTTCAGCGTGTTTCTACGTAAAACACTGAAAAGACACGTTTTCAGCAATTTTGTTTTACGATTCTCATATAGAGTGAGTTCTTATTTTTTATCGTTTTGGTGTCTAACATGCTGAAAACACTCAAAAAACAGATTTATGGTAAGGTCGTTTAATTTCCTCACATAGGAGTCTTTGGATGCACTTTAGGGTTTGGTACATAAGAGTCCGAAAAAAAAGCTAAAATTAACTTTTTTGATCATTTTCTTTTAATTTTCCCAGAATTTTGGCATCTCTGTACTTATAAAGATGAATAAAAAAAAATCCTATTTTTTTATTTTCTTACTTTTTTTTCTAAATAAAGAGTGTTATTTGTGGGTTTTAGCTTTTTGGTATTTAAGGAACTTAAAATCACATATAATACACATTTCTCTTAATGTCCTTTCGTTTCGCAAACATAAGGATCTTCACATATGTATTTAAGCGTTTTTATATATATATATAATATGATCAAAAACACTCAAAATAAATGTTTTTGGTAATTTTATTGTTTCTCCATAAAAGGTGTTTTGCATGCGTTTTAGCATTTTGGTATGTAATGAGCTCAAAAACACTTAAAGGCAAGTTCTTGGTAAAAGTTGTTTTTATTCGCATGTAATGTGATTGCCCTGATTTTTTGTGCTTTATTGCCTAACACGCTCAAAAACACTCAAAAGACACTTTTCTGCTAATATCATTTTTTTTCCCACATAAAGCTAGTTTTGCATGGAATTTGGGGTTTTGGTAACTAAGAATGTGAAAAAACTCAAAACACAGGCAATTAGTAAGGTTGTTCTATTTCTTAATTAAAAGTGTTATTCATGAGTTTCAGCATTTTGGTATGTAAGAAACTTTTCTAGTACACACATTTGATAAGGTATTTCTGTTTCAAAATTAAAAAGTGTTATTCATGAGTTTTACCTTTTTGGTATGTAAAAAACTTCTTTATGTACACGAGTTTTTTATTTTTTTTACCTTTTGGTTCTTGTGAAACTATAAAACACTCATACACGTTTCTCGTAATGTCCTTTTCTTTGCCAATATAAAGTGTTTTCCATCCATTTTTACATTTTTTGTAGGTAACAAACTCAAAAACACATCCGTTTTGTGTTTTTCTACGTAAATCACTGAAAGGACACGTTTTCTGTAATATTGTTGAAATTGCTGAAAAACACTCAAAAGACAGGTTTCTGGTAAAGTCGTGTAATTTCCCCATATAGGTGGATTTGCATGCACTTCAGGGTTTGTACATAACATCGGAAAAAAGCTAAAATGATTTTTTTTTAAATGATTTTTTTTTTTACAAAATTTCCATGAATTTTGCCAGAATTTTTGCATTTCGGAACCTATGAAGATGAATAACAAAAAAAAAAAAATCTCTCTGTAAAGAGTGTTATTTGTGGGTTTTAGCTTTTTGGTACTTAACTTAAAAACACTCATAATACACGATTTTCGTAATGTCCTTTTGTTATACAAACATAGGGTTCTTTACATGTATTTAAGCGTTTTTATAGGTTACATGATCAAAAACACTCAAAATACATGTTTTTGGTAATGTTATTCTTTTTCTCCATTAAGCGTGTTTTGCATGCGTTTTAGCGATTTGGTATGTAAGGATCTAAAAAACACTTAAAGGCAAATTCTTCGTAAAAGTTGGTTTTATTCCTATGTAATGTGATTATTCTGCTTTTTAGTGCTTTGTTGCATCTCACGCACAAAAAAACTAAAAAGACACTTTTTTGGTAATATCATTTTTTTTTCCCACATGAAGGTAGTTTCGCATGTAATTTCGCATTTTAGTAACTAAGAATGTGAAAAAACCCTCAAAATAAAGAATTTGGTAAGGTAGTTCTGTTTATTGATTAAAAGTGTTATTCATGCATTTAATCATTTTGGTATGTAAGAAATTTCTCTATATACACGAGTTTTTGTGTTTATTGCCTTGTGATTCTTTTAAAAAATATAAAACACTCATTATACACGTTTCTCTTAATGTCCTATTCTTTCCTAATATAGAATGCTTTACATCCATTTTTGCATTTTTTTGTAACAAGTTCAAAAACACTCAAAATATATATTTTTGGTAATGTTATTCAATTTCTTCATATAGGTTGGTTTGCATCCGCTTTACCGTTTTTCTACGTAAAGTACTGAAAGGACACGTTTTCAGTAATTTTGTTTTGGATTCACATATTGACTGACTTCCATATTATTTATCGTTTTGGTACCTAACATGCTGAAAAACACTGGAAAGACAGGTTTCTGGTAAAGTCGTTTAACTTCCCTATATAGGTGGCTTTGCATGTGCTTTAGGGTTTAGTACATAACAATCCGAAAAAAAAGCTATAATTAACTTTTTTGGTAATGTTCTTTTTTCCACATAAATTCCCTGAATTTTGGCAGAATTTTGGCATCTCGGTACCTATTACGATGAATAACAAAAAAAAAATTCCCATTTTTTAATTTTTTTATTTATTATTTCTTTACTAAATAAAGAGTGTTATTTGTGGGTTTTAGCTTTTAGGTACTGAAGGAACTTAAAAAACACTCATAATACACGTTTCTCGTAATATCCTTTCGTTTCCCAAACATAACGTTCTTTGCATGTATTTAAGCGTTTTTATAGATAACATGATCAAAAACACTAAAAATACATGTATTTGGTAATATTATTCTTTTTTTTCCATAAAATGTATTTTGCATACGTTTTAGCGTTTTGGTATGTAAGGAGCTCAAAAACACTTAAAGGCAAGTTTTTGGTAAAATTTGGTTTTATTCCCATGTAATGTGATTGCCCCTCCTTTATTGCGTAACACGCTCAAAAACACTCAAAAGACATGCAAGGCCTCGCATATGAGAAAATTAAAAACCTTACCAGAAATCTGTCTTTTGAGTGTTTTTCAGCATGTTAGGCACCAAAATGATAAATAAAATTTACTCTATGTGGGAATCCAAAAGAAAATTACTGAAAACGTGTCTTCTCAGTGTTTTACGTAGAAAAACGCTAAAACTGATGCAAAACAACCAATATCAAGAAGGAAAAAAACATTACCAAAAATGTATATTTTGAGTTTTTTTGAGCTTGTTACCTACAAAAAAACGCAAAAATTGATACAAAGCACTCTATATTGAGAAACAAAGAGACTTTGCGAGAAAAATGTATAACGAATGTTTTATAGTTGAAAAAAAAAAAAAACAAGGCAAAAAACGAAAAATCTCGTGTATATTGAGGTTTCCTAGATACCAAAATGCTGAAACTCATGAATAACACTCTTAATTGAGAAACAGAACAACCTTTGTAAATGCGTGTCAAAAAACAGTAAAAGGCAAGTTCTTCGTAAAAGTTGTTTTTATTCCCATGTAATGTGATTGCCCTGCTTTTTAGTGCTTTATTGCCTAACACGGTCAAAACACTCAAAGATACTTTTCTGGTAATGTCATTTTTTTTTTTCCCACATAAAGCTAGTTTCGCATGGAATTTGGGGTTTTGGTAACTAAGAATGTAAAAAATCACTCAAAATACACGCATTTAGTAAGGTTGCTCTGTTTCTTGATTAATAGTGTTATTCATGAGTTTCAGCATTTTGGTATCTTAGAAACCTCCACACAGACGAGTTTTTGCGTTTTTTGCCTTGTGATTCTGGTGAAACTATAAAATACTCATTATACACGTTTCTCGTTATGTCTTTTTTCCTAATATACAGTGCTTTGCATCCTTTTTTACGTTTTTTTTTTATGTAACAAGCTCAAAAACACACAAAATATACTTTTCTGGTAATGTTATTCTATTTTTTTCATATTGGTTGGTTTGCATCCGTTTTAGCGTTTTTCTACGTAAATCTTTTAAAAGTCACGTTTTTAGTAATTTTGTTTTGGATTTCCATGTAGAGTGACTTTCATATTATCTATCGTTTTGGTGCCTAACATGCGGAAAAACACTGAAAAAA
Source organism: Scylla paramamosain (assembly GCF_035594125.1). NCBI lineage: Eukaryota > Metazoa > Arthropoda > Malacostraca > Decapoda > Portunidae > Scylla > Scylla paramamosain. The sequence goes on along the minus strand of NC_087158.1, from coordinate 5,896,719 downwards.
ACAGGTTTCTTGTAAAGTCCTTAAATTTTCCCAAATAGGTGGCTTTGCATACACTTTATGGTTTGGTACATAACTCCGAAAAAAAGGTAAAATTAACTTTTTCGATAATGTTATTTTTTCCACATAATTTCCCTGAATTTTGGCAGAATTTTGGCATCTTGGTACCTATGAACATCAATAACAAAAAAATAATGCTTTTTTTATTATTTATTTTATTTTTTTCTCTATAAAGTGTTATTTGTAGGTTTTAACGTTTTGGTACTTAACTTAAAAACATTCATAATACACATTTCTCTTAATGTTCTTTCGTTTCCCAAATATAGGGATCTTTGCATGTATTTAAGCGTTTTTATAGGCAACATGATAAAAAAAAAACACTCAAAAACACTTGTTTTTGGTAATGTTATTCTGCTTCTCCATAAAGGAGTGTTTTGCATGCGTTTTAGCGATTTGGTATGTAAGGAGCTGAAAAACACTTCAAGGCAAGTTCTTGGTAAAAGTTGGTTTTATTCCCATGTAATATGATTGCCCTGCTTTTTAGTGCTTTATTGCCTAACAGGATCAAAAACACTCAAAACACACTTCTGTTAATGTCATTTTTTTTTCCCATATAAAGCTAGTTTCGCATGCTAATTGGGGTTTTGCTAAGAATGTGAAAAAAAACACTCAAAATACACGCATTTGGAAATGTTGTTCTGTTTCTCAATTAAGATTGTTATTCATGAGTTTCAGCATTTTGGTATCTAAGAAACTTCTTTATATACACGAGTTTTTTAGTTTTTTGCCTTGTGGTTCATGTGAACCACAAGTTCTTTTACCCGAAAATAATAAGACTCTCATTATACACGTTTCTCGTAATGTCCTTTTCTTTCCCAATAGGAAGTGCTTTGCATCTATTTTTCGCGTTTTTTGTAGGTAACAAGCTCAAAAACACTTTTTTTTTCTACGTAAAACACCGAAAAGACACGTTTTCAGTAATTTTGTTTTCGATTCCCAAAGAATATCGACAGAATTTTGACATCTTAGAACCTATGAAGATGAAAAAAAAAAAAAAATAAATTTTTTTTTTCTCTATAAAGAGTGTTATTTGTGGGTTGTAGCTTTTTTGGTACTTAAGGAACTTAAAAACACTCATAATACACGTTTCTCATAATGTCCTTCCATTTCCCAAACATAAGGTTCTTTGCATGTATTTAAGCGTTTTTATAAATAACATGATCAAAAACACAGAAAATGCATGTTTTTTGGTAATGTTACTCTGTTTCTCCATAAAGGGTGTTTTGCATGCGTTTTAACGTTTTGGTATGTAAGGAGTTAAAAAAAAACATTTAAAGGCAAGTTCTTCGTAAAAGTTGGTTTTATTCCCATGTAATGTGATTGTTCTGCTTTTTAGTGCTTTGTTGCATATACACTCAAATACACTCAAAAGACACTTTTCTGGTAATATCTTTTTTTTTCCCCACATAAAGCTAGTTTTGCATGTATTTTCGGATTGTTGTAACTAAAAATGTGAAAAACACTCAAAATACACACATTTGGTAAGGTAGTTCTGTTTCTCAATTAAAAGTGTTATTCCTGCCTTTCAGCATTTTCGTATGTAAGAAACATCTCTATATACACGAGTTTTTGCGTTTTTTGCCTTGTGGTTCGTGTGAAACTATAAAACAATCATTATACACGTTTCTCTAAATGTCCTTTTCCTTTCCAATATAGAGTGCTTTTACATCCTTTTTCGCGTGTTTTGTAAGTAAAAAGCTCAAAAACACTTTTTGGTAATGTTATTCTATTTCTTCATATTCGTTGCTTTGCCTCCGTTTTAGCGTTTTTTCTACGTAAAACACTGCAATGATACGTTTTCAGTCATTTTGTTATTGACTAACTTCCTTATTATTTATCGGTTTGATGCCTAACATGCTGAAAAACACTGAAAATACAGGTTTCTGATGAAGTCGTTTAATTTCCTCATATAGGTGGCTTTGCATGCACTTTAGGGTTTGGTAAATAACAATCCGAAAAAAACGCTATAATTAACTTTTTTGATAATGTTCTTTTTTCCACATAAATTCTCTGAATTTTGGCAGAATTTTGGCATCTCGGTACTTATGAAAATCAATTAAAAAAAAAGCTATTTTTTTTATTTATTTATATATATATTTTTTCTCTTTAAAGAGTGTTATTTGTGGGTTTTAACGTTTTGGTACTTAAGGAACTTAAAAACAGTCATAATACACGTTTCTCGTAATGTCCTTTCGTTTCCCAATGATAGGGTTCTTTGCATGTATTTAAGCGTTTTTATAGGTAACATGATCAAAAACACTTAAAACACATATTTTTTGTAATGTTTTTCTGCTTCTCCATAAAGGAGTGTTTTGCATGCGTTTAAGCTTTTTGGTATGTAAAGAGCTCAAAAACACATAATAACAAGTTCTTGGTCAAAGTTAGTTTTATTCCCATGTAATGTGATTGCCCTGCTTTTTAGTGCTCTATTGCCTAACACGCTCAAAAACACTCAAAAGACACTTCTGGTAATGTTATTTTTCTCCCACATAAAGCTAGTTTCGCATGCTTTTTGGGATTTTGCTAATAATGTGAAAAACACTGAAAATATACGCTTTTGGTAAGGTTGTTCTGTTTCTCAATTAAGATTGTTATTCATGAGTTTCAGCATTTTGGTATCTAATCAACTTCTTTATATACACGAGTTTTTGCGTTTTTTGCTTTGTGGTTCTTGTGAACCACAAGTCTTTTGCTCGAAAAATAATAAGACACTCATTATACACGTTTCTCATAATGTCCTTTTGTTTCCCAATAGGAAGTGCTTTGCATCCATTTTCACCTTTTTTGTAGGTAACAAGCTCAAAAACACTCAAAATATACCTTTTTGGTAATGTTATTCTTTTCTTTTTTCATATCGGTTGGTTTGCATCCGTTTACCGTTTTTCTACGTAAAACACCGAAAAGACACGTTTTCAGTAATTTTGTTTTGGATTCCCATATAGAATGACTTCCATGTTATTTATCGTTTTGGTGCCTAACATGCTGAAAAACACTCATAAGACAGTTTTCTGGCAAAGACGTTTGATTTCCCCATATAGGTGGTTTTGCATGCACTTTAGGGTTTGCTACATAACAGTCGAAAAAAAAAGCTATAATTAACTTTTTTGATAATGTTCTTATTTCACAAAATTTCATGAATTTTGCCCGAATTTTGGCATCTCGGTACCTGTGAAGAAGAACAAGAAAGAAAAAAATATTCTTATTTTTTTATTTATTTATTTATTTTTTCTTAATAGAGTTATTTGTGGCTTTTAGCTTTTTGGTACTTAATGAATTTAAAAACACTCATAATACACGTTTCTCGTAATGTCTTTTCGTTTTCCACAAATAGGGTTCTTAGCATGTTTTTAAGCGTTTTATTGGTAACATGATCAAAAACACTCAAAATACATGTTTTTGGTAATGTTATTCTGTTTCTCCATAAAGTATGTTTTGCATGCGTTTTAGCGTTTTGGTATATAAGAAGCTCAAAAACACTTAAAGGCAAGTTCTTGGTAAAAATTGGTTTTATTCGAATTTAATGTGATTCCCCTGCTTTTTAGTGCTTTATATCCTATCACGCTCAAAAACACTCAGAAGACACTTTTCTGGGAATGTCATTTTTTCCCACATAAATCTGGTTTCACATGCAATTTGGGGTTTTGGTAACTAAGAATGTGAAAAGCTCTCAAAATACACGCATTTAGTAAGGTTGTTCTGTTTCTCAATTAAGAGTGTTATTCATGAGTTTCAGCATTTTGGTATCTAAGAAAAGTTATCCATATATTTTTTGCGTTTTTTGCCTTGTTCTTCTTGTGAAACCATAAAACACTCATTATACACGTTTCTCGTAATGTCCTTTTGTTTCCCAATATAGAGTGCTTTGCATCCATTTTTGCGTTTTTTGTGGTGAACAGGCTCAAAAAACACTCAAAATATACCTTTTTGGTAACATTATTGTATTTCTTCATATTGGTTGGTTTGCATCCGTTTTAGCGTTTTTCTACGTAAAACAACGAAAAGACACGTTTTCAGTAATTTTGTTTTGCATTCCTATATTGAGTGACTTCCATATTATTTATACTTTTGATGCCAAACATGCTAAAAAAGAAAAAAAAAACTCAAAAGAGAGGTTTCTGGTACAGTCGTGTAATTTCCCCATATAGGTGGCTTTGGATGCAGTTTAGGGTTTCGTACATAACAGTCTGAAAATAAGCTAAAAATTAACTTTTTTGATAATGTTGTTTTTTCCACATAATTTCCCTGAATTTTGCCAGACTTTCAGCATCTCAGTACCTATTAATATGAATGATAAAAAAAAATGCTATTTTTTTATTTATTTATTTATTTATTTATTTATCTCTATAAGAGTGTTATTTGTGGCTTTTAGCTTTTTGGTACTTAAGAAACTTAAAAACACTCACAATACACATTTCTCCTAATGTTTTTTTTCGTTTCCCAAACATGTTTATAAGTGTTTTTATAGGTAACATGAACAAAAACACTCAAATTACGTGTTTTTGGTAATGTTATTCTGTTTCTCCATAAAGGGTGTTTTGCATGCGTTTTAGCGTTTTTGTATGTAAGGAGTTAAAAAAATCTTAAAGGGATATTCTTGGTAAAAATTGGTTTTATCCATATGTAATGTGATTGCCCTGCTTTTTAGTGCTTTATTTCCTAACACGCTCAAAAACACTCGAAAAAACTTTTTTATGTTAATGTAATTTTTTCCCACATTTTTATCCCACAATATTTCGCATGCAATTTGAGGTTTTGGTAACTAAGATTGTGAAAACACCCAAAATTCACTCATTTGGTAAGCTTGTTCTTTTTTTTATTCTCCGTAAAATTTAGTTTTATTCCAATGTAATGTGATTGTTCAGCTTTTTAGTGCTTTGTTGCATATAACGCTCAAAAACACTCAAAAGACACTTTTTTTTGTAATGTCATTTATTTCCCACATAAAGTGGGAAATTACATGCGAGTTTCGCATGTAATTTGGGATTTTCGTAACTAAGAATGTGAAAAACACTCAAAATACACACATTTTGTAAGGTAATTCTGTTTCTCAATTAAAAGTGTTATTCAGAGTTTCAGCATTTTGGTATGCAAGAAACTTCTTTCTGTACACGAGTTTTTGAGTCTTTTGCCTTGTGGTTCTTGTTAAACTATAAAACATTCATTATATACGTTTCTCGTAATGTCCCTTTCTTTCCTAATATAGAGTACGTTTCATCTATTTTCGCATTTTTTTGTAGGTAACAAGCTCAAAAACACATCAAAATATATCTTTTTTGTAATGTATCTATTTCTTCATATTGGTCGGTTTGCATCCGTTTTAGCGTTTTTCTTTGTAAATCAATTAAAAGACACGTTTTCAGTAATATTGTTGAAATTGCTGAAAAAACACTCAAAAGATAGGTTTCTGGTAATGTCGAGTAATTTCTCCATATAGGTGGGTTTGCATGCACTTCAGGGTTTGGTACATAACTCCGGAAAAAAAGCTAAAATTATTTTTTTATAATGATTTTTTTTTTTTACAAAATTTCCCTGAATTTTTCCAGAATTTTGCTCTCTCGGTACCTATGAAAATGAATAACATTTTATTTTCTCTATAAAGTGTTATTTGTGAGTTTTAGCTTTTTGGTACTTAAGGAACTTAAAAACACTCATAATAGACGATTTTTGTAATGTCCTTTTCTTATACAAACATAGGGTTCTTTACATGTATTTAAGCGTTTCTGTTTCTCCATAAAGCGTGTTTTACATGCGTTTTAGCGTTTTGGTATGTAAGGAGTTAAAAAACACTTAAAGGCAAATTCTTCGTAAAAGTTGCTTTTATTCCCAATTAATGTGATTGTTCTGCTTTTTAGTGCTTTGTTGCATATCACGCTCTAAAACACTCAAAAGAAATTTTCTGATAATGTCATTTTTTCCCCAAATAAAGCTAGTTTCGCATGTAATTTGGCAATTTCGTAACTAAGAATGTGAAAAACACGCAAAATACACAATTTGTTAGAGTAGTTCTGTTTCTCGATTAAAAGTGTTATTCATGCATTTCATCATTTTGGTATGTAAGTTTTTGCGTTTATTGCCTTGTGGTTCTTGTGAAGTTATCCATATATTTTTTGCGTTTTTTGCCTTGTTCTTCTTGTGAAACTATAAAACACTCATTATTTCTCATTTCTCGTAATGTTCTTTTGTTTCCTAATATAGAGTGCTTTCCATCCATTTTTGCATTTTTTGTAGGAAACAAGCTTAAAAACACTAAAAATATATCTTTTTGGTAATGTTATTCTATTTCTTCATATTGGTTGGTTTGTATCAGTTTTAGCGTTTTTCTTCGTAAATCTCTGAAAAGACTCGTTTTCAGTAATATTGTTGAAATTGTTTCTGGTACAGGTTTCTGGTAAAGTCGTGTAATTTTCCCATATAAGTGGCTTTGGATGCACTTCAGGGTTTGGTACATAACTCCGGAAAAAAGCTAAAATTTTTTTTTGTAAATTTTTTTTCTTCACCTAATTTCCCTGAATTTTGCCGGAATTTATGCATCTCGGTACCTATGAAGATGAATAAGAAAAAAAAAAAAAACTTCATTTATTTTTATTTATTTATTTTTTTCTCTATAAAGAGTGTTATTTGTGTGTTTTAGCTTTTTGGTACTTAAGGAACCTAAAAACTCTCATAATACATAATTTTCATAATATCCTTTCGTTTAACAAACATAGGGTTCTTTGCATGTATTTAAACGTTTTTATAGGTAACATCATCAAAAACACTTAAATTTCATGTTTTTAGTAATGATATTTTATTTCTCCATAAAGATTGTTTTGCATGCGTTTTAGCGTTTTCTTATGTAAGGAGTTAAAAACACTTAAAGGTATGTTTTTGGTAAATGTTGGTTTCATTCCCATGCAATGTGATTGTTCTGCTTTTTAGTGCTTTGTTGCATATCATGCTCTAAAACACTCAAAAGACACTTTTCTGGTAATGTCATTTTTTTCCCACATAAAACTAGTTTCGCTTGTAATTTCGGTTTTTCGTAACTAAGAATGTGAAAAACACAAAATACTCACATTTGGTAAGATAGTTTTGTTTCTCAATTAAAAGTCTTATTCTTGAGTTTCAGCATTTTGGAATGTAAGAAACTTCTTTATATACACGAGTTTTTTGCGTTTTTTGCCTTGTGGTTCTTGTGAAACTATAAAACACTCATTATAGTCGTTTCTCGTAATGTCCATTTGCTTCCCAATCTAGAGTGCTTTCCATCCATTTTCGCGTTTTTTGTAGGTAACAATTTCAAAAACTCTCAAAATATACCTTTTTGGTAATCTTATTCTATTTCTTCATTTTAGTTGGTTTGCATCCGTTTTAGCGTTTTCTACGTATAACACGTTTTCAGTAATTTTGTTTTGGATTCCCATATAGGTTGACTTCCTTGGGTTTTATCGTGTTGGTTCCTAAAATGCTGAAAAACACTCATAAGACAAAGACGTATAATTTCCCCATATAGGTGGCTTTGCATGCACTTTAGGGGTTTGGTACATAACATTCCGAAAAAAAAGTTAAATTTAACTTTTTTGATAATGTTCTTCCTTCATATAATTTCCTGAACTTTGCCCGAATTTTGGCATCTCAGTACCTGTGAAGATGATTAAGAAAGAAAAAAAAATATCGTATTTTTTTTTTTTATTTATTTATTGTTTCTCAATAAAGAGTGTTATTTGTGGCTTTTAGCTTTTTGATAATAAATGAAATTAAAAACACTCATAATATACGTTTCTCGTAATCTTCTTTTCTTTCCCAAAAATAGTGTTCTTTCCATGTATTTAAGCTTTTTTATTGGTAACATGATCAAAAACACTAAAAATACATGTTTTTGGAAATGTTATTCTGTTTCACCAAAAAGAGTGTTTTATATGCGTTTTAGTGTTTTGGTATATAAGGAGCTCAAAAACACTTAAAGGCAAGTTCTTGGTAAAAATTCGTTTTCCTCCAATGTAATGTGATTGCCCTCCTTTTTAGTGCTTTATTGCCTATCACGCTCAAAAACACTCAAAAGACACTTTACTGGTAAAGTCTTTTTTTTTCCCACAAATCTATTTTCGCATGCAATTTATGGTTTTTGGTAACTAAGAATGTGAAAAGCACTCAAAATACACGCATTTATTAAGGTTGTTCTGTTTCTCAATTAGGAGTGTTATATATGAGTTTTAGGAAGCCTCTCCATATACACGAGATTTTGCGTTTTTTGCCTTGTGGTTCTTTTGAACTATAAAACACTCATTATACACTTTTCTTGCAATGTCCTTTGGTTTCCCAATATAGAGTGCTTTCCATCAATTTTCGCGTTTTTTGTAGGTAAGAAGCTCAAAAACACTTGAAATATACCTTTTTAGTATTGTTTTTCTATTTCTTGATATTGGTTGCTTTACCTTCCGTTTTAGCGTTTTTCTACGTAAAACACTGAGAAGATACGTTTTCAGTAACTTTGTTTTGGATTCCCATATAGAGTGAGTTACTTATTATTTATCGTTTTGGTGCCTAACATGCTAAAAAACTCTCAAAAAACAGATTTAAGGTAAGGTCGTTTAATTTCTTCATATAAGAAGCTTTACATGCACTTTAGGGTTTGTTACATAACAGTCCGAAAAAAAAGCTGAAATTAACTTTTTTGATAATATTCTTTTATCATATGATTGCCCTGAATTTTCCCTGAATTTTGGCATCTCTGTACCTATGAAGATAAATAACAAAAAAAAAAAAAAATCCTATTTTTTTCATTTTTTTATTTATTTATTTTTTCTAAATAGTGTTATTTGTGAGTTTTAGCTTTTTGGTACTTAAGGAACTTAAAAAAAACACTCATAATACACGTTTTTCATAATGTCCTTTTCTTTCCCAAACATAATGTTCTTTGCATGTATTTAAGCGTTTTTATAGATAACATGATCAAAAACACTCAAAATACATGTTTTCGGTAATGTTATTCTGTTTCTCCATAAAGTTTGTTTTGCATGCGTTTTAGCGGTTTGGTATATTAGGAGCTCAAAAATACTTAAAGGCAAGTTTTTGCTATAAATTGGTCTTACTGCAATGTAATATGATTGCTCTGCTTTTTAGTGCTTTATTGCCTATCACGCTCAAAAACACTTAAAAGACACTTTTCTGGTAATGACATATTTTTCTCACATAAAGGTGGTTTCGCATGCAATTTGGGGTTTTGGTAACTAAGAATGTGAAAAGCACTCAAAATACACGCATTTAGTAAGGTTGTTCTGTTTCTCAATTAAGAGTGTTATTTATGAGTTTCAGCATTTTGATATCTAGGAACCTTCTCCATATACACGAGTTTTTTGTTTTTTGCCTTTTGGTTCTATTGAACTATAAAAAAAAACTCATTATACACTTTTCTTGCAAAGTCCTTTTATTTTCTAATATATAGTGCTTTGCATGAATTTTCGAGTTTTTTTGTAGGTAACAAGCTGAAAAAGACTCAAAATATACCTTTTTGGTAATATTTTTCTATTTCTTGATATTGGTTGGTTTACATCCGTTTCAGCGTGTTTCTACGTAAAACACTGAAAAGACACGTTTTCAGCAATTTTGTTTTACGATTCTCATATAGAGTGAGTTCTTATTTTTTATCGTTTTGGTGTCTAACATGCTGAAAACACTCAAAAAACAGATTTATGGTAAGGTCGTTTAATTTCCTCACATAGGAGTCTTTGGATGCACTTTAGGGTTTGGTACATAAGAGTCCGAAAAAAAAGCTAAAATTAACTTTTTTGATCATTTTCTTTTAATTTTCCCAGAATTTTGGCATCTCTGTACTTATAAAGATGAATAAAAAAAAATCCTATTTTTTTATTTTCTTACTTTTTTTTCTAAATAAAGAGTGTTATTTGTGGGTTTTAGCTTTTTGGTATTTAAGGAACTTAAAATCACATATAATACACATTTCTCTTAATGTCCTTTCGTTTCGCAAACATAAGGATCTTCACATATGTATTTAAGCGTTTTTATATATATATATATATATATATATATATATATATATATATATATATATATATATATATATATATATATATATATATATATATATATATATATATATATATATAATATGATCAAAAACACTCAAAATAAATGTTTTTGGTAATTTTATTGTTTCTCCATAAAAGGTGTTTTGCATGCGTTTTAGCATTTTGGTATGTAATGAGCTCAAAAACACTTAAAGGCAAGTTCTTGGTAAAAGTTGTTTTTATTCGCATGTAATGTGATTGCCCTGATTTTTTGTGCTTTATTGCCTAACACGCTCAAAAACACTCAAAAGACACTTTTCTGCTAATATCATTTTTTTTCCCACATAAAGCTAGTTTTGCATGGAATTTGGGGTTTTGGTAACTAAGAATGTGAAAAAACTCAAAACACAGGCAATTAGTAAGGTTGTTCTATTTCTTAATTAAAAGTGTTATTCATGAGTTTCAGCATTTTGGTATGTAAGAAACTTTTCTAGTACACACATTTGATAAGGTATTTCTGTTTCAAAATTAAAAAGTGTTATTCATGAGTTTTACCTTTTTGGTATGTAAGAAACTTCTTTATGTACACGAGTTTTTTATTTTTTTTACCTTTTGGTTCTTGTGAAACTATAAAACACTCATACACGTTTCTCGTAATGTCCTTTTCTTTGCCAATATAAAGTGTTTTCCATCCATTTTTACATTTTTTGTAGGTAACAAACTCAAAAACACATCCGTTTTGTGTTTTTCTACGTAAATCACTGAAAGGACACGTTTTCTGTAATATTGTTGAAATTGCTGAAAAACACTCAAAAGACAGGTTTCTGGTAAAGTCGTGTAATTTCCCCATATAGGTGGATTTGCATGCACTTCAGGGTTTGTACATAACATCGGAAAAAAGCTAAAATGATTTTTTTTTAAATGATTTTTTTTTTTACAAAATTTCCATGAATTTTGCCAGAATTTTTGCATTTCGGAACCTATGAAGATGAATAACAAAAAAAAAAAAATCTCTCTGTAAAGAGTGTTATTTGTGGGTTTTAGCTTTTTGGTACTTAACTTAAAAACACTCATAATACACGATTTTCGTAATGTCCTTTTGTTATACAAACATAGGGTTCTTTACATGTATTTAAGCGTTTTTATAGGTTACATGATCAAAAACACTCAAAATACATGTTTTTGGTAATGTTATTCTTTTTCTCCATTAAGCGTGTTTTGCATGCGTTTTAGCGATTTGGTATGTAAGGATCTAAAAAACACTTAAAGGCAAATTCTTCGTAAAAGTTGGTTTTATTCCTATGTAATGTGATTATTCTGCTTTTTAGTGCTTTGTTGCATCTCACGCACAAAAAAAACTAAAAAGACACTTTTTTGGTAATATCATTTTTTTTTCCCACATGAAGGTAGTTTCGCATGTAATTTCGCATTTTAGTAACTAAGAATGTGAAAAAACACTCAAAATAAAGAATTTGGTAAGGTAGTTCTGTTTATTGATTAAAAGTGTTATTCATGCATTTAATCATTTTGGTATGTAAGAAATTTCTCTATATACACGAGTTTTTGTGTTTATTGCCTTGTGATTCTTTTAAAAAATATAAAACACTCATTATACACGTTTCTCTTAATGTCCTATTCTTTCCTAATATAGAATGCTTTACATCCATTTTTGCATTTTTTTGTAACAAGTTCAAAAACACTCAAAATATATATTTTTGGTAATGTTATTCAATTTCTTCATATAGGTTGGTTTGCATCCGCTTTACCGTTTTTCTACGTAAAGTACTGAAAGGACACGTTTTCAGTAATTTTGTTTTGGATTCACATATTGACTGACTTCCATATTATTTATCGTTTTGGTACCTAACATGCTGAAAAACACTGGAAAGACAGGTTTCTGGTAAAGTCGTTTAACTTCCCTATATAGGTGGCTTTGCATGTACTTTAGGGTTTAGTACATAACAATCCGAAAAAAAAGCTATAATTAACTTTTTTGGTAATGTTCTTTTTTCCACATAAATTCCCTGAATTTTGGCAGAATTTTGGCATCTCGGTACCTATTACGATGAATAACAAAAAAAAAATTCCCATTTTTTAATTTTTTTATTTATTATTTCTTTACTAAATAAAGAGTGTTATTTGTGGGTTTTAGCTTTTAGGTACTGAAGGAACTTAAAAAACACCCATAATACACGTTTCTCGTAATATCCTTTCGTTTCCCAAACATAACGTTCTTTGCATGTATTTAAGCGTTTTTATAGATAACATGATCAAAAACACTAAAAATACATGTATTTGGTAATATTATTCTTTTTTTCCATAAAATGTATTTTGCATACGTTTTAGCGTTTTGGTATGTAAGGAGCTCAAAAACACTTAAAGGCAAGTTTTTGGTAAAATTTGGTTTTATTCCCATGTAATGTGATTGCCCCTCCTTTATTGCGTAACACGCTCAAAAACACTCAAAAGACATGCAAGGCCTCGCATATGAGAAAATTAAAAACCTTACCAGAAATCTGTCTTTTGAGTGTTTTTCAGCATGTTAGGCACCAAAATGATAAATAAAATTTACTCTATGTGGGAATCCAAAAGAAAATTACTGAAAACGTGTGTTCTCAGTGTTTTACGTAGAAAAACGCTAAAACTGATGCAAAACAACCAATATCAAGAAGGAAAAAAACATTACCAAAAATGTATATTTTGAGTTTTTTTGAGCTTGTTACCTACAAAAAAACGCAAAAATTGATACAAAGCACTCTATATTGAGAAACAAAGAGACTTTGCGAGAAAAATGTATAATGAATGTTTTATAGTTGAAAAAAAAAAAAAACAAGGCAAAAAACGAAAAATCTCGTGTATATGGAGGTTTCCTAGATACCAAAATGCTGAAACTCATGAATAACACTCTTAATTGAGAAACAGAACAACCTTTGTAAATGCGTGTCAAAAAACAGTAAAAGGCAAGTTCTTCGTAAAAGTTGTTTTTATTCCCATGTAATGTGATTGCCCTGCTTTTTAGTGCTTTATTGCCTAACACGGTCAAAACACTCAAAAATACTTTTCTGGTAATGTCATTTTTTTTTTCCCACATAAAGCTAGTTTCGCATGGAATTTGGGGTTTTGGTAACTAAGAATGTAAAAAATCACTCAAAATACACGCATTTAGTAAGGTTGCTCTGTTTCTTGATTAATAGTGTTATTCATGAGTTTCAGCATTTTGGTATCTTAGAAACCTCCACACAGACGAGTTTTTGCGTTTTTTGCCTTGTGATTCTGGTGAAACTATAAAATACTCATTATACACGTTTCTCGTTATGTCTTTTTTCCTAATATACAGTGCTTTGCATCCTTTTTTACGTTTTTTTTTTATGTAACAAGCTCAAAAACACACAAAATATACTTTTCTGGTAATGTTATTCTATTTTTTTCATATTGGTTGGTTTGCATCCGTTTTAGCGTTTTTCTACGTAAATCTTTTAAAAGTCACGTTTTTAGTAATTTTGTTTTGGATTTCCATGTAGAGTGACTTTCATATTATCTATCGTTTTGGTGCCTAACATGCGGGAAAACACTGAAAAAAACAGGTTTCTTGTAAAGTCCTTAAATTTTCCCAAATAGGTGGCTTTGCATACACTTTATGGTTTGGTACATAACTCCGAAAAAAAGGTAAAATTAACTTTTTCGATAATGTTATTTTTTCCACATAATTTCCCTGAATTTTGGCAGAATTTTGGCATTTTGGTACCTATGAACATCAATAACAAAAAAATAATGCTTTTTTTATTATTTATTTTATTTTTTTCTCTATAAAGTGTTATTTGTAGGTTTTAACGTTTTGGTACTTAACTTAAAAACATTCATAATACACATTTCTCGTAATGTTCTTTCGTTTCCCAAATATAGGGATCTTTGCATGTATTTAAGCGTTTTTATAGGCAACATGATAAAAAAAAAAACACTCAAAAACACTTGTTTTTGGTAATGTTATTCTGCTTCTCCATAAAGGAGTGTTTTGCATGCGTTTTAGCGATTTGGTATGTAAGGAGCTGAAAAACACTTCAAGGCAAGTTCTTGGTAAAAGTTGGTTTTATTCCCATGTAATATGATTGCCCTGCTTTTTAGTGCTTTATTGCCTAACAGGATCAAAAACACTCAAAACACACTTCTGTTAATGTCATTTTTTTTTTCCCATATAAAGCTAGTTTCGCATGCTAATTGGGGTTTTGCTAAGAATGTGAAAAAAAAAACACTCAAAATACACGCATTTGGAAATGTTGTTCTGTTTCTCAATTAAGATTGTTATTCATGAGTTTCAGCATTTTGGTATCTAAGAAACTTCTTTATATACACGAGTTTTTTAGTTTTTTGCCTTGTGGTTCATGTGAACCACAAGTTCTTTTACCCGAAAATAATAAGACTCTCATTATACACGTTTCTCGTAATGTCCTTTTCTTTCCCAATAGGAAGTGCTTTGCATCTATTTTTCGCGTTTTTTGTAGGTAACAAGCTCAAAAACACTTTTTTTTTTTTCTACGTAAAACACCGAAAAGACACGTTTTCAGTAATTTTGTTTTCGATTCCCAAAGAATATCGACAGAATTTTGACATCTTAGAACCTATGAAGATGAAAAAAAAAAAAAAAAAAAAATTTTTCTCTATAAAGAGTGTTATTTGTGGGTTGTAGCTTTTTTGGTACTTAAGGAACTTAAAAACACTCATAATACACGTTTCTCATAATGTCCTTCCATTTCCCAAACATAAGGTTCTTTGCATGTATTTAAGCGTTTTTATAAATAACATGATCAAAAACACAGAAAATGCATGTTTTTTGGTAATGTTACTCTGTTTCTCCATAAAGGGTGTTTTGCATGCGTTTTAACGTTTTGGTATGTAAGGAGTTAAAAAAAAACATTTAAAGGCAAGTTCTTCGTAAAAGTTGGTTTTATTCCCATGTAATGTGATTGTTCTGCTTTTTAGTGCTTTGTTGCATATACACTCAAATACACTCAAAAGACACTTTTCTGGTAATATCTTTTTTTTTTCCCCACATAAAGCTAGTTTTGCATGTATTTTCGGATTGTTGTAACTAAAAATGTGAAAAACACTCAAAATACACACATTTGGTAAGGTAGTTCTGTTTCTCAATTAAAAGTGTTATTCCTGCCTTTCAGCATTTTCGTATGTAAGAAACATCTCTATATACACGAGTTTTTGCGTTTTTTGCCTTGTGGTTCGTGTGAAACTATAAAACAATCATTATACACGTTTCTCTAAATGTCCTTTTCCTTTCCAATATAGAGTGCTTTTACATCCTTTTTCGCGTGTTTTGTAAGTAAAAAGCTCAAAAACACTTTTTGGTAATGTTATTCTATTTCTTCATATTCGTTGCTTTGCCTCCGTTTTAGCGTTTTTTCTACGTAAAACACTGCAATGATACGTTTTCAGTCATTTTGTTATTGACTAACTTCCTTATTATTTATCGGTTTGATGCCTAACATGCTGAAAAACACTGAAAAGACAGGTTTCTGATGAAGTCGTTTAATTTCCTCATATAGGTGGCTTTGCATGCACTTTAGGGTTTGGTAAATAACAATCCGAAAAAAACGCTATAATTAACTTTTTTGATAATGTTCTTTTTTCCACATAAATTCTCTGAATTTTGGCAGAATTTTGGCATCTCGGTACTTATGAAAATCAATAAAAAAAAAAGCTATTTTTTTTATTTATTTATATATATATTTTTTCTCTTTAAAGAGTGTTATTTGTGGGTTTTAACGTTTTGGTACTTAAGGAACTTAAAAACAGTCATAATACACGTTTCTCGTAATGTCCTTTCGTTTCCCAATGATAGGGTTCTTTGCATGTATTTAAGCGTTTTTATAGGTAACATGATCAAAAACACTTAAAACACATATTTTTTGTAATGTTTTTCTGCTTCTCCATAAAGGAGTGTTTTGCATGCGTTTAAGCTTTTTGGTATGTAAAGAGCTCAAAAACACATAATAACAAGTTCTTGGTCAAAGTTAGTTTTATTCCCATGTAATGTGATTGCCCTGCTTTTTAGTGCTCTATTGCCTAACACGCTCAAAAACACTCAAAAGACACTTCTGGTAATGTTATTTTTCTCCCACATAAAGCTAGTTTCGCATGCTTTTTGGGATTTTGCTAATAATGTGAAAAACACTGAAAATATACGCTTTTGGTAAGGTTGTTCTGTTTCTCAATTAAGATTGTTATTCATGAGTTTCAGCATTTTGGTATCTAATCAACTTCTTTATATACACGAGTTTTTGCGTTTTTTGCTTTGTGGTTCTTGTGAACCACAAGTCTTTTGCTCGAAAAATAATAAGACACTCATTATACACGTTTCTCATAATGTCCTTTTGTTTCCCAATAGGAAGTGCTTTGCATCCTTTTTCACCTTTTTTGTAGGTAACAAGCTCAAAAACACTCAAAATATACCTTTTTGGTAATGTTATTCTTTTCTTTTTTTCATATCGGTTGGTTTGCATCCGTTTACCGTTTTTCTACGTAAAACACCGAAAAGACACGTTTTCAGTAATTTTGTTTTGGATTCCCATATAGAATGACTTCCATGTTATTTATCGTTTTGGTGCCTAACATGCTGAAAAACACTCATAAGACAGTTTTCTGGCAAAGACGTTTGATTTCCCCATATAGGTGGTTTTGCATGCACTTTAGGGTTTGCTACATAACAGTCGAAAAAAAAAGCTATAATTAACTTTTTTGATAATGTTCTTATTTCACAAAATTTCATGAATTTTGCCCGAATTTTGGCATCTCGGTACCTGTGAAGAAGAACAAGAAAGAAAAAAATATTCTTATTTTTTTATTTATTTATTTATTTTTTCTTAATAGAGTTATTTGTGGCTTTTAGCTTTTTGGTACTTAATGAATTTAAAAACACTCATAATACACGTTTCTCGTAATGTCTTTTCGTTTTCCACAAATAGGGTTCTTAGCATGTTTTTAAGCGTTTTATTGGTAACATGATCAAAAACACTCAAAATACATGTTTTTGGTAATGTTATTCTGTTTCTCCATAAAGTATGTTTTGCATGCGTTTTAGCGTTTTGGTATATAAGGAGCTCAAAAACACTTAAAGGCAAGTTCTTGGTAAAAATTGGTTTTATTCGAATTTAATGTGATTCCCCTGCTTTTTAGTGCTTTATATCCTATCACGCTCAAAAACACTCAGAAGACACTTTTCTGGGAATGTCATTTTTTCCCACATAAATCTGGTTTCACATGCAATTTGGGGTTTTGGTAACTAAGAATGTGAAAAGCTCTCAAAATACACGCATTTAGTAAGGTTGTTCTGTTTCTCAATTAAGAGTGTTATTCATGAGTTTCAGCATTTTGGTATCTAAGAAAAGTTATCCATATATTTTTTGCGTTTTTTGCCTTGTTCTTCTTGTGAAACCATAAAACACTCATTATACACGTTTCTCGTAATGTCCTTTTGTTTCCCAATATAGAGTGCTTTGCATCCATTTTTGCGTTTTTTGTGGTGAACAGGCTCAAAAAACACTCAAAATATACCTTTTTGGTAACATTATTGTATTTCTTCATATTGGTTGGTTTGCATCCGTTTTAGCGTTTTTCTACGTAAAACAACGAAAAGACACGTTTTCAGTAATTTTGTTTTGCATTCCTATATTGAGTGACTTCCATATTATTTATACTTTTGATGCCAAACATGCTAAAAAAGAAAAAAAAAACTCAAAAGAGAGGTTTCTGGTACAGTCGTGTAATTTCCCCATATAGGTGGCTTTGGATGCAGTTTAGGGTTTCGTACATAACAGTCTGAAAATAAGCTAAAAATTAACTTTTTTGATAATGTTGTTTTTTCCACATAATTTCCCTGAATTTTGCCAGACTTTCAGCATCTCAGTACCTATGAATATGAATGATAAAAAAAAATGCTATTTTTTTATTTATTTATTTATTTATTTATTTATCTCTATAAGAGTGTTATTTGTGGCTTTTAGCTTTTTGGTACTTAAGAAACTTAAAAACACTCACAATACACATTTCTCCTAATGTTTTTTTTCGTTTCCCAAACATGTTTATAAGTGTTTTTATAGGTAACATGAACAAAAACACTCAAATTACGTGTTTTTGGTAATGTTATTCTGTTTCTCCATAAAGGGTGTTTTGCATGCGTTTTAGCGTTTTTGTATGTAAGGAGTTAAAAAAATCTTAAAGGGATATTCTTGGTAAAAATTGGTTTTATCCATATGTAATGTGATTGCCCTGCTTTTTAGTGCTTTATTTCCTAACACGCTCAAAAACACTCGAAAAAACTTTTTTATGTTAATGTAATTTTTTCCCACATTTTTATCCCACAATATTTCGCATGCAATTTGAGGTTTTGGTAACTAAGATTGTGAAAACACCCAAAATTCACTCATTTGGTAAGCTTGTTCTTTTTTTTATTCTCCGTAAAATTTAGTTTTATTCCAATGTAATGTGATTGTTCAGCTTTTTAGTGCTTTGTTGCATATAACGCTCAAAAACACTCAAAAGACACTTTTTTTTGTAATGTCATTTATTTCCCACATAAAGTGGGAAATTACATGCGAGTTTCGCATGTAATTTGGGATTTTTGTAACTAAGAATGTGAAAAACACTCAAAATACACACATTTTGTAAGGTAATTCTGTTTCTCAATTAAAAGTGTTATTCAGAGTTTCAGCATTTTGGTATGCAAGAAACTTCTTTCTGTACACGAGTTTTTGAGTCTTTTGCCTTGTGGTTCTTGTTAAACTATAAAACATTCATTATATACGTTTCTCGTAATGTCCCTTTCTTTCCTAATATAGAGTACGTTTCATCTATTTTCGCATTTTTTTGTAGGTAACAAGCTCAAAAACACATCAAAATATATCTTTTTTGTAATGTATCTATTTCTTCATATTGGTTGGTTTGCATCCGTTTTAGCGTTTTTCTTTGTAAATCAATTAAAAGACACGTTTTCAGTAATATTGTTGAAATTGCTGAAAAAACACTCAAAAGATAGGTTTCTGGTAATGTCGAGTAATTTCTCCATATAGGTGGGTTTGCATGCACTTCAGGGTTTGGTACATAACTCCGGAAAAAAAGCTAAAATTATTTTTTTATAATGATTTTTTTTTTTTACAAA
Source organism: Scylla paramamosain (assembly GCF_035594125.1). Lineage (NCBI taxonomy): Eukaryota > Metazoa > Arthropoda > Malacostraca > Decapoda > Portunidae > Scylla > Scylla paramamosain. Next base: position 5,877,489 of record NC_087158.1, on the reverse strand, counting down.
ATTTCCCTGAATTTTTCCAGAATTTTGCTCTCTCGGTACCTATGAAAATGAATAACATTTTATTTTCTCTATAAAGTGTTATTTGTGAGTTTTAGCTTTTTGGTACTTAAGGAACTTAAAAACACTCATAATAGACGATTTTTGTAATGTCCTTTTCTTATACAAACATAGGGTTCTTTACATGTATTTAAGCGTTTCTGTTTCTCCATAAAGCGTGTTTTACATGCGTTTTAGCGTTTTGGTATGTAAGGAGTTAAAAAACACTTAAAGGCAAATTCTTCGTAAAAGTTGCTTTTATTCCCAATTAATGTGATTGTTCTGCTTTTTAGTGCTTTGTTGCATATCACGCTCTAAAACACTCAAAAGAAATTTTCTGATAATGTCATTTTTTCCCCAAATAAAGCTAGTTTCGCATGTAATTTGGCAATTTCGTAACTAAGAATGTGAAAAACACGCAAAATCCACAATTTGTTAGGGTAGTTCTGTTTCTCGATTAAAAGTGTTATTCATGCATTTCATCATTTTGGTATGTAAGTTTTTGCGTTTATTGCCTTGTGGTTCTTGTGAAACTATAAAACACTCATTATTCCTCATTTCTCGTAATGTTCTTTTGTTTCCTAATATAGAGTGCTTTCCATCCATTTTTGCATTTTTTGTAGGAAACAAGCTTAAAAACACTAAAAATATATCTTTTTGGTAATGTTATTCTATTTCTTCATATTGGTTGGTTTGTATCAGTTTTAGCGTTTTTCTTCGTAAATCTCTGAAAAGACTCGTTTTCAGTAATATTGTTGAAATTGTTTCTGGTACAGGTTTCTGGTAAAGTCGTGTAATTTTCCCATATAAGTGGCTTTGGATGCACTTCAGGGTTTGGTACATAACTCCGGAAAAAAGCTAAAATTTTTTTTTGTAAATTTTTTTTCTTCACCTAATTTCCCTGAATTTTGCCGGAATTTATGCATCTCGGTACCTATGAAGATGAATAAGAAAAAAAAAAAAACTTCATTTATTTTTATTTATTTTTTTTTCTCTATAAAGAGTGTTATTTGTGTGTTTTAGCTTTTTGGTACTTAAGGAACCTAAAATCTCTCATAATACATAATTTTCATAATATCCTTTCGTTTCACAAACATAGGGTTCTTTGCATGTATTTAAACGTTTTTATAGGTAACATCATCAAAAACACTTAAATTTCATGTTTTTAGTAATGATATTTAATTTCTCCATAAAGATTGTTTTGCATGCGTTTTAGCGTTTTCTTATGTAAGGAGTTAAAAACACTTAAAGGTATGTTTTTGGTAAATGTTGGTTTTATTCCCATGCAATGTGATTGTTCTGCTTTTTAGTGCTTTGTTGCATATCATGCTCTAAAACACTCAAAAGACACTTTTCTGGTAATGTCATTTTTTTCCCACATAAAACTAGTTTCGCTTGTAATTTCGGTTTTTCGTAACTAAGAATGTGAAAAACACAAAATACTCACATTTGGTAAGATAGTTTTGTTTCTCAATTAAAAGTCTTATTCTTGAGTTTCAGCATTTTGGAATGTAAGAAACTTCTTTATATACACGAGTTTTTGCGTTTTTTGCCTTGTGGTTCTTGTGAAACTATAAAACACTCATTATAGTCGTTTCTCGTAATGTCCATTTGCTTCCCAATCTAGAGTGCTTTCCATCCATTTTCGCGTTTTTTGTAGGTAACAATTTCAAAAACTCTCAAAATATACCTTTTTGGTAATCTTATTCTATTTCTTCATTTTAGTTGGTTTGCATCCGTTTTAGCGTTTTCTACGTATAACACGTTTTCAGTAATTTTGTTTTGGATTCCCATATAGGTTGACTTCCTTGGGTTTTATCGTGTTGGTTCCTAAAATGCTGAAAAACACTCATAAGACAAAGACGTATAATTTCCCCATATAGGTGGCTTTGCATGCACTTTAGGGGTTTGGTACATAACATTCCGAAAAAAAAGTTAAATTTAACTTTTTTGATAATGTTCTTCCTTCATATAATTTCCTGAACTTTGCCCGAATTTTGGCATCTCAGTACCTGTGAAGATGATTAAGAAAGAAAAAAAAATATCGTATTTTTTTTTTTTATTTATTTATTGTTTCTCAATAAAGAGTGTTATTTGTGGCTTTTAGCTTTTTGATAATAAATGAAATTAAAAACACTCATAATATACGTTTCTCGTAATCTTCTTTTCTTTCCCAAAAATAGTGTTCTTTGCATGTATTTAAGCTTTTTTATTGGTAACATGATCAAAAACACTAAAAATACATGTTTTTGGAAATGTTATTCTGTTTCACCAAAAAGAGTGTTTTATATGCGTTTTAGTGTTTTGGTATATAAGGAGCTCAAAAACACTTAAAGGCAAGTTCTTGGTAAAAATTCGTTTTCCTCCAATGTAATGTGATTGCCCTCCTTTTTAGTGCTTTATTGCCTATCACGCTCAAAAACACTCAAAAGACACTTTACTGGTAAAGTCTTTTTTTTTTCCCACAAATCTATTTTCGCATGCAATTTATGGTTTTTGGTAACTAAGAATGTGAAAAGCACTCAAAATACACGCATTTATTAAGGTTGTTCTGTTTCTCAATTAGGAGTGTTATATATGAGTTTTAGGAAGCCTCTCCATATAAACGAGATTTTGCGTTTTTTGCCTTGTGGTTCTTTTGAACTATAAAACACTCATTATACACTTTTCTTGCAATGTCCTTTGGTTTCCCAATATAGAGTGCTTTCCATCAATTTTCGCGTTTTTTGTAGGTAAGAAGCTCAAAAACACTTGAAATATACCTTTTTAGTATTGTTTTTCTATTTCTTGATATTGGTTGCTTTACCTTCCGTTTTAGCGTTTTTCTACGTAAAACACTGAGAAGATACGTTTTCAGTAACTTTGTTTTGGATTCCCATATAGAGTGAGTTACTTATTATTTATCGTTTTGGTGCCTAACATGCTAAAAAACTCTCAAAAAACAGATTTAAGGTAAGGTCGTTTAATTTCTTCATATAAGAAGCTTTACATGCACTTTAGGGTTTGTTACATAACAGTCCGAAAAAAAAGCTGAAATTAACTTTTTTGATAATATTCTTTTATCATATGATTGCCCTGAATTTTCCCTGAATTTTGGCATCTCTGTACCTATGAAGATAAATAACAAAAAAAAAAAAAAATCCTATTTTTTTCATTTTTTTATTTATTTATTTTTTCTAAATAGTGTTATTTGTGAGTTTTAGCTTTTTGGTACTTAAGGAACTTAAAAAAAACACTCATAATACACGTTTTTCATAATGTCCTTTTCTTTCCCAAACATAATGTTCTTTGCATGTATTTAAGCGTTTTTATAGATAACATGATCAAAAACACTCAAAATACATGTTTTCGGTAATGTTATTCTGTTTCTCCATAAAGTTTGTTTTGCATGCGTTTTAGCGGTTTGGTATATTAGGAGCTCAAAAATACTTAAAGGCAAGTTTTTGCTATAAATTGGTCTTACTGCAATGTAATATGATTGCTCTGCTTTTTAGTGCTTTATTGCCTATCACGCTCAAAAACACTTAAAAGACACTTTTCTGGTAATGACATATTTTTCTCACATAAAGGTGGTTTCGCATGCAATTTGGGGTTTTGGTAACTAAGAATGTGAAAAGCACTCAAAATACACGCATTTAGTAAGGTTGTTCTGTTTCTCAATTAAGAGTGTTATTTATGAGTTTCAGCATTTTGATATCTAGGAACCTTCTCCATATACACGAGTTTTTTGTTTTTTGCCTTTTGGTTCTATTGAACTATAAAAAAAAACTCATTATACACTTTTCTTGCAAAGTCCTTTTATTTTCTAATATATAGTGCTTTGCATGAATTTTCGAGTTTTTTTGTAGGTAACAAGCTGAAAAAGACTCAAAATATACCTTTTTGGTAATATTTTTCTATTTCTTGATATTGGTTGGTTTACATCCGTTTCAGCGTGTTTCTACGTAAAACACTGAAAAGACACGTTTTCAGCAATTTTGTTTTACGATTCTCATATAGAGTGAGTTCTTATTTTTTATCGTTTTGGTGTCTAACATGCTGAAAACACTCAAAAAACAGATTTATGGTAAGGTCGTTTAATTTCCTCACATAGGAGTCTTTGGATGCACTTTAGGGTTTGGTACATAAGAGTCCGAAAAAAAAGCTAAAATTAACTTTTTTGATCATTTTCTTTTAATTTTCCCAGAATTTTGGCATCTCTGTACTTATAAAGATGAATAAAAAAAAATCCTATTTTTTTATTTTCTTACTTTTTTTTCTAAATAAAGAGTGTTATTTGTGGGTTTTAGCTTTTTGGTATTTAAGGAACTTAAAATCACATATAATACACATTTCTCTTAATGTCCTTTCGTTTCGCAAACATAAGGATCTTCACATATGTATTTAAGCGTTTTTATATATATATATATAATATGATCAAAAACACTCAAAATAAATGTTTTTGGTAATTTTATTGTTTCTCCATAAAAGGTGTTTTGCATGCGTTTTAGCATTTTGGTATGTAATGAGCTCAAAAACACTTAAAGGCAAGTTCTTGGTAAAAGTTGTTTTTATTCGCATGTAATGTGATTGCCCTGATTTTTTGTGCTTTATTGCCTAACACGCTCAAAAACACTCAAAAGACACTTTTCTGCTAATATCATTTTTTTTCCCACATAAAGCTAGTTTTGCATGGAATTTGGGGTTTTGGTAACTAAGAATGTGAAAAAACTCAAAACACAGGCAATTAGTAAGGTTGTTCTATTTCTTAATTAAAAGTGTTATTCATGAGTTTCAGCATTTTGGTATGTAAGAAACTTTTCTAGTACACACATTTGATAAGGTATTTCTGTTTCAAAATTAAAAAGTGTTATTCATGAGTTTTACCTTTTTGGTATGTAAGAAACTTCTTTATGTACACGAGTTTTTTATTTTTTTTACCTTTTGGTTCTTGTGAAACTATAAAACACTCATACACGGTTCTCGTAATGTCCTTTTCTTTGCCAATATAAAGTGTTTTCCATCCATTTTTACATTTTTTGTAGGTAACAAACTCAAAAACACATCCGTTTTGTGTTTTTCTACGTAAATCACTGAAAGGACACGTTTTCTGTAATATTGTTGAAATTGCTGAAAAACACTCAAAAGACAGGTTTCTGGTAAAGTCGTGTAATTTCCCCATATAGGTGGATTTGCATGCACTTCAGGGTTTGTACATAACATCGGAAAAAAGCTAAAATGATTTTTTTTTAAATGATTTTTTTTTTTACAAAATTTCCATGAATTTTGCCAGAATTTTTGCATTTCGGAACCTATGAAGATGAATAACAAAAAAAAAAAAAATCTCTCTGTAAAGAGTGTTATTTGTGGGTTTTAGCTTTTTGGTACTTAACTTAAAAACACTCATAATACACGATTTTCGTAATGTCCTTTTGTTATACAAACATAGGGTTCTTTACATGTATTTAAGCGTTTTTATAGGTTACATGATCAAAAACACTCAAAATACATGTTTTTGGTAATGTTATTCTTTTTCTCCATTAAGCGTGTTTTGCATGCGTTTTAGCGATTTGGTATGTAAGGATCTAAAAAACACTTAAAGGCAAATTCTTCGTAAAAGTTGGTTTTATTCCTATGTAATGTGATTATTCTGCTTTTTAGTGCTTTGTTGCATCTCACGCACAAAAAAACTAAAAAGACACTTTTTTGGTAATATCATTTTTTTTTCCCACATGAAGGTAGTTTCGCATGTAATTTCGCATTTTAGTAACTAAGAATGTGAAAAAACACTCAAAATAAAGAATTTGGTAAGGTAGTTCTGTTTATTGATTAAAAGTGTTATTCATGCATTTAATCATTTTGGTATGTAAGAAATTTCTCTATATACACGAGTTTTTGTGTTTATTGCCTTGTGATTCTTTTAAAAAATATAAAACACTCATTATACACGTTTCTCTTAATGTCCTATTCTTTCCTAATATAGAATGCTTTACATCCATTTTTGCATTTTTTTGTAACAAGTTCAAAAACACTCAAAATATATATTTTTGGTAATGTTATTCAATTTCTTCATATAGGTTGGTTTGCATCCGCTTTACCGTTTTTCTACGTAAAGTACTGAAAGGACACGTTTTCAGTAATTTTGTTTTGGATTCACATATTGACTGACTTCCATATTATTTATCGTTTTGGTACCTAACATGCTGAAAAACACTGGAAAGACAGGTTTCTGGTAAAGTCGTTTAACTTCCCTATATAGGTGGCTTTGCATGTACTTTAGGGTTTAGTACATAACAATCCGAAAAAAAGCTATAATTAACTTTTTTGGTAATGTTCTTTTTTCCACATAAATTCCCTGAATTTTGGCAGAATTTTGGCATCTCGGTACCTATTACGATGAATAACAAAAAAAAAATTCCCATTTTTTAATTTTTTTATTTATTATTTCTTTACTAAATAAAGAGTGTTATTTGTGGGTTTTAGCTTTTAGGTACTGAAGGAACTTAAAAAACACTCATAATACACGTTTCTCGTAATATCCTTTCGTTTCCCAAACATAACGTTCTTTGCATGTATTTAAGCGTTTTTATAGATAACATGATCAAAAACACTAAAAATACATGTATTTGGTAATATTATTCTTTTTTTCCATAAAATGTATTTTGCATACGTTTTAGCGTTTTGGTATGTAAGGAGCTCAAAAACACTTAAAGGCAAGTTTTTGGTAAAATTTGGTTTTATTCCCATGTAATGTGATTGCCCCTCCTTTATTGCGTAACACGCTCAAAAACACTCAAAAGACATGCAAGGCCTCGCATATGAGAAAATTAAAAACCTTACCCGAAATCTGTCTTTTGAGTGTTTTTCAGCATGTTAGGCACCAAAATGATAAATAAAATTTACTCTATGTGGGAATCCAAAAGAAAATTACTGAAAACGTGTCTTCTCAGTGTTTTACGTAGAAAAACGCTAAAACTGATGCAAAACAACCAATATCAAGAAGGAAAAAAACATTACCAAAAATGTATATTTTGAGTTTTTTTGAGCTTGTTACCTACAAAAAAACGCAAAAATTGATACAAAGCACTCTATATTGAGAAACAAAGAGACTTTGCGAGAAAAATGTATAATGAATGTTTTATAGTTGAAAAAAAAAAAACAAGGCAAAAAACGAAAAATCTCGTGTATATGGAGGTTTCCTAGATACCAAAATGCTGAAACTCATGAATAACACTCTTAATTGAGAAACAGAACAACCTTTGTAAATGCGTGTCAAAAAACAGTAAAAGGCAAGTTCTTCGTAAAAGTTGTTTTTATTCCCATGTAATGTGATTGCCCTGCTTTTTAGTGCTTTATTGCCTAACACGGTCAAAACACTCAAAGATACTTTTCTGGTAATGTCATTTTTTTTTTCCCACATAAAGCTAGTTTCGCATGGAATTTGGGGTTTTGGTAACTAAGAATGTAAAAAATCACTCAAAATACACGCATTTAGTAAGGTTGCTCTGTTTCTTGATTAATAGTGTTATTCATGAGTTTCAGCATTTTGGTATCTTAGAAACCTCCACACAGACGAGTTTTTGCGTTTTTTGCCTTGTGATTCTGGTGAAACTATAAAATACTCATTATACACGTTTTTCGTTATGTCTTTTTTCCTAATATACAGTGCTTTGCATCCTTTTTTACGTTTTTTTTTTATGTAACAAGCTCAAAAACACACAAAATATACTTTTCTGGTAATGTTATTCTATTTTTTTCATATTGGTTGGTTTGCATCCGTTTTAGCGTTTTTCTACGTAAATCTTTTAAAAGTCACGTTTTTAGTAATTTTGTTTTGGATTTCCATGTAGAGTGACTTTCATATTATCTATCGTTTTGGTGCCTAACATGCGGAAAAACACTGAAAAAAACAGGTTTCTTGTAAAGTCCTTAAATTTTCCCAAATAGGTGGCTTTGCATACACTTTATGGTTTGGTACATAACTCCGAAAAAAAGGTAAAATTAACTTTTTCGATAATGTTCTTTTTTCCACATAATTTCCCTGAATTTTGGCAGAATTTTGGCATCTTGGTACCTATGAACATCAATAACAAAAAAATAATGCTTTTTTTATTATTTATTTTATTTTTTTCTCTATAAAGTGTTATTTGTAGGTTTTAACGTTTTGGTACTTAACTTAAAAACATTCATAATACACATTTCTCGTAATGTTCTTTCGTTTCCCAAATATAGGGATCTTTGCATGTATTTAAGCGTTTTTATAGGCAACATGATAAAAAAAAAAACACTCAAAAACACTTGTTTTTGGTAATGTTATTCTGGTTCTCCATAAAGGAGTGTTTTGCATGCGTTTTAGCGATTTGGTATGTAAGGAGCTGAAAAACACTTCAAGGCAAGTTCTTGGTAAAAGTTGGTTTTATTCCCATGTAATATGATTGCCCTGCTTTTTAGTGCTTTATTGCCTAACAGGATCAAAAACACTCAAAACACACTTCTGTTAATGTCATTTTTTTTTCCCATATAAAGCTAGTTTCGCATGCTAATTGGGGTTTTGCTAAGAATGTGAAAAAAAACACTCAAAATACACGCATTTGGAAATGTTGTTCTGTTTCTCAATTAAGATTGTTATTCATGAGTTTCAGCATTTTGGTATCTAAGAAACTTCTTTATATACACGAGTTTTTTAGTTTTTTGCCTTGTGGTTCATGTGAACCACAAGTTCTTTTACCCGAAAATAATAAGACTCTCATTATACACGTTTCTCGTAATGTCCTTTTCTTTCCCAATAGGAAGTGCTTTGCATCTATTTTTCGCGTTTTTTGTAGGTAACAAGCTCAAAAACACTTTTTTTTTTCTACGTAAAACACCGAAAAGACACGTTTTCAGTAATTTTGTTTTCGATTCCCAAAGAATATCGACAGAATTTTGACATCTTAGAACCTATGAAGATGAAAAAAAAAAAAAAAAAAATTATTTTTTTTCTCTATAAAGAGTGTTATTTGTGGGTTGTAGCTTTTTTGGTACTTAAGGAACTTAAAAACACTCATAATACACGTTTCTCATAATGTCCTTCCATTTCCCAAACATAAGGTTCTTTGCATGTATTTAAGCGTTTTTATAAATAACATGATCAAAAACACAGAAAATGCATGTTTTTTGGTAATGTTACTCTGTTTCTCCATAAAGGGTGTTTTGCATGCGTTTTAACGTTTTGGTATGTAAGGAGTTAAAAAAAAACATTTAAAGGCAAGTTCTTCGTAAAAGTTGGTTTTATTCCCATGTAATGTGATTGTTCTGCTTTTTAGTGCTTTGTTGCATATACACTCAAATACACTCAAAAGACACTTTTCTGGTAATATCTTTTTTTTTTCCCCACATAAAGCTAGTTTTGCATGTATTTTCGGATTGTTGTAACTAAAAATGTGAAAAACACTCAAAATACACACATTTGGTAAGGTAGTTCTGTTTCTCAATTAAAAGTGTTATTCCTGCCTTTCAGCATTTTCGTATGTAAGAAACATCTCTATATACACGAGTTTTTGCGTTTTTTGCCTTGTGGTTCGTGTGAAACTATAAAACAATCATTATACACGTTTCTCTAAATGTCCTTTTCCTTTCCAATATAGAGTGCTTTTACATCCTTTTTCGCGTGTTTTGTAAGTAAAAAGCTCAAAAACACTTTTTGGTAATGTTATTCTATTTCTTCATATTCGTTGCTTTGCCTCCGTTTTAGCGTTTTTTCTACGTAAAACACTGCAATGATACGTTTTCAGTCATTTTGTTATTGACTAACTTCCTTATTATTTATCGGTTTGATGCCTAACATGCTGAAAAACACTGAAAAGACAGGTTTCTGATGAAGTCGTTTAATTTCCTCATATAGGTGGCTTTGCATGCACTTTAGGGTTTGGTAAATAACAATCCGAAAAAAACGCTATAATTAACTTTTTTGATAATGTTCTTTTTTCCACATAAATTCTCTGAATTTTGGCAGAATTTTGGCATCTCGGTACTTATGAAAATCAATAAAAAAAAAAGCTATTTTTTTTATTTATTTATATATATATTTTTTCTCTTTAAAGAGTGTTATTTGTGGGTTTTAACGTTTTGGTACTTAAGGAACTTAAAAACAGTCATAATACACGTTTCTCGTAATGTCCTTTCGTTTCCCAATGATAGGGTTCTTTGCATGTATTTAAGCGTTTTTATAGGTAACATGATCAAAAACACTTAAAACACATATTTTTTGTAATGTTTTTCTGCTTCTCCATAAAGGAGTGTTTTGCATGCGTTTAAGCTTTTTGGTATGTAAAGAGCTCAAAAACACATAATAACAAGTTCTTGGTCAAAGTTAGTTTTATTCCCATGTAATGTGATTGCCCTGCTTTTTAGTGCTCTATTGCCTAACACGCTCAAAAACACTCAAAAGACACTTCTGGTAATGTTATTTTTCTCCCACATAAAGCTAGTTTCGCATGCTTTTTGGGATTTTGCTAATAATGTGAAAAACACTGAAAATATACGCTTTTGGTAAGGTTGTTCTGTTTCTCAATTAAGATTGTTATTCATGAGTTTCAGCATTTTGGTATCTAATCAACTTCTTTATATACACGAGTTTTTGCGTTTTTTGCTTTGTGGTTCTTGTGAACCACAAGTCTTTTGCTCGAAAAATAATAAGACACTCATTATACACGTTTCTCATAATGTCCTTTTGTTTCCCAATAGGAAGTGCTTTGCATCCATTTTCACCTTTTTTGTAGGTAACAAGCTCAAAAACACTCAAAATATACCTTTTTGGTAATGTTATTCTTTTCTTTTTTCATATCGGTTGGTTTGCATCCGTTTACCGTTTTTCTACGTAAAACACCGAAAAGACACGTTTTCAGTAATTTTGTTTTGGATTCCCATATAGAATGACTTCCATGTTATTTATCGTTTTGGTGCCTAACATGCTGAAAAACACTCATAAGACAGTTTTCTGGCAAAGACGTTTGATTTCCCCATATAGGTGGTTTTGCATGCACTTTAGGGTTTGCTACATAACAGTCGAAAAAAAAAGCTATAATTAACTTTTTTGATAATGTTCTTATTTCACAAAATTTCATGAATTTTGCCCGAATTTTGGCATCTCGGTACCTGTGAAGAAGAACAAGAAAGAAAAAAATATTCTTATTTTTTTATTTATTTATTTATTTTTTCTTAATAGAGTTATTTGTGGCTTTTAGCTTTTTGGTACTTAATGAATTTAAAAACACTCATAATACACGTTTCTCGTAATGTCTTTTCGTTTTCCACAAATAGGGTTCTTAGCATGTTTTTAAGCGTTTTATTGGTAACATGATCAAAAACACTCAAAATACATGTTTTTGGTAATGTTATTCTGTTTCTCCATAAAGTATGTTTTGCATGCGTTTTAGCGTTTTGGTATATAAGAAGCTCAAAAACACTTAAAGGCAAGTTCTTGGTAAAAATTGGTTTTATTCGAATTTAATGTGATTCCCCTGCTTTTTAGTGCTTTATATCCTATCACGCTCAAAAACACTCAGAAGACACTTTTCTGGGAATGTCATTTTTTCCCACATAAATCTGGTTTCACATGCAATTTGGGGTTTTGGTAACTAAGAATGTGAAAAGCTCTCAAAATACACGCATTTAGTAAGGTTGTTCTGTTTCTCAATTAAGAGTGTTATTCATGAGTTTCAGCATTTTGGTATCTAAGAAAAGTTATCCATATATTTTTTGCGTTTTTTGCCTTGTTCTTCTTGTGAAACCATAAAACACTCATTATACACGTTTCTCGTAATGTCCTTTTGTTTCCCAATATAGAGTGCTTTGCATCCATTTTTGCGTTTTTTGTGGTGAACAGGCTCAAAAAACACTCAAAATATACCTTTTTGGTAACATTATTGTATTTCTTCATATTGGTTGGTTTGCATCCGTTTTAGCGTTTTTCTACGTAAAACAACGAAAAGACACGTTTTCAGTAATTTTGTTTTGCATTCCTATATTGAGTGACTTCCATATTATTTATACTTTTGATGCCAAACATGCTAAAAAAGAAAAAAAAAAACTCAAAAGAGAGGTTTCTGGTACAGTCGTGTAATTTCCCCATATAGGTGGCTTTGGATGCAGTTTAGGGTTTCGTACATAACAGTCTGAAAATAAGCTAAAAATTAACTTTTTTGATAATGTTGTTTTTTCCACATAATTTCCCTGAATTTTGCCAGACTTTCAGCATCTCAGTACCTATTAATATGAATGATAAAAAAAAATGCTATTTTTTTATTTATTTATTTATTTATTTATTTATCTCTATAAGAGTGTTATTTGTGGCTTTTAGCTTTTTGGTACTTAAGAAACTTAAAAACACTCACAATACACATTTCTCCTAATGTTTTTTTTCGTTTCCCAAACATGTTTATAAATGTTTTTATAGGTAACATGAACAAAAACACTCAAATTACGTGTTTTTGGTAATGTTATTCTGTTTCTCCATAAAGGGTGTTTTGCATGCGTTTTAGCGTTTTTGTATGTAAGGAGTTAAAAAAATCTTAAAGGGATATTCTTGGTAAAAATTGGTTTTATCCATATGTAATGTGATTGCCCTGCTTTTTAGTGCTTTATTTCCTAACACGCTCAAAAACACTCGAAAAAACTTTTTTATGTTAATGTAATTTTTTCCCACATTTTTATCCCACAATATTTCGCATGCAATTTGAGGTTTTGGTAACTAAGATTGTGAAAACACCCAAAATTCACTCATTTGGTAAGCTTGTTCATTTTTTTATTCTCCGTAAAATTTAGTTTTATTCCAATGTAATGTGATTGTTCAGCTTTTTAGTGCTTTGTTGCATATAACGCTCAAAAACACTCAAAAGACACTTTTTTTTGTAATGTCATTTATTTCCCACATAAAGTGGGAAATTACATGCGAGTTTCGCATGTAATTTGGGATTTTCGTAACTAAGAATGTGAAAAACACTCAAAATACACACATTTTGTAAGGTAATTCTGTTTCTCAATTAAAAGTGTTATTCAGAGTTTCAGCATTTTGGTATGCAAGAAACTTCTTTCTGTACACGAGTTTTTGAGTCTTTTGCCTTGTGGTTCTTGTTAAACTATAAAACATTCATTATATACGTTTCTCGTAATGTCCCTTTCTTTCCTAATATAGAGTACGTTTCATCTATTTTCGCATTTTTTTGTAGGTAACAAGCTCAAAAACACATCAAAATATATCTTTTTTGTAATGTATCTATTTCTTCATATTGGTTGGTTTGCATCCGTTTTAGCGTTTTTCTTTGTAAATCAATTAAAAGACACGTTTTCAGTAATATTGTTGAAATTGCTGAAAAAACACTCAAAAGATAGGTTTCTGGTAATGTCGAGTAATTTCTCCATATAGGTGGGTTTGCATGCACTTCAGGGTTTGGTACATAACTCCGGAAAAAAAGCTAAAATTATTTTTTTATAATGATTTTTTTTTTTTACAAAATTTCCCTGAATTTTTCCAGAATTTTGCTCTCTCGGTACCTATGAAAATGAATAACATTTTATTTTCTCTATAAAGTGTTATTTGTGAGTTTTAGCTTTTTGGTACTTAAGGAACTTAAAAACACTCATAATAGACGATTTTTGTAATGTCCTTTTCTTATACAAACATAGGGTTCTTTACATGTATTTAAGCGTTTCTGTTTCTCCATAAAGCGTGTTTTACATGCGTTTTAGCGTTTTGGTATGTAAGGAGTTAAAAAACACTTAAAGGCAAATTCTTCGTAAAAGTTGCTTTTATTCCCAATTAATGTGATTGTTCTGCTTTTTAGTGCTTTGTTGCATATCACGCTCTAAAACACTCAAAAGAAATTTTCTGATAATGTCATTTTTTCCCCAAATAAAGCTAGTTTCGCATGTAATTTGGCAATTTCGTAACTAAGAATGTGAAAAACACGCAAAATACACAATTTGTTAGAGTAGTTCTGTTTCTCGATTAAAAGTGTTATTCATGCATTTCATCATTTTGGTATGTAAGTTTTTGCGTTTATTGCCTTGTGGTTCTTGTGAAACTATAAAACACTCATTATTTCTCATTTCTCGTAATGTTCTTTTGTTTCCTAATATAGAGTGCTTTCCATCCATTTTTGCATTTTTTGTAGGAAACAAGCTTAAAAACACTAAAAATATATCTTTTTGGTAATGTTATTCTATTTCTTCATATTGGTTGGTTTGTATCAGTTTTAGCGTTTTTCTTCGTAAATCTCTGAAAAGACTCGTTTTCAGTAATATTGTTGAAATTGTTTCTGGTACAGGTTTCTGGTAAAGTCGTGTAATTTTTCCATATAAGTGGCTTTGGATGCACTTCAGGGTTTGGTACATAACTCCGGAAAAAAGCTAAAATTTTTTTTTGTAAATTTTTTTTCTTCACCTAATTTCCCTGAATTTTGCCGGAATTTATGCATCTCGGTACCTATGAAGATGAATAAGAAAAAAAAAAAAAACTTCATTTATTTTTATTTATTTATTTTTTTCTCTATAAAGAGTGTTATTTGTGTGTTTTAGCTTTTTGGTACTTAAGGAACCTAAAAACTCTCATAATACATAATTTTCATAATATCCTTTCGTTTCACAAACATAGGGTTCTTTGCATGTATTTAAACGTTTTTATAGGTAACATCATCAAAAACACTTAAATTTCATGTTTTTAGTAATGATATTTTATTTCTCCATAAAGATTGTTTTGCATGCGTTTTAGCGTTTTCTTATGTAAGGAGTTAAAAACACTTAAAGGTATGTTTTTGGTAAATGTTGGTTTCATTCCCATGCAATGTGATTGTTCTGCTTTTTAGTGCTTTGTTGCATATCATGCTCTAAAACACTCAAAAGACACTTTTCTGGTAATGTCATTTTTTTCCCACATAAAACTAGTTTCGCTTGTAATTTCGGTTTTTCGTAACTAAGAATGTGAAAAACACAAAATACTCACATTTGGTAAGATAGTTTTGTTTCTCAATTAAAAGTCTTATTCTTGAGTTTCAGCATTTTGGAATGTAAGAAACTTCTTTATATACACGAGTTTTTTGCGTTTTTTGCCTTGTGGTTCTTGTGAAACTATAAAACACTCATTATAGTCGTTTCTCGTAATGTCCATTTGCTTCCCAATCTAGAGTGCTTTCCATCCATTTTCGCGTTTTTTGTAGGTAACAATTTCAAAAACTCTCAAAATATACCTTTTTGGTAATCTTATTCTATTTCTTCATTTTAGTTGGTTTGCATCCGTTTTAGCGTTTTCTACGTATAACACGTTTTCAGTAATTTTGTTTTGGATTCCCATATAGGTTGACTTCCTTGGGTTTTATCGTGTTGGTTCCTAAAATGCTGAAAAACACTCATAAGACAAAGACGTATAATTTCCCCATATAGGTGGCTTTGCATGCACTTTAGGGGTTTGGTACATAACATTCCGAAAAAAAAGTTAAATTTAACTTTTTTGATAATGTTCTTCCTTCATATAATTTCCTGAACTTTGCCCGAATTTTGGCATCTCAGTACCTGTGAAGATGATTAAGAAAGAAAAAAAAATATCGTATTTTTTTTTTTTATTTATTTATTGTTTCTCAATAAAGAGTGTTATTTGTGGCTTTTAGCTTTTTGATAATAAATGAAATTAAAAACACTCATAATATACGTTTCTCGTAATCTTCTTTTCTTTCCCAAAAATAGTGTTCTTTCCATGTATTTAAGCTTTTTTATTGGTAACATGATCAAAAACACTAAAAATACATGTTTTTGGAAATGTTATTCTGTTTCACCAAAAAGAGTGTTTTATATGCGTTTTAGTGTTTTGGTATATAAGGAGCTCAAAAACACTTAAAGGCAAGTTCTTGGTAAAAATTCGTTTTCCTCCAATGTAATGTGATTGCCCTCCTTTTTAGTGCTTTATTGCCTATCACGCTCAAAAACACTCAAAAGACACTTTACTGGTAAAGTCTTTTTTTTTCCCACAAATCTATTTTCGCATGCAATTTATGGTTTTTGGTAACTAAGAATGTGAAAAGCACTCAAAATACACGCATTTATTAAGGTTGTTCTGTTTCTCAATTAGGAGTGTTATATATGAGTTTTAGGAAGCCTCTCCATATACACGAGATTTTGCGTTTTTTGCCTTGTGGTTCTTTTGAACTATAAAACACTCATTATACACTTTTCTTGCAATGTCCTTTGGTTTCCCAATATAGAGTGCTTTCCATCAATTTTCGCGTTTTTTGTAGGTAAGAAGCTCAAAAACACTTGAAATATACCTTTTTAGTATTGTTTTTCTATTTCTTGATATTGGTTGCTTTACCTTCCGTTTTAGCGTTTTTCTACGTAAAACACTGAGAAGATACGTTTTCAGTAACTTTGTTTTGGATTCCCATATAGAGTGAGTTACTTATTATTTATCGTTTTGGTGCCTAACATGCTAAAAAACTCTCAAAAAACAGATTTAAGGTAAGGTCGTTTAATTTCTTCATATAAGAAGCTTTACATGCACTTTAGGGTTTGTTACATAACAGTCCGAAAAAAAAGCTGAAATTAACTTTTTTGATAATATTCTTTTATCATATGATTGCCCTGAATTTTCCCTGAATTTTGGCATCTCTGTACCTATGAAGATAAATAACAAAAAAAAAAAAAAATCCTATTTTTTTCATTTTTTTATTTATTTATTTTTTCTAAATAGTGTTATTTGTGAGTTTTAGCTTTTTGGTACTTAAGGAACTTAAAAAAAACACTCATAATACACGTTTTTCATAATGTCCTTTTCTTTCCCAAACATAATGTTCTTTGCATGTATTTAAGCGTTTTTATAGATAACATGATCAAAAACACTCAAAATACATGTTTTCGGTAATGTTATTCTGTTTCTCCATAAAGTTTGTTTTGCATGCGTTTTAGCGGTTTGGTATATTAGGAGCTCAAAAATACTTAAAGGCAAGTTTTTGCTATAAATTGGTCTTACTGCAATGTAATATGATTGCTCTGCTTTTTAGTGCTTTATTGCCTATCACGCTCAAAAACACTTAAAACACACTTTTCTGGTAATGACATATTTTTCTCACATAAAGGTGGTTTCGCATGCAATTTGGGGTTTTGGTAACTAAGAATGTGAAAAGCACTCAAAATACACGCATTTAGTAAGGTTGTTCTGTTTCTCAATTAAGAGTGTTATTTATGAGTTTCAGCATTTTGATATCTAGGAACCTTCTCCATATACACGAGTTTTTTGTTTTTTGCCTTTTGGTTCTATTGAACTATAAAAAAAAACTCATTATACACTTTTCTTGCAAAGTCCTTTTATTTTCTAATATATAGTGCTTTGCATGAATTTTCGAGTTTTTTTGTAGGTAACAAGCTGAAAAAGACTCAAAATATACCTTTTTGGTAATATTTTTCTATTTCTTGATATTGGTTGGTTTACATCCGTTTCAGCGTGTTTCTACGTAAAACACTGAAAAGACACGTTTTCAGCAATTTTGTTTTACGATTCTCATATAGAGTGAGTTCTTATTTTTTATCGTTTTGGTGTCTAACATGCTGAAAACACTCAAAAAACAGATTTATGGTAAGGTCGTTTAATTTCCTCACATAGGAGTCTTTGGATGCACTTTAGGGTTTGGTACATAAGAGTCCGAAAAAAAAGCTAAAATTAACTTTTTTGATCATTTTCTTTTAATTTTCCCAGAATTTTGGCATCTCTGTACTTATAAAGATGAATAAAAAAAAATCCTATTTTTTTATTTTCTTACTTTTTTTTCTAAATAAAGAGTGTTATTTGTGGGTTTTAGCTTTTTGGTATTTAAGGAACTTAAAATCACATATAATACACATTTCTCTTAATGTCCTTTCGTTTCGCAAACATAAGGATCTTCACATATGTATTTAAGCGTTTTTATATATATATATATATAATATGATCAAAAACACTCAAAATAAATGTTTTTGGTAATTTTATTGTTTCTCCATAAAAGGTGTTTTGCATGCGTTTTAGCATTTTGGTATGTAATGAGCTCAAAAACACTTAAAGGCAAGTTCTTGGTAAAAGTTGTTTTTATTCGCATGTAATGTGATTGCCCTGATTTTTTGTGCTTTATTGCCTAACACGCTCAAAAACACTCAAAAGACACTTTTCTGCTAATATCATTTTTTTTCCCACATAAAGCTAGTTTTGCATGGAATTTGGGGTTTTGGTAACTAAGAATGTGAAAAAACTCAAAACACAGGCAATTAGTAAGGTTGTTCTATTTCTTAATTAAAAGTGTTATTCATGAGTTTCAGCATTTTGGTATGTAAGAAACTTTTCTAGTACACACATTTGATAAGGTATTTCTGTTTCAAAATTAAAAAGTGTTATTCATGAGTTTTACCTTTTTGGTATGTAAGAAACTTCTTTATGTACACGAGTTTTTTATTTTTTTTACCTTTTGGTTCTTGTGAAACTATAAAACACTCATACACGGTTCTCGTAATGTCCTTTTCTTTGCCAATATAAAGTGTTTTCCATCCATTTTTACATTTTTTGTAGGTAACAAACTCAAAAACACATCCGTTTTGTGTTTTTCTACGTAAATCACTGAAAGGACACGTTTTCTGTAATATTGTTGAAATTGCTGAAAAACACTCAAAAGACAGGTTTCTGGTAAAGTCGTGTAATTTCCCCAT
Source organism: Scylla paramamosain (assembly GCF_035594125.1). NCBI lineage: Eukaryota > Metazoa > Arthropoda > Malacostraca > Decapoda > Portunidae > Scylla > Scylla paramamosain. The sequence goes on along the minus strand of NC_087158.1, from coordinate 5,858,778 downwards.
ATAGGTGGATTTGCATGCACTTCAGGGTTTGTACATAACATCGGAAAAAAGCTAAAATGATTTTTTTTTAAATGATTTTTTTTTTTACAAAATTTCCATGAATTTTGCCAGAATTTTTGCATTTCGGAACCTATGAAGATGAATAACAAAAAAAAAAAAAATCTCTCTGTAAAGAGTGTTATTTGTGGGTTTTAGCTTTTTGGTACTTAACTTAAAAACACTCATAATACACGATTTTCGTAATGTCCTTTTGTTATACAAACATAGGGTTCTTTACATGTATTTAAGCGTTTTTATAGGTTACATGATCAAAAACACTCAAAATACATGTTTTTGGTAATGTTATTCTTTTTCTCCATTAAGCGTGTTTTGCATGCGTTTTAGCGATTTGGTATGTAAGGATCTAAAAAACACTTAAAGGCAAATTCTTCGTAAAAGTTGGTTTTATTCCTATGTAATGTGATTATTCTGCTTTTTAGTGCTTTGTTGCATCTCACGCACAAAAAAACTAAAAAGACACTTTTTTGGTAATATCATTTTTTTTTCCCACATGAAGGTAGTTTCGCATGTAATTTCGCATTTTAGTAACTAAGAATGTGAAAAAACACTCAAAATAAAGAATTTGGTAAGGTAGTTCTGTTTATTGATTAAAAGTGTTATTCATGCATTTAATCATTTTGGTATGTAAGAAATTTCTCTATATACACGAGTTTTTGTGTTTATTGCCTTGTGATTCTTTTAAAAAATATAAAACACTCATTATACACGTTTCTCTTAATGTCCTATTCTTTCCTAATATAGAATGCTTTACATCCATTTTTGCATTTTTTTGTAACAAGTTCAAAAACACTCAAAATATATATTTTTGGTAATGTTATTCAATTTCTTCATATAGGTTGGTTTGCATCCGCTTTACCGTTTTTCTACGTAAAGTACTGAAAGGACACGTTTTCAGTAATTTTGTTTTGGATTCACATATTGACTGACTTCCATATTATTTATCGTTTTGGTACCTAACATGCTGAAAAACACTGGAAAGACAGGTTTCTGGTAAAGTCGTTTAACTTCCCTATATAGGTGGCTTTGCATGTACTTTAGGGTTTAGTACATAACAATCCGAAAAAAAGCTATAATTAACTTTTTTGGTAATGTTCTTTTTTCCACATAAATTCCCTGAATTTTGGCAGAATTTTGGCATCTCGGTACCTATTACGATGAATAACAAAAAAAAAATTCCCATTTTTTAATTTTTTTATTTATTATTTCTTTACTAAATAAAGAGTGTTATTTGTGGGTTTTAGCTTTTAGGTACTGAAGGAACTTAAAAAACACTCATAATACACGTTTCTCGTAATATCCTTTCGTTTCCCAAACATAACGTTCTTTGCATGTATTTAAGCGTTTTTATAGATAACATGATCAAAAACACTAAAAATACATGTATTTGGTAATATTATTCTTTTTTTCCATAAAATGTATTTTGCATACGTTTTAGCGTTTTGGTATGTAAGGAGCTCAAAAACACTTAAAGGCAAGTTTTTGGTAAAATTTGGTTTTATTCCCATGTAATGTGATTGCCCCTCCTTTATTGCGTAACACGCTCAAAAACACTCAAAAGACATGCAAGGCCTCGCATATGAGAAAATTAAAAACCTTACCAGAAATCTGTCTTTTGAGTGTTTTTCAGCATGTTAGGCACCAAAATGATAAATAAAATTTACTCTATGTGGGAATCCAAAAGAAAATTACTGAAAACGTGTCTTCTCAGTGTTTTACGTAGAAAAACGCTAAAACTGATGCAAAACAACCAATATCAAGAAGGAAAAAAACATTACCAAAAATGTATATTTTGAGTTTTTTTGAGCTTGTTACCTACAAAAAAACGCAAAAATTGATACAAAGCACTCTATATTGAGAAACAAAGAGACTTTGCGAGAAAAATGTATAATGAATGTTTTATAGTTGAAAAAAAAAAAAACAAGGCAAAAAACGAAAAATCTCGTGTATATGGAGGTTTCCTAGATACCAAAATGCTGAAACTCATGAATAACACTCTTAATTGAGAAACAGAACAACCTTTGTAAATGCGTGTCAAAAAACAGTAAAAGGCAAGTTCTTCGTAAAAGTTGTTTTTATTCCCATGTAATGTGATTGCCCTGCTTTTTAGTGCTTTATTGCCTAACACGGTCAAAACACTCAAAGATACTTTTCTGGTAATGTCATTTTTTTTTTCCCACATAAAGCTAGTTTCGCATGGAATTTGGGGTTTTGGTAACTAAGAATGTAAAAAATCACTCAAAATACACGCATTTAGTAAGGTTGCTCTGTTTCTTGATTAATAGTGTTATTCATGAGTTTCAGCATTTTGGTATCTTAGAAACCTCCACACAGACGAGTTTTTGCGTTTTTTGCCTTGTGATTCTGGTGAAACTATAAAATACTCATTATACACGTTTTTCGTTATGTCTTTTTTCCTAATATACAGTGCTTTGCATCCTTTTTTACGTTTTTTTTTTATGTAACGAGCTCAAAAACACACAAAATATACTTTTCTGGTAATGTTATTCTATTTTTTTCATATTGGTTGGTTTGCATCCGTTTTAGCGTTTTTCTACGTAAATCTTTTAAAAGTCACGTTTTTAGTAATTTTGTTTTGGATTTCCATGTAGAGTGACTTTCATATTATCTATCGTTTTGGTGCCTAACATGCGGAAAAACACTGAAAAAAACAGGTTTCTTGTAAAGTCCTTAAATTTTCCCAAATAGGTGGCTTTGCATACACTTTATGGTTTGGTACATAACTCCGAAAAAAAGGTAAAATTAACTTTTTCGATAATGTTCTTTTTTCCACATAATTTCCCTGAATTTTGGCAGAATTTTGGCATCTTGGTACCTATGAACATCAATAACAAAAAAATAATGCTTTTTTTATTATTTATTTTATTTTTTTCTCTATAAAGTGTTATTTGTAGGTTTTAACGTTTTGGTACTTAACTTAAAAACATTCATAATACACATTTCTCGTAATGTTCTTTCGTTTCCCAAATATAGGGATCTTTGCATGTATTTAAGCGTTTTTATAGGCAACATGATAAAAAAAAAAACACTCAAAAACACTTGTTTTTGGTAATGTTATTCTGGTTCTCCATAAAGGAGTGTTTTGCATGCGTTTTAGCGATTTGGTATGTAAGGAGCTGAAAAACACTTCAAGGCAAGTTCTTGGTAAAAGTTGGTTTTATTCCCATGTAATATGATTGCCCTGCTTTTTAGTGCTTTATTGCCTAACAGGATCAAAAACACTCAAAACACACTTCTGTTAATGTCATTTTTTTTTTCCCATATAAAGCTAGTTTCGCATGCTAATTGGGGTTTTGCTAAGAATGTGAAAAAAAACACTCAAAATACACGCATTTGGAAATGTTGTTCTGTTTCTCAATTAAGATTGTTATTCATGAGTTTCAGCATTTTGGTATCTAAGAAACTTCTTTATATACACGAGTTTTTTAGTTTTTTGCCTTGTGGTTCATGTGAACCACAAGTTCTTTTACCCGAAAATAATAAGACTCTCATTATACACGTTTCTCGTAATGTCCTTTTCTTTCCCAATAGGAAGTGCTTTGCATCTATTTTTCGCGTTTTTTGTAGGTAACAAGCTCAAAAACACTTTTTTTTTCTACGTAAAACACCGAAAAGACACGTTTTCAGTAATTTTGTTTTCGATTCCCAAAGAATATCGACAGAATTTTGACATCTTAGAACCTATGAAGATGAAAAAAAAAAAAAAAAAATTATTTTTTTTCTCTATAAAGAGTGTTATTTGTGGGTTGTAGCTTTTTTGGTACTTAAGGAACTTAAAAACACTCATAATACACGTTTCTCATAATGTCCTTCCATTTCCCAAACATAAGGTTCTTTGCATGTATTTAAGCGTTTTTATAAATAACATGATCAAAAACACAGAAAATGCATGTTTTTTGGTAATGTTACTCTGTTTCTCCATAAAGGGTGTTTTGCATGCGTTTTAACGTTTTGGTATGTAAGGAGTTAAAAAAAAACATTTAAAGGCAAGTTCTTCGTAAAAGTTGGTTTTATTCCCATGTAATGTGATTGTTCTGCTTTTTAGTGCTTTGTTGCATATACACTCAAATACACTCAAAAGACACTTTTCTGGTAATATCTTTTTTTTTTCCCCACATAAAGCTAGTTTTGCATGTATTTTCGGATTGTTGTAACTAAAAATGTGAAAAACACTCAAAATACACACATTTGGTAAGGTAGTTCTGTTTCTCAATTAAAAGTGTTATTCCTGCCTTTCAGCATTTTCGTATGTAAGAAACATCTCTATATACACGAGTTTTTGCGTTTTTTGCCTTGTGGTTCGTGTGAAACTATAAAACAATCATTATACACGTTTCTCTAAATGTCCTTTTCCTTTCCAATATAGAGTGCTTTTACATCCTTTTTCGCGTGTTTTGTAAGTAAAAAGCTCAAAAACACTTTTTGGTAATGTTATTCTATTTCTTCATATTCGTTGCTTTGCCTCCGTTTTAGCGTTTTTTCTACGTAAAACACTGCAATGATACGTTTTCAGTCATTTTGTTATTGACTAACTTCCTTATTATTTATCGGTTTGATGCCTAACATGCTGAAAAACACTGAAAAGACAGGTTTCTGATGAAGTCGTTTAATTTCCTCATATAGGTGGCTTTGCATGCACTTTAGGGTTTGGTAAATAACAATCCGAAAAAAAACGCTATAATTAACTTTTTTGATAATGTTCTTTTTTCCACATAAATTCTCTGAATTTTGGCAGAATTTTGGCATCTCGGTACTTATGAAAATCAATAAAAAAAAAGCTATTTTTTTTATTTATTTATATATATATTTTTTCTCTTTAAAGAGTGTTATTTGTGGGTTTTAACGTTTTGGTACTTAAGGAACTTAAAAACAGTCATAATACACGTTTCTCGTAATGTCCTTTCGTTTCCCAATGATAGGGTTCTTTGCATGTATTTAAGCGTTTTTATAGGTAACATGATCAAAAACACTTAAAACACATATTTTTTGTAATGTTTTTCTGCTTCTCCATAAAGGAGTGTTTTGCATGCGTTTAAGCTTTTTGGTATGTAAAGAGCTCAAAAACACATAATAACAAGTTCTTGGTCAAAGTTAGTTTTATTCCCATGTAATGTGATTGCCCTGCTTTTTAGTGCTCTATTGCCTAACACGCTCAAAAACACTCAAAAGACACTTCTGGTAATGTTATTTTTCTCCCACATAAAGCTAGTTTCGCATGCTTTTTGGGATTTTGCTAATAATGTGAAAAACACTGAAAATATACGCTTTTGGTAAGGTTGTTCTGTTTCTCAATTAAGATTGTTATTCATGAGTTTCAGCATTTTGGTATCTAATCAACTTCTTTATATACACGAGTTTTTGCGTTTTTTGCTTTGTGGTTCTTGTGAACCACAAGTCTTTTGCTCGAAAAATAATAAGACACTCATTATACACGTTTCTCATAATGTCCTTTTGTTTCCCAATAGGAAGTGCTTTGCATCCATTTTCACCTTTTTTGTAGGTAACAAGCTCAAAAACACTCAAAATATACCTTTTTGGTAATGTTATTCTTTTCTTTTTTTCATATCGGTTGGTTTGCATCCGTTTACCGTTTTTCTACGTAAAACACCGAAAATACACGTTTTCAGTAATTTTGTTTTGGATTCCCATATAGAATGACTTCCATGTTATTTATCGTTTTGGTGCCTAACATGCTGAAAAACACTCATAAGACAGTTTTCTGGCAAAGACGTTTGATTTCCCCATATAGGTGGTTTTGCATGCACTTTAGGGTTTGCTACATAACAGTCGAAAAAAAAAGCTATAATTAACTTTTTTGATAATGTTCTTATTTCACAAAATTTCATGAATTTTGCCCGAATTTTGGCATCTCGGTACCTGTGAAGAAGAACAAGAAAGAAAAAAATATTCTTATTTTTTTATTTATTTATTTATTTTTTTCTTAATAGAGTTATTTGTGGCTTTTAGCTTTTTGGTACTTAATGAATTTAAAAACACTCATAATACACGTTTCTCGTAATGTCTTTTCGTTTTCCACAAATAGGGTTCTTAGCATGTTTTTAAGCGTTTTATTGGTAACATGATCAAAAACACTCAAAATACATGTTTTTGGTAATGTTATTCTGTTTCTCCATAAAGTATGTTTTGCATGCGTTTTAGCGTTTTGGTATATAAGGAGCTCAAAAACACTTAAAGGCAAGTTCTTGGTAAAAATTGGTTTTATTCGAATTTAATGTGATTCCCCTGCTTTTTAGTGCTTTATATCCTATCACGCTCAAAAACACTCAGAAGACACTTTTCTGGGAATGTCATTTTTTCCCACATAAATCTGGTTTCACATGCAATTTGGGGTTTTGGTAACTAAGAATGTGAAAAGCTCTCAAAATACACGCATTTAGTAAGGTTGTTCTGTTTCTCAATTAAGAGTGTTATTCATGAGTTTCAGCATTTTGGTATCTAAGAAAAGTTATCCATATATTTTTTGCGTTTTTTGCCTTGTTCTTCTTGTGAAACCATAAAACACTCATTATACACGTTTCTCGTAATGTCCTTTTGTTTCCCAATATAGAGTGCTTTGCATCCATTTTTGCGTTTTTTGTGGTGAACAGGCTCAAAAAACACTCAAAATATACCTTTTTGGTAACATTATTGTATTTCTTCATATTGGTTGGTTTGCATCCGTTTTAGCGTTTTTCTACGTAAAACAACGAAAAGACACGTTTTCAGTAATTTTGTTTTGCATTCCTATATTGAGTGACTTCCATATTATTTATACTTTTGATGCCAAACATGCTAAAAAAGAAAAAAAAAACTCAAAAGAGAGGTTTCTGGTACAGTCGTGTAATTTCCCCATATAGGTGGCTTTGGATGCAGTTTAGGGTTTCGTACATAACAGTCTGAAAATAAGCTAAAAATTAACTTTTTTGATAATGTTGTTTTTTCCACATAATTTCCCTGAATTTTGCCAGACTTTCAGCATCTCAGTACCTATGAATATGAATGATAAAAAAAAATGCTATTTTTTTATTTATTTATTTATTTATTTATTTATCTCTATAAGAGTGTTATTTGTGGCTTTTAGCTTTTTGGTACTTAAGAAACTTAAAAACACTCACATTACACATTTCTCCTAATGTTTTTTTTCGTTTCCCAAACATGTTTATAAGTGTTTTTATAGGTAACATGAACAAAAACACTCAAATTACGTGTTTTTGGTAATGTTATTCTGTTTCTCCATAAAGGGTGTTTTGCATGCGTTTTAGCGTTTTTGTATGTAAGGAGTTAAAAAAATCTTAAAGGGATATTCTTGGTAAAAATTGGTTTTATCCATATGTAATGTGATTGCCCTGCTTTTTAGTGCTTTATTTCCTAACACGCTCAAAAACACTCGAAAAAACTTTTTTATGTTAATGTAATTTTTTCCCACATTTTTATCCCACAATATTTCGCATGCAATTTGAGGTTTTGGTAACTAAGATTGTGAAAACACCCAAAATTCACTCATTTGGTAAGCTTGTTCTTTTTTTTATTCTCCGTAAAATTTAGTTTTATTCCAATGTAATGTGATTGTTCAGCTTTTTAGTGCTTTGTTGCATATAACGCTCAAAAACACTCAAAAGACACTTTTTTTTTGTAATGTCATTTATTTCCCACATAAAGTGGGAAATTACATGCGAGTTTCGCATGTAATTTGGGATTTTCGTAACTAAGAATGTGAAAAACACTCAAAATACACACATTTTGTAAGGTAATTCTGTTTCTCAATTAAAAGTGTTATTCATGAGTTTCATCATTTTGGTATCTAAGAAACTTCTCTAGGTACACGAGTTTTTGCGTTTTTTGCCTTTTGGTTCTTGTGGAATTATAAAACACTCATTATACACGTTTCTCGGAATGTCCTTTTGTTTTGCAATACTTTCCATCCATTTTTGCATTTTTTTTTTTAGGCAACAAGCTCAAAAACATTCAAAATATACATTTTTGATAATGTTATTCTATTTCTTCATATTGGTTGGTTTGCATCCTTTTTAGCGTTTTTCTACGTAAAACGAGGAAAAGACACGTTTTCAGTAATTTTGTTTTGGATTCCCATATTTAGTGACTTCCATATTATTATCGTTTTGGTGCCTAACATACTGAAAAACACTCAAAAGTAAGGTTTCTCGTAAAGTCGTTTAATTTCCTCATGCAGGTGGCTTTGCATTCACTTTAGAGTTTGGTACATAACATTCCCAAAAAAAAGCTAAAATTAACTTTTTTGATAATATTCTTTTATCACATAATTGGCCAGAATTTTCCCAGAATTTTGGCATCTCGGTACCTTTGAAGATGAATAAAAAAAAAAAAAAAATTTGCCGTTTTTTTTATATATTTATTTTTTTTTTCTTTATAAAGAGTGTTATTTGTGGGTTTTAGTTTTTTGGTTCTTAAGGAACTTAAAAACACTTATAATTGGAGAACACTCCATTTGGGAAAAGAAAACATTATTAAAAATGTGTCTTTTGAAACTTTTTTGAGATTCTTACGTACCAAACGTGCTAAAACGCATGGATAACACCATTTATGAAGAAACAGAACAGCATTATCAAAAACGTGTGTATTGAAAGTTTTGAGCCTTTTAGGTACGAGAACGCCAAAATAAATGCAATACATACTGAGAAACGAAACGATATTACATAAATATGTATTATAAGTGTTTTTGAACTTCATAGGTAAGAAAATGGTAAAACACGTGAATAGCACAATATATGGAAAAACAGAACAATATTACCAATAACGTGTATTATGAATATTTTTTAGTTTGTAAGGTACCAAAACGGTAAAGTTCATGCAAAGCACCCTATATGAAGAAATAAAACAACATTAACAAAAATGTGTATTAACAATAATTTTGATCTTGTTAGGTAACAAAATGCTGAAGTGCATGCGGAGCATCCTGTATGGGAAAAGCAAACATTACAAAAAATTTGTTTTGAGTATCTCTCAGCTTCGTACTTACCAAAACACTGAAACGCATACAAAACACTCTTCATGGAGAAACAGAAAAAAAACATTAGCAAAAAAGTGTACTTTGAGATTTTTTAGAGCATGTTAGGTAACAAAACACCAAAATGCATGAAAATCACCGGACATTGGTAAACAAAAGGATATTAACAGAAACTTCTATTATGAGTATTTTTCATCTTTTTATGTACCAACATGCTTAAACACATGAATAGCACTCTATATAGAGAAATAGAACATTACCAAATCTTTTATTATGAGTGTTTTTCCTCATATTATGTACCAAAATGGAAAAATGCATACAAAGCACCTTATATGAAAAAAACAAAGCAACATTACCAAAAAATGTGTATGGAGTATTTTTGAGGTTGTTAGGTACCAAAACACTAAAGGGCATTATTATAAAAGTGTCTTTTAAGTGTCTTTTGAGGTATTTTGCACGCGTTTTAACTTTTTGGTACGTAAGAGGCTTTTTGAGCCTCTTACGTACCAAAGAGTTAAAACGCGTGCAAAATACCCTGTATGAGGAAAAAGAATCACATTACTAAAAACGTAAGTTTTGAAAGTTTTGAGCTTGTTAGGTAACACCACCAAAATGCATGCAAATTAACTGATATTGGGAAGCGAAACGATATTAACACAAAAGTGTTTTATGATTGTTTTACAGCTTATGTAGGAAAAAGCTAGAACGCTAGAAGCTTTATTCAGCTTTTTATGTGCCAAAAGGCTAAAACTTGTGAATATCAGTCTATATGGGGAAACCGAATAACAATACCAAAAACGTTTATTATGAGTTTTCCCCATATTGCGTACCAAAACGACGAAATACATGCAAAGAACTCTATGAAAAAAAAAAAAGATTACCAAATACGTGTATCATGAATGTTTTTGATCTTGTTAGGTACCACAAATTCCAAAGTGCATGCAAAGGAACCGATATGGGAAAAGAAGAGAACATTGCCAAAAACGTGTCTTATAAGTGTTTTTTTCTTACGTACCAAAACGCTAAAACGCATGGAAAACACCCTTTATGGAGAATCAGAACAACATGATCAAAAACATGTGTTTCGAGTTTTTTCTTGCTTGGTATTTACCAAAACTCCAAAATGCTTGCAAAACACCCTATTTGGGGTAACGAAAGGATTTTACCAGAAACGTGTCATTAGGGTGTTTTTGAGCGTATTAGGCAACAAAACGCAGAATAGTATATAAAACAAAATTTGGGAAAAAGAAAACATTAAAATAAACGTGACTTTTGAGTATTTTTCAGCTTCTTACGAGTACGTACCAAAACAATAAAACGCGGGCAAAATATCCTTTATGGGGAAACTTTACCCATAACATAAGTGTTTTCCAGCTTAATAGGTACCAAAACGCAAAAATGCATGCAAATATCCCGATATGGGGAAACGAAACGATATTAACAGAATTTTGTTTTATGAGTATTTTCCACCTTCTTAGGTAACAAACCGATAAAACATATGAATAGTAATCTGTATGGAGAAATAGAAAAACACTAAGAAAAACGTGTTATTTTCTTAGGTACGAAAACGCAACTGTTCATGCAAGGCATTTTATATGGGAAAAGAGAACAGCATTTCTAAAATAGTGTCTTTTCAGTGTTTTTATATGCAAAGCACCTTATATGTAAAAAAAATAAATAAATAAATAAATAAATATAAACATGTTTTTGAATGTTTTTTGTTTTGTTTTTATCTTACGTATTAAAGCGCTAAAACGCTTTAAAAACATCCTTTATGAGAATTTTTTTTTTTTACAAAAGCGTGTACTTTAAGATTTTTCAGCTTATTAAATAACAAAACGTTAATATGCATGCAAACCACTCTATTTGGGTAACAACGTGTAATTGAAGTGTTTTTGAGCGTATTAACCATCAAACGCTAAAATGCATTAATGCAACATTAGCAAAAAAAGTGTGTTTTAATTGTTTTCAGGTTCTTAAATAACAAAACGCCAAAATCCATGCAAAGGGCCCGATTTGGGGAAACGAAACGATTCTAACAGAAATGTGTATTATGATACCAAAACCCCAAAACACTCTATATGGGGAAGCAGCATTACATAAAACGTGTATTATGAGAGTTTTCCAGTTATTCCTAAACGCCAAAATGCAAACAATGCACCCTATAAAAAGAATTACAACAACCTTACCAAAAACGTATATTATAAGTGTTTTCGAATTTCTTAGGTACCAAAACGTCAAAGTGCATGCAAAGCATCCTATATGGGAGTAGTTGGGAAATTGCCATGGGGGTCGCCCATCCTTATATGGCCAGCCATGACGGCCCCCATTTCATGGGGGGCCATCATGGCTTGCCATATAAGGATGGTCGACCCCCCTGGCAATTACCCGGAGTGGCGATCCATTTCAGGATGGAGACCCTGGCTGTAAATAGGGTGTTGGGGATGGGAGAGGGGAGGGGGGAGGGGGGAGGGGGGGGAGGCAGGATGGGGATCCCACCCCCACCCGCAGGAGCGACTCTGATGGCATGCCATATTGCGAGTGTGGACCTTATCAAGTTGCAATGGGGAAACCTGACAGCAATTTTCCGTAGACTTCAGTGGCAGTCCATGTCAAGATGGAGGCCCAGGCTGTAGATTAGTGGGGGTTGGGAAGGGGGTGATTCATGACGGCGACATCAGGGGGGTGGGTGGGGGGGGGAGGGAGGGGGGAGGGACGGTGACGGCGACACTGACGGAGAAGAGGTGAGGGGGCGTGCGTCCTTATGCTTCGGCGACGATGGAATGACTAATGAATCAATGATGGTGGGCGGAAAATAATTGAGTGAAAAGGGGGTGGAGGGGGGGAGGGGAGGTGGGGGGGGGAGGTGGGGGGGGGGACTGGCGGCCAGACGTGGCAGCCGCCCGCCACACACGCGTGGTTAGGGGACTCTGACGGCGCTTGCCATAGAAGTCGCCTCACCATCCTCCACCCCCATATGGACAAGGTCGTTGCGACTGCCCACGAGGTCCCGGGGGGGGGGTGGACTGGCGGCCAGACGTGGCAGCCGCCCGCCACACACGCGTGGTTAGGGGACTCTGACGGTGCTTGCCATAGAAGTCGCCCTTTCCCTTTCATTCACGGAATCCTGGAGGGTGGGATGACTGAGTGTTGCCATCACGCGTTCCCTCCGACATCTCAATACATCCCCTATGGTCAAGGTCGTCGCGACTGCCGCACGAGATCCCATTACCTGTCCATCCTTTTTACCTGGAGAAAGCGTCTGTGACGGCCAGGGCGGAGCGGCGGCCTCTTCCACTTTCACCGACCGCCAGCGGCATGGCTGACGTAATACTTATGTCGGATGGCGGTCTTATTACTATCATTATTGTTATTATTATTATTATTATTATTATTATTATTATTATTATTATTACTATTATTATTATTATTATAGCCGACACGTGCTCCCTCCGATATCTCAGTACATTCCCCCTATGGTCAAGGTCGTCGCGACTATCCACGCCGTACCGCCATAATCTCCAGTCTGCCGACGTATATATGTCATGAAAAGGTAAAGTTTAAAGTCAGTCTGTTAGTTGACAGGGTTTAAAAAACATGTCATTGAGAGATAGTGACGATATATACGTATACCTATCTTCTCTTGCAGGTGGTAGGTCATTTCCCAACAACACAACAACAGAATTTGAAAACAGAATCTTACCCATTCATTTAGACACCGGCAGGGATTATGAAGTCGGCCTGTGTAATATTTTATTCCCTAAATATTTCTACTGCATTGCGGAAGGGGATCCAAATTCCAGTATATCGTTCTATGGTCGGGTTAAGCAGTCAGACTTTGATATGTATGAATATAATATGTATACCTATCTACCGGAAAGGAATATCATCTCCAATTTTACCGATAAGAACATACCGGCCATAACTAAGGCAATTAATGGACAGATAGTGAGAGAACTTCAAGCAATCTTGAATGACTCCTTTAAGATCTATTTCCCTTACTCGGATATCATTTATTATGACCGCGACTTGGAGCGGGTCGTTGTGAATAACGCGATTGTCCCTCCTAATGACGATCGTATTTACAGTGATATAAGTATAAAATTTGCATCGCATATAGCTCACATTCTGGGTTTCAATCCAAATTTTCGCTACACCGTCTACTTTCAAAGATCTGGCGACGGCATTTCATCTTCCGACGCCAGCGAAGCTTCCTCCTCATCACCCATAAAATTATTCGCTCAATACGTACCGCGAGCTGATGCAGGGACGGATTATATGTACGTTTATACCGACATCATTTCCCCCTCGCGATTTGGCAACCAACTAGTTAATATATTAGACGTCATACCACTCCCCGGCGACAGCACCAGTAAAGGTGCGAATTCAATTACGTATAAACCACTTTCTGCATCAACTATAGAGAGTGTGGCCATCAAAATTGCTAATCAAAGAGGCAAACCTATTCAGTTTGAAGATGGGGAAAACAGTGTTACTTGCGTGTTACATATAAGACCACGTTAACTTTGCGTCTCGGACGTAAAATTTTGAAGAGAATCGATGAAGGTGGGATAATGGGTGGAGTGGAGGATAATGAAACAGGCAGGTGTTGCCTACTTCCGAGTCAAGGCACGGGCCTCGCGACCATCTGCGCGGGAAGCTTCAGTGTTTCCCCGCGCGGCATGGCGGCCGTGACAAAGTGTTGACAATGTTATAGAAAAAAAAGAAAAGAAAACGGGTGTTCACTGTGGAACAGCAGAGGCGCGGATTTTATGTGAAGTGTGTGGGAGATGGCGCACTAATCCATCCTGCCCCTCATGTGTGGAAGACCAGTGTGATTTATGCGAGCGGTGTGGACTTCTGTTTCCACATCCACCGCCAGAACACACCTGCGAAGTTGGCAATCCTGCTTCTTCTGGTAAGCATTATTATTTATTTTGGCGGGAATGTATAATAATAAAGATGAAATGACTGTCAATCTTTACAAGTTTGAGCTCTGAGCACATCTTCCTGTACAGGCTCACACTCGATTGAGGTTGAGCAGAACGGCGGCGTAGAAGGCCCACGTCGGCGGACGTCACAAGGCGACATCCCACGCGGAGGCGGGGGAAGAGGTGAGAAAAAAAAAAAATACTACAAATAATAAAGCAATAAATACGGTGCCACCGCCACTACTAATATTCTTTTTTTTTAAGACTCGCCACGGCCGGGACCGAGTGTATTCAATTCTTCCGAGACTTCAAGTCCTTCACTACCTACACAAGGTAAATATCAATTCAATAATAATAATAATAATAATAATAATAATAATAATAATAATAAACTGTCGCTGCTACTTCTATTTTTTCTTCCCAGACACGCCACAAGCGGAGGCGGACCACGATGAGCGCAGCATGGCAGGAGAGTCGGCGGATGCAGACCTTGACGAGCGCGGGATGTCGGAAGAGCCGCGGTTAATTGACTCGAGGGAAAATTTTATGAGGAGCTTCACCAGACATCAATATGACATACCTGATCATGTAAGCAGAAATCCACTCGGTCTACTTACCGAATACAGGGAGTTCTTTATACGGGAAATTAGATCATATTTCACGTCACACGGCTCGCCATTCCCCCCCACCCTGAAAATATTTTCACACATTTCTCTGTTACTAGTGAAATTCTCTACCTTAGGCGAGGATGAACATCGAGTCATTCATATTGCTTTTAGAGCACGACTGATCACCTATCAAGATGTGCCTGACCTTGTTGATTTATGGATCCATCAGCTGAACAGTCGGCTGGAAAGCCTTACCAGCGAGACTGAAGGATCTGGTTTTATCATTTCAAGAGTTCAGAATTTTTTCATCAACTATTGCTTGCACGTCGCATGTAGTGGCATAGGAGATTATGTTGCTTATCCTAGAGGCGTGCGAGGAGGGAATGAAATTTTCAATCCTGATGGCCGACATTCATCCTGTGTTATTCAGTGTTTGGCGGCTTTCAGACTTCATGCTCGAGGTGTACCTTGGAAAAGAATTCCAAAAATATTACGGAGACGGCATGGCGGAGAGAAATACGTCACGCGCGGAAAAGTAGGCAGTCCAGTGACTTGGGAGAACTTGAGTCAGTTAGAAAGGTTAAATTGTCTGTCTCTGGACGTTTATACACTGACAAAAAGCGGTGAGATATACTATTTAACATTATCAAGAAAAGGCTCGCGGAAGTATAAAACTGTAGTCTCACTCCTTTTACTAGGTGGAAAACATATGACGCTCATTAAAGACGTGGAGAAGCTGCACCGGAAATTGACGAGAAGCAGCCCCACCCCAAAGGGTCATCAGTTTTGCAAAGTATGTTTCAGCTCAGTTCCCAAGTCTGTCAGTTTGAGCGATCACGAGTGTCACTGCGACTTCACTCAAACTCTTCTCTTTCCAGGTGACGGTGAAAAAGTAAAATTTAAAAATTTTTCCTACACCTATCAGCCTGCATACTTAGCATTTTTTGATTTTGAAACTATGATAAAACCTAAGGAGAATAGGAGTGTGATAGCTGAACATGACCCAATTGGATACTCGTATCTCATCATCAATAGGCATAGAGATGTCGTGGAAAAGAGAAGTTATTTCGGTGAAGATCCCGTGAATAATTTCATTGATAGCCTATCCAATGCTTGGGGAATCATCAAGGAAAGTGTAGTTAGCTATCCAATTAGCATGTCTGCGGAGGATGAAGCCCACTTCAAACGTCAGCGTCACTGCGAGCTCTGCCATCAACCCTTTAATGTGAAAACCCCACCTCATAAACATCACGACCACTCATTACCACAAAATAATTACAAGGGGCTTTGTGCGCACGATGCAACCTCCAGTGTCGTGACATGAGGAAATATCTCATCACTCTGGCACATAATATGAGCTTTGACGTCTCCTTAATCATAAAAGACCTTCACTCGCCAGAGTCGCACGTGGACATCCTTGCCAAGTCAGAATCGCATTTATTGAAAGTAAGGATTAAGGAATTGCAGTTTCAGGACACGCTTTCCATTATGAATGCTGGCCTCGGTCATCTCGCTCAGAGTCACGTGCAGGCGGGCTATAGCACGCGTTACGCCCAGGAAATGGTGAATTACCTCCCCGAGGATGTAAGGCGTGTAATTTGCACTCAAAAACAGTTTCTTTGTTATGAGTACATCACCGACCTTGGCCGCTTAGAAGATCGACAATTGCCACCTCATGAGGCATTTTATGACACGCTCAAGGGGAAGGCTCTGCCACCTGGAGAATATGAACACGCTCAAAGCGTGTGGAGTATGACATCCTGCCGCACTTTAGGCGATTACATAAGACTGTATTGTGAGATTGATGTGGGATTATTAGCCGACACATATCTCAAATATAGATCATACCTGCATGAATTTTATGGGCTGGACGTGTCACATTACGTGTCACTGTCTTCTTATGCTTATGACGCTTTTTTAAAGTCGACAGGCGTTCAACTTGATCCACCTTACGACCCTAACATGTATCACCTGATCAAAAGAAATGTACGAGGAGGCTTTGTAACTTGCGTCAGGCCACACCTGCAGTCAAACCACGAACCCGACGGTGGACCCGGCACCTATGTGTTTTATCTGGACTATAATTCATTATATGCAAGCGTTATGTGTTCCCCCCTGCCTATGGGTGACATCAAAAAGCTTTCTCAGTCAGAGATGGATGATTTTTTTGAAGTTGGCATCCAGAATCATGCGACAGATGGCGACGTCGGTTACTGGCTGCATTTAGACAGCTGTGACGTTTCCCCCGACGTGGCTCGGATCACGGACGAGTTCCCTCTGTGCCTCGCACACATGACTATTACAGAAGATGACATCTCGCCGTACAGTAAAAGACTGTTAGAAGCTGAGGGTCGTAAGCTGGGGAGGAAAAATCATAAACTCGTGGCCAGTCATAAGGGACTGAAAGATCATCTCATCAGTCTGGAATTGCTGCAACTTTTACTCTCACTTGGACTGGAAATACAATGTGTTCATGCTATATATAGCTTCAGACAGGCTCCATACCTGAAACCTTTCATAGAAAGGAACGTCGCTCAGCGTAAAAATGAGACGTGCGCCATTAAAAATCGCATTTGCAAACTGATGTCAAACGCAGTTTATGGTAGATCCATGTTATCTGAAGTGAAGTATGGCCTCCAGCAGAAATTAGTGACAAAAAAAAAAGTCTTTCCTGAAGTATGCAAGAAATCCATCCTTTAAAAGGGTCCACCAATTAGGCGAGGACCGAGTCATATGTGTCAACAGTAAGAATACGATTAAAATCAGGCAGCCAAATTACTTGGGATACCATATTTTAGAAGTGGCAAAGAAGTACATGTACAACTTTTGGTATCGTGTCATCAAAGCTAATTATGGGGAGAGAGCTAAATTAGCTTATGAAGATACTGACAGTTTCATTTTCAGTCTGCACATACCTACAAACTTAAATGATGAACTGAAACATGGACCCATGGCAAATTTTCTCGACACCAGTAACTTTGCTTCAGATCACCCGTGTTTTAATGGGGAGCGGAAGGGTCAACTAGGCTTGCTGAAATCTGAAACCGGATCCACGCTCATCAAAGAGGCGATTATATTAAAGCCAAAGATGTATTCGCTGCTGTTGGAAGATGACAAGCAAGTATCTCGAGGTAAAGGCATTCCAACTCACCTTCAGCAAAATATATTGCATCGGCAGTATAGGGAAACACTTAATAATGTCGCATGTGGGATGGTAGATTGCTATAATATCAGGAATGTGAAAGGACAAATTTGTACCACTCGTATGCGAAAGCGTACGTTGTCACATTTTGACGACAAGCGCTTTCACGTCGATGGCTACACCTCAAGGGCGTATTATCACCCCGACAATGATCCGCGGGAAAGAGATGTGGAGAATGAGATGGAAGAGGAGGCGGCGGTGGATGTGGGGGAGGTGGAGGTGGATGAGGAAGAGGAGGAGGAGGAGGAGGAGGTGGAAGAGGAAGAGGGGGATGGGGAGGGGGAGGATGGGATAATGAGTGGTCTGTGGCGTGATCGGGAGAGACTTTCCACGACATTATTCACATCGTGATTAAGGGGTAGAGAAAGAGGGGACGCAGCTGCTAGCAGCCGCCCTTCATGTAATGTAAAAAAAAAAAAAAAACATTTGCACTGACCACGTAGGCTAAGGAAGAGGGGGAGGTGAAGGATGGGTTAATGAGTGGGCTGTGACGTGATCGGGAGTGGCATTCCATGACATTATTCACGTCATAATTAAGGGTTGAGAGAGACCGCGGCCGCTAGCAGCTGCCATTCATGTAATGTAAGAACATTTGTTTTGAGTGTGGGGTTAAGGAGGGGAATGAAAGGGGATTTTGTTCATGTGCTGTAAGAACATTTGTACTGTCCACGTGGGATAAGGAGGATGAGGAGGAGGAGGCGGAAGAAGAGGAGGTAATGTAAGAACATTTGTACTTTGGTAGGTTAAGGAGAGGGAGGGGGAGGTTGAGGAAGAGGTGTGGGTCGGGGAGATCCACGTCATAATTAGAAGGCAGGGATGAGGATGCAGCTGGGAGTTTAGTTATGCTGTTACCTACATGACCATGTAAATAAAGGTTAAGCAATAAATACTGTAAACATATCGTAGCGTCTTTTAGTAACCCTCTGAACTTAACATGGACAAGACATTTAGCGAAGAGATGCTGAATCTCTTCAGATATCCTGCATGCATAATTATTGCAGGTTATACAAATTCCGGCAAAACACACCTCTGCAATAAAATTATAGAGAAATATCAGCATGGATTTAACAGAATTATCATTTGTGGCATCTCATCGCATTCGCTGCAGCAGAATTCCCCTTTTCAAGATAAGGTCGAAGTGCATGAGAAAATTATTGATCCCGTGATGGATGATGACAGTCCATACGCCGACCCGCAAACGCACACACCCCTGATATTAGATGACAATTTCCTCACGGCTGGCAATTCTCAAACGATAGCAGAGGCTTTCACCAAAGGGAGACATAAAAATTTGTCAGTTATAATGATAGCACAGAATGTCTTTTTCCCCGGAAAGTATGCTAGAACGATAACTTTAAATGCCTCACATTACATTCTTATGAAAAACAGAGATATATATCAAATTGAATGTCTGGGCAGGCAACTTTATGGAAGGGAGCGCGCCAAACACTTTGTGGAAATTTATAAAAATGTCGTGCTTAGACGAGATCACGGTTATTTGTTGTGTGATTTATCCCCGAACGCACCCGAAGAAATTCAACTGCGCACGAATATTGTGGATGAGCCGCCCTGTGAGAAAGTCTATCTGCTATGAACGCCGTTTTGGACGAACTTTACCGGGATATGACGAATCCTGCGGCTTTAGGAGGTGTGCAAGCACTCTACAGAGAGGGGAAGAAAAGGGATAAGAATCTAACACTCCGCGATGTGAGGGCATTTCTGCAGGGCAACCGCACTTATACGCTTCACAAGCCGACACTGAAACGTTTTCCGCGGCGAAAAATTCTCGCTCCTAAACCGTCCGTCATTTTAACTTGCGATTTGGCTGATTTTGCGAGGCTGCACAGACACAATGGCGGCGTCCGATACATCATGTTTTGCCTGGACGTTTTCAGCAGATACTTGAAAGTGGCAACGCTGACAAGTAAATCCGGACACAGTAGCCTGCAAGCGCTGAAAAAAGTTCTAGAGTCGGAGAGTTTTACAGGCGTGTCGCGTCTTTTTACCGATCAGGGATCCGAATTTTATAATCAAGCAGTGAAAAAATATCTAACTTTGAAAGGTATTACCTTGTATTCCAATTACTCGCGTGAAACAAAGGCGAGTTTGGCAGAAAGGGTCATCCGAACCATAAAGACAAAAATATATAAATATCTCACGCAGAACAACACACTGACGTATATTAACGTCTTGCCCACCCTAATAAATACGTACAATCACACCCCACACCGCGGTTTGGGCGGCAACCAAACGCCGGCTCAGGTTCACCGCCTCCGCGAGCTGTCACAAGTCAGGAAGCAATTTAAACGAATGTATTTAAATCGGCCAAGGGGAAAGAAAGTTGTCAGTCATAAATTAGACGTGGGAGACATTGTACGCTTGCAACGTGCTTCCCGAACGCAATTTAAATTCAATAAGGGTTATACCGTCAACAATACCGAGGAGCTTTTTAAGATAAGTCGTGTGGATTACTCACATAAAATCCCTATTTATTTCATAAGGGATTTGGCGGGGGAGGACGTGACCGGCGCTTTCTACAGGGAAGAATTAATCAAGTCCTCTCTTCCAGATAAATTTGACAGCTGGATAGATGCGGACGACTTAGTATAAGATATGGATGAGGAAAAACCATTGATATTGAAGTACAAGGATTTGGTTTTTCTCCTCTCGCACGTCACCCCTAAATTGCGGAAGCAGGTCTTGCAAAGTTTGAATAAGCGCGAAGTCAATTGCATCTCGGAAATATTCGCCAACTTTTTGAAGAGACGTCTGACGGACGACGATACCATCATTAACCGCCTGAAAAAATTCAAGAGTGATATTCGCACTGTAGCCTTGAAGAAGACGCCCGTGTACAAGAAGAAAGCCATTCTAATCTCCAAACGAGGTGGCAACATATTAGCCGCGTTACTCCCGATAGCCGTGTCGGCAATAACAAGTTTACTACAGAGATGAAAGAATATTGTTTAGTTCCCGTCTCAGTTGCCGAGAGGTGTAAGTTTAAACCAACCGACAGCGCAACTCATCACCGATTCACGTCAAAACAAGTCAAGAAAAAAAAAAAAACTTCACTTCCACTGCCGGCCGGCGTCCTCCCCGACGCCGCCACCGTGGCGCCACCACCACCACGCGCACCTGTCAATCCACCCTTGGATGATTTGATTCGAGTTGCCGTTCCTCCTTCCTTTAGATAATATGGTTTATCTCTCTTGAAATTATTGGAGGGTAAACCTGGGATTTCATGGGATGAGCGCGGTAACTTACTTCCACCATTTTCTGGCATAAGCGTGTTTGATTTCATACGAGTACTCGGTCACGAAAAGGGGGCCGCGAAAAGACTTTCACCCGATAAGCGTCCATTATTATCACTGCTACTTCGCATGGCGCAACTCCCCGCGGATGCCATCAGAAATACGACTCAACGAAGTAAACTGATAGGTGGCGGGGTCGGTGACATCTGGGAAGCATATTAAATGAGAAAGCTCCCCATCTTACTCTGTAAACGAGTAAGTACATCAATAATACATGAGAGCACGTGTTAGGCGCGTCAGGGGTGCAGGCCCACGGATGGATAATTGATGAGGGTTATGGTCAAAAAATGTTCACCCCCCCCTAACCCACATCCCCTAATAAATAATACGTTCCCAGCCCTCCATCCCTTCCCACCAACAAAGGAAAAAAAATAACACCTGCGTCAATTTGAATGAATAAATTCTACTACGCAGAAGGTGTAATATCGACCAATACGTGCGAATAAAGGTCCGCGATGACACATTTCCCCCTCACTCCCCTCACAGAGGGTTCAACGTGTGGATCAGCCCTCCAATTACTCGTCAAGATGAAGGTGGTCGAGGGCAAGCTGACCGATGGCATCTTCCGCGACCGCCGCTGTTATATCATTTATTCAGTAAATGCCGTCTCCACCGAACCGAGTGGGATTGCGCGGGATCTCAAAACGATTTACCCATACGAGAATACACATGCAGCTAGAAAGAGACTCTACTCGCTTCATCGGGCCACGGCAGACACGAGAGATGACCCAGGACGTATCATTATCCACGCGCCTCCCACAGGAAGCGTAAATCTCCCTCACCTGGTGGCCTGCGTGACTCAGTATGGTTGGGGCGAGGCCGTCGAGGGAAACGAGAAGGCGCGACAGGCAATCGCGACGTCGAAGGATTTGCCTTACGTGGAAGGACTCAAGATGGATACAAGCGTGAATCGACGTCAACACTTCCAGAATTGCCTGAAAAAGATTGCCCTGCTAGCCATGGCAAACGCTGAAGTAGAGCAAATTATTATCCCGGAAGGACTGGGATGTAGAGGTCGCTGCCAGGATGAGTGGAAGAATAATTACCTGCCTATGGTGGAAGGGCTGGCGCAGCGACTTCAACCTTTTGGAGTTGAAACTATTCTGGTGAGGAAGTCTGAATAACTATATCATGTAAATTTTAAAATAAAGTTGATGTGTGTTTGACAAATCGAGTATAAATGTATTCCTTAATTGGGGTGACCGTTATTATTTATTTTGATCATGGCGGGAGCAGCATATCAGACAGAAATAAATAGCCAGTGATTATGCTCGACGTCTTATTCATGACGTGACAACCATCATGACGAGAGCGTTCACACCTCCCACTCGAGCGGAATACGACTTGCTTTTTACGCAAAGCAAAGGTGGAGGTTTAGACGACATCCGGGTTTTTATTCCACCCCATTCAAGAAGAGGTGGCGGTCTATTTTCCGTTTTGAGTGGCTTTGCTAAAAGAGCAATTCCCTTTCTCATGCGCACTGTAGCACCCGAACCGCTCCAAATGGGAAAAGGTTTATTAACAGATGTTTTAGAAGGGAAGCGACTTCGCGAATCATTAAGAAATAGAGGTGTTGCAGCCGTGAAGGGTGTGGGGGAAAGGATAGTTCGAGGCGGACGAGTAATGAAAAAGAGGAAAGTTGGAGTCGGAAAAAAAAAAAAAAGAGAAAACCACCAACCAGGCAACTGAAAAGAAAGACTTGCTATAAAGCAGATATCTTCAATATTTAGCTTAGTCGCAAAGATGACTCATTACGGTCCGGATGTGCAGGGTGGAGCGACCTCCACCCCCCTGAGCAATTATCTGACGGCCGTGAGTGAGAACTTTCCGCGGGTGAATCGCTTGCATACCATCGAATCGTCAGTCGCTGCGAGGGGAAAGTTGGACGTATTACCCGTTAATTTAGATGCAAATGCTAATAATCATGCGGGGATCAACGATCCTTACATTGAATTTAGACTGCCTGGTATTCCAGGGCAATTTTTGGATCTATCAACGCTGTCTCTAGAATTGCGAGTTAGCGCGACGAAGGCAGACGGCGCGCCACTAGACGATGGCGATCACGTCGTTTTTAGTAATGGTTTGAATAATACGATGTTTAAGTCATGCGCTTGTTATTTTAACGAACAGCTTGTGGAGTCATCCTCTTTGTTCAACTATCACGCCTTCATTAAAGTGATTACAACAATCCCTCAGGATAAAATTGACTCTATCGGTCGCGTCGCCTTCTACCACCGCGATTATGATGGATCAAAAGGCATAATCAATAAATTTGATGAAGACTATTTCACGGGAGGGAATAAAGACGAGAAACAAATGATGAAAGATTGTAAAACGCACGGCATTTCGATGACTGCGCCTTTGTTTTCGGATATATCAAGTCTGGACGCTTATCTGCTTGACTCTGTTGATGTGAGAATTCGATTAGAATTGGCTAACAAAACATGGATTCTTAATTCACATCAAGATGCCAGCAGTTTCAAATTTAAGCTCAAGATGGCTAAGTTATGGGTTGACCGCGTCACGCCACATCCGCCCGCCTTAGAATCGTTAAATAACTCCTTGACTCGAAATCCAATGCAATACACTTTTAATAGAACGCTCAATAAAACGTATGTGTTAGCCGCCAATCAAACGTCTTTGATTGCCGAATTACCTTTCGCGCAAATCATACCTCAAAATTTGACCATGGCAATAGTTGATATGGACAGCTTACAAGGCGTAATTGATAAGAATGGTTTATATTTTCAACACGCCGATCTGTCACATGTACATATCACCGTGAACGGGGCGACCATTTATAACGTTCGCAGCTCTTTCCCGCATCACGCGTCAAAATTGTTTTACACGACCCTTGAGTCACTAGGATTGGACACGCGTAATTCCCTAACATTTGATGCATTCAATAAAGGTCGGACAGTATGTTTCTTTAACTTTGTGACGGAGGACGTGCACAATGCCATCCCTCTGGATAAATCAGGAAATCTAAGAATTAATCTGTCGTTTGCCAAGGGACGTAATCACAACCGCGTCATAATGTTTTTCGTCGACACTACTGGCGTCATAGAAATTGATCATTATCGTCACGTTCGCTGCATTGTCCGCGCATAAGCCGTCATGAATGCACGTGAAATACAGGCCGGTCTAGCAGGCATCTTGGGCGATCGAGTTTATTTTTTAGGCTGTCACGATCATCGCCATGTGACAGATCTGATAAATCTTGCCAGAAAACAGGTGAAGCCATGCGTTTTCATTCTAAATACATTGAGTGACTCAAAGACCATGGGCCACTGGATTACTGTTTATCTTAATTTTCAAAGTCAGACCATAGGCTATTACGATAGCTATAACTTGCATCCCAAATACAATTCCGCTGTCTTACATCATTTTATGCAAACTTGTCCACATATGAAAATTAGCACATTAAATTATCGACTTCAGGGGTTGAATTCCCTCGTGTGTGGCATTTATTGCATGTTCTTTTGCCTTCTACTGAGTTGGCATACATTAAAACGTGCAATGTGCATTATTCACGCCACCTTCAAAAAGCATCAATATCTATATAATGACAAAAAAATTACTCGTATGGCATACGTAATATTTCGTAATATGCCGCATTGCATGCCTACGTTTTGCCCAGCCGGCAGCCGGGCGAGATGTCGTAACATCTGTAAAGCGGTAATAAGGTAGATTGGGGGGTGGGGTGGGGGTGGGAAAGGGGGTCAATATGGGGTAATTGCTGACGGATAAGCGTCACTTCGCCATCACCTCTCAACCCAGTCGGACGTCGAAGCCTCATCTCCAAGAATGGAGCAAGCTAACAAACGTTTCATCTTGAGAACTGCGGGTGAGTACACCATTACCTTGCACGGCATCTGACATCTTCACCATTGTAAATTACATTAACGTTCTTTGCCAATGAATAAGAAGAGGGAGAGTGGGAGGGGAAATAAAAACTTTTCCATTGTTCTCATCGTTTTTTTTTTTTTTTTTTTTTTTTTTTTTGTCTGTTACAGAACGCATCTCTTTCCGCTTTGATATCTATCTGGGCGATGCTGGGGGTAAGCGAAGCCGTGCTGACCATGAGGATGTCAATGTGGAGAAAATGTCAGAACCTGCAAAGAAGAAATTGATCTTTAGTGATGACGACATGTCGCCACTGCCGGCCAGCCCACCTCCTGACGCACCATCAGGACAGGAGTCGCAACAGCAGCAGCCGACATCGCAGTCGATTCCGCCACCTCAGGAGTCGCTGATGCCACCTCCGACCGAAGCACAGCCGCAATGGTCAGATGAGTCGACAGTAGGCGGCAAAGAGGGTCAGGAGGTGAAGAAGAAGTCGCAGGAAAACAGAAAAAAAAAGAATATTCCCCCTAACACGCCAGAGGACGACAGCACACCAAAACTCCCCGTTGCTCCAGCCGCCCCTCGTAAGAAGCTGGTTCCTAGAGTTATTAAAACTACGCCCGTCATTGACAGCGATGACGATGATCTCTTCGCCTTCAATTCGCAAATGTTTTGAATGAAAGAGATGTATTTGCCCTAATAAGCAATGAGCTGTATTTGTCCTAATAAAAATAAAATGTTCCATCGACTCTGCATAACCTTTCTAATAATAATAATAATAATAATAATAATAATAATAATAATAATAAGGTGACCATCCGGCATAAGTATTACGTCAGCCACGCCGCTGGCGGTCGGTGAAAGTGGAAGAGGCCGCCACTCCGCCCTGACCGTCACAGACGCTTCCTCCAGGTAAAAACGATGGACAGGTAACGGAACCTCGTGAGGCTGTCGCGACGACCTTGACCATAGGGGATGTATTGAGATGTCGGAGGGAACGCGTGATGGCAAGTCTCGCCACCCAGACTGTCCAGGATCCGCGCGGGCAACTAGCGCGTGACGCCCACGTGGCGGCCCATTCTAAGCCCTCAACTTCCCGTTCCCGCCCAAAAAAAAAAAAAAAAAAAAAAAAAAAAAAAAAAAAAAAAAAAAAACCTGCGTGACTCCTGGCGGCGTAAGGCCGCATGGGACCTGGCGGACATCGCCTGCCACTTTCCTGACACGTGCGGTCCTCCCCCCCCCCCCAACCCCACCCCATTCCCTTCCACCCGACCTTGACCATCCAGCGGTGGCAACCTTGGAATGTACTGAGGTGTCGGAGGGAACACACAATGGTAACACTCAGTCATCCCACCCTCCAGGATTCACGTGAGTGAAAAGGCGACTTCCATGGCAACGCCGTCAGAGTCCCCCTAACCACGCGTGTGCGTGGACGACTTCCACGTCTGGCCGCCAGTCCACCCCCCCCCCGGGACCTCGTGGGCAGTCGCAACGACCTTGTCCATATGGGGGTGGAGGATGGTGAGGCGACTTCTATGGCAAGCGCCGTCAGAGTCCCCTAACCACGCGTGTGTGGCGGGCGGCTGCCACGTCTGGCCGCCAGTCCCCCCCCCCCCCACCTCCCCTCTCCCCCCTCCACCCCCTTTTCACTCAATTATTTTCCGCCCACCATCATTGATTCATTAGTCATTCCATCGTCGCCGAAGCATAAGGACGCACGCCCCCTCACCTCCTCTCCGTCAGTGTCGCCGTCACCGTCACCGTCTTATATGGCAAGCCATGACGGCCCCCCATGAAATGGGGGCCGTCATGGCTTGCCATATAAGGATGGGCGACCCCCATGGCAATTTCCCAACTACTTATGGGAAAAGAAATAAAACATTACCTAAAACGTGTGTTTTTAATGCTTTCAGCTTCTTAGGTACAAAAACGTATGTAAAACATCCATCATAGAGAAACAGAACAGCCTTACCAAAAACGTATGTTTCAAGTGTTTCCCAGCTTGTTAGTATCAAAACGCTAAAATGCTTGCAAAGCACGCTAATTTGGAGAACGGGACTATATTACCAAAAACGTGTCATATGGGTGTTTTTGACCATATTAGGCACAAAAAACGCTAAAAAAAAAAAGC
This sequence comes from Scylla paramamosain, assembly GCF_035594125.1. Lineage (NCBI taxonomy): Eukaryota > Metazoa > Arthropoda > Malacostraca > Decapoda > Portunidae > Scylla > Scylla paramamosain. The sequence goes on along the minus strand of NC_087158.1, from coordinate 5,831,685 downwards.
ATAGAAAACACTATACATGGGAAAACAAAACATTATCAAAATGTGTCTTAATTTTTTTTTTTTTTTTTTGAGCTTCTAATGCACCAAAACCCTAAAACGTTTGCAAAATACCCTTTATGGAGAAACAGAATAGCATAACCAATAACGGGTGTTTTGAGTATGCAGAATAGCATAACCAATAACGGGTGTTTTGAGTATGCATGCAAATCACATGATATTTAGAAATTAAACGATATTAACGAAAACAAGTATTATGAGCTTTTTTCAGCTTATGTGCCAAAATGCTAAAAATTGTGAATACCTGTTTGCATTAAGAAACAGAACAGCTTTGCCAAAAATGTGTATTATGAGTGTTTATCCCTATGTTACATACCAAATCGGCAAAACGCATATAAAGCATATATGAAGAAACAGGACGACATTATTAAAAACGTGAGTTTTAAGTGTTTTTCATCTTGTTATATAGCAAAACCAAAAACTGCATGCAAACCACACTGTTTGGGATAACGGAACATCACCACAAACGTGTCATTTGGATGTTTTTCAGTATATTTTTAATCTAAGCGCTAAAAAGTATGGAAAACACTCTATATAGACAAAGAAAACACTAATCACGTGTTTCAGTATTTTATTACCTAAGAAGCTCAAAAACACTTATAATATACGTTTTTGGTAATGTATTTCTGTTTTTCATATATGGTATTCTGTATAGATTGTCGTACCTAACATGAGGAAAACACCCATTTTTTTGGTTAATGTTTTTTTTTCTCCATATAGAGAAAAATCTCCATATAGAGATTCACGTGTTTTAGTGTTTTCGTACATAAGTGAAAAAACACTTATAATAATATTTTTTCTTAATAAATTTTAGTTTGTCAACGACCGTTAATTTGTGTGCATTTTGGCGTTTTCGTACCCAAGAAGCTCAAAAATACTCAAAACACACATTTTTGGTAATGTTCTATTTCACCATAAAGGATGTTTTGCACGCTTTTTAGAAATTTGGTACGTAAGAAGCTCAAAAACATTCGAAAGACACGTTTTCGATGTTATATATATATATATATATATATATATATATATATATATATATATATATATATATATATATATATATATATATATATATATATATATATATATATATATATATATATATATATTTTTTTTTATGGTTGGTTTCTAATATGCTCAAAACACTGAAATGACATGTTTCCGGTAATATAATTTCTTTACATCAAATAGTGTGCTGTCTGCATTTTGACGTTTTGGTGGCTAATGATCGGGAAAACACTAAAAAAAAAAAAACCTTTATAGTAATGTCCTCTTTCTCCATAAAGGGTGTTTTTGATGCGTTTTAGAGTTTTAGTACGAAAGAAACTGAAAAACACTCAAAAGACAAGTTTTTGTTAATATTGATTGTTTTTTCCTATACAGGTTGTCTTGCATGCACTTTGTTTTTTTTTTGTATCTAACAAGCTCAAAAACACTCAGTATATAAGTTTTTCGTAATGTTGATCTGTTTCTTTATGTATGGTGTTCACTATGCTTTTAGGCGTTTTGGTACCTATCATGGGGAAAAAACTCATAAAGTACGCTTTTGGTAATGTTGTTTTGTTTCTGCAAATATAGTATTATTTACGTGTTTTAGACTTTTGGTATCTATGAAGCTGAAAAAGACATAATACACCTTTATGTTAATATCGTTTCATTTACCTATATAGAGTAATTTGCATACATTTTGGCGTTTTATTACCTAACAAGCTAAAAAAAAATCTCTGAACATACGTTTTTGCTAATATTGTTTCGAACATCTTTTATCGTTTTGGTACGTAAGAAGCTCAAAAACACTCGATTTTGTTAAGGTTATCTCGTTTTCCCATATAGGGTGTTTTCCTTGCTTTGTAAGTGTTTTGCTGCCTAATATGCTCAAAACACCTAAATGACAAGTTTTTGATGTTTTGCTACTGGTTTTGTTAATGTTTTTTTTTTCCTCATATAAGGTAATATTCACGTGTTTTAGTGTTTTGGTACATAAAAAAAATAAAAACACTCATAATACACGTTTCTTTTATTATCATTTCGTTTCCTCAAATAGGGTCCTTTGCATGCAATATGGGGTTTATGGGGCAATATGGGTACCTAACAAGTTAAAAGACTGAGATAAGAATTTTTTGCTAAAGTTTCCCATGAATGTTTCTTTGCTCACATTTTAATGTTTTGTACTCTCAAAAACACAAAAAAAAAAAGGTTTTTGACAATATTGTTTTATTTTCTCATATAGAGCTATTTCCATGCTTTTTAGCTTTTTGTTGCCTAATTTGCTCGAAAATTTCCAAATGGCACGTTGCAGGTAACGTGCCATAACTCTTTTAGTTACTCCAGACAAGGTATTCTACATGCATTCTGTCGTTCTGGTACCTAACTTAAAAACACTTAAAACACACGTTTTTTTTTAATGTTCTATTTCTTTATAAAGTGCGTTTTCAATCTCTTTTAGAGTTTCGGTACGTACGAAGCTGAAAAAAACACTCAAAAGATATGTTTTGATAATATTTTTTTTTCTTCTTCTATAGGGTGCTTTGCATGTACTTTTCCGTTTTGATAACTAGCAAACTCAAAAATATTCATAATACATGTTTGTGATCATGTCCTTCTGTTTCTTCATATAGGGTGCTTTATATGTATTTTGGCGTTTTGATCCCTAACATGGGGAAAAGCACCCATAATACACGTTTTTCGTAATGATGTTCTGTTTCTTCATATAGAATGCTATTTACGTGTTTTAGCGTTTCGTTACATAAGAAGCTGAAAAACAGCGTTAATATCTTTTCTTTTCCTATCTGAAACTTTGCATGGATTTTGGCGATTAGTTATCTCACAAGCTCAAAAACACTCAAACACAAGTTTTTGTTTAGTTTAGTTATCGTTTTGTTACGTAAGAAGCTCAAAAGCACACAAAGGACACGATTTTGTGGAAGTTGTTTCATTTTCCTATATAGGGTATTTTCCATGTTTTTTTTTTTAGCGTTTTGGTGCCAAATACCCTAAAAAAAAAAAAAAAAACACCTCGATGACACGTTTTTGGAAATGTCGTTTCGTTACTTCATATAGGCGCTCTGCATGCATTTTAAAAACCACTCGACACATTTTTTAATATATATATATATATATATATATATATATATATATATATATATATATATATATATATATATATATATATATATATATATATATATATATATATATATATATATATATATATATATATATATATATATATATATATATATATATATATATATATATATATATATATATATATATATATATATATATATATATATATATATATATATATATATATATATATATATATATATATATATATATATATATATATATATATATATATATATACATATATATATATATATATTTTTTTTTTTACATACAGGATGCTTTGCATGCACTTTGGTGATTTAGCATCTAAGAAGCTCAAAAACATATAAAAGAGGTTTTTGCTAATGTTGTTCTGTTTTTAGATATAGTGTGTTATTGACGTTTTTTAGCGTTTTTTTTTTACCTAAGAAGCTGAAATTACTCATAATACTCTTTAAATATCCTTTATTATCCAATACCGTGATATTTCCATTGAATTTCACGTTTTTGTTTCTAACAAGCTGGAAAACGCTCAAATCACATTTTTTTTTTTTTGTAATGTATCCTCATAAGACGTGTTTTCCACGCGGTTTAGCGTTTTGGTACATAAGAATCTCAAAAACACTCAAAAAATATCTTTCTGGTAATGTTGCTCCGTGCTTTGCATGCATTTTGCAGTTTTGGTAGATAAGAAGCTCAAAAACACTCAATAAACACGTTTTATAGAATGTTTTCTGTTTCTCTATAAAAGAAGAAGCTGAAAAACACTAAAATACATGTTTTTGGTTATATTGTTTGCTTTTCCAATATAGAGCGTTTTTGTACATAAGATTTAAAAAAAAAACACTCAAAAAGAGTTGTTTTTGGTAATATCGTTCGGCTTCTAAAATGGTGATTTCATTCATTTTGCAGTTTTGATAGCTAAGAAGCTCAACAACACTCAATATGGTCTTTTTTTTTTGCATTTTTTTCCTTTTCCATGAAGGATTTTTTGTATGCACTTTTAGCGTTTTGGTAAATAACAAGCTCAAAACACTTATAATACACATTTTAGATAATGTTCTGATTTCTCTATGTAGGGTGTTTTGTATGCATTTTGGCGTTTTGGCACTTAACATAGTTATAATGTTGTTTTGTTTCTCCATATAGATTCCTATTCATATGTTTTAGCGTTTTGGTACATAAGAAGCTAAAAAAAAAAAAACGCTCATAATACACGTTTCTGTTAATATTGTTTCCTTTAGACATATCAAATCATTCATTTTGGCGTTTTAATACCTAAACCTAACAATCTGGAAAACACACATATCATACGTTTTTGGTAATGTTGTTCATTTTCTCTCTAAAGGGTATTTAACACGTGTTTTAGCGTTCTGGTAGGTAAGAAGCTTAAAAAAAAAAACACACAAAATACACAGTTTTGATATTTTATAGTGAATTTTTTTCTTCCTTTTTACCGTTTGGTGCCTAATATCCTCAAAAAACACCCTTTCTTTTGTCGTCTTCTAACCCCGGATAGGGTGATTTGTATATATTTTGGAGGGTTGTTAACTACTGAAAAGATGCTTTTGGTATTGTTGTTTGCTATTCACATATAGGGCAATTTGCGTGCATTTTGGCGTTTTGGTACCTAACAATCTTAATAACAATTCATAATACATCATTTTAGTAAACTTTTTGTTTTTTTTTGTCATATAGGGTGCTTGTCTGCATTTGACGTTTTAGTACGTAACATGGAGAAAACACTGATAATACACGTTTCTGGTAATGTTGTTCTATTTTTCCATATAGAGAGTGATTCACGTAATTTAGTGTTTTGGTATCAATAATGTTGAAAAACACTTATAACACACGTATTTTGTTAATATCGTTTCGTTTCCCAGTAACGGATACTTTGGATGCATTTTGGCGTTTGTTACCTAAATAGCTCAAAAACACTCAAAACACACGTTTTTCTTAATATAGTTTTGTTTCACCTTAAAGGGTGTTTTACATATTTTTCAGCGTTTTGGTACGTAAGAAGCTTAAGATTTCTTAAAAGACACGTTGTTGATAATGTTACTGAAAACGTGTCTTCTCAGTGTTTTACGTAGAAAAACGTTAAAACTGATGAAAAACAACCAATATCAAGAAGGAGAAAAACATCACCAAAAATGTATATTTTGAGTTTTTTTGAGCTTGTTACCTACAAAAAAACGCAAAAATTGATACAAAGCACTCTATATTGGGAAACAAAGGGACATTGCGAGAAAAGTGTATAATGAATGTTTTATAGTTCAGAAAAAAAAAAAACAAGGCAAAAAACGCAAAAACTCGTGTATATGGAGAAGTTTCCTAGATACCAAAATGCTGAAACTCATGAATAACACTCTTAACTGAGAAACAGAACAACCTTACTAAATGCTTGTCAAAAACACCAAGAGGCAAGTTCTTCGTAAAAGTTGTTTTTATTCCCATGTAATGTGATTGCCCTGCTTTTAAGTGCTTTATTGCCTAACACGCTCAAAAACAAAAAAAAAAGATATTTTTCTGGTAATGTCATTTTTTTTTCCCACATAAAGCTAGTTTCGCATGGAATTTGGGGTTTTGGTAACTAAGAATGTAAAAAATCACTCGAAATACACGCATTTAGTAAGGTTGCTCTGTTTCTTGATTAATAGTGTTATTCATGAGTTTCAGCATTTTGGTATCTTAGAAACCTCCACACAGACGAGTTTTTGCGTTTTTTGCCTTGTGATTCTGGTGAAACTATAAAATACCCATTATACACGTTTCTCGTTATGTCTTTTTTCCTAATATACAGTGCTTTGCATCCTTTTTTGCGTTTTTTTTTTATGTAACAAGCTCAAAAACACACAAAATATACTTTTCTGGTAATGTTATTCTATTTTTTTTCATATTGGTTGGTTTGCATCCGTTTTAGCGTTTTTCTACGTAAATCTTTTAAAAGTCACGTTTTTAGTAATATTGTTTTGGATTTCCATATAGAGTGACTTTCATATTATCTATCGTTTTGGTGCCTAACATGCGGAAAAACACTGAAAAAAAAACAGGTTTCTTGTAAAGTCCTTAAATTTTCCCAAATAGGTGGCTTTGCATACACTTTATGGTTTGGTACATAACTCTGAAAAAAAAGTAAAATTAACTTTTTCGATAATGTTCTTTTTTCACATAATTTCCCTGAATTTTGGCAGAATTTTGGCATCTTGGTACCTATGAACATCAATAACAAAAAAATAATGCTTTTTTTATTATTTATTTATTTATTTTTTCTCTATAAAGTGTTATTTGTAGGTTTTAACGTTTTGGTACTTAACTTAAAAACATTCATAATACACATTTCTCGTAATGTAATATGATTGCCCTGCTTTTTAGTGCTTTATTGCCTAACAGGATCAAAAACACTCAAAACACACTTCTGTTAATGTCATTTTTTTTTCCCATATAAAGCTAGTTTCGCATGCTAATTGGGGTTTTGCTAAGAATGTGAAAAAAAAAACACTCAAAATACACACATTTGGTAAGGTAGTTCTGTTTCTCAATTAAGATTGTTATTCATGAGTTTCAGCATTTTGGTATCTAAGAAACTTCTCTATATACACGAGTTTTTTAGTTTTTTGCCTTGTGGTTCATGTGAACCACAATTTCTTTTACCCGAAAATAATAAGACTCTCATTATACACGTTTCTCGTAATGTCCTTTTCTTTCCCAATAGGGAGTGCTTTGCATCTACTTTTCGCGTTTTTTGTAGGTAACAAGCTCAAAAACACTTTTTTGGTAATGTTATTCTATTTCTTCATATTGGTTGGTTTGCATCCGTTTTAGCGTTTTTCTACGTAAAACACCGAAAAGACACGTTTTCAGTAATTTTGTTTTCGATTCCCAAAGAATATCGACAGAATTTTGACATCTAAGAACCTATAAAGATGAAAAAAAAAAAAATATATTATTTTTTTTCTCTATAAAGAGTGTTATTTGTGGGTTGTAGCTTTTTTGGTACTTAAGGAACTTAAAAACACTCATAATACACGTTTCTCGTAATGTCCTTCCATTTCCCAAACATAAGGTTCTTTGCATGTATTTAAGCGTTTTTATAAATAACATGATCAAAAACACAGAAAATGCATGTTTTTTGGTAATGTTACTCTGTTTCTCCATAAAGGGTGTTTTGCATGCGTTTTAACGTTTTGGTATGTAAGGAGTTAAAAAAAAAACAGTTGAAGGCAAGTTCTTCGTAAAAGTTGGTTTTATTCCCATGTAATGTGATTGTTCTGCTTTTTAGTGCTTTGTTGCATATACACTCAAATACACTCAAAAGACACTTTTCTGGTAATATAATTTTTTTCCCCACATAAAGCTAGTTTTGCATGTATTTTCGGATTGTCGTAACTAAAAATGTGAAAAACACTCAAAATACACACATTTGGTAAGGTAGTTCTGTTTCTCAATTAAAAGTGTTATTCCTGCCTTTCAGCATTTTCGTATGTAAGAAACATCTCTATATACACGAGTTTTTGCGTTTTTTGCCTTGTGGTTCGTGTGAAACTATAAAACAATCATTATACACGTTACTCTAAATGTCCTTTTCCTTTCCAATATAGAGTGCTTTTACATCCTTTTTCGCGTGTTTTGTAAGTAAAAAGCTCAAAAACACTTTTTGGTAATGTTATTCTATTTCTTCATATTCGTTGCTTTGCCTCCAATTTAGCGTTTTTTCTACGTAAAACACTGCAATGATACGTTTTCAGTTATTTTGTTATTGACTAACTTCCTTATTATTTATCGGTTTGATGCCTAACATGCTGAAAAACACTGAAAAGACAGGTTTCTGATGAAGTCATTTAATTTCCTCATATAGGTGGCTTTGCATGCACTTTAGGGTTTGGTAAATAACAATCCGAAAAAACGCTATAATTAACTTTTTTGATAATGTTCTTTTTTCCACATAAATTCTCTGAATTTTGGCAGAATTTTGGCATCTCGGTACTTATGAAAATCAATAAAAAAAAAAAGCTATTTTTTTTATTTATTTATATATTTATTTTTTCTCTTTAAAGAGTGTTATTTGTGGGTTTTAACGTTTTGGTATTTAAGGAACTTAAAAACAGTCATAATACACGTTTCTCGTAATGTCCTTTCGTTTATCAATGATAGGGTTCTTTGCATGTACTTAAGCGTTTTTATAGGTAACATGATCAAAAACACTTAAAACACATATTTTTTGTAATGTTTTTCTGCTTCTCCATAAAGGAGTGTTTTGCATGCGTTTAAGCTTTTTGGTATGTAAAGAGCTCAAAAACACACATAATAACAAGTTCTTGGTCGAAGTTAGTTTTATTCCCATGTAATGTGATTGCCCTGCTTTTTAGTGCTCTATTGCCTAACACGCTCAAAAACACTCAAAAGACACTTCTGGTAATGTCATTTTTCTCCCACATAAAGCTAGTTTCGCATGCTTTTTGGGATTTTGCTAATAATGTGAAAAACACTGAAAATATACGCTTTTGGTAAGGTTGTTCTGTTTCTCAATTAAGATTGTTATTCATGAGTTTCAGCATTTTGGTATCTAATCAACTTCTTTATATACACGAGTTTTTGCGTTTTTTGCTTTGTGGTTCTTGTGAACCACAAGTCTTTTGCTCGAAAAATAATAAGACACTCATTATACACGTTTCTCATAATGTCCTTTTGTTTCCCAATAGGAAGTGCTTTGCATCCATTTTCACCTTTTTTGTAGGTAACAAGCTCAAAAACACTCAAAATATACCTTTTTGGTAATGTTATTCTTTTCTTTTTTTCATATCGGTTGGTTTGCATCCGTTTACCGTTTTTCTACGTAAAACACCGAAAAGACACGTTTTCAGTAATTTTGTTTTGGATTCCCATATAGAATGACTTCCATGTTATTTATCGTTTTGGTGCCTAACATGCTGAAAAACACTCATAAGACAGTTTTCTGGCAAAGACGTTTGATTTCCCCATATAGGTGGTTTTGCAGGCACTTTAGGGTTTGCTACATAACAGTCGAAAAAAAAGCTATAATTAACTTTTTTGATAATGTTCTTATTTCACAAAATTTCATGAATTTTGCCCGAATTTTGGCATCTCGGTACCTGTGAAGAAGAACAAGAAAGAAAAAAAATTCTTATTTTTTTATTTATTTATTTATTTTTTCTTAATAGAGTTATTTGTGGCTTTTAGCTTTTTGGTACTTAATGAATTTAAAAACATTCATAATACACGTTTCTCGTAATGTCTTTTCGTTTTTCACAAATAGGGTTCTTAGCATGTTTTAAGCGTTTTATTGGTAATATGATCAAAAACACTCAAAATACATGTTTTTGGTAATGTTATTCTGTTTCTCCATAAAGTGTGTTTTGCATGCGTTTTAGCGTTTTGGTATATAAGGAGCTCAAAAACACTTAAAGGCAAGTTATTGGTAAAAATTGGTTTTATTCGAATTTAATGTGATTCCCCTGCTTTTTAGTGCTTTATATCCTATCACGCTCAAAAACACTCAAAAGACACTTTTCTGGGAATGTCATTTTTTCCCACATAAATCTGGTTTCACATGCAATTTGGAGTTTTGGTAACTAAGAATGTGAAAAGCTCTCAAAATACACGCATTTAGTAAGGTTGTTCTGTTTCTCAATTAAGAGTGTTATTCATGAGTTTCAGCATTTTGGTATCTAAGAAAAGTTATCCATATATTTTTTGCGTTTTTTGCCTTGTTCTTCTTGTGAAACCATAAAACACTCATTATACACGTTTCTCGTAATGTCCTTTTGTTTCCCAATATAGAGTCCTTTGCAATTTAAGGTTTTGGTAACTAAGATTGTGAAAACACCCAAAATTCACTCATTTGGTAAGCTTGTTCTTTTTTTTATTTTCCGTAAAATTTAGTTTTATTCCAATGTAATGTGATTGTTCAGCTTTTTAGTGCTTTGTTGCATATAACGCTCAAAAACACTCAAAAGACACTTTTTTTGTAATGTCATTTATTTCCCACATAAAGCTAGTTTCGCATGTAATTTGGGATTTTCGTAACTAAGAATGTGAAAAACACTCAAAATACACACATTTTGTAAGGTAATTCTGTTTCTCAATTAAAAGTGTTATTCATGAGTTTCATCATTTTGGTATCTAAGAAACTTCTCTAGGTACACGAGTTTTTGCGTTTTTTGCCTTTTGGTTCTTGTGGAATTATAAAACACTCATTATACACGTTTCTCGGAATGTCCTTTTGTTTTGCAATACTTTCCATCCATTTTTGCATTTTTTTTTTAGGCAACAAGCTCAAAAACATTCAAAATATACATTTTTGATAATGTTATTCTATTTCTTCATATTGGTTGGTTTGCATCCTTTTTAGCGTTTTTCTACGTAAAACGAGGAAAAGACACGTTTTCAGTAATTTTGTTTTGGATTCCCATATTTAGTGACTTCCATATTATTATCGTTTTGGTGCCTAACATACTGAAAAAACACTCAAAAGTAAGGTTTCTCGTAAAGTCGTTTAATTTCCTCATGCAGGTGGCTTTGCATTCACTTTAGAGTTTGGTACATAACATTCCAAAAAAAAAGCTAAAATTAACTTTTTTGATAATATTCTTTTATCACATAATTGGCCAGAATTTTCCCAGAATTTTGGCATCTCGGTAACTTTGAAGATGAATAAAAAAAAAAAAATTTGCCGTTTTTTTATATATATATTTTTTTCTTTATAAAGAGTGTTATTTGTGGGTTTTAGTTTTTTGGTTCTTAAGGAACTTAAAAACACTTATAATTGGAGAACACTCCATTTGGGAAAAGAAAACATTATTAAAAATGTGTCTTTTGAAACTTTTTTGAGTTTCTTACGTACCAAACGTGCTAAAACGCATGGATAACACCATTTATGAAGAAACAGAACAGCATTATCAAAAACGTGTGTATTGAAAGTTTTGAGCCATTTAGGTACGAGAACGCCAAAATAAATGCAATACATACTGAGAAACGAAACGATATTACATAAATATGTATTATAAGTGTTTTTGAACTTCATAGGTAAGAAAATGCTAAAACACGTGAATAGCACAATATATGGAAAAACAGAACAATATTACCAATAACGTGTATTATGAATATTTTTGAGTTTGTAAGGTACCAAAACGGTAAAGTTCATGCAAAGCACCCTATATGAAGAAATAAAACAACATTACCAAAAATGTGTATTAACAATAATTTTGATCTTGTTAGGTATCAAAATGCTGAAGTGCATGCGGAGCATCCTGTATGGGAAAAGCAAACATTACAAAAAATTTGTTTTGAGTATCTCTCAGCTTCGTACTTACCAAAACACTGAAACGCATACAAAACACTCTTCATGGAGAAACAGAAAAAAACATTAGCAAAAAAGTGTACTTTGAGATTTTTTAGAGCATGTTAGGTAACAAAACACCAAAATCCATGAAAATCACCGGACATTGGTAAACAAAAGGATATTAACAGAAACTTCTATTATTACGTATCTTATAAGTGTTTTTTTTTTCCTTTTTAGCTTCTTACGTACCAAAACGCTAAAACGCATGGAAAACACCCTTTATAGAGAATCAGAACATGATCAAAAACATGTGTTTCGAGTTTTTTCTTGCTTGGTATTTACCAAAACTCCAAAATGCTTGCAAAACACCCTATTTGGGGTAACGAAAGGATTTTACCAGAAACGTGTCATTAGGGTGTTTTTGAGCGTATTAGGCAACAAAACGCAGAATAGTATATAAAACACTATTTTGGAAAAAGAAAACATTAAAATAAACGTGACTTTTGAGTATTTTTCAGCTTCTTACGAGTACGTACCAAAACAATAAAACGCGGGCAAAATATCCTTTATGGGGAAACTTTACCCATAACATAAGTGTTTTCCAGCTTAATAGGTACCAAAACGCAAAAATGCATGCAAATGTCCCGATATGGGGAAACAAAACGATATTAACAGAATTTTGTTTTATGAGTATTTTCCACCTTCTTAGGTAACAAACCGATAAAACATATGAATAGTAATCTGTATGGAGAAATAGAAAAACACTAAGAAAAACGTGTTATTTTCTTAGGTACGAAAACGCAACTGTTCATGCAAGGCATTTTATATGGGAAAAGAGAACAGCATTTCTAAAATAGTGTCTTTTCAGTGTTTTTATATGCAAAGCACCTTATATGTAAAAAAAAATAAATAAATAAATAAATAAATATAAACATGTTTTTGAATGTTTTTTGTTTTGTTTTTATCATACGTACTAAAGCGCTAAAACGCTTTAAAAACATCCTTTATGAGAATTTTTTTTTTTTACAAAAGCGTGTACTTTAAGATTTTTCAGCTTATTAAATAACAAAACGTTAATATGCATGCAAACCACTCTATTTGGGTAACAACGTGTAATTGAAGTGTTTTTGAGCGTATTAACCATCAAACGCTAAAATGCATTAATGCAACATTAGCAAAAAAAGTGTGTTTTAATTGTTTTGAGGTTCTTAGATAACAAAACGCCAAAATCCATGCAAAGGGCCCGATTTGGGGAAACGAAACGATTCTAACAGAAATGTGTATTATGATACCAAAACCCCAAAACACTCTATATGGGGAAGCAGCATTACATAAAACGTGTATTATGAGAGTTTTCCAGTTATTCCAAAACGCCAAAATGCAAACAATGCACCCTATAAAAAGAATTACAACAACTTTACCAAAAACGTATATTATAAGTGTTTTCGAATTTCTTAGGTACCAAAACGTCAAAGTGCATGCAAAGCATCCTATATGGGAAAAGAAATAAAACATTACCTAAAACGTGTGTTTTTAATGCTTTCAGCTTCTTAGGTACAAAAACGTATGTAAAACATCCATCATAGAGAAACAGAACAGCCTTACCAAAAACGTATGTTTCAAGTGTTTCCCAGCTTGTAAGGATCAAAACGCTAAAATGCTTGCAAAGCACGCTAATTTGGAGAACGACACTATATTACCAAAAACGTGTCATATGGGTGTTTTTGACCATATTAGGCACAAAAAACGCTAAAAAAAAAAAAAACATAGAAAACACTATACATGGGAAAACAAAACATTATCAAAATGTGTCTTAATTTTTTTTTTTTTTTTTTGAGCTTCTAATGCACCAAAACCCTAAAACGTTTGCAAAATACCCTTTATGGAGAAACAGAATAGCATAACCAATAACGGGTGTTTTGAGTATGCATGCAAAAATGCATGCAAATCACATGATATTTAGAAATTAAACGATATTAACGAAAACAAGTATTATGAGCTTTTTTCAGCTTATGTGCCAAAATGCTAAAAATTGTGAATACCTGTCTGCATTAAGAAACAGAACAACTTTGCCAAAAATGTGTATTATGAGTGTTTATCCCTATGTTACATACCAAATCGGCAAAACGCATATAAAGCATATATGAAGAAACAGGACGACATTATTAAAAACGTGTGTTTTAAGTGTTTTTCATCTTGTTATATAGCAAAACCAAAAACTGCATGCAAACCACCCTGTTTGGGATAACGGAACATCACCACAAACGTGTCATTTGGATGTTTTTCAGTATATTTTTAATCTAAGCGCTAAAAAGTATGGAAAACACTCTATATGGACAAAAAAAAAAACACTAATCACGTGTTTCAGTATTTTATTACCTAAGAAGCTCAAAAACGCTTATAATATACGTTTTTGGTAATGTATTTCTGTTTTTCATATATGGTATTCTGTATAGATTGTCGTACCTAACATGAGGAAAACACCCATTTTTTTGGTTAATTTTTTTTTTCTCCATATAGAGAAAAATCTCCATATAGAGATTCACGTGTTTTAGTGTTTTCGTACATAAGTTAAAAACACTTATAATAATATTTTTTCTTAATAACTTTTAGTTTGTCAATGACCGTTAATTTGTGTGCATTTTGGCGTTTTCGTACCCAAGAAGCTCAAAAAGACTCAAAACACATATTTTTGGTAATGTTCTATTTCACCATAAAGGATGTTTTGCACGCTTTTTAGAAATTTGGTACGTAAGAAGCTCAAAAACATTCGAAAGACACGTTTTCGATGTTATATATATATATATATATATATATATATATATATATATATATATATATATATATATATATATATATATATATATATATATATATATATATATATATATATATATATATATATATATATATATATATATATATATATATATATATATATATATATATATATATATATATATAATTTTTTTTTTTTTATGGTTGGTTTCTAATATGCTCAAAACACTGAAATGACATGTTTCCGGTAATATAATTTCTTTACATCAAATAGTGTGCTGTCTGGATTTTGACGTTTTGGTGGCTAATGATCGGGAAAACTCTAAAAAAAAAAGCGTTTATAGTAATGTCCTCTTTCTCCATAAAGGGTGTTTTTCATGCGTTTTAGAGTTTTAGCACGTAAGAAACTGAAAAACACTCAAAAGACAAGTTTTTGTTAATATTGATTGTTTTTTCCTATACAGGTTGTCTTGCATGCACTTTGTTTTTTTTTTGTATCTAACAAGCTCAAAAACACTCAGTATATAAGTTTTTCGTAATGTTGGTCTGTTTCTTTATGTATGGTGTTCACTATGCTTTTAGGCGTTTTGGTACCTATCATGGGGAAAAAACTCATAAAGTACGCTTTTGGTAATGTTGTTTTGTTTCTGCAAATATAGTATTATTTACGTGTTTTAGACTTTTGGTATCTATGAAGCTGAAAAAGACATAATACACCTTTATGTTAATATCGTTTCATTTACCTATATAGAGTAATTTGCATACATTTTGGCGTTTTATTACCTAACAAGCTAAAAAAAAATCTCTGAACATACGTTTTTGCTAATATTGTTTCGAACATCTTTTATCGTTTTGGTACGTAAGAAGCTCAAAAACACTCGATTTTGTTAAGGTTATCTCGTTTTCCCATATAGGGTGTTTTCCTTGCTTTGTAAGTGTTTTGCTGCCTAATATGCTCAAAACACCTAAATGACAAGTTTTTGATGTTTTGCTACTGGTTTTGTTAATGTTTTTTTTTTTCCTCATATAAAGTAATATTCACGTGTTTTAGTGTTTTGGTACATAAAAAAAAAATAAAAACACTCATAATACACGTTTCTTTTAATATCATTTCGTTTCCTCAAATAGGATCCTTTGCATGCAATATGGGGTTTAAGGGGCAATATGGGTACCTAACAAGTTAAAAGACTGAGATAAGAATTTTTTGCTAAAGTTTCCCATGAATGTTTCTTTGCTCACATTTTAATGTTTTGTACTCTCAAAAACACTAAAAAAAAGGTTTTTGACAATATTGTTTTATTTTCTCATATAGAGCTATTTCCATGCTTTTTAGCTTTTTGTTGCCTAATTTGCTCGAAAATTTCCAAATGGCACGTTGCAGGTAACGTGCCATAACTCTTTTAGTTACTCCAGACAAGGTATTCTACATGCATTCTGTCGTTCTGGTACCTATCTTAAAAACACTTAAAACACACGTTTTTTTTAATGTTCTATTTCTTTATAAAGTGCGTTTTCAATCTCGTTAGAGTTTCGGTACGTACGAAGCTGAAAAACACTCAAAAGATATGTTTTGGTAATATTTTTTTTTTCTTCTTCTCTAGGGTGCTTTGCATGTACTTTTCCGTTTTGATAACTAGCAAACTCAAAAATATTCATAATACATGTTTGTGATCATGTCCTTCTGTTTCTTCATATAGGGTGCTTTATATGTATTTTGGCGTTTTGGTCCCTAACATGGGGAAAAGCACCCATAATTCACGTTTATCGTAATGATGTTCTGTTTCTTCATATAGAATGCTATTTACGTGTTTTAGCGTTTCGTTACATAAGAAGCTGAAAAACAGCGTTAATATCTTTTCTTTTCCCCATATCTGAAACTTTGCATGCATTTTGGCGATTAGTTATCTAACAAGCTCAAAAACACTCAAACACAAGTTTTTGTTTAGTTTAGTTATCGTTTTGTTACGTAAGAAGAAAAGATATGTTTTGGTAATATTTTTTTTTTCTTCTTCTCTAGGGTGCTTTGCATGTACTTTTCCGTTTTGATAACTAGCAAACTCAAAAATATTCATAATACATGTTTGTGATCATGTCCTTCTGTTTCTTCATATAGGGTGCTTTATATGTATTTTGGCGTTTTGGTCCCTAACATGGGGAAAAGCACCCATAATACACGTTTTTCGTAATGATGTTCTGTTTCTTCATATAGAATACTATTTACGTGTTTTAGCGTTTCGTTACATAAGAAGCTGAAAAACAGCGTTAATATCTTTTCTTTTCCCCATATCTGAAACTTTGCATGCATTTTGGCGATTAGTTATCTAACAAGCTCAAAAACACTCAAACACAAGTTTTTGTTTAGTTTAGTTATCGTTTTGTTACGTAAGAAGCTCAAAAGCACACAGAGGACACAATTTTGTTGAAGTTGTTTCATTTTCCTATATAGGGTATTTGTCATGTTTTTTTTTTTTTTTTTTTAGCGTTTTGGTGCCTAATACCCTAAAAAAAACACCTAAATGACACGTTTTTGGAAATGTCATATAGGCGCTCTGCATGCATTTTGGCGTTTTACTACTTATTACGCTGATAACTCAAAATACACATTATTGATTTTTTTTTTTCTCCACAAACAATGTTTTCCATGCGTTTTACCGTTTTAGTACGTAAGCTGAAAAACACTCGACACATTTTTATTAATATATATATATATATATATATATATATATATATATATATATATATATATATATATATATATATATATATATATATATATATATATATATATATATATATATATATATATATATATATATATATATATATATATATATATATATATATATATATATATATATATATATATATATATATATATATATATATATATATATATATTTTTTTTTTTTTTTTTACATACAGTGTGCTTTACATGCACTTTGGTGATTTAGAACTTAAGAAACTCAAAAACATATAAAAGACGTTTTTGGTAATGTTCTTCTGTTTTTAGATATAGTGTGTTGTTAACGTTTTTTTAGCGCTTTTTTTTAAACTTAAGAAGCTGAAAATACTCATAATACTCTTTAAATATCCTTTATTATCCAATACCGTGATATTTCCATTGAATTTCACGTTTTGGTTTCTAACATGCTGGAAAACGCTCAAATCACACTTTTTTTTTTTTGTAATGTATCCCCATAAAACGTGTTTTCCACGCGGTTTAGCGTTTTGGTACATAAGAAGCTCAAAAACACTCAAAAAATATCTTTCTGGTAATGTCGCTCCGTGCTTTGCATGCATTTTGCAGTTTTGGTAGATAAGAAGCTCAAAAACACTCAATAAACACGTTTTATAGAATGTTTTTCTGTTTCTCTATAAAGGAAGAAGCTGAAAAAACACTAAAAATACATGTTTTTGGCTATATTGTTTGCTTTTCCAATTTAGAGCGTTTTTGTACATAAGATTTTCAAAAACACTCAAAAAGAGTTGTTTTTGTTAATCTCTTGCGGCTACTAAAATGATAATTTCATTCATATTGCAGTTTTGATAGCTAAGAAGCTCAACAACACTCAATATGTTCTTTTTTTTGCATTTTTTTTCTTTCTCCATAAAGGATTTTTTGTATGCACTTTTAGCGTTTTGGTAAATAACAAGCTCAAAACACTTATATCGTTTTAGATAATGTTCTGATTTCTCTATGTAGGGTGTTTTGTATGCATTTTGGCGTTTTGGCACTTAACATAGTTATAATGTTGTTTTGTTTCTCCATATAGGTTCCTATTCATGTGTTTTAGCGTTTTGGTACATAAGAAGCTAAAAAAAATGTTCATAATACACGTTTCTGTTAATATTGTTTCCTTTAGACATATCAAATAATTAATTATGGCGTTTTAATACCTAAACCTAACAATCTGGAAAACACACAAATCATACGTTTTTGGTAATGTTGTTGATTTTCTCTTTAAAGGGTATTTAACACGTGTTTTAGCGTTTTGGTACGTAAGAAGCTTAAAAAAAAAAAAACACAAAATACACAGTTTTGATATTTTATAGTGAATGTTTTTCTTCCTTTTTACCGTTTGGTGCCTAATATCCTCAAAAAAAAACACCCTTTTGACACGTTTCTGGGAATGTCGTGTTCTAACCCCGGATAGGGTGATTTGTATACATTTTGGAGGGTTGTTACATAATAAGCTGGAACTACTGAAAAGATGCTTTTGGTATTGTTGTTTGCTATTCACATATAGGGTAATTTGCGTGCATTTTGGCGTTTTGGTACCTAACAATCTTAATAACACTCATAATACACCATTTTAGTAATATTTTTTTTTTTTTGTCATATGGGGTGCTTGTCTGCATTTGACGTTTTAGTACGTAACATGGCGAAAACACTCATAATACACGTTTTTGGTAATGTTGTTCTATTTTTCCATATAGAGAGCGATTCACGTAATTTAGTGTTTTGGTATTAATAATGTTGAAAAACACTTATAACACACGTTTCTGTTAATATCGTTTCGTTTCCCAGTAACGGATACTTTGGATGCATTTTGGCGTTTGTTACCTAAATAGCTCAAAAGCACTCAAAACACACGTTTTTCTTAATATAGTTTTGTTTCACCTTAAAGGGTGTTTTACATATGTTTTAGCGTTTTGGTACGTAAGAAGCTTAATATATCTTAAAAGACACGTTGTTGATAATATTGCTTTGTTTCCCTCTGCTTTCTAGCGTTTTCGTGCCTAATATGCTCAAATCACACAAATTACACGTTTCTGGTGATGTCGATTCGCTACCCAAATAGGGTACTTTGCATGCATTTTCACGTTTTGGTACCCAACAAGTTGGAAAACTATGAAAAGACAAATTCTCGTTTATGTACTTGTTTCTCCATGAACAACGTTTTGTATGCGTTTCCGCGTTTTGGTACTAAGAAGCTGAAAAACGTTCAAAAGACACGTTTTTGTTATTGTTATTTGTTTTTGCCTTATTGGGAGTTTGCATGCACTTTAGCGTTTTGGTAAAAACACTTATAATACAGGTTTTTGTAATATCATTCTGTTTCTTCTTATAGGGTGCTTTATATGCATTTTAGCATTTTGGTACCTAACATTGAGAAAAGCACTCATAATAAAAGTTTTTAATGATGCTGTTCTGTTTCTCAATATAGTGATATTCACGTGTTTTTAGCGTTTTGGTACAGAAGAAGTTAAAAAAACAATTATAACACACGTTTCTGTTAATATCGTTTCGTTTCCCCATATCGGGTGATTATCATGGACTTTGGTGCTTTGTTACCTTACAAGCTCAAAAACAATGAAGAAACACATTTTTTGGTAATGTTGTTCTGTTTCTCTATAAACAGTGTTACACTGTTTTAGACTTTTGGTAAGGAAGAAGCTCAAAAACACTCAAAAGACGTGTTTTTGATAATGTTTTATTTTCCCATATAGAGTGTTTTCAATGTTTTTATATATTTTTTTTTTTTTGTGGCTAATATGCTAAAAAAAAAAAAAACACAGAAATGACACATCTCTGGGAATGCCGTTTCGTTAACTCAAATAGGATGCTTTGCATGTGTTTTGATATTTTGGTACCCAGCATGCTGGAAAAAAAAAGAAAAAAAAAAAAAAAAACGTTTTTGGCAACGTTGCTCTGTTTCTCCATAAAGAGCGTTTCGCATGTTTGAACTTTTTGGTATGTTACGAGCTTAAAAAAAAAAAAAAACATAACGCACGTTTTTGTATCCAAAATGCATATAACGCAATCTGTATGAGTGCTTTGTATGCATTTTGGAGTTTTGGTACCTAAACACAAAGAAAAACACTCACAGTAGGTTTTTGGTAATGTTATTCTGTTTCTCCATATATACAAATATTCGCGCGTTTTACCGTTTTGGTACATAAGAAGATAAACCCTCAAAATACAAACGATGATAATGTTATTTTGTCTTCCTATGTAAAGTATTTTTCATGTGTTTTAGAGTTTTGGTGCTTAATATGCTCAAAAACCTTAAAATGGCACGTTTTCTGTTAATGTCGTTCTAGTATCTAACCAGCTGGAAAATATTAAACACACACGTTTTCAGTAATGTTGTTAGGTTTCTCAATAAGAGGTTTTTTTTTGCAATGCTGTTTGCTTTTCTCAAAGAGAGTGCTTTGCATGCAAATTATCGTTTTGGTAAATAACAAGCTCAAAAAAACACTCTTAATAGACTTTTCTGTTAATATCGTTTTATTTCAAAATATCGGGTAATTTGCATGCATTTTGGCGTTTTGGTACTTTTCAAGCTCAAAAACACTCAAAACACCCGTTTTTGGTAATGTTCTGTTCCTCCATAAAGATTGTTTTAGAGCGTTTTAGCGATTTGGTACGTAATAAGCTCAAAAACACGCAAAAGAAACGTTTTTTATAATGTTTTATTTTGCCATGTATAGTGTTTTCCATTCTTATCAGCGTTTTGATGTAAAAAAAAAAAAAACACCTAAATGACACGTTTCTGGTAAAATTGTTTTATTACCCCAAATAGGATATTTTGCATGCATTTTGTCATCTTTGTACCTAACAAGATGGAAAACACACAAGTTCGCAATGTTGTTATACTTTCCCATGAATGGCGTTTTGCATGCATTTTAAAGTTTTAGTACGTAAGCAGAAAAAAAAAAGATCAAAAGAATGTTCTTTATTTTTCCCATACAGCGTGCTTTGCATGCACTTAAGCGTTTTGGTACCTAACAAGCACAAAAACACTCATTATATATATTTTTTCTAATAAATTTGTTGTTTCTTCATATTGGCTACTTTGTATGCATTTTGGCGTTTTAGTACCTAATACAGGGAAAAACTCTCATAATACACGTGTTTGGTAATGTTCTGTTTCTTCGATAGGGTGATTTGTATGCATTTTGGAGTTTTATTATCTAACATTGCGAAAAAAAAAACTTGTAATACACGTTTTTCATAACATTGTTCTGTTTCGATATATAGTGTTATTCATATATTTTTGAGTTTTGGACAAAATCTCATAATGCACTTCTCTGCTATTATCGTTTCGTTTCCTAATATCGGGTAATATGCATGCATTTTGGTGTTTTGCGATCTAAAAAAGCTGAAAAACATTCAATACAAATGTTGTTTCTCCATAAAAAAAAAAAAGTTATTTTCCACGCGTTTGAGTGTTTTGGTACGCAAGAAACTAAAAAAAAAATGTTTTTTTTTCAGCGATATGATGCTTAATATACCCCAAAACAACCCATATGACAATTTTCTGGTAATATCGTTCCGTTACTGCAACGAGGGTTCTTTGCATGTATTTTGGCATTTTGGTACTTATGAAGCTCAAAAAACACTCAAAATACACGTTTTTGGCAATGTTGTCCTGTTTCTCCATTACATGTTATTTTATATGTGTTTTAACGTGTTTGTACATAAAAAATAGAAAAAAAAATTTTAATTTTTTTTCCCATATAGGGTGCTTTGCTTGTACTTTCTCGTTTTAGTACCTAACAAGCTCCAAAATTTTCATAACACAAGATATTGATAATGTTGTTCTGTTTTTTCATTTAGGGTTCTTTGTATGCATTTTCTCGTTTTGGTACCTGACATGGGGAATATTGTTAATATCGTTTCGTTTCCCTATATAAGATATTTTGCATGAAGTTTGGCGTTTTATTACCTAATAAGCTGAAGAAAAAAAATCAAAACACAGCTTTTTGCTAACGTTCTTCTGTTTCTTTAATAATGGGTGGTTTCGACGCATTTTAGAGTTTCGGTACGCAATAAGCTCAAAACACACAAAAATTTTTTTTTCATGAAGTTGTTTGTTTTCCTATATAGAGTATTTTCCATATTTTTTTTTTTCTAGCGTTAGGTGCCTACTATGTTTAAAAGTAATAAAACAACATGTTTCCGGGAATGTCGTTTCGTTACCCGAAATAGGGTCCTTTACATATATTTTGAAAATTTTAAATATAACAAGCTGGAAAACACTCAAAGCACACGTTTTTGGTAATGTTTTTCTGTTTCTCAATAAAGGGCGTTTTGTATGCGTTTTAGCGTTTTGGTATGTGAGGAGCTTTAAAACACTTAAAGGCAAGTTCTCGGTAAAAGTTGGTTTTATTCCCATGTAATGTGATTGCCCAGCTTTTTAGTGATTTATTACTTATCACGATCAAAAACACTCAAAAGACACTTTCCTGGTAATGTCATTTTTTTCCCACATAAAGCTAGTTTCGCATGCAATTTGTGGTTTTGGTAACTAAGAATATGAAAAGCACTCAAAATACACGCATTTGGTAAGGTTGTTCTGTTTCTCAATCAAGAGTGTTATTCATGAGTTTCAGCATTTTGGTATCTAAGAAACTTCTCTATATACACGAGTTTTTGCGTGTTTTGCCTTGTGGTTCTTGTGAAGCTATAAAACACTCATTATACACGTTTCTTGTAATGTCCTTTTGTTTCCCAATATAGAGTGCTTTCCATCCATTTTCGCATTTGTAGGTAACAAGCTCAAAAACACTCAAAATATACCTTTTTGGTAATGTTATTCTATTTCTTCATATTGGTTGGTTTGCATCCGTTTTAGCGTTTTTCTACGTAAAACACTGAAAAGACATGTTTTCAGTAATTTTGTTTTGGATTCCCATATGGTTCTTGTGAAGCTATAAAACACTCATTATACACGTTTCTTGTAATGTCCTTTTGTTTCCCAATATAGAGTGCTTTCCATCCATTTTCGCGTTTTTTGTAGGTAACAAGCTCAAAAACACTCAAAATATACCTTTTTGGTAATGTTATTCTATTTCTTCATATTGGTTGGTTTGCATCCGTTTTAGCGTTTTTCTACGTAAAACATTGAAAAGACATGTTTTCAGTAATTTTGTTTTGGATTCCTCATATGGGATGCTTTGCATGCATTTTGGCATTTTTTTCACGTAATAGCTGAAAAAACACTGAAAATACACGCTTTTGGTAATAAGAACATAAGAAATAAGTAAATCTGCAAGAAGGCATCAGGCCTACACGTGGCAGTACTTGTATGAAATATGCCTACCTATTTCCACCTATCATCCCATCCATAAATGTGTAATTTTTTCTTACAGTTCCCAAATGCCTCAGCACTAACAACTTGATTAATACGTCCGTTCCAATCATCTACTACTCTATTTGATAACCAATTCCTTCCTGTCTCCTTTTTGAACATTAAGTTTTAAGGCTTAAACCCGTTTTTCATGTTCTATCATGGTTACAGATTCTAAGAATTTTCCTTATGTTCGTTCCCTTTGTTAAAACCCATGTACCACTTAAAGACTTCTATCAGCTCCAACTCTTAACTTACGTCTCTCTAAAGAATGTAAATTTAACAGCTTGAATCTCGCTTCGTAAGGAATACTCCTCATCCCCTGTATCCTTTTAGTCATTCTCCTTTGAAGTGATTCTAATAGACCTTTATCCTTCCTGTGATGTGGTGACCAGAATTGGACAGCGTAGTCTAGATGAAGTCTGACTAGCGCCAAATGTAACTTTTATATTACTTCGGGTGTTCTACTTTTCGCATTCCTGAAAATGAATCATAATACACTATTTGCTTTGTTGCTGGCCTCTTTGCATTGCTTTCTTAGACGGAGTTCAGAGCTAACTTTAAATTTCAAATCTTTTTCTTACCCTGAACCTACTAGAACTTGGTTGTTCATTGTGTAACTACTGTGTGGGTTTCTTCTACTTACGCTAAGTGCGTAAGTAGAAGTTTTTGCGTTTTGGTACCTGAGAAGATAAAAAAAAAAAACCTCATAATACACGTTTTTTGTCATGTCCTTTCGTTTCCTCATATAGGCTGTTTTTGGTGCTTTGGTACCTAACAGGGTGTTTGCATGTATTTTGACATTTTATTTCGTAAGAACCTAAAAAAAAACACTCTAAAGACACGTTTTAGTAAAGGTGTTTTGTATTCCCCTATGGGGTGATTTCGTTGCTTCTTACTTATTTTGGTGCCTAACACGCTCAAAAAATAATAAAAGACAAGTTTCTAGTGATTTCGTTTCGTTTCTTCATATAGATTGCTTTACATACATGTTGACGTTTTGGTAATTATCAATGTAAAAAAATACCCGTTTTTGGTAAGTTTGTTCTTTTTCTTCAGAACACTATTAAAGTACTGATTTGGTACTTAAGAAAGTAATAAAAAAAAAAAAAAAACATAAGAAACGTTTCTCGTAATGTCCTTTTTATCTCCATATGCAGGGTGATTTGTTTGATGACAGGCAATTTTGTATATAATAAGCTCAAAAAAGAAATAAATACACGTTTTTGGATAATGTATTCTGTTTCTCTATATATGTTATTTTCATACGTTTTTAAAGTCGTTTCATATATCTATATATGG
This sequence comes from Scylla paramamosain, assembly GCF_035594125.1. Lineage (NCBI taxonomy): Eukaryota > Metazoa > Arthropoda > Malacostraca > Decapoda > Portunidae > Scylla > Scylla paramamosain. The sequence continues at coordinate 5,807,061 of NC_087158.1, read as the reverse complement.
GTCTATATATTGGCTTTTTGGTAACTAACAATGTCATAACACTCAAAATGCACGTTTTTTATTGGCAGTATTGTTCTGTTTCTCCATATAGAGTGTTTTTCATGCGTTTTACCCTTTTGATACTAAAAAAATAAAAAAACACTCATAATACACGTTTTTCGTAGTATCTTTCAATTTTTCCCATATAGGGTATTTCCGATTCATTTAGGCATTTTTTTTACAAAACAATCTTACAGAAGACTCAAAATACTTTTGTATGCGTTTTAGCATTTTCGTATGTAAGGAGCTTAAAAACACTTAAAGGCAAGTTATTGGTAAAAGTTAGTTTTATTCCCATGTAATGTCATTGCCCTGCTTTTTTGTGCTTTATTGCCTAACACGCTCAAAAACACTCAAAAGACACTTTTTTTTCTGGTAATGTCTTTTATTTCCCACATAAAGCCAGTCTCGCATGTAATTTCGGGTTTTGGTAAGTAAGAATGTTAAAAAGATTCAAAATACACCCATTTGGTAAGGTTGTTCTGTTTCTCAATTAAGAGTGTTATTCATGATTTTCAGCATTTTGGTATCTAAGAAACATCTCCATATACACGAGTTTTTGCGTGTTTTGCCTTGTGGTTCTTGTGAAACTATAAAACACTCATAATACACGTTTCTCGTAATGTCCTTTTCTTTCCCAATATAGAGTGCTTTGCAACTATTTTCGCGTTTTCTGTAGGTAACAAGCTCAAAAACACTCAAAATATAACTTTTTAGTAATATTATTCTTTTTCTTCATATTGGTTGGTTTACATCCGTTTTAATGTTTTTCTAATTAAAACACTAAAAAGATACGTTTTTAGTAATTTTGTTTTGAATTCCCATATAGAGTGACTTCCATATTATCGTTTTGGTGCCTAACTTGCTGAAAAAACACTCAAAAGACAGGTATCTGGTAAAGTCGTTTAATTTCCTCATGTAGGTGGCTTTGCATACACTTTAGGGTTTGCTACATAACAGTCCGAAAAAAAAGCTAAAATTAACTTTTTTCATAATATTATTTTTTCACATAATTTCCCTGAAATTTGCCAGAATTTCGGCATCTCGGTATCTATGAAGATAAATAACAAAAAAAAAAAAAAAAATCCTAGTTTTTATTTATTTATTTATGCTTTCTATAAAGAGTGTTATTTGTGGGTTTTAACTCTTTTCGTACTTATGGAACTTAAAAACACTCATAATACACGTTTCTCGTAATGTACTTTCGTTTCCCAAACATAGGGTTCTTTGCATGTATTTAAGCGTTTTTATAGGTAACAGATCAAAAACACTAAAAATTCATGTTTTTCATAATATTATTTTGTTTCTCCATAAAGGGTGTTTTGCATGCATTTTAGCGTTTTGGTATGTAAGGAGCTGAAAAACACTGAAAGACAAGTTCTTGGTAAATGTTGGTTTTATTCCCATGTAATGTCATTGCCCTGCTTTTTTGTGCTTTATTGCCTAACACGCTCAAAAACACTCAAAAGACACTTTTTTCTGGTATTGTCATTTATTTCCCACATAAAGCTAGTCTCGTATGTAATTTCGGGTTTTCGTAACTAAGAATGTGAAAAACACTCAAAATAAACGCATTTGGTAAAGTTGTTCTGTTTCTCAATTAAGAGTGTTATTCATGAATTTCAGCATTTTGGTATCTAAGAAACATCTCCATATACACAAGTTTTTGTTTGTTTTGCCTTGTGGTTCTTGTGAAACTATAAAACGCTCATTATAAACGTTTCTCGTAATGTCCTTTTGTTTCCCAATATAGAGAGATTTGCATCCATTTTCACTCAAAAACACAAAAAATACCTTTTTGGTAATATTATTCTATTTCATGATATTGATTGATTTCCATTCGTTTTACCGTTTTTCTACGTAAAACACTGAAAAGACACGTTTTCAGTAATTTTGTTTTGGATTCTCATTCAGAGTGACTTCCATATTATTTATTGTTTTGGTGCCTAACATACTGAAAAACAGGCAAAAGACAGGTTTCAGGTAAAGTCGTTTAATTTCCCCATATAGGTGGCTCTATATGCACTTTAGGGTTTGGTACATAACAGTCTGAAAAAAAGCTAAAATTAATTTTTTTTTCATATTCTTTTTTCACATAATTTCCCTGAATTTGGCAGAATTTTGGCATGTCGTACCTATGAAGATTAATAAAAAAAAAAAATGCTATTTTTTCATTTATTAATTTTTTTTTTCTCTGTAAAGAGTGTTATTTGTGGGTTTAAGCTTTTTGGTACTTAAGGAACGTAAAAACACTTATAATACTCGTTTCTCGTAATGTCCTTTTGTTTCCTAAAGAAAAGGTTCTTTGCATGTATTTAAGCGTTTTTATAGGTAACATGATCAAAAACACTCAAAATATACCTTTTTGGTAATGTTATTCTATTTCTTCACATTGGTTGGTTTGCACCTGTTTTAGCGTTTTTCTACGTAAAACACAGAAAAGAGACGTTTTCAGTAATTTTGTTTTGGATTCCCATATAGAGTGACTTCCATGTTATTTATCATTTTGGTGCCTAACATGCTGAAAAACACTCAAAAGACAGGTTTCTTGTAAAGTCGTTTAATTTCCCTTTCCCTATATAGGTGGCTTTGCATACACTTTAGGGTTTGGTACATAACAGTCCGGAAAAAAAGCTAAAATTAACCTTTTTCATAATATTCTTTTTTCATGTAATTTTCCTGAATTTTGCCAGAAATTTGGCATTTCGGTACCTATGAAGATCAATAAAAAAAAATAAAAGCTATTTTTTTATTTATTTATTTTTTCTTCATAAAGAGTGTTATTTGTGGGTTTTAGCTTTTTGGTTATTATATATATATAAACATTCATAATACACATTCCTTGTAATGTCCTTTCATTCCCAAACATAGGGTTCTTTGCATGTATTTAGCGTTTTTATTGGTATCAAGCTTAAAAACACTTAAAATACATGTTTTTGATAATGTTATTCCGTTTTTCCATAAAGGGTGTTTTGCATGGGTTTTAGCGTTTTGGTATGTAAGGAGCTCAAAAAACTTAAAGGCAAGTTATTCGTAAAATTTGGTTTTATTTCAATGTAATGTGATTGTTCTGATTTTTAGTGCTTTTTTGCATATAACGCTCAAAAACACTAAAAAGACACTTTTCTGGTAATGTTATTTTATTCCCACATAAAGCTAGTTTCGCATGTAATTTTGGATTTACGTAACTAAGAATGTGAAAAACACTCAAAATACACACATTTGGTAAGGTAGTTCTTTCAATTAAAAGTGTTATTCATGAGTTCTAGCGTTTTGGTATGTACAAAACTTCTCTATATACGAGTACACGAGTTTTTGCGTTTTTTGCCTTGTGGTTCTTGTGAAACTATAAAACACTCATTACACACGTTTCTCGTAATGTCCTTTTGCTTCCCAATATAGAGTGCTTTCCATCCATTTGCGCGTTTTTTTGTAGGTAAAAAGCTCAAAAACACTTTTTGGTAATGTTATTCTATTTCTTTATATTTGTTGGTTTGCATCCGTTTTAGCGTTTTTCTACGTAAAACACTGAAAACACACGTTTTCAGTAATTTTGTTTTGGATTCACATATTGACTGACGTCCACATTATTTATCGTTTTAGTGCCTAACATGCTGAAAAACACTGAAAAGACAGGTTTTTGGTAAAGTCGTTTAACTTCCTTATATAGGTGACATGCACTTTAGAGTTTGGTACATAAAAATCCGAAAAAGAGCTATAATTAACTTTTTTGATAATGTTCTTTTTTCCACATAAATTTCCTGGATTTTGGCAGAATTTTGGCATCTTGGTACCTATGAAAATCAACATAAAAAAAAAAACTATTTTTTTTGTTATTTATTTGTGGGTTATTTTATTTTGGTACTTAAGGAACTTAAAAACGGTCCTAATACACGTTTCTTGTAATGTCCTTTCGTTTCCCAAACATAGGGTTCTATGCATGTATTTAAGCGTTTTTATAGGTAACATGATCAAAAACACTTAAAACATGTTTTTAGTAATGTTATTCTGATTCTCCATAAAGGAGTTTTTTGCATGCTTTTTAGCGTTTTGGTTTGTAAGGTCAAAAACACTTCAAGGCAAGTTCTTGGTAAAAGTTGGTTTTATTCCCATGTAATGTGATTGCCCTGTTTTTTTGTGATTTATTGCCTAACACGCTCAAAAACACTCAAAAGACACTTCTGGTAATGTCATTTTTTTTCCAATATAGTTTCGCGTGCTATTTGGGGTTTTGCTAACTAAGAATATGAAAAACACTGAAAATACACGCATTTGGTAAGGTTGTTCTGTTTCTCAATTAATATTGTTATTCATGAGTTTCAGCATTTTGGTATCTAAGAAACTTCTTTATATACACGAGTTTTTGCCTTTTTTCCCTTGTGGTTCTTGTGAACCACAAGTTCTTTTGCTCAAAAATAATAAATCACTCATTATATACTTTTCTCGTAATGTCCTTTTGTTTCCCATTAGGGAGTGCTTTGCATCCATTTTCGCGTTTTTTGTAGGTAACAAGCTCAAAAAGACTCAAAATGTACATTTTTGGTAATGTTATTTTATTTCTTCTTATTGGTTGGTTTGCATCAGTTTTAGCGTTTTTCTTCGTAAAACACCGAAAAGACACGTTTTCAGTAATTTTGTTTTAGATTCCCATAAAGAGTGACTTGCATGTTATTTACCGTTATGGTGTCTAACAAGCTGAAAAAAAAACTCATAAGACAGTTTTCTGGCAAAGACGTTTAATTTCCCCATATAGGTGGCTTTGCATGTAATTTAGGGTTTGGTACATAACAGTACGAAAAAAAAAGCTAAAATTAACTTTTTTGATAATTGACTCATAATTTCCTGAATTTTGCCCAAATATTGGCATCTCGGTACCTGTGAAGATGAAAAAAAAGAAAAAAAAATATCGGATTTTTTTATTTATTTATTTATTTTTTCTCAATAAAGAGTATCATTTGTGGCTTTTAGCTTTTCGGTAAATAATGATCTTAAAAACACTCATAATACACGTTTCTCGTAATGTCCTTTCGTTTCCCAAAAATAGGGTTCTTTGCATGTATTTAAGCGTTTTTATTGGTAACATGATCAAAAACACTCAAAATATATGTTTTTGGTAATGTTATTCTCCTCAATAAAGTGTGTTTTGCATGCGTTTTAGCGTTTTGGTATATAAGGAGTTCAAAACACTTAAAGGCAAGTTCTTGGTAAAAATTGATTTTATTGCCATGTAAAGTGCTTTTTAGTCCTTTATTGCCTATCACGCTCAAAACCACTGAAAAGACCCTTTTCTCGTAATGTCATTTTTTTCCCACATAAAGCTGGTTTCGCATGGAATTTGGGTTTTTGCTAATTAAGAATGTGAAAAGCACTCAAAATACACGCATTTAGTAAAGTTTTTCTGTTTCTCAATTAAGAGTGTTATTCATGAGTTTCAGCATTTTGGTATCTAGGAAACTTCTCCATATACACGAGTTTTTGCGTTATTTTGCCTTGTGGTTCTTTTGATCTATAAAACATTCATTATACACTTTTCTCGCAATGTCCCTTTGTTTCCCAGTATAGAGTGCTTTGTATCAGTTTTCGCGTTTTTTTATAGGTAACAAGCTCAAAAACACTCAAAATATACCTTTTTGGTAATGTTTTTTCTACTTCTTGATATTGGTTGGTTTGCATCCGTTTTAGCGTTTTTCTACGTAAAACAATGAGAAGACACGTTTTCAGTAATTTTTTTGATTTGCCATATAAAGTGAGTTCCTTATTATTTGTCGTTTTGGTGCCTAACATGCTGAAAAACCCTCAAAACAAAGATTTCTGGTGAGGTTGTTTAATTTCGTTATATGAGAGGCTTTGCATGCACTTTAGTGTGTGGTACATAAGAGTCCGAAAAAAAGCTAATATCAACTTTTTTGTTAATATTCTTTTATCATATAATTGCCCTAATTTTTCCCAGAAATTTGGCATCTCGGTACCTATGAAGGTGAATAAAAAAATAAAAAAATACAAAATCCTTTTATTTATTTATTTTTTATTTTTTTATTATTTTTTCTAAATAACGAGTGTTATTTGTGGGTTTTAGCTTTTTTGGTAGTTAAAGAACTTAAAATCACTCATAATACATGTTTCTCGTAATGTCCTTACGTTCACCAAACATAAGGTTCTTTGCATGTATTTAAGCGTTTTTATAGATAACATTATCAAAAACACTCAACATACATGTTTTTGGTAATGTTATTCTGTTTCTCCATAAAGTTTGTTTTCCATGCGTTTTAGCGGTTTGGTAAGTAAGGAGCTCAAAAACACATATTGGCAAGTTCTTGGTAAAAGTTGGTTTTATTCCCATGTAATGTGATTGCCCTGCTTTTTAGTACTTCATTGCCTAACACGCTGAAAAACAATTGAAAGACACTTCTGGTAATGTCATTTTTTTACCTCATATAGATAGTTTCGCATGCTATTTTGGGTATTGCTAACTAGGAATATGAAAAACGCTCAAAATACACGCATTTGCTAAGGTTGTTCTGTTTCTTATTTCAGATTTTTATTTGTAAGTTTCTGTATTTTGGTATCTAAGAAACTTCTTTATATACACGAGTTTTTGCGTTTTTCTACGTAAAACACTGAGAAGATACATTTTCAGTAATTTTGCTTTGGATTCCTATATAGAGTGAGTTCCTTATTATTTATCGTTTTGGTGCCTAACATGCTGATAAAAACTCAAAAGACAGATTTCTGGTAAGGTCGTTTAATTTCCTCATATAGGAGGCTTTGCATGCACTTTAGGGTTTGGTACATAACAGTCCGAAAAAAAAAGCTAAAATTAACTTTTTTGATAATATTCTTTTGTTCATATAATTTTCATGAATTTACCCAGAATTTTGGCATCTAAGTACCTATGAAGATGAAAAAAAAAACTCCTATTTTTTTTTCCAAATAAAGAGTGTTATTTGTGGGTTTTAGCTTTTTTTTTACTTAAAGAACTTAAAAAAAACACTCACAATACACGTTCCTCGTAATGTCGTTTTGCTTCCCAAACATGATGTTCTTTGCATGTATTTAAGCGTTTTTATAAATAACATGATAAAAAAGACCCAAATTACATGTTTTTGGTAATGTTGTTCTGTTTCTCCATAAAGTTTGTTTTGCATGCGTTTTAGCAGTTTGGTATATAAGGAGCTCAAAAACATTTAAATGCAAGTTCTTGGTAAAAATCGGTTTTATTGCAATGAAAAGTGATTGCCCTGCTTTTTAGTGCTTTATTACCTATCACGCTCAAAAACACTCAAAAGACATTTTTCTGGAAATGTCATGTTTTCCCACATAAATCTGGTTTCGTATGAAATTTGGGTTTTTGGTAACTAAGAATATGAAAAACACTCATAATACACGAACTTGGTAAGGTTGTTCCTTTTCTCAATTAATAGTGCTATTCATGAGTTTCAGCATTTTGGTATCTAGGAAACTTCTCCTTATACACGAGTTTTTGTGTTTTTTGCCTTGTTGTTCTTTTGAACTATAATACACTCATTATACACTTTTCTCGCAATGTCCATTTGTTTCCCAATATGGAGTGCTTTGTATCAATTTTTGCGTTTTTTTCTAGGTAACAAGCTCAAAAACACTCAAAATATACCTTTTTGGTAATGTTTTTTCTATTTCTTGATATTGGTTGGTTTGCATCCATTTTAGCGTTTTTCTACGTAAAACACTGGGAAGAAACGTTTCCAGTAATTTTGTTTTGGATTCCCATATAAAGTGAGTTCCTTATTATTTATCATTTTGGTGACTAACATAATGAAAAACACTCAAAAGACAGATTTCTGGTGAGGTCGTTTAATTTCCTAATATAGGAGGCTTTCCATGCAGTTTAGGGTTTGGTACATAACAGTCCGAAAAAAAAGCTAAAATCAACTTTTTTGATAATATTCTCTTATAGAATTACCTTGAATTTTCCCAGAATTTTGGCATTTCGGTACCTATGAAGATGAATAACAAAAAAAAAAAATCCTTTTTTTTCATTTTTTTATTTGTTTTTTTTTCCTAAATAGAGTGGGTTTTAGGTTTTTGGTACTTAACAAACTTAAAAATACTCATAATATACATTTCTCGTAATGTCCTTTTTTTTCTCAAACATAAGATTCTTTGCTTGTATTTAAGTGTTTTTATAGATAACATGATAAAAAACACTCAAAATACATGTTTTTCCTTTTTTTTATTTTGTTTCTCCATAAAGTTTGTTTTGCATGCGTTTTAGCGGTTTAGTATATGAGGAGCTCAAAAACACTTAAAGGCAAGTTCTTGATAAAAATTGGTTTTATTCAAATGTAATGTGATTGCCCTGCTTTTTCGTGCTTTATTGCCTCTCAGGCTCAAAAACATTTTTCTGGTAATGTCATTTTTTTCTCACATAAAGCTGGTTTCGCATGCAATTTGGGGTTTTGGTAACTAATAATGTGAAAAGCTCTCAAAATACACGCATTTAGTAAGGTTGTTCTGTTTCTCAATTAGGAATGGTATTCATAAGTTTCAGCATTTTTGTATCTAGGAAACTTCTCCATATCCACAAGTTTTTGCTTTTTTTTTTTGCCTTTTGGTTCTTTTGAACTATATATTACTCATTATACACATTTCTTGCAATGTCCTTTTATTTCCTAATATAGAGTGCTTTGCATCAATATTCGCGTTTTTTGTAGGTAACAAGCTCAAAAACACTCAAAATATACCTTTTTGGTAATGTTTTTCTATTTATTTCATATTGGTTGGTTTACATCCGTTTTAGCGTTTTTCTACTTAAAAGACTGAGAAGACACGTTTTCAGTAATTTTGTTTTGGATTCCTATATAGAGTGAGTTCCTTATTTATTTATCGTTTTGGTACCTAACATTCTGAAAAACACTCAAAAGACAGATTTCTTTTAAGTTCGTTTAATTTCCTCATATAGGAAGCTTTGCATGCACTTTAGGGTTTGGTATATAATAGTCCGAAAAAAAGGCTAAAATTAACTTTTTTTGATAATTTTGTTTATCATATAATAGCCCGGAATTTTCCCAGAATTTTGGCATCTCGGTACCTATGAAGAAGAATAACAATAAAGAAAAAAAAATCCTCTCTTTTTATTTTTTATTTATATATTTTTCTAAATAAAGAGTGTTATTTGTGGGTTTTAGCTTTTTGGTACTTAAGGAACTAAAAAACACTCATAATATATATTTCTCGTAATGTCCTTTCGTTTCCCAAACATAAGGTTCTTTGCATTTATTTAAGCATTTTTATAGATAACATGATCAAAAACACTCAAAATACATGTTTTTGGTAATGTTATTCTGTTTGTCCATAAAAGGTGTTTTGCATTTATTTTAGCGTTTTGGTATGTAATGAGTTCTTGGTAAAAGTTGGTTTTATTCCCATGTAATGTGATTGCTCTGCTTTTTAGTGGTTTATTGCCTAAGACGCTCAAAAACACTCGAAAGACATTTTCTGGTAATATTAATTTTTTCCCACATAAAGCTAGTTTCGCATGGAATTTGGGGTTTTGGTAACTAAGAATGTGAAAAACACTCAAAATATAGGCATTTAGTAAGGTAGTTCTGTTTCTCAATTAAAAGTGTTATTCATGAGTTTCAGCATTTTGGTATATAAGAAACTTCTTTATGTACACGAGTTTTTGAGTTTTTTGCCTTGTGGTTCTTGTGAAACTATAAAACACTCATTATACACGTTTCTCGTAATGTCCTTTTCCTCCCTAATATAGAGTGCGTTTCATCCATTTTCGCCTTTTTTTTGTAGGTAACAAGATGAAAAACCTCAAAATATATCTTTATGGTAATGTCATTCTATTTCTTCATACTGGTTGGTTTGCATCCGTTTGAGCGTTTTTCTACGTAAATCACTGAAAAGACACGTTTTCAGTAATATTGTTGAAATTGCTGAAAAAAACACTCAAAAGACACGTTTCTGGTAAAGTCGAGTAATTTCTCCACATAGAGAAATATTGCATGCACTTCAGGGTTTGGTACATAACTCCGGAAAAAAGCTAAAAATTATTTTTTTTATTATTTTTTTTTTTACAAAATTTCCCTGAATTTTTCCAGAATTTTGGTATCTCGGTACCTATGAAGATGGATAACAATTTTTTTTCTCTCTCTCTATAAAGTGTTATTTGTGAGTTTTAGCTTTTTGGTAGTTAAGGAACTTAAAAACACTCATAATACACGATTTTCGTAATGTCCTTTTCTTACACAAACATAAGGTTCTTTACATGTATTTAAGCGTTTTTATAAGTAACATGATCAAAAACACTCAAAATACATATTTTTGGTAATGTTTTTCTGTCTCTCCATGAAGGGTGTTTTACATGCGTTTTAGCGTTTTGGTATGTAAGGAGTTAAAAAACACTTAAAGGCAAGCTCTTCGTAAAAGTTGTTTTTATTCCCAAGTAGTGTGATTGTTCTGCTTTTTAGTGCTTTGTTGTGTATTACGCTCAAAAACACTCAAAAGACATTTTTCTGGTAATGTCATTTTTTTCCCACATAAAGCTTGTTTCCCATGTAATTTGGCAATTTCGTAACTAAGAATGTGAAAAACACTCAAAATACACAATTTGGTAGGGTAGCTCTGTTTCTCGGTTAAAAGTGTTATTCATTTTGGTATGTAAGAAACTTCTTTATATACACGAGTTTTTGCGTTCATTGCTTTGTGGTTCTTGTGAAACTATAAAATACTCATTATTTCTCATTTCTCGTAATGTTCTTTTGTTTCTTAGTATAGTGTGCTTTCCATCCATTTTTTCATTTTTTGTAGGTAACAAGCTTAAAAACACTCAAAATATATCTTTTTGGTAATGTTATTCTATTTCTTCATATTGGTTGGTTTGCATCCGTTTTAGCGTTTTTCTTCATAAATCTCTGAAAAGACTCGTTTTCAGTAATATTGTTGAAATTCCTTCTGGTACAGGTTTCTGGTAGAGTTGTGTAATTTCCCCATATAGGTGGCTTTGCATGCACTTCATTGTTTGGTACATAACTCCGGAAAAAAGCTAAAATTATTTTTTTGTTAATTTTTTTTCTTTACCTAATTTCACTGAATTTTGCCAGAATTTTACCATCTAGGTACCTATGAAGATGAATAAAAAAAAAAAATTATACATTTATTTTTATCTTATTTTTTTTTCTCTATAAAGAATGTTATTTGTGTGTTTTAGATTTTTGGTACTTAAGGAACCTAAAAACTCTCATAATACATAATTTTCGTAATATCCTTTCGTTTCACAAACATAGGGTTCTTTGCATGTATTTAAGCGTTTTTATAAGTAACATCAAAAACACTTAAAATTCATGTTTTTAGTAATGTTATTTTGTTTCTCCATAAAGGGTGTTTTGCATGCGTTTTAGCGTTTTCTTATATAAGGAGTTAAAAACACTTAAAGGCATGTTTTTGGTAAAAGTTGGTTTTATTCCCATGTAATGTCATTGTTCTGGTTTTCAGTGCTTTGTTGCATATCACGCTCTAAAACATTCAAATGACACTTTTCTGGTAATGTCATTTTTTCCCACATAAAACTAGTTTCGCTTGTAATTTCGGATTTTCGTAACTAAGAATGTGAAAAACACTCAAAATACTCACATTTAGTAAGATAGTTCTGTTTCTAATTTAAAAGTCTTATTCATGAGTTTTAAGCATTTTGGAATGTAAGAAACTTTATTAAACTTTTATTAAACTTTATTAAAACTTTATAAACACGAGTTTTTGCGTTTTTTGCCTTGTGGTTTTTGTGAAACTATCAAACACTCATTATCCTCGTTTCTCGTAATGTCCATTTCCTTCCCAATATAGAGTGCTTTCCATGCATTTTCGCGTTTTTTGTAGGTAACAATTTCAAAAACACTCAAAATATACCTTTTTGGTAATGTCATTCTATTTCTTCATTTTGTTTGGTTTGCATCCGTTTTAGCGTTTTCTACGTAAAACACCGAAAAGACACGTTTTCAGTAATTTTGTTTTGGATTCCCATATAGATTGACTTCCTTGGGTTTTATCGTGTTGGTTCCTGAAAAAAAAAATTCATGAGACAGTTTTCTGGCAAAGACGTGTAATTTCTCCATATAGGTGGCTTTGCATGCACTTTAGGGGTTTGGTACATAACAGTCCGAAAAAAAATGCAAAATTTAACTTTTTTGATAATGTTCTTATTTCATATAATTTCCTGAACTTTGCCCGAATTTTGGCACCTCGTTATCTGTAAAGATGAATAAGAATGAAAAAAAAATATCGTATTTTTTTTTCTTAATAAAGAGTGTAATTTGTGGCTTTTAGCTTTTTCGTACTTAATAAACTTAAAAACACTCATAATATACGTTTCTCGTAATGCCCTTTCGTTTCCCAAAAATAGGGTTCTTTGCATGTATTTAAGCGTTTTTATTGGTAACATGATCAAAAACACTCAAAATACATGTTTTTGGTAATGTTATTCTGTTTCACCATAAAGTGTATTTTGTATGCATTTTAGTGTTTTGGTATATAAGGAAATCAAAAACACTTAAAGACAAGTTCTTGTTAAAAATTGGTTTTATTCCAATGTAATGTGATTACCCTGCTTTTTAGTGCTTTATTGCCTAACACGCTCAAAAACACTCAAAAGACATTTTTCTGGTAATGTCATTTTTTTCTCACATAAAGATGGTTTCCCATGCAATTTGGGGTTTTGGTAACTAAGAATGTGAAAAGCACTTAAAATACTCGCATTTTTTAAGATTGTTCTGTTTCTCAATTAAGAGTGTTGTTCATGAGTTTCAGCATTTTGGTATCTACGAAACCTCTTCATATACACTAGTTATTGTCTTTTTTAACTTGTGGTTCTTTTGAAATATAAAACACTCATTATACACTTTTCTTGCAATGTCCTTTTCTTTCCCATTATAGAGTGCTTTGCATCAATTTTCGTGTTTTATATAGGTAACAAGCTCAAAACACTCAAAATATACCTTTTTGGTAATGTTTTTTTTTTCTATTTCTTTATATTGGTTGGTTTGCATAAGTTTTAGCGTTTATTTTACGTAAAACACTGAGAAGACAAGTTTTCAGTAATTTTGTTTTGAATTCCCATATAGAGTGAGTTCCTTATTATTTGTCGTTTTGGTGCCTAACATGCTAAAAAACACTCAAAACACAGATTTCTGGTAAGGTCGTTTAATTTCCTCATATTGGAGGCTTTGCATGCACTTTAGGGTTTGGTACATAACAGTCCGGAAAAAAAAGCTGAAATTAACTTTTTTGATAATATTCTTCTATCACATAATTGCTTTGAATTTTCCCAGAATTTTGGCATATCGGACCCTATGAAGATGAATAACAAAAAAAAAAAAAAATCTTTTTTATTTATTTATTTTTATTTTTTTTCTAAATAAAGAGTGTTATTTGTGGGTTTTAGCTTTTTGGTACTTAAGGAACTTAAAAAAACACTAATAGTACACGTTTCTCGTAATGTCCTTTTGTTTCCCAAACATAATGTTCTTTGCATGTACTTATGCGTTTTCATAGATAACATAATCAAAAACACTCAAAATACATGTTTTTGGTAATGTTATTCTGTTTCTCCATAAAGTTTGTTTTGCATGCGATTTAGCGGTTTGGTATATAAGGGGTTAAAAAACACTTAAAGGCAAATTCTTCGTAAAAGTTGGTTTTATTCCCATGTAATGTGATCGTTCTGCTTTTTAGTGCTATGTTGCATATCACGCTGAAAAACACTCAAAAGACACTTTTCTGCTAATGTTATTTTTTTTTCCCTCATGAAGCTAGTTTCGCATGTAATTTGGCATTTTCGTAACTAAGAATGTGAAAAACACTCAAAATACACAATTTGGTAAGGTAGTTCTCTTTATCGATTAAAAATGTTATTCATGCATTTATTAATTTTGGTATGTAAGAAATTTCTCTATATACACGAGTTTTTGCGTTCGTTGCCTTGTGGTTGTTTTAAAACTATAAAACACTCATTATACACGTTTCTCGTAATGTCCTTTTGTTTCCTAATCTAGAGTGATTTACATCCATTTTTGCATTTTTTGTAGGTAACAAGCTCAAAAACACTTAAAATATATCTTTCTGGTAATGTTATTCTATTTCTTCATATAGGATGGTTTGTATCCGCTTTAGCGTTTTTCTATGTAAAACACTGAAAACACACGTTTTCAGTAATTTTCTTTTGGATTCACATATTGACTGACTTCCATATTATTTATCGTTTTGGTGCCTAACATGCTGAAAAACACTGAAAAGACAGGTTTCTGGTAAAGTCGTTTAACTTCCCTATAGGTGACTTTGCATGAACTTTAGGGTTTGGTACATAACAATTTCGAAAAAAAAGCTATAATTAACTTTTATGATAATGTTCTTTTTTTCACATAAATTCCCTGAATTTTGGCATAATTTTGGCATCTCGGTACCTATAAAAATGAATAACAAAAAAAAAAAAATAATAATCCCATTTTTTATTTTTTTTATTTATTATTTTTTTTCTAAAGAGAGTTATTTGTGGGTTTTAGCTTTTTGGTACTGAAGGAACTTAAAAATCACTTATAATACACGTTTCTCGTAATGTTCTTTCGTTTCCGAAACATAAGGTTCTATACATGTATTTAAGCGTTTTTGTAGATAACATGATCAAAAACACTCAAAATACATGTCTTTGGTAATGTTATTCTGTTTCTCCATAAAATGTATTTTGCATGCGTTTTAGCGTTTTGGTATGTAAGGAGCTCAAAAACACTTAAAGGCAAGTTCTTGGTAAAATTTGGTTTTATTCCCATGTAATGTGATTACCCTGGCTTTTAGTGCTGTATTGCGTAACACGCTCAAAAACACTGAAAAGACATCCAAAGCCTCCCATATGAGGAAATTAAAGACCTTACCAGAAATCTGTCTTTTGAGTGTTTTTCAGCATGTTAGGCACCAAAACGATAAATAATAAGGAATTGAAAACGTGTCTTCTCTGTGCTTTACGTAGAAAAACGCTAACTAAAACTGATACAAACCAACCAATATCAAGAAGCAGAAAAACATTACAAAAAATATATATATTGAGTGTTTTTGAGCTTGTTACCTACAAAAAAACGCAAAAATGGATAAAAAGCACTCTATATTGGGAAACAAAGGAACATTGCGAGAAAAGTGTATAATGAATGTTTTATAATTAAAAAAAAAAAAAAACACAAGGCAAAAAACGCAAAAACTCGTGTATTTGCTGAAACTCATGAATAACACTCTTAATTGAGAAACAGAGCAACCTTATTAAATGCGTGTCAAAAACACTAAAAGGGAAGTTCTCCGTAAAAGTTGGTTTTATTCCCATGTAATGTGATTGCCCTGCTTTTTAGTGCTTTATTGCCTAACAGGCTCAAAAACACTCAAAGACACTTTTCTGCTAATGTCATTTTTTTTCCCACATGAAGCTAGTTTCGCATGGAATTTGGGGTTTTGGTAACTAAAAATGTAAAAAAAAACACTCAAAATACACTTATTTAGTAAGGTTGTTCTGTTTCTTGATTAAGAGTGTTATTCATGAGTTTCAGTATTTTGGTATCTTAGAAGCTTCTCGATACAGTCAAGTTTTTGCGTTTTTTGCCTTGTGATTCTGGTGAAACTATAAAACACTCATTATACACGTTTCTCGTTATGTCCTTTTTTTTTTCCTTATATAGACTGCTTTGCATCCATATTCGCGTTTTTTTTTTATGTAACAAGCGCAAAAACACACAAAATATGCCTTTTTGTAATGTTATTCTATTTCTTCATATTGGTTGGTTTGCATTCGTTTTAGCGTTTTTCTACGTAAATCATTTAAAAGACACGTTTCCTGTAATTTTGTTTTGGATTTCCATATAGAGTGACTTTCATATTATTTATCGTTTTGGTGCCTGACATGCTTTTTGGTGCCTTTTGCTTCCCAATATAGAGTGCTTTCTATCCATTTTCGCGTTTTTTGTAGGTAACAATTTCAAAAACACTCCTTTTATACCTTTTTGGTAATGTTATTCTATTTCTTCATTTTGGTTGGTTTGCATCCGTTTTAGCGTTTTCTACGTAAAACACCGAAAAGACACGTTATCAGTAATTTTGTTTTGGATTCCCATATAGATTGACTTCCTTGGATTTTATCGTGTTGGTTCTTAACATGCTGAAAAACACTAATAAGACAGTTTTCTGTCAAAGACGTTTAATTTCCCCATATAGGTGGCTTTGCATGCACTTTAGGTCTTTGGTACATAACAGTCCGAAAAAAAGCTATATTTAACTTTTATGATAATGTTCTTATTTCATATAATTTCCTGAATTTTGCCCGAATTTTGGCACCTCGTTACCTTTGAAGATGAATCAGAATGAAAAAAATATCGTATTTTTTTATTTATTTATTTTTTCTCAATAAAGAGTGTAATTTGTGGCTTTTAGCTTTTTCGTACTTAATGAACTTAAAAACACTCATAATACACGTTTCTCGTAATGTCCTTTCATTTCCGAAAAAAAAATAGGGTTCTTTGCATGTATTTAAGCGTTTTTATTGGTAACATGATGAAAAACACTCAAAATACATGTTTTTGGTAATGTTATCCTGTTTCACCATAAAGTGTATTTTGCATGCATTTTAGTGTTTTGGTATATAAGGAGCTCAAATACACTTAAAGGCAAGTTCTTGTTAAAAATTGTTTTATTCCAATGTAATGTGATTGCTCTGCTTTTTAGTGCTTTATTGCCTAACACGCTCAAAAACACTCAAAAGACATTTTTCTGGTAATGTCATTTTTTTCCCACATAAAGCTGGTTTCGCAGGCAAATTGGGGTTTTGGTAACTAAGGATGTGAAAAGCACTCAAAATACACGCATTTAGTAAGATTGTTCTGTTTCTCAATTAAGAGTGTTGTTCCAGAATTTCAGCATTTTGGAATGTAAGAAACTTCAATATATACACGAGTTTTTGCGTTTTTTGCCTTGTAGTTCTTGTGAAACTATAAAACACTCATTATACACGTTTCTCGTAATGTCCTTTTGCTTCCCAATATAGAGTGCTTTCCATCCATTTTCGCGTTTTTTTAGGTAACAATTTCAAAAACACTCTAAATATACCTTTTTTGGTAATGTTATTTTATTTCTTCATATTGGTTAGTTTGCATCCGTTTTAGCGTTTTTCTACTTAAAACACCGAAAAGACATGTTTTTAGTAATTTTGTTTTGGATTCCCATATTGAGTGACTTCAATGGTATTTATCGTTTTGGTGCCTAACATGCTAAAAAACACTAAAAGACAGCTTTCTTGTAAAGTCGTTTAATTTCCATATATAGGTGGCTTTGCATGCACTTTAGGGTTTGGTACATAACAGTCGGATAAAAATCTATAATTAACTTTTTTGATAATGTTCTTTTTTCCACATAATTTGCCTGAATTTTGCCAGAATTTTGGCATCTTGGTACCTATGAAGTTGAATAACAAAAAAAAAAGAAAATGTTTTTTTTTTATTTATTTATTTTTGTTCTCTATAAAGAGTGTTATTTGCGGGTTTTAGCTTTTTGGTACTTAAGGAACTTAAAAACATTCATAATACACGTTTCTCATAATGTCCTTTCGTTTCCCAAATATAGGGTTCTTTGCATGTATTTATGCGTTTTTATAGGAAACATGATCAAAAACACTCAAAATACATGTTTTTGGTAATGTTTTTCTGTTTCTCCATAAAGGGTGTTTTGCATGCGTTTTAGTGTTTCAATATGTAAGGAGCTCAAAAACACTTAAAAGCAAGTTTTTGGTAAAATTTGGTTTTATTCCCATGTAATGTGATTGCCTTGCTTTTTAGTGCTTTATTGCCTAACACACTCAAAAACACTTAAAAGACACTCTTCTGGTAATGTCATTTTTTTTTTCCACATAAAGCTAGTTTCGCATGCAATTTGGGGTTTTGGTAACTAAAAATGTGAAAAACACTCAAAATACACGCATTTGGTAAGGTTTTTCTGTATCTCAATTAAGAGTGTTATTCATGAGTTTCAGCGTTTTGGTACCTAAGAATCTCAAAAACAATTATAATGCACGTTTCTCGTAATGTCGCTCTTTTTCTTTCTATAGGGTGCTTTGCATGCATTTTGGCATTTTTTTCACTTAATAGCTGAAAAACACTGAAAATACACGCTTTTGGTAATAAGAACATAAGAACATAAGAAATAAGTAAATCTGCAAGAAGGCATCAGGCCTACAAGTGGCAGTACTTGTATGAAATATGCCTACCTATTTCCACCTATCATCCTCATCCATAAATGTGTAATTTTGTCTTACTGTTCCGAAATGCCTCAACACTAACAGCTTAATTACTAAGTCCGTTCCAATCATCTACTACTTTATTTGAGAACCAATTCCTTCCTGTCTCCTTTTTGAACATCAAGTTTTCAGGCTTGAACCCGTTTTTCTTGTTCTATCATATTTACAGATTCTAAGAATTTTCCTTATGTTCCCTTTATCATAACCCATATACCAGTAAAAGACTTCTATTAGGTCCACTCTTAACCTACGTCTCTTTAAAGAATGTAAATTTAACAGCTTGAATATCGCTTCGTAAGGAATACTCCTTATCCCCTGTATCCTTTTAGTCATTTTCCTTTGTACTGATTCTAATAGACCTTTATCCTTCCTGTGATGTGGTGACCAGAATTGGACAGCGTAGTCTAGATGAAGTCTGACCAGCGCCAAACGTGACTTTAATATTACTTCGGGAGTTCTACTTTTAGCACTCCTGAAAATGAATCATAATGCACTATTTGCTTTGTTTCTGGCCTCTTTCCATTGCTTTCTTAGACGGAGTTCAGATATAACCCTAAATCTCAAATCTTTTACTTACCCTGAACCTAACAGAACTTGGTTGTTCATTGTGTAATTACTGTGTGGGTTTATTTTACTTACGCTAAGTGCTTTGCATTTGTTGACATTAAACTGCATTTACCATCTGTCCGTCCATTCGTTCAACCTATTCAAATCTGCCTGCAAGTCGATGGTATGCGATTCTGACCTAATTAATCTACATATTCTCGTGTCATACGTAAATTTACTAACAACGCTACTAATTCCACTATCCAAGCTATTTACATATATTAGAAACAACATCGGCCCTAATACTAATAATCCCTTTGTCACCCTAATAATTACTTGATCCCTCTCGGATTTAGAGCCGTTTATTACAACACTCTGTCGCCTACCGCTTAGCCATGACCTTATCCAATCTAAACACCTCATCTCTCTCGTGCGCCCTAACCTTTCTCAGTAGCCTCTGATGGGATACCTTGTCAAACGCTTTACTAAAGTCCTGATATAGGAAGCCATAACTATCACCATTATCTTCCGCCTGGTAAACCTTACTGTATAAACTTACCAAGTTTGTCAGGTAAGACTCCCCCTCCGTGAAGCCATGCTGTAACTGATTTATTAAGTTTTGTTTGTCTAAATGCTCTTAAATGTTCTTCGCTATTATTGACTCCATTATTTTATATTCAACAGAAGTTAAGCTGACAGGTCTATAATTAGACGTTAATTTTTTTTTCTCCTTTCTTAAAGGTAGGTACTATATTTGCCTGCCTCTACATTACCCATACCTCACATGACTAAAGTGATTTCCTAAGGACAGAAACTAACAATGTACTTATGACCTTTTTCTATTCCTTAAATACTCTGGAATATATTTCATCTGGTCCTGGTGACTTGAACTTTTCAGCTTATCTATCTCCTGTTCCACTATCTCTTTAGTTATGGTAATATCTGTCAGCTTCTCATTTTCTTCTACTCTAAATATCTTGTCACTATTCGGCAAATCCTGCATGTTTTCTTTGGCAAAGACAGTTAAAAAATACTCGTTCACAATTTTACTAATCTCCTCCCAACAACTAAGCAGGTCCCATTCTGCTGTCTTTAAGGAACTATTGTTTCTGTATTCTTCGTCTTATATGCCTGATAAAATCCCTTGGGGTCCATCTTCGCTTGGCTGCCTACCTTTAATTCATAACTATTTTTAGCTTTCCTTGTTAAACTCCTGACTTTTCTTATTCATTATATTATGACCTTAAAACCACTTCCCCTGTCTTTAATCTCATATATACTTTTTTTTCGCCCTATGTAATGTTTTAACCTCAGTCATCCATTTAGGATCATTCTTCTGCGATCTTATTCTTCTGTAAGGGATATTCCCTAACTGTCCTGAATGCAATTTATCAACGAAATTTTTATTTCGCTTCTCTATAAAGGGTGGTTTGCTTGAGTTTTAGCGTTTCTGTACATAAGAACCTTTAAAACATGTTTTTAGTAATGTTATTTTGTATTCCTTTATGGAGCGCTTTCCATGCTTTTCAGCGTTTTGGTGTCTAACACGTTGAAAAACACTCAAAAGACACGTTGATGATAATGTCGTTACGTTTCCCGATAAAGGGGGCTTCCAATGCATTTTGTCTTTTGGTACTTAACAATATGAAAAAAAAAGTTTAAGTAAAAGTTTTCGGTAGAGTAATTTTTCCATATAAAGGTCTAATCATGTGTTTTTGAGACTGGGTACCTAAAAAGCTCAAAATCTCTCATAATACACTTTTCTCGTAATGTTCTTTCTTTTCTCCATGTAGGATGCTTTGCGTGTAATTTGGCACTTTTATACTTAACAAGCACAAAAACAATCAAAATACAAGTTTTGGTAATGTTAATTTGTTTCTCCGTAAAGGTTGTTTTGCATGCTTTTCAGCAATTTCGGATGTAAGAAGGTGAAAAACACTCTAAAGATGCTTTCTTGGTAATGTTATTTTATATTGCCAAATAGGGTGCTTTCAATGCTTTTTAGCATTTTGATTCCTAACACTCAAGTAAACACTCAAAAGACACGTTTCCTGTAATATCGTTTTGCTTCTTCATATAGGGATCTGCATGCATTATGATGTTTTGCTACATAATGTGAAAAACGCTCAAAATAAAGATTTTAGGTAATGTTTTTTTTTCTCTATATAGAGTGCTATTCATCTTTTTTAGCGTTTTGGTACTTAGGAAGCCTTACTTAGGAAGCTCAAAAACACAAATAAAACTTGTTTCTTCAAATGTCTTTCCATTTCCCCATACAGGATGCTTCGTATGTATTTTGACGTTTTATTACATAAAAAGGAAAAAAAAAACACTCAAAAACACGTTTTTTGGTGATGTTCTGTTTTTCTATTAAGAAATATAGAATATATTTAATTTTCATTCAGGCGGTTTAGTGTTTGGTACCTAAGAGACTCAAAACTCTGATAATGCACGTTTCTCGTAATGTCCTATCGTTTCCTCATACAGGATGCTTTACATGCATTTTTAAGATGATGTACGTAACAAACTCAAAAAGACTCAAAATACACGTTTTTGGTAAGGTTTTGTTTCTATTTGGTAAGACTATTCGTGTTTGTTGCAGCGTTTTACCGTTTTGGAACGTAAAAAGTTTAAAACACTTAAAAGACATGCTTATTATTTTGCATTTCTATATAAGGTGCTTTCCATGATATTTAGCGTTTTCGTGCCTAACACGCTGAAAAAAACATAAACACACATTTCTTACATTGTTGTTTAATTTTCTCGAATAGCGAGCAAGCATTATGGTATTTTGCTACCTGACGATGTTAAAAACATTCAAATTACACGAATTTGGTAATGTTTTTTCTTTCTCCATTTTTGCGTTTTGGTACCTGAGAAGCTAAAGAAAAAAAAAAAAAACTCGTAATACACGTTTTTTGTCATGTCCTTTCGTTTCCTCATATAGGCTGTTTTTTTGGTGCTTTGGTACCTAACAGGGTGTTTGCATGTATTTTGACATTTTAGTTCGTAAGAACCTAAGAAAACACTAAAGACACGTTTTAGTATAGTTGTTTTGTATTCCCCTATGGGGTGATTTCGTTGCTTCTTACTGATTTGGTGCCTAACACGCTCAAAAAATAACAAAAGACAAGTTTCTAGTGATTTCCTTTGGTATCTTCATATAGGTTGCTTTACATGCATGTTGGCGTTTTGGTAATTTTCAATGTAAAAAAATACCCGTTTTTGGTAAGTTTGTTCTTTTTCTTCAGAGCACTATTGAAGTACTGATTTGGTATTTAAGAAAGTATTAAAAAAAAAAAAACATAAACGTTTCTCGTAATGTCCTTTTTATTTCCATATGCAGGGTGATTTGTTTGATGACAGGCGATTTTGTACATAATAAGCTAAAAAAAAAAAAAAAACACAAAATACACGTTTTTGGTTAATGTATTCTGTTTCTCTATATATGGTATATAAGTTTGTTCTTTTTCTTCAGAGCACTATTGAAGTACTGATTTGGTATTTAAGAAAGTATTAAAAAAAAAAAAACATAAACGTTTCTCGTAATGTCCTTTTTATTTCCATATGCAGGGTGATTTGTTTGATGACAGGCGATTTTGTACATAATAAGCTAAAAAAAAAAAAAAAAACACAAAATACACGTTTTTGGTTAATGTATTCTGTTTCTCTATATATGGTATTTTCATACGTTTTTAAAGTCGTTTCATATATCTATATATGGGTCTTTTCATGAATTTTGGCTTTTTGGTAACTAACAATGTCATAATACTCAAAATGCACGTTTTTTATTGGCAGTATTGATCTGTTTCTCCATATAGAGTGTTTTTTATGCGTTTTACCCTTTTGATACTATGAAAATCAAAAACACTCATAATACACGTTTCTCGTAATGTCTTTTAATTTTCCCATATAGGATATTTCCGATTCATTTAGGCGTTTTTTTACATAACAATTTTACAAAAGACTCAAAATACTTGTTTTGTATGCGTTTTAGCGTTTTCGTATGTAAGGAGCTTAAAAACACTAAAAGGCAAGTTATTGGCAAAAGTTGGTTTTATTCCCATGTAATGTGATTCCCCTGCTTTTTAGTGCTTTATTGCCTAACATGCTCAAAAAAAAAAAAAACTCAAAAGACACTTTTTTGGTAATATTTTTTTTCACACATAAAGCTAGTTTCGCATGCAATTTGGGGTTTTGGTAAGTAAGAATGTTAAAAAGATTCAAAATACACCCATTTGGTAAGGTTGTTCTGTTTCTCAATTAAGAGTGTTATTCATGATTTTCAGCATTTTGGTATCTAAGAAACATCTCCATATACACGAGTTTTTGCGTGTTTTGCCTTGTGGTTCTTGTGAAACTATAAAACACTCATTATACACGTTTCTCGTAATGTCCTTTTCTTTCCCAATATAGAGTGCTTTGCAACTATTTTCGCGTTTTCTGTAGGTAACAAGATCAAAAACACTCAAAATAGAAATTTTTAGTAATATTATTCTATTTCTTCATATTGGTAGGTTTGCATTCGTTTTAATGTTTTTTCTAAGTAAAACACTAAAAAGACACGTTTTCAGTAATTTTTTTTTGTATTCGCATATAGAGTGACTTCCATGTTATTTATCGTTTTGTTGCCTAACTTGCTGAAAAACACTCAAAAGACAGGTATCTGGTAAAATCATTTAATTTCCTCATGTAGGTGGCTTTGCATACACTTTAGGGTTTGGTACATAACAGTCCGAAAAAAAAGCTAAAATTAACTTTTTTCATAATATTATTTTTTTCACATAATTTCCCTGAATTTTGCCAGAATTTTGGCATCTCAGTACCTATGAAAATAAATAACAAAAAAAAATCCTAGTTTTTATTTATTTATTTATTTTCTCTATAAAGAGTGTTATTTGTGGGTTTTAACTCTTTTCGTACTTATGGAACTTAAAAACACTCATAATACACGTTTCTCGTAATGTCCTTTCGTTTCCCAAACATAGGGTTCTTTGCATGTATTTAAGCGTTTTTATATGTAACAGATAAAAAACACTGAAAATTCATGTTTTTCGTAATGTTATTTTGTTTCTCCATAAAGGGTGTTTTGCATGCATTTTAGCGTTTTGGTATGTAAGGAGCTGAAAAACAATTAAAGACAAGTTTTTGGTAAATGTTGGTTTTATTCCCATGTAATATCATTGCCCTGCTTTTTTTTTTTTCTTTATTGCTTAACACGCTCAAAAACACTCAAAAGCCTTTTTTTTTTCTGGTAATGTCATTTATTTTCCACATAGAGCTAGTTTCGCATGTAATTTCGGGTTTTGGTAACTAAGAATGTGAAAAACACTCAAAATAAACGCATTTGGTAAAGTTGTTCTGTTTCTCAATTAAGAGTGTTATTCATGAATTTCAGCATTTTGGTATCTAAGAAACATCTCCATATACACGAGTTTTTGCTTGTTGTGCCTTGTGGTTCTTGTGAGACAATAAAACACTCATTAGGCGTTTCTTGTAAAGTCCTTTTGTTTCCCAATATAGAGAGATTTGCATCCATTTTCGCTCGAAAACACAAAAAATACCTTTTTGGAAATATTATTCTATTTCATGATATTGGTTGATTTTCATTCGTTTTAGCGTTTTTCTACGTAAAACACTGAAAAGACACGTTTTCAGTAAATTTTTTTTTGGATTCCCATACAGAGTGACTTCCATATTATTTATTGTTTTGGTGCCTAACATACTGAAAAACAGGCAAAAGACAGGTTTCAGGTAAAGTCGTTTAATTTCCCCATATAGGTGGCTCTACATGCACTTTAGTGTTTGGTACATAACAGTATGAAAAAAAAGCTAAAATTAACTTTTTTGATATTCTTTTTTTCACATAATTTCTCTGAATTTTGCCAGAATTTTGGCATCTCGAGACCTATGAAGATCAATAACAAAAAAAGAAAAATGCTATTTTTTTCATTTATTTATTTATTTTTTCTCTATAAAGAGTGTTATTTGTGGGTTTAAGCTTTTTGGTACTTAACGTAAAAACATTCATAATACTCGTTTCTCGTAATGTCCTTTTGTTTCCTAAAGATAAGGTTCTTTGCATGTATTTAAGCGTTTTTATAGGTAACATGATCAAAAACACTCAAAATATATCTCTTTGGTAATGTTATTCTATTTCTTCATATTGGTTGGTTTCCATCCGTTTTAGCGTTTTTCTACGTAAAACACAGAAAAGACACGTTTTCAGTAATTTTATTTTGGATTCCCATATAGAGTGATTTCGATGTTATTTATCGTTTTGGTGCCTAACATGCTGAAAAACACTCAAAAGACAGGTTTCTTGTAAAGTCGTTTAATTTCCCCATATAGGTGGCTTTGCATACAATTTAGGGTTTGGTACATAACAGTCCAAAAAAAAGCTAAAATTAACTTTTTTCATAATATTCTTTTTTCACATAATTTTCCTGAAATTTGCCAGAATTTTGGCATCTCGGTATCTATGAAGATCAATAAAAAATTTTTTTTCATTTATTTATTTTTTTTTTCTCTATAAAGAGTGTTATTTGTGGGTTTTAGCTTTTTGGTACTTAAGGAACTTCTAAACACTCATAATACACATTCCTCGTAATGTCGTTTCATTCCCAAACATAGGGTTCTTTGCATGTATTTAAGCGTTTTTATTGGTAACAAGCTCAAAAACACTCAAAATACGTTTTTGATAATGCTATTCTGTTTTTCCATAAAGTGTGTTTTGCCTGGGTTTTAGCGTTTTGGTATGTAAGGAGCTGAAAAAAATTAAAGGCAAGTTCTTGGTAAAAGTTATATTCCCATGTAATGTGATTGCCCTGCTTTTTAGTGCTTTATTGCCTAACACGCTGAAAAACACTGAAAAGACACTTTTCTAGTAATTTCATTTTTTCCACAGTTTCGCATGTAATTTGGGGTTGGGGTTGGAACACTAAGAATGTGAAAAAACACTCAAAATACACACATTTCCAAAGATTGTTCTGTTTGTTATTCATGAGTTTCAGCATTTTGGTATCTAAGAAACTTCTCCATGTATACGAGTTTTTGCGTTTTTTGCTTTATGGTTCTTGGAAACTATTAAAACATTCATTATAAAATTTTCTTGTAATATCCTTTTGTTTCCCAATATAGACTGCTTTGCATTCATTTTTTTGCGTTTTTTTGTAGGTAACAAGCTCAAAAACACTCAACTTTTTTGTAATGTTATTCTGTTTCTTCATATTGGTTGGTTTGCATCCGTTTTAGCGTTCTACGCTAAAACTAAAAAAAACACGTTTTCAATAATATTTTTTAAATTGCTGAAAACACCCAATGACACGTTTCTTGTAAAGTCGTGTAATTTCCCCATATAGGTGGCTTTGCATGCACTTCCGGGTTTCGTACATAACTCCAGAAAAAGCTAAAATTATTTTTTTTTTTTCACATAATTTCCCTGAATTTTCTCAGAATTTTGGCATCTCGGTACATTTGAAGATAAATAACAAAAAAAAAACATTTTTTTTTTATTATTTTTTCTCTATAAAGAGTGTTATTTGTGGGTTTTAGATTTTTGGTACCTAAGGAACTTAAAAATACTCATAATACACGATTTTCGTAATGTCCTTTGGTTTCACAAACATAGGATTCTTTGCATGTATTTAAGCGATTTTATAGGTAACATGATCAAAAACACTCAAAATACATGTTTTTGGTAATGTTATTCTGTTTTTCCATAAAGGTTGTTTTTGCATGCGTTTAGCGTTTTGGTATGTAAGGAGTTAAAAACACTTAAAGGCATGTTCTTCGTAAAATCTGGTTTTATTCCAATGTAATGGGATTGTTCTGCTTTTTGGTGTTTTGTTGCATATAACGCTCAAAAACACTCAAAAGACACTTTTCTGGTAATGTAATTTTTTTTCCCACATAAAGCTAGTTTCGCATGTAATTTGGGATTTTCGTATCTAAGAATGTGAAAAACACTCAAAATACACTTATTTTGTAAGGTAGTTCTGTTTTTCAATTAAAAGTGTTATTCATGACTTTTAGCGTTTTGGTATGCAAGAAACTTCTCTATATACACGAGTTTTTGTGTTTTTTTCCTTGTGGTTCTTGTGAAACTATAAAACTCGCATTATACACGTTTCTCGTAATGTCCTTTTGCTTCCCAATATAGAGTGCTTTCCATCCATTTGCGCGTTTTTTTTAGGTAAAAAGCTCAAAAACACTTTTTGGTAATATTATTGTATTTCTACATATTTGTTGGTTTGCATTCGTTTTAGCGTTTTTCTACGTAAAACACTGAAAAGACACGTTTTCAGTAATTTTGTTTTGGATTGACATATTGACTGACTTCCATATTATTTATCGTTTTAGTGCCTAACATGCTGAAAACAATGAAAAAAAACAGGTTTCTGGTAAAGTCGTTTAACTTCCTTATATAGGTGGCATGCACTTTAGAGTTTGGTACATAAAAATCCGAAAAAGAGCTATAATTAATTTTTTTGATAATGATCTTTTTTCCACATAAATTCTCTGAATTTTGGCAGAATTTTGGCATCTTGGTACCTATGAAAATCAATATAAAAAAAAGCTATTTTTTTATTTTTATTTTTTTCTCTATAAAGAGTGTTATTTGTGGGTTTTAACGTTTTGGTACTTAAGGAACTTAAAAACGGTCCTAATACACGTTTCTCGTAATGTCCTTTCGTTTCCCAAACATAGGGTTCTTTGCATGTATTTAAGCGTTTTTATAGGTAACGTGATCAAAAACACTTAAAACAAATGTTTTAGTAATGTTATTCTGCTTCTCCAAAAAGGTGTTTTTTGCATGCGTTTTAGCGTTTTGGTTTGCAAGGAGGTAAAAAACACTTCAAGGCAAGTTCTTGGTAAAAGTTAGTTTTATTCCCATGTAATGTGATTGCCCTGTTTTTTTTTTTTTTAGTGCTTTATTGCCTAACACGCTCAAAAAACACTCAAAAGACACTTCTGGTAATGTCATTTTTTTTCCAACATAGTTTCGCATGCTATTTGGGGTTTTGCTAAGAATGTGAAAAACACTCAAAATACACGCATTTGGTAAGGTTGTTCTGTTTCTCAATTAATATTGTTATTCATGAGTTTCAGCATTTTGGTATCTAAGAAACTTCTTTATATACACGAGTTTTTGCGTTTTTCTACGTTAAACACTGAGAAGATACATTTTCAGTAATTTTGTTTTGGATTCCCATATAGAGTGAATTCCTTATTATTTATCGTTTTGGTGCCTAACATGCTGAAAAACCCTCAAAAGACAGATTTCTGGTTAGGTCATTTAATTTCCTCATATAGGAGGCTTTGCATGCACTTGAGGGTTTGGTACATAACAGTCCCGAAAAAAAAAGCTATAATTAACTTTTCTGATAATATTGTTTTGTTCATATAATTTTCCTGAATTTTCAAAGAATTTTGGCATCTCGGTACCTATGAAAATGAATTTTTTTTTCTAAACAAAGAGTGTTATATAGAGTATTTTCAATATCTTTTTTTTTTTTTTCTAGCGTTAGGTGCCTACTATGCTTAAAATTAATAAAACAACATGTTTCCGGGAATGTCGTTTCGTTACCCGAAATAGGGTCCTTTACATATATTTTGAAAATTTTAAATATAACAAGCTGGAAAACACTCAAAGCACACGTTTTTGGTAAGGTTTTTCTGTTTCTCAATAAAGGGCGTTTTGCATGCGTTTTAGCGTTTTGGTATGTGAAGAGCCTTAAAACACTTAAAGGCAAGTTCTCGGTAAAAGTTGGTTTTATTCCCATGTAATGTGTTTGCCATGTTTTTAGTGCTTTATTACCTATCACGATCAAAAACACTCAAAAGGCACTTTTCTGGTAATGTCATTTTTTTCCACATAAAGCTAGTTTTGCATGCAATTTGAGGTTTTGGTAACTAAGAATATGAAAAGCACTCAAAATACACGCATTTGGTAAGGTTGTTCTGTTTCTCAATTAAGAGTGTTATTCCTGAGTTTCAGCATTTTGGTATCTAAGAAACTTCTCCATATACACGAGTTTTTGCGTGTTTTCCCTTGTGGTTCTTGTGAAACTATAAAACACTCATTATACACGTTTCTCGTAATGTCCTTTTGTTTCCCAATATAGAGTGCTTTCCATCCATTTTCGCGTTTTCTGTAGATAACAAGCTCAAAACACTCAAAATATACCTTTTTGGTAATGTTATTCTATTTCTTCATATTGGTTGGTTTGCATCCGTTTTAGCGTTTTTCTACGTTAAACAATAAAAAAAAAAACGTTTTCAGTAAGTTTGTTTTGGATTCCCATATAGAGATACTTCCATATTATTTATCGTTTTGGTGCCTAACATGCTGAAAAACACTCAGAAGACAGGCTTCTGGTAAACTCGTTTAATTTCCCCATATAGGTGGCTTTGAATGCACTTTAGGGTTTGGTACATAACAGTCCGAAAAAAAAGCTAAAATTAACTTTTTTCATGATGTTCTTTTTTCATATAATTTCCCTGAATTTTTGCCAGAATTTTGGCACCTTCGTACCTATGAAAATTAATAATAAAAAATTCTATTATTTATTTATTTATTTTTCCTCTATAAAGAGTGCTATTTTTGGGTTTTAACTTTTTGGTACTTAAACTTAAAACTTAAAACACTCATAATACACGTTTCTCTTAATGTCATTTCCTTTCCTAAACTTAGGGTTCTTTGCATGTATTTAAGCGTTTTTATAAGTAACATGATCAAAACACTGAAAATACATATTTTTGGTAATGTTATTCTATTTGTTCATATTGGTTAGTTTGCATCCTTTTTAGCGTTTTTCTACGTAAAACACTGAAAAGACACGTTTTCATTAATTTTGTTATGTATTCCTATATTGATTGATTTCCATATTATTTATCGTTTTGTTGCTTAACATGCTGAAAAATACTCAAAAGACAGGTTTCTGGTAAAGTCGTTTAATTTTCCTATGTAGATGGCTTTGCATGCACTTTAGGGTTTCGTATATAACAGTCCGAAAAAAAAAAGGTAAAATTAACTTTTTGGATAATGTTCTTTTATCACATAATTGCCCTGAATTTTGCCAGAATTTTAGCATCTCGGTACCTATGAAGACGAATAAAAAAAAAAAAATCCTATATTTTTAATTATTTATTTTTTATCTTTTTTTTTCTAAATAAAGAGTGTTATTTGTGGGTTTTAGCTTTTGGGTACTTAGGGAACTTAAAAACACTCATAATACACGTTTCTCGTAATGTCCTTTACTTTCCCAAACATAAGGTTCTTTACAGGTATTTAAGCGTTTTTATAGATAACATGTTGAAAAATACACAAAATATATGTTTTTGTAATGTTATTCAGTTTCTCCATAAAGGGTGTTTTCCATGCGTTTTAGTGTTTTGGTATGTAAGGAGATCAAAAACACTTAAAGTCAAGTTCTTGGTAAAATTTGGTTTTATTCCCATGTAATGTGATTGCCCTGCTTTTTAGTGCTTTATTGCCTAACACGCTCAAAAACACTCAAAAGACACTTTTCTGGTAATGTCATTTTTTTCCCAAATAAAGTTAGTTTCGCATGCAATTTTCGGTTTTGGTAACTAAGAATGTGAAAAACACTCAAAATACACGCATATAGTAAGGTTGTTTCTCAATTAAGAGTGGTATTCATGAGTTTCAACACTTTGGTATATAAGAAACTTCTCCATACACACGAGTTTTTTGCCTTATGGTTCTTGTGAAACTATAAAACACTCATTATACACGTTTCTCGTAATATCCTTTTTGTTGCCAAATATAGAGTGCTTAACATCCATTTTCGTGTTTTTTGTAGGTAACAAGCTCAAAAACACTCAAAATATACTTTTTGGTAATGTTTTTCTATTTCTTGATATTGTTTGGTTTGCATCCGTTTTAGCGTTTTTCTACGTAAAACACTGAAAAGACACGTTTTCAGTAATTTTCTTTTACATTCCCATATAGAGAGACTTCCATATTATTTATCGTTTTGGTGCCTAACATGCTGAAAAAACACTGAAAAGACAGTTTTCTTGGAAACACGTTTAATTTCCTCATATAGATGGCTTTGCATGCACTTTAGGGTTTGGTACATAACAGTCCGAAAAAAAAAGCTAAAATTAACTTTTTCGATAATGTTCTTTTTTCACATAATTTCACTGAATTTTTATAGAATTTTTGGCATCTCGGTACCTATGAAAAAAAAAAATTGGCATTTTTTCTTTATTTTACTTTTTTTTTGTTTCTTTATAAACAGTGTTATTTATGGGTTTTAGCTTTTTTGTACTTAAGGAACTTAAAAACACCCATAATACACGTTTCTCGTAATGTCCTTTTTTTTCCCAAACATAGGGTTCTTTGCATGTATTTAAGCATTTTTATAGGTAACGTGACCAAAAACACTCAAAATACATGTTTTTGGTAATGTTTTTTCTGTTTCTCCATAAAGGATGTTTTACATGCGTTTTAGTGTTTTGGTATGTAAGGAGCTCAAAAACACTTAAAGGCAAGTTCTTGCTAAAGTTGGTTTTATTTACATGTAATGTAATTGCCCTTCTTTTTAGTGCTTTATTGCCTTACACGCTCAAAAACACTCAAAAGACACTTTTATGGTAATGTCATTTTTTTTCCCATATAAAGCTATTTTCGCATGAAATTTGTGGTTTTGGTAACCAAGAATGTGAAAAACACTCAAAATACACGCATTTGATAAGGTTGTTCTGTTTCTCAATTAAGAGTGTTATTCAAGAGTTTTAGCGTTTTGGTATCTAAGAATCTCAAAAACTCTCATAATGCACGTATCTCGTAATGTCCCTTTTTTTTCTCATATGGGGTGCTTTGCATGCATTTTGGCATTTTTTTTCACGTAATAGCTGAAAAAACACTGAAAATACTCGCTTTTGGTAATAAGAACATAAGAAATAAGTAAATCTGCAAAAAGGCATCAGGCCTACACGTAGCAGTACTTGTATGAAATATGCTTACCTATTTCCACCTATCATCCCCATCCATAAATGTGTAATTTTTTCTTACAGTTCCCAAATGCCTCAGCAGTAACAACTTGATTAATACGTCCGTTCCAATCATCTACTACTCTATTTGAGAACGAATTCCTTCCAGTCTCCTTTTTGAACATCAAGTTTTCAGGCTTGAACCCGTTTTTCTTTTCTCCGTTTCTCTTTAAAGAATGTAAATTTAACAGCTTGAATATCGCTTCGTAAGGAATACTCCTCATCCCCTGTATCCTTTTAGTCATTCTCCTTTGTACTAATTCTAATAGACCTTTATCCTTCCTGTGATGTGGTGACCAGAATTGGACAGCGTAGTCTAGATGAAGTCTGACTAGCGCCAAATGTAACTTTAATATTATTTCGGGTGTTCTTTTTTTAGCATTCCTGAAAATGAATCATAATACCCTATTTACTTTGTTTCTGGCATCTTTGCATTGCTTTCTTAGACGGAGTTCAGAGCTAACTTTAAATCTCAAATCTTTTTCTTACCCTGAACCTACCAGAACTTTGTTGTTCATTGTGTAACTACTGTGTGGGTTTCTTCTACTTACGCTAAGTGCTTTGCATTTGTTTATATTAAACTGCATTTGCCATCTGTCTGTCCATTCGTTCATCCTATCCAAATCTGCCTGCAAGGCGATGGTATGCGATTCTGACCTAATTAATCTACATATTCTCGTGTCATACGCAAATTTACTAACAACACTACTAATTCCACTATCCAAGTCATTGACATATAATACAAACAACATCAGCCCTAATACTAATAATCCCTTTGTTACCCCAATAATTACTTGACCCCACTCGGATTTAGAGCCGTTTATTACAACACTCTGTCGCCTGCCGCTTAGCCATGACCATATCCAATCTAAACACCTCATCTCTCTCGTGCGCCCTAACCTTTCTCAGTAGCCTCTGTTGGTGTACCTTGTCAAACGCTTTACTAAAATCCTGATATAGGATGCCATAACTATCACCATTATCTTCCGCCTGGTAAACCTTACTGTATAAACTTACCAAGTTTGTCAGGTAAGACTCCCCCTTCGTGAAGCCATTTTGTAACTGATTTATCAAGTTATGTTTCTCTAAATGCTCTTAAATGTTCTTCACTATTATTGACTCCATTATTTTACATTCAACAAAAGTTAAGCTGACAGGTCTATAATTAGACGTTATTTTTTTTTCTCCTTTCTTAAAGGTAGGTACTATATTTGCCTGCCTCTACATTACCCATACCTCACATGACTAAAGTGATTTCCTAAGGACAGAAACTAGCAATTTACTTATAACCTTTTTCTATTCCTTAAATACTCTGGAATATATTTCATCTGGTCCTGGTGACTTAAACTTTTCAGCTTATCTATCTCATGTTCCACTCTCTCTTTCGTTATGGTAATATCTGTCAGCTTCTCATTTTCTTCTACTCTACATATCTTGTCACTATTCGGCAAATCCTGCATGTTTTCCTGGACAAAGGCAGTTAAAAAATACTCTTTCACAATTTTACTAATTTCCTCCCAACAACTAAGCAGGTCCCATTCTGCTGTCTTTGAGGAAATATTGCTTCTGTATTCTTCGTCTTATATGCCTGATAAAATCCCTTGGGGTCCATCTTCGCTTTGCTGGCTACCTTTAATTCATAACTATTTTTAGCTTTCCTTGTTAAACTCCTGACTTTTCTAATTCATTGTATCATGGCCTTAAAACCACTTCCCCTGTCTTTAATCTCATATATACTTCTCTTTCGCCCTATGTAATGTTTTAACCTCAGTCATCCATTTAGGATCATTCTTCTGCGATCTTATTCTTCTGTAAGGGATATCCCCTAACGGTCCCGAATGTAATTTATCAACGAAATATTTATTTCGCTTCTCTATAAAGGGTGTTTTGCTTGAGTTTTAGCGTTTCTGTACATAAGAACCTTTAAAACATGTTTTTAGTAATGTTATTTTGTATTCCTTTATGGAGCGCTTTCCATGCTTTTCAGCGTTTTCGTGTCTAATACGTTGAAAAACACTCAAAAGACACGTTGATGATAATATCGTTTCGTTTCCCGATAAAGGGGGCTTCCGATGCATTTTGTCTTTTGGTACTTACCAATATGAAAAAAAAGATTAAGTAAAAGTTTTCGGTAGAGTTATTTTTCCACATAAAGTTCTAATCGTGTGTTTTTGAGACTGGGTACCTAAAAAGCTCAAAATCTCTCATAATACACTTTTCTCGTAATGTCCTTTCTTTTCTCCATGTAAGATGCTTTGCGTGTAATTTGGCACTTTTATACTTAACAAGCACAAAAACAATCAAAATACAAGTTTTTGGTAATGTTAATTTGTTTCTCCTTAAAGTTTGTTTTGCATGCTTTTCAGCGATTTCGGATGTAAGAAGGTGAAAAACACTATAAAGATACTTTCTTGGTAATGTTATTTTATATTGCCAAATAGGGTGCTTTCAATGCTTTTTAGCATTTTGATTCCTAACACTCAAGTAAACACTCAAAAGACACGTTTTCTGTAATATCGTTTTGCTTCTTCACATAGGGATCTGCATGCATTATGATGTTTTGCTACATAATGTAAAAAACGATCAAAATAAAGATTTTAGGTAATGTTGTTCTTTTTCTCTATATAGGGTGCTATTCATTCTTTTTAGTGTTTTGGTACTTAGGAAGCTTACTTAGGAAGCTCAAAAACACAAATAAAACTTGTTTCTCCAAACGTCTTTCCATTTCCCCATATAGGATGCTTCGTATGTATTCTGACGTTTTGGTACATAAAAAGGAAAAAAAAAAAGAAAACACTCAAAAATATGTTTTTGGTGATGTTCTGTTTCTCTATTAAGAGATATAGAATATATTTAATTTTCATTCAGGCGGTTTAGTGTTTGGTACCTAAGAGACTCAAAACTCTGATAATGCACGTTTCTCGTAATGTCCTATCGTTTCCTCATACAGGGTGCTTTACATGCATTTTTAAGATATACGTAACAGGCTAAAAAAAACTGAAAATAAACGTTTTTGGTAAGGTTTTTTTTCTATTTGGTAATATTATTCATGTTTGTTGCACGTGTTCTAGCGTTTTGGAACGTAAAAAGTTTAAAACACTTAAAAGACATGCTTATTATTTTGCATTTCTATATAAGGTGCTTTCCATGCTATTTAGCGTTTTCGTGCCTAACACGCTGAAAAACACATAAAAACACATTTCTTACATTGTTGTTTAATTTTCTCGTATAGCGACCATGCATTATGGTGTTTTACTACCTGACAATGTGAAAAACACTCAAATTACACGATTTTGGTAATGTTTTTTTTTTTTCTCCATTTTTGCGTTTTGGTACCTAAGAAGCTAAACAAAAAAAATCATAATACACGTTTTTTGTCATACCCTTTCGTTTCCTCATATAGGCTGTTTTAGGTGCTTTGGTACCTAACAGGGTGTTTGCATGTATTTTGACATTTTAGTTCGTAAGAACCTAAAAAAAAACACTCTAAAGACACGTTTTAGTAAAGTTGTTTTGTATTCCCCTATGGGGTGATTTCGTTTTTTCTTACTGATTTGGTGCCTAACACGCTCAAAAAATAACAAAAGACAAGTTTCTAGTGATTTCCTTTGGTTTCTTCATATAGGTTGCTTTACATACTCGTACATGTTGGCGTTTTGGTAATTTTCAATGTAAAAAAATACCCGTTTTTGGTAAGTTTGTTCTTTTTCTTCAGAGCACTATTAAAGTACTGATTTGGTACTTAAGAAAGTAATAAAAAAAAAACACATAACAAACGTTTCTCGTAATGTCCTTTTTTATTTCCATATGCAGGGATATTTGTTTGATGACAGGCGATTTTGTACATAATAAGCTCAAAAAAAAAAAAAAACACAAAATAAAGGTTTTGGTTAATGTATTCTGTTTCTCTATATATGTTATTTTCATACGTTTTTAAAGTCGTTTCATATATCTATACGAGTATATGGGTCTTTGCATGAATTTTGGCTTTTTGGTAACTAACAATGTCACAACACTCAAAAGGCACGTTTTTTTTTTGGCACTATTTTTCTCTTTCTTCATATAGGGTTTTCCATGCGTTTTACCCTTTTGATACCAAGAAAATAAAAAAAAAAAACACTCATAATACACGTTTCTCGTAATGTCTTAATTTTTAACATATAGAGTATTTCCGATTCATTTAGGCGTTTTTTTACATAACAATCTTACAAAAGACTCAAAATACTTGTTTTGTATGCGTTTTCGCGTTTTCATATGTAAGGAGCTTAAAAACACTTAAAGGCAAGTTATTGGTAAAAGTTGGTTTTATTCCCCTGTAATGTGATTGCCCTGCTTTTTAGTGCTTTATTGCCTAACACGCTCAAAAAAAAACTCAAAAGACACTTTTTTGGTAATATTTTTTTTTCACACATGAAGCTAGTTTCGCATGCAATTTGGGGTATTGGTAAGTAAGAATGTTAAAAAGATTCAAAACACACCCACTTGGTAAGGTTGTTCTGTTTCTCAATTAAGAGTGTTATTTATGAATTTCAGCATTTTGGTATCTAAGAAACATCTCCATATACAAGAGTTTTTGCGTGTTTTGCCTTGTGGTTCTTGTTAAACTATAAAACACTCATTATACCTGTTTCTCGTAATGTCCTTTTCTTTCCCAATATAGAGTGCTTTGCAACTCTCGCGTTTTCTGTAGGTAACAAGCTCAAAAACACTCAAAATAGAACTTTTTAGTAATATTATTCTATTTCTTCATATTGGTTGGTTTGCATCCGTTTTAATGTTTTTCTAAGTAAAACACTAAAAAGACAAGTTTTCAGTAATTTTGTTTTGGATTCCCATATAGAGTGATTTCCATATTATTGATCGTTTCGGTGCCTAACTTGCTGAAAAACACTCAAAAACTGGTAAAGTCGTTTAATTTTCTCATGTAGGTGGCTTTGCATACACTTTAGGGTTTGGTACGTAACAGTCCGAAAAAAAAAAAATAAATAAAATTAACTTTTTTCATAATGTTATTTTTTCACAAAATTTCCCTGAATTTTGCCAGAATTTTGTCATCTCGGTACCTATGAAGATAAATAACAAAAAAAATCCTAATTTTTATTTATTTATTTATTTTCTCTAGAAAGAGTGTTATTTGTGGGTTTTAACTCTTTTCGTACTTATGGAACTTAAAAGCACTCATAATACACGTTTCTCTTAATGTCCTTTCGTTTCCCAAACATAGTGTTCTAGGCATGTATTTCAGCGTTTTTATACGTAACAGATCAAAAACACTGAAAATTCATGTTTTTCGTAATGTTATATTGTTTTTCCATAAAGGGTATTTTCCATGCATTTTAGTGTTTTGGTATGTAAGGAGGTGAAAAACACTTAAAGTCAAGTTCTTGGTAAATGTTGGTTTTATTCCCATTTAATGTCATTGCCTTGCTTTTATGTGCTTTATTGCCTAACACGCTCAAAAACACTCAGACACTTTTTTTTCTGGTAATGTCATTTATTTCCCACATAAAGCTAGTTTCGCATGTAATTTCGGGTTTTGGTAACTAAGAATGTGAAAAAACACTCAAAATACACGCATTTGGTAAGGTTGTTCTGTTTTTCATGAATTTTAGCATTTTGGTATCTAAGAAACATCTCCATATACACGAGTTTTTGCTTGTTTTGCCTTGTGGTTCTTGTGAAACTATAAAACACTCATTATAAACGTTTCTCGTAATGTCCTTTTGTTTCTAAATATAGAGAGATTTGAATCCATTTTCGCTCAAAAACAAAAAAATACCTTTTTGTAATATTATTCTATTTCATGATATTGGTTGATTTTCATTCGTTTTAGCGTTTTCCTACGTAAAACACTGAAAAGACACGTTTTCAGTAATTTTTTTTTGGATTCCCATACAGAGTGACTTTCATATTATTTATTGTTTTGGTGCCTAACATACTGAAAAAAAGGCAAAAGACAGGTTTCATTTAAAGTCGTTTAATTTCCCCATATAGGTGGCTCTACATGCACTTTTTAGGGTTTGGTACATAACAGTCTGAAAAAAAAGCTAAAATTAACTTTTTTGATTTTCTTTTTTCACATAATTTCTCTGAATTTTGCCAGAATTTTGGCATCTCGGTATCTATGAAGATCAATAAAAAAATGCTATTTTTTCATTTATTTATTTATTTTTTTCACTATAAAGAGTGTTATTTGTGGGTTTAAGCTTTTTGGTACTTAAAGAACGTAAAAACACTCATAATACTCGTTTCTCGTAATGTCCTTTTGTTTCCTAAAGATAAGGTTCTTTGCATGTATTTAAGCGTTTTTATAGGTAACATGATCAAAAACACTCAAAATATACCTTTTAGGTAATGTTATTCTATTTCTTCATATTGGTTGGTTTCCATCCGTTTTAGCGTTTTTCTACGTAAAACACAGAAAAGACACGTTTTCAGTAACTTTGTTTTGGATTCCCATATAGTGACTTCCATGTTATTTATCGTTTTGGTGCCTAACATGCTGAAAAACACCCAAAAGACAGGTTCATTGTAAAGTCGTTTAATTTCCCCATATAGGTGGCTTTGCATACATTCTAGGGTTTGGTACATAACAGTCCGAAAAAAAAGCTAAAATTAACCTTTTTCATAATATTCTTTTTTCACGTAATTTTCATGAATTTTGCCAGAATTTTGGCATCTCGGTACCTATGAAGATCAATAAAAAAAATGCTATTTTTTTATTTTTTTTTATTTATTTTTTCTTTCTTTAAAGAGTGTTATTTGTGGGTTTTAGCTTTTTGGTACTTTAGGAACTTATAAACACTCATAATACACATTCATCGTAATGTCCTTTCATTCCCAAACATAGGGTTCTTTGCATGTATTTAAGCGTTTTTATTGGTAACAAGCTCAAAAACACTTAAAATACATGTTTTTGATAATGTTATTCTGTTTTTCCATAAAGGGTGTTTTGCATGAGTTTTAGCGTTTTGGTATGTAAGGAGCTCAAAAAAAACTTAAAGGCAAGTTCCAGGTAAAAGTTGGTTATATTCCCATGAAATGTGATTGCCCTGCTTTTTAGAGCTTTATTGCCTAACACGCTGAAAAACACTAAAAAGACACTTTTTTTAGTAATTTCATTTTTTTTCCACAGTTTCGCATGGAATTTCGGGTTGGACCACTAAGAATGTGAAAAAAAACTCTCAAAATGCACTCATTTCCTAAGACTGTTCTCTTTCTCAATTAAGAGTGTTATACGAGTACATGAGTTTCAGAATTTTGGTATCTAAGAAACTTCTCCATATATACGAGTTTTTGCGTTTATTGCCTTATGGTTCTTGGAAACTATTAAAACATTCATTATACAATTTTCTTGTAATATCCTTTTGTTTCCAATATAGACTGCTTTGCATTCATTTTTACATTTTTTGTAGGTAACAAGCTCAAAAACACTAAACTTTTTTGTAATGTTATTCTACTTCTTCATATTGGTTGGTTTGCATCCGTTTTAGGG
This sequence comes from Scylla paramamosain, assembly GCF_035594125.1. Lineage (NCBI taxonomy): Eukaryota > Metazoa > Arthropoda > Malacostraca > Decapoda > Portunidae > Scylla > Scylla paramamosain. Next base: position 5,767,660 of record NC_087158.1, on the reverse strand, counting down.
TTCTACGCTAAAACTGAAAAGACACGTTTTCAGTAATATTGTTGAAATTGCTGAAAACACCCAAAGACACGTTTCTTGTAAATTCGTGTAATTTCCCCATGTAGTTGGCTTTGCATGCACTTCCGGGTTTCGTACATAACTCTGGAAAAAGCTAAAATATTTTTTTATTGTTTTTTTCACATAATTTCCCTGAATTTTCTGAGAATTTTGGCATCTCGGTACCTATGAAGATGAATAAGATAAAAAAAATCTATTTTCTTTAATTACTTTTTTTATTTATAAAGAGTGTTATTTGTGGGTTTTAGATTTTTGGTACTTAAGGAACTTAAAAATACTCATAATACACGATTTTCGTAATGTCCTTTTGTTTCACAAACATAGCGTTCTTTGCATGTACCTAAGCGATTTTATAGGTAACATGATCAAAAACACTCAAAATACATGTTTTTGGTAATGTTATTCTGATTCTCAATAAAGGTTGTTTTGCATGAATTTAGCGTTTTGGTATGTAAGGAGTTAAGAAACATTTAAAGGCAAGTTCTTCGTAAATTTTTGTTTTATTCCAATGTAATGTGATTGTTCTGCTTTTTAGTGTTTTGTTGCATATAACGCTCAAAAACACTCAAAAGAAACTTTTCTGGTAATGTCATTTTTATCCCACATAAAGCTAGTTTCGCATGTAATTTGGGATTTTCGTAACTAAGAATGTGAAAAACACTCAAAATACACACATTTGGTAAGGTAGTTCTGTTTTTAAATTAAAAGTGTTATTTATGAGTTTTAGCGTTTTTAGGTATGTAAGAAACTTCTCTATGTTCACGAGTTTTTGCGTTTTTTGCCTTGTGGTTCTTGTGAAACTATAAAACACTCATTATACACGTTTCTCGTAATGTCCTTTTGCTTCCTAATATAGAGTGCTTTCCATCCATTTGCGCGTTTTTTTGTAGGTAAAAAGCTCAAAAAGTCTTTTTGGTAATGTTATTCTATTTCTTCATATTTGTTGGTTTGCATCCGTTTTAGCGTTTTTCTACGTAAAACACTGAAAAGACACGTTTTCAGTAATTTTGTTTTGGATTCACATTTTGACTGACTTCCATATTATTTATCGTTTTAATGCCTAACATGCTGAAAAACACTGAAAAGACAGGTTGTTGATAAAGTTGTTTAACTTCTTTATATAGGTGGCATGCACTTTAGAGTTTGGTACATAAAAATCCGAAAAAGAGCTATAATTAACTTTTTTGATAATGTTCTTTTTTCCACATAAATTCCCTGAATTTTGGCAGAATTTTGGCATCTTGGTACCTATGAAAATCAATATAAAAAAGCTTTTTTTTTTTAATTATTTTTTCTCTATAAAGAGTGTTATTTGTGGGTTTTAACGTTTTGGTACTTAAGGAACTTAAAAACGGTCCTAATACACGTTTCTCGTAATGTCCTTTCGTTTCCCAAACATAGGGTTCTTTGCATGTATTTAAGCGTTTTTATAGGTAACATGATCAAAAACACTTAAAACACATGTTTTTAGTAATGTTATTCTGCTTCTCCATAAAGGAGTTTTTTTAATGCGTTTTAGCGTTTTGGTTTGTAAGGAGATCAAAAACACTTCAAGGCAAGTTCTTAGTAAAAGTTGGTTTTATTCCCATGTAATGTGATTGCCCTGTTTTTTCGTGATTTACTCGTATTGCCTAACACGCTCAAAAACACTCAAAAGACACTTTTGGTAATGTCATTTTTTTTCCAACATAGTTTCGCGTGCTATTTGGGGTTTTGCTAAGAATGTGAAAAAAAACACTCAAAATACACGCATTTTGTAAGTTTGTTCTGTTTCTCAATTAATATTGTTATTCATGAGTTTCAGCATTTTGGTAGCTAAGAAACTTCTTTATATACACGAGTTTTTGCGTTTTTTGCCTTGTGGTTCTTGTGAACCACAAGTTCTTTTGCTCAATAATAATAATAATAAATCACTCATTATACACGTTTCTCGTAATGTCCTTTTGTTCCCCAATAGGGAGTGCTTTGCATCAATTTTCGTGTTTTTTGTAGGTAACAAGCTCAAAAACGCTCAAAATGTACCTTTTTGGTAATGTTATTTTATTTCTTCTTATTGGTTGGTTTGCATCCGTTTTAGCGTTTTTCTATGTAAAACACCGAAAAGACACGTTTTCAGTAATTTTGTTTTAAGTTCACATATAGAGTGACTTGCATGTTATTTACCGTTATGGTGCCTAACAAGCTGAAAAACACTCATAAGACAGTTTTCTGGCAAAGACGTTTAATCTCCCCATATAGGTGGCTTTGTATGCACTTTAGGGTTTGGTACATAAAAGTACGAAAAAAAACCTAAAATTAACTTTTTTGATAATTGACTCATAATTTCCTGAATTTTGCCCAAATTTTGGCATCTCGGTACCTGTGAAGATGAAAAAGAAAGAAAAAAAATTTTGTATTTCTTTATTTCTTTATTTATTTTTTCTCAATAAAGAGTGTTATTTGTGGCTTTTAGCTTTTTGGTAAATAATGATCTTAAAAACACTCATAATACACGTTTCTCGTAATGTCCTTTCGTTTCCCAAAAAATAGGGTTCTTTGCATATATTTAAGCGTTTTTATTGGTAACATGATCAAAAACACTCAAAATATATGTTTTTTGGTAATGTTATTCTCTTTTTCCATAAAGTGTGTTTTGCATGTGTTTTAGCGTTTTGATATATAAGGAGCTCAAAACACTTATAGGCAAGTTCTTGGTAAAAATTGATTTTATTGCCATGTAAAGTGATTCCCCTGCTTTTTAGTGCTTTATTGCCTATCACGCTCAATAACATTCAAAAGACACTTTTCTGGTAATGTCATTTTTTTTTCCCACATAAAGCTGGTTTCGCATGGAATTTGGGATTTTGGTAACTAAGAATGTGAAAACCACTCAAAATACACGCATTTAGTAACGTTGTTCTGTTTCTAAATTAAGAGTGTTATTCATGAGTTTCAGCATTTTGGTATCTAGGAAACTTCTCCATATACACGAGTTTTTGCGTTTTTTGCCTTGTGGTTCTTTTGAACTATAAAACATTCATTATACACTTTTCTCGCAATGTCCCTTTGTTTCCCAATATAGAGTGCTTTGTATCAATTTTCGCGTTTTTTTTTTGTAGGTAACAAGCTCAAAAACACTGAAAATATACATTTTTGGTAATGTTTTGCTACTTCTTGATATTGGTTGGTTTGCATCCGTTTTAGCGTTTGTCTACGTAAAACACTGAAAAGACACGTTTTCAGTAATTTTGTTTTGGTTTGCCATATGGAGTGAATTCCTTATTATTTATCGTTTTGGTGCCTAACATGCTGAAAAACACTCAAAACACAGATTTCTGGTAAGGTCGTTTAATTTCCTCATATGGGAGGCTTTGCATGCACTTTAGTGTTTGGTACATAACAGTCCGAAAAAAAGCTAATATCATCTTTTTTTATAATATTCTCTTATTATATAATAGCTCTAATTTTTCCCAGAATTTTGGCATCTCGGTACCTATGAAGGTGAATATAAAAAAAAAAAATGAAAATCCTTTTATTTATTTTTATTTATTTTTTATTTGTTGTCAATAACGAGTGTTATTTGTGGGTTTTAGCTTTTTGGTAGTTAAGGAACTTAAAAACACTCATAATACACGTTTCTCGTAATGTCCTTACGTTTCCCAAACGTAATTTTTTTTGCATGTATTTAAGCGTTTTTATAGATAACATTATCAAAAACACTCAAAATACATGTTTTTGGTAATGTTATTGTATTTCTCCATGAAGTTTGTTTTCCATGCGTTTTAGCGGTTTGGTATGTAAGGAGCTCAAAAACACATATTGGCAAGTTCTTGGTAAAATGTGGTTTTATTCCCATGTAATGTGATTGCCCTGCTTTTTAGTACTTCATTGCCTAACACGCTCAAAAACAATTAAAAGACACTTTTGGTAATGTCATTTTTTTCCCTCATAAAGCTAGTTTCGCATGCTATTTTAAGTATTGCTAACTAGGAATATGAAAAACACTCAAAATACACACATTTGCTAAGGTTGTTCTGTTTCTCAATTCAGATTGTTATTCATGAGTTTCAGGATTTTGGTATCTAAGAAACTTCTTTATATACACGAGTTTTTGCGTTTTTTTCTACGTAAAACACTGAGAAGATACATTTTCAGTAATTTTGTTTTGGATTCCCGTATAGAGTGAGTTCCTTATTATTTATCGTTTTGGTGCCTAACATGCTGAAAAACACTCAAAAGATAGATTTCTGGTAAGGTGGTTTAATTTCCTCATATAGGAGGCTTTGCATGCACATTAGGGTTTGGTACATAACAGTCCGAAAAAAAAAGCTAAAATGAACTCTTTTGGTAATATTCTTGTGTTCATATAATTTTCTGAATTTTCCCAGAATTTTGGCATCTCGGTACCTATGACGATGAAAAAAAAAAAACCTATTTCTTTTTTTCTAAATAAAGAGTGTTATTTGTGGGTTTTAGCTTTTTGGTACTTAAGGAACTTAAAAAAAAACACTCATAATACACGTTTCTCGTAATGTCCTTTTTTTCCCAAACATAATGTTCTTTGCATGTATTTAAGCTTTTTTATAGATAGCATGATAAAAAACACCCAAATTACATGTTTTTGGTAATGTTATTCTATTTCTCCATAAAGTTTGTTTTGCATGCGTTTTAGCGGTTTGGTATATAAGGAGCTCAAAAACATTTAAAGGCAAGTTCTTGGTAAAAATTGCTTTTATTCCAATAAAAAGTGATTGCCCTGCTTTTTAGTGCTTTATTGCCTATCACCCTTAAAAAACACTCAAAAGACATTTTTCTGGAAATGACATATTTTCGCACATAAATCTGGTTTCGCATTAAATTTGGGTTTTTGGTAACTAAGAATATGAAAAAAACACTTAAAATACACGAATTTGGTAAGGTTGTTCTGTTTCTCAATTAATAGTGTTATTCATGAGTTTCAGCATTTTGGTATCTAGGAAACTTCTCCATATACACGAGTTTTTGCGTTTTTTGCCTTGTTGTTCTTTTGAATTATAATACACTCATTATACACTTTTCTCGCAATGTCCCTTTGTTTCACACTGTAGAGTGCTTTGTATCAATTTTAGCGTTTTTTTGTAGGTAACAAGCTCAAAAAAACTTAAAATATACCTTTTTGGTAATGTTTTTTTTTTTATATTTCTTGATATTTGTTGGTTTGCATCCATTTTAGCGTTTTTCTACGTAAAACACTGGGGAGACACGTTTTCAGTATTTTTGTTTTGGATTCCCATATAAAGTGAGTTCCTTATTATTTATCATTTCGGTGCCTAACATTCTGAAAAACACTCAAAACACAGATTTCTGGTAAGGTCGTTTAATTTCCTTATACAGGAGGCTTTGCATGCAGTTTAGGGTTTGGTACATAACAGTCCGAAAAAAAAGCTAAAATCAACTTTTTTGATAATATTTTCTTATCATATAATTGCCTTGAATTTACCCAGAATTTTAGTATTTCGTTACCTATGAAGATGATTAACAAAAAAAAACAAAATCCTATTTTTTAATTTTTTTATTTATTTATTTTTTCTAAATAAAGAGTGGGTTTTAGGTTTTTGGTACTTAACAAACATAAAAACACTCATAATATACGTTTCTCGTAATATCCTTTTGTTTCCCAAACATAAGGTTCTTTGCATGTATTTAACCGTTTTTATAGATAACATGATCAAAAACACTTAAAATACATGTTTTTGGTAATTTTATTCTGTTTCTCCATAAAAATTATTTTGCATGCGTTTTAGCGGTTTAGTATATAAGGAGCTCAAAAACCTTTAAAAGCAAGTTCTTGATAAAAATTGGTTTTATTCAAATGTAATGTGATTGCCCTGCTTTTTAGTGCTTTATTGCGTATCAGGCTCAAAAACACTCAAAAGACATTTTTCTGGTAATGTCATTTTTTTCTCACATAAAGCTGGCTTTGCATGCAATTTGGTGTTTTGATAACTAAGAATGTGAAAAGTTCTCAAAATACACGCATTTAGTAAGGTTGTTCTGTTTCTCTATTAGTAATGTTATTCATGAGTTTCAGCATTTTTGGTATCTAGGTTTTTTGCGTTTTTTTTCCTTTTGGTTCTTTTGAACTATAAAACACTCAATATACACTTTTCTTGCAATGTCCTTTTATTTCCTAATATAAAGTGCTTTGCATCAATTTTCGCGTTTTTTTTTTTTGTAGGTAACAAGCTCAAAAACACTCAAAATATACCTTTTTGGTAATGTTTTTCTTTTTTTTTTTATCTTGGTTGGTTTACATCTGTTTTAGCTTTTTTTCTACGTAAAACACTGAAAAGACACGTTCTCAGTAATTTTGTTTTGGATTCACATATTGACTGACTTCCTTATTATTTATCGGTTTGGTGCCTAACATGCTGAAAAACACTGAAAAGACAGGTTTCTGGTAATGTCGTTTAATTTCCTCATATAGGTGGCTTTGCATCCACTTTAGGGTTTGGTAAATAACAATCCGAAAAAAAGCTATAATTAACTTTTTTGATAATGTTCTTTTTTCCACATAAATTCCCTGAATTTTGGCAGAATTTTGGTATCTCGGTACTTATGAAAATCAATACAAAAAAAAATGCTATCTTTTATTTTTTTATTTTATTTCTCTCTTTAAAGAGTGTTATTTGTGGGTTTTAACGTTTTGGTACTTAAGGAACTTAAAAACTGTCATAATACACGCTTCCCGTAATGTCCTTTCGTTTCCCAAAGATAGGGTTCTTTGCATGTATTTAAGCGTTTTTATAGGTAACATGATCAAAAACACTTAAGACACATATTTTTTGTAATGTTTTTCTGCTTCTCCAAAAATGAGTGTTTTGCATGCGTTTTAGCGTTTTGGTATATAAGGAACTCAAAAACACATAATGGCAAGTTCTTGGTCAAAGTTGGTTTTATTCCCATGTAATGTGATTGCCCTGCTTTTTAGTGCTTTATTGCCTAACACGCTCAAAAAACACTCAAAAGACACTTCTGTTAATGTCATTTTTTTCCCAAATCAAGCTAGTTTCGCATGCTTTTTGGGATTTTGCTAAGAATGTGAAAAACACTGAAAATACACGCTTTTGGTAAGGTTGTTCTGTTTCTCAATTAAGATTGTTATTCATGAGTTTCAGCATTTTGGTATCTAAAAAAACTTCTTTCTATACACGAGTTTTTGCGTTTTTTGCCTTGTGGTTCTTGTGAACCACAAGTTCTTTTGCTCGAAAATAATAAGACACTCATTATACACGTTTCTCGTAATATCCTTTTGTTTCCCAGTAGGGAGTGCTTTGCATCCATTTTCACCTTTTTTGTAGGTAACAAGCTCAAAATCACTCAAAATATACTTTTTTGGTAATGTTATTCTATTTTTTTTTTTCATATTGGTTGGTTTGCATCCGTTTAGCGTTTTTCTACGTAAAACACCGAAAAGACACGTTTTCAGTAATTTTGTTTGGATTCCCATATAGATTGACCCATGTTATATATCGTTTTTGTGCCTAACATGCTGAAAAACACTCATAAGACAGTTTTCTGGCAAAACGTTTGATTTCCTCATACAGGTGGTTTTGCATGCACTTTATGGTTTGCTACATAACAGTCGAAAAAAAAAAAGCTAAAATTATCTGTTTTGAAAATGTTCTTATTTCACAAAATTTCATAAATTTTGCCCGAATTTTGGCATCTCAGTATCTGTGAAGATGAATAAGAAAGAAAAAATATATCGTATTTTTTTATTTTTTTATTTTTTTTTCTTCAATAGAGAGTTATTTGTGGCTTTTAGCTTTTTGGTACTTAATGAATTCAAAAACACTTATAATACACGTTTCTCGTAATGTCCTTTCGTTTTCCACAAACAGGGTTCATAGCATGTTTTTAAGCGTTTTATCGGTAACATGATCAAAAACACTCAAAAGACATGTTTTTGGTAATGTTATTCTGTTTCTCCATGAAGTGTGTTTTACATGCGTTTTAGCGTTTTGGTATATAAGGAGCTCAAAAACAATTAAAGGCAAGTTTTTGGTAAACATTGGTTTTATTCCCATGTAATGTGATTGCCTTTCTTTTTAGTGCTTTACAGCCTATCACGCTGAAAAACACTCAATAGACACTTTTCTGAAAATGTCTTTTTTTTTTTTTTTTTACCACATAAAGCTGGTTTGGGTTTTGGGTAACTAAGAATGTGAAAAGCACTCAAAATACACGCATTTCGTAAGGTTGTTCTGTTTCTCAATTAAAAGTGTTATTCATGAGTTTCATCATTTTGGTATCTCGGAAACTTCTCCATATATACGAGTTTTTGCGTTTTTTGCCTTGTGGTTCTTGTTTCCTAATATAGAGTGCTTTGCATCAATTTTCGCGTTTTTTTTGTAGGTAACAAGCTCAAAAACACTCAAAATGTACCTTTTTGGTAATGTTTTTCTATTTCTTGATATTGGTTTGCATCCGTTTTAGTGTTTTTCTAAGTAAAATACTGAGAATACACTTTTTAAGTAATTTTGTTTTGGATTCCCATATTGAGTGAGTTTTTATTATTACTAGTATTATTTATCGTTTTGGTGTCTAACATGCTGAAAGACACTGAAAAGACAGATTTCTGGTAAAGTCATTCAATTTTCTCATATAGGAGGCTTTGCATGCTCTTTAGGGTTTGGTACATAACAGTTTGAAAATAAAAGCTAAAATCAACTTTTTTGATAATATTCTTTTATCATACAATTGCCCTGAATTTTCCCAGAATTTTTTTCATCTCGGTACCTAAGAAGATGAATGACAAAAAAAAAAAAAAATTTATTTTTATTTTTTTATTAATTTATTTATTTTTTCTAAATAAAGAGTGTTATTTGCTGGTTTTAGCTTTTTGGTACTTAAGGAACTTAAAAACACTCATAATACACGTTTCTCATAATGTACTTTTGTTTCCCAAACATAAAGTTCTTTCTATGTATTTAAGTGTTTTTATAGGTAACATGATCAAAAACACTCAAAATACATGTTTTTCGTAGTTATTCTGTTTCTCCATAAAGTGTGTTTTCAGGCGTTTTAGTGTTTTGGTATATAAGGAGCTCAAAAACACTTAAAGGTAAAAAATTGGTTTTATTTGAATTTAATGTGATTCCCCTGCTTTTTAGTGCTTTATATCCTATTACGCTCAAAATCACTCAAAAGACACTTTTCTGGGAATGTCATTTTTTCCCACATAAATCTGGTTTCGCATGCAATTTAGGGTTTTGATAACTAAGAATGTGAAAAGCTCTCAAAATACACCCATTTAGTAAGGTTGTTCTGTTTCTTAATTAAGAGTGTTATTCATGAGTTTCAGCATTTTGGTATCTAAGATACTTTTCCATATATACGAGTTTTTGCGTGTTTTGCGTTGTGGTTCTTGTGAAACCATAAAACACTCATTATACACGTTTCTCGTAATGTCTCTTTGTTTCCCAATATAGAGTGGTTTGCATCCAATTTCGCGTTTTTTGTGGTTAACAGGCTCAAAAACACTCAAAATATACCTTTTTCGTGACGTTATTCTATTTATTCATATTGGTTGGTTTGCATCCGTTTTAGCGTTTTTCTACGTAAAACAACGAAAAGACACGTTTTCAGTAATTTTGTTTTGCATTCCCATATTGAGTGACTTCCATATTATTTATCCTTTTGATGCCTAACATGCTAAAAAAGAAAACACTCAAAAGAGAGGTTTCTGTTAAAGTCGTGTAATTTCCCCATACAGGTGGCTTTGGATGCAATTTAGGGTTTGGTACATAACAGTCCGAAAAAAAAGCTAAAATTATCTTTTTTGATAATATTCTTTTTTCCACAGAATTTCCCTGAATTTTGCCAGACATTCGGTATCTCAGTACCTGTGAATATGAATGACAAAAAAAAAATTGCTATTTTTTTATTTATTTATTTATTTATTTTTCTTTATAAAGAGTGTTATTTATAGCTTTTAGCTTTTTGGTACTTAAGAAACTTAAAAACACTCACGTTTCTCCTAATGTTTTTTTTCGTTTCCCAAACATATATTTTAGTGTTTTTATAGGTAACATGATCAAAAACACTCAAAATACGTGTTTTTGGTAATGTTATTCTGTTTCTCCATAAAGGGATTTTTGCATGCGTTTTAGCGTTTTTGTATGTAAGGAGCTCAAAAAATCTTAAAGGGATGTTCTTGGTAAAAATTGGTTTTATCCCTATGTAATGTGATTGCCCTGATTTTTAGTGCTTTATGTCCTAACACTCTCAAAAACACTTAAAAAAACTTTTTTATGTTCATGTTATTTTTTTCCCACATTTTTATCCCACAATATTTTGCATGCAATTTGGGGTTTTGTGGTAACTAAGAATGTGAAAAACACCCAAAATACACTCATTTGGTAAGCTTGTTTTTTTTTTTTTTATTCTCCGTAAAATTTTGTTTTATTCCAATGTAATGTGATTGTTCTGCTTTTAAGTGCTTTGTTGCATACTCGTATAACGCTCAAAAACACTCAAAAGACACTTTTCTGGTAATGTCATTTATTTCCCACATAAAGCTAGTTTCGCATGTAATTTGGGATTTTCGTAACTAAGAATGTGAAAAACACTCAAAATACATACATTTTGTAAGGTAATTCTGTTTCTCAATTAAAAGTGTTATTCATGAGTTTCATCATTTTGGTATCTAAGAAAACTTCTCTAGGTACACGAATTTTTGCGTTTTTGCCTTTTGGTTCTTGTGGAACTATAAAACACTCATTATACACGTTTCTCAGAATGTCCTTTTGTTTTGCAATACTTTGCATCCATTTTTGCATTTTTTTTAGGCAACAAGCTCAAAAACATTCAAAATATACATTTTTGATAATGTTAATCTATTTTTTCATATTGGTTGGTTTGCATCCTTTTTAGCGTTTTTCTACGTAAAACAGGGAAAAGACACGTTTTCAGTAATTTTGTTTTGGATTCCCATATTGAGTGACTTCCATATTATTATCGTTTTGGTGCCTAACATACTGAAAAACACTCAAAAGTAAGGTTTCTCGTAAAGTCGTTTAATTTCCTCATGTAGGTGGCTTTGCATTCACTTTAGAGTTTGGTACATAACATTAAAAAAAAAAAGCTATAATTAACTTTTTTGATAATATTCTTGTACCACATAATTGCCTAGAATTTTCTCAGAATTTTGGCATCTTGGTACCTATGAAGATGAATAACAAAAAAAAAAAAAAATCCCGTTTTTCTATTTATTTATTTATTTTTTCTTTATAAAGAGTGTTATTTTTGGGTTTTAGTTTTTTGGTCCTTAAGGTACTTAAAAACATTTATAATTGGAGAACACTCCATTTGGGAAAAGAAAAGAACATTATTAAAATTGTGTCTTTTGAAACTTTTTTGAGTTTCTTACGTACCAAACGTGCTAAAACGCATGGATAACACCATTTATGAAGAAACAGAACAGCATTACAAAAAACGGGTGTATTGAAAGTTTTGAGCCAAAATAAATGCAATACATACCGAGAAACGAAACGATATTACATAAATATGTATTATAAGTGTTTTTGAACTTCATAGGTAAGAAAATGCTAAAATACGTGAATAGCACAATATATGGAAAAACAGAACAATGTCACCAATAACGTGTATTATGAATATTTTTGAGTTTGTAAGGTACCAAAACGGTAAAGTTCATGCAAAGCACCCTATATGAAGAAATAAAACAACTTACCAAATATGTGTATTAACAATAATTTTGAGCTTGTTAGATATCAAAATGCTAAAGTGCATGCAGAGCATCCTGTATGGGAAAAGCAAACATTACAAAAAATTTGTGTTTTGAGTATCTCTCAGCTTCTTACTTACCAAAACACTGAAACGCATACAAAACACTCTTCATTGGAGAAACAGAAAAACATTAGCAAAAAAGTGTACTTTGAGATTTTTTAGAGCATGTTAGGTAACAAAACACCAAAATGCATGAAAATTACCGGACATTGGGAAACAAAAGGATATTAACAGAAACTTCTATTATGAGTGTTTTTCAGCTTTTTATATACCAACACGCTTAAACACGTGAATAGCACTCTATATAGAGATATAGAACATTACCAAAACTTTTATTATGAGTGTTTTTCCTCATATTAGGTACCAAAATGCAAAAATGCATACAAAGCACCCTATATGAAGAAACAAAGCAACATTACCAAAAATATGTATTGAGTATTTTTTTAGGTTGTTAGGTACCAAAACGCTAAAGGGCATTATTATAAAAGTGTCTTTTAAGTGTCTTTTGAGGTATTTTGCACGCGTTTTAACTTTTTGGTACGTAAGAGGCTTTTTCAGCCTCTTACGTACCAAAGAGTTAAAACGCGTGCAAAATACCCTATATGAGGAAAAAGAATTACATTATTAAAACGGAAGTTTTGAAAGTTTTGAGCTTGTTAGGTAATACAACGCCAAAATGCATGCAAATTAACTGATATTGGGAAGCGAAACGATATTAACACAAAAGTGTTTTATGATTGTTTTACAGCTTATGTAGCAAAACGCTAGAACGCTAGAAGCTTTATTCAGCTTTTTATGTGCCAAAAGACTAAAACTTGTGAATATCAGTCTATATGGGGAAACCGAATAACAATACCAAAAACGTTTATTATGAGTTTTTCCCCATATTGCGTACCGAAACGACGAAATACATGGAAAGAACTCTATGAAAAAAAAAAGAGATTACCAAATACGCGTATCATGAATGTTTTTGATCTTGTTAGGTACCACAAATTCCAAAGTGCATGCCAAGCACCCGATATGGGAAAAGAAGAGAACATTGCCAAAAACGTGTCTTATCAGTGTTTTTTTTTCCTTTTCAGCTTCTTACGTACCAAAACGCTAAAACACATGGAAAACACTCTTTATGGAGAATCAGAACAACATGATCAAAAACATGTGTTTCGAGTTTTTTCTTGCTTGGTATTTACCAAAACTCCAAAATGCTTGCAAAACACCCTATTTGGGGTAACGAAAGGACTTTACCAGAAGCGTGTCATTAGGGTGTTTTTGAGCGTATTAGGCAACAAAACGCACAATAGTATATAAAACACTATTTGGGAAAAAGAAAACATTAAAATAAACGTGACTTCTGAGTATTTTTCAGCTTCTTACGAGTACGTACCAAAACAATAAAACGCGGGCAAAATATCCTTTATGAAGAAACTTTACCAATAACATAAGTATTTTCCAGCATAATAGGTACCAAAACGCAAAAATGCATGCAAATGTCCCGATATGGGGAAACGAAACGATATTAACAGAATTTTGTTTTATGAGTATTTTCCACCTTCTTAGGTAACAAACCGATAAAACATATGAATAGTAATCTATAGGGAGAAACAGAAAAACACTACGAAAAACGTGTTATTTTCTTAAGTACGAAAACGCAACTGTTCATGCAAGGCATTTTATATGGGAAAAGAGAAAAGCATTACTAAAAAGGTGTCTTTTCAGTGTTTTTATATGCAAAGCACCTTATATGTAAAAAAAAAAAATAAATAAATAAATAGAAACATGTTTTTGAATGTTTTTTGTTTTGTTTTTATCTTACGTACTAAAGCGCTAAAACGCATTCAGAATATCCTTTATAAGGAATTTTTTTTTTTACAAAAGCGTGTACTTTGAAATTTTTCATCTTATTAAATAACAAAACATTAATATGCATGCAAACCACTCTATTTGGGGTAACAACGTGTAATTGAGGTGTTTTTCAGCGTATTAACCATCAAACGCTAAAATGCATTAATGCAATATTAGCAAAAAAAGTGTGTTTTAATTGTTTTGAGGTTCTTAGATAACAAAACGCCAAAATCCATGCAAAGGGCCCGATATAAGGAAACGAAACGATTCTAACAGAAATGTGTATTATGATACCAAAACCCCAAAACACTCTATATGGAGAAGCAGCAATAAATAAAACGTGTATTATGAGAGTTATTTCCAGTTATTCCAAAACCTCAAAATGCAAACAACAACCTTACCAAAAACGTATATTATAAGTGTTTTCGAATTTCTTAGGTACCAAAACGTCAAAGTGCATGCAAAGCATCATATATGGGAAAAGAAATAAAACATTACCTAAAACGTGTGTTTTTAATGCTTTCAGCTTCTTAGGTACAAAAACATATGTAAAACATCCATCATGGAGAAACAGAATAGCCTTACCAAAAACGTATGTTTCAAGTGTTTCCCAGCTTGTTAGGATCAAAACGCTAAAATGCTTGCAAAGCACACTAATTTGGACAACGAGACGATATTACCAAAAACGTGTCATATGGGTGTTTTTGACCATATTAGGCACAAAAACGCTAAAAAAAAAAGCATAGAAAACACTATACATGGGAAAACAAAACATTATCAAAATGTGTCTTGATTTTTTTTTTTTTTGAGCTTCTAATGCACCAAAACCCTAAAACGTTTGCAAAATACCCTTTATGGAGAACTAGAATAGCATAACCAATAACGGGTGTTTTAAGTATGCATGCAAAAATGCATGCAAATCACATGATATTTAGAAATTAAACGATATTAACGAAAACAAGTATTATGAGCTTTTTTTTCAGCTTATGTGCCAAAAGGCTAAAACTTGTGAATACCAGTCTGCATTGAGAAACAGAACAACATTGCCAAAAATGTGTATTATGAGTGTTTATCCCTATGTTACATACCAAATCGGCAAAACGCATATAAAGCATATATGAAGAAACAGGACGACATTATTAAAAACGTGTGTTTTAAGTGTTTTTCATCTTGTTATATAGCAAAACCAAAAAATGCATGCAAACTACCCTGTTTGGGATAACGGAACATCACCACAAACGTGTCATTTGGGTGTTTTCAGTATATTTTTAATCTAAGCGGTAGAAAGTATGGAAAACACTCTATATGGAAAAAGAAAACACTAATCACGTGTTTCAGTATTTTATTACCTAAAAAACTCAAAAACACATAATATACGTTTTTGGTAATGTTTTTCTGTTTTTCATATATGGTATTCTGTATAGATTGTCGTACCTAACATGAGAAAAACACCCATTTTTTTGGTTAATGCTTTTTTCTCCATATAGAGTGATATTCACGTGTTTTAGTGTTTTCGTACATAAGAAGTTAAAAAAACATTCATAATAATATTTTTTCTTAATAACTTTTAGTTTGTCAATGACCGTTAATTTGTGTGCATTTTGGCTTTTTCGTACCCAACAAGCTCAAAAAGACTCAAAACACACATTTTTGGTAATGTTCTATTTCACCATAAAGGATGTTTTGCACGTTTTTTAGAAATTTGGTACGTAAGAAGCTCATATATATATATATATATATATATATATATATATATATATATATATATATATATATATATATATATATATATATATATATATATATATATATATATATATATATAAATAGATAGATAGATAGATAGATTGATAGATATATATATATATATATATATATTTTTTTTTTTTTTGGGGGGGGGATTGGTTTCTAATATGCTCAAAACACTGAAATGACACGTTTCCGGTAATATAATTTCTTTACATCAAATAGTGTGCTGTCTGCATTTTGGCGTTTTGGTAGCTAATGATCGGGAAAACTTGGCGTTTATAGTAATGTCCTCTTTCTCCATAAAGGGTGTTTTTCATGCGTTTTAGAGTTTTAGTACGTAAGAAACTGAAAAACACTCAAAAGACAAGTTTTTGTTAATATTGATTGTTTTTTCCTATACAGGTTGTTTTGCATGCACTTTGGTGTTTTTGTATCTAACAAGCTCAAAAGCACTCAGTATACAAGTTTTTCGTAATGTTGGTCTGTTTCTTTATGTATGGTGTTCACTATGCTTTTAGGCTTTTTAGTACCTATCATGGGAAAAACTCATAAAGTACACTATTGGTAATGTTGTTTTGTTTCTGCAAATATAGTATTATTTACGTGTTTTAGACTTTTGGTATCTATGAAGCTGAAAAGACATAATACACCTTTATGTTAATATCGTTTCATTTACCTATATAGCGTAATTTGCATACATTTTGGCGTTTTGTTACCTAACTAGCTAAAAAAATCGTTTTTGCTAATATTGTTTCGGAAATCTTTTATCGTTTTAGTACGTAAGAAGCTCAAAAACACTCGATTTTGTTAAGGTTATCTCGTTTTCCCATATAGGGTGTTTTCCTTGCTTTATAAGCGTTTTGCTGCCTAATATGCTCAAAACACCTAAATGACAAGTTTCTGGTGATGTTTTGCTACTCGTTGTGTTAATGTTTTTTTTTTCCTCATATAGAGTAATATTCACGTGTTTTAGTGTTTTCGTACATAAAAAAAAAACACACACACTCATAATACACGTTTCTTTTAATATTGTTTCGTTTCCTCAAATAGGGTCCTTTGCATGCAATATGGGGTTTATGGGGCAATAAAGACTGGGATAAGAATTTTTTGCTAAAGTTTCCCATAAATATTTCTTTGCTCACATTTTAGTGTTTTGTACTCTCAAAAACACTAAAAAGAAACGTTTTTGACAATGATGTTTTCTTTTCTCATATAGAGCTATTTCCATGCTTTTTAGCTTTTTGTTGCCTAATTTGCTCGAAAATTTCCAAATGGCACGTTGCAGGTACTATCTTTTAGTTACTCCAGCCAAGGTATTCTACATGCATTCTGTCGTTTTGGTACCTAACTTAAAAACACTTAAAACACACGTTTTTTTAATGTTCTATTTCTCAGTAAAGTGCGTTTTCAATCTCTTTTAGAGTTTCGGTACGTACAAAGCTGAAAAACACTCAAAAGATATGTTTTTGGTAATTTTTTTTTACTTCTTCTATACGGTGCTTTGCATGTACTTTGGCGTTTTGATAACTAACAAACTCAAAAATATTCATAATACATGTTTGTGATCATGTCGTTCTTTTTCTTCATATAGGGTGCTTTATATGTATTTTGGCGTTTTGGTCCCTAACATGGGGAAAAGCACCCATAATACACGTTTTTCGTAATGATGTTCTGTTTCTTCATATAGAATGCTATTTACGTGTTTTAGCGTTTCGTTAAATAAGAAGCTGAAAAACAGCTTTAATATCTTTTCTTTTCCCCATATCTGAAACTTTGCATGCATTTTGGCGATTAGTTATTTAACAAGCTCAAAAACACTCAAACACAAGTTTTTGTTTAGTTTAGTTATCGTTTTGTTACGTAAGAAGCTCAAAAGCACACAAAGGACACGATTTTGTTGAAGTTGTTTCATTTTCCTATATAGGGTATTTTCCATGTTTTTTTTTTTTTTTTTACCTTTTTGGTGCCTAATACCCTAAAAAAAACACCTAAATGACACGCTTTTGGAGATGTCGTTTTGTTTCTTCATATAGGCGATCTGCATGCATTTTGGCGTTTTACTACTTATTACGCTGATAACTCAAAATACACATTATTGGCATTTTTTTTCTCCCCAAACAGTGTTTTCCATGCGTTTTACCGCTTTAGTACGTAATCTGAAAAACACTCGACACATTTTTTTTAATATATATATATATATATATATATATATATATATATATATATATATATATATATATATATATATATATATATATATATATATATATATATATATATATATATATATATATATATATATATATATATATATATATATATATATATATATATATATATATATATATATATATATATTAAAAAAAATGTGTCGAGTGTTTTTCAGATTACGTACTAAAGCGGTAAAACGCATGGAATATATATATATATATATATATATATATATATATATATATATATATATATATATATATATATATATATATATATATATATATATATATATATATATATATATATATATATATATATATATATATATTTTTTTTTACATACAGGGTGCTTTCCATGCACTTTGGTTATTTAGCACCTAAGAAGCTCAAAAACATATAAAAGACGTTTTTGGTAATGTTGTTCTATCTCTAGATATAGTGTGTTATTGATGTTTTTTTTTAGCGTTTTTTTTTTTTTACCTAAGAAGCTGAAAATACTCATAATACTCTTTAAATATCCTTTATTATCCAATACCGTGATATTTCCATTGAATTTCACGTTTTGGTTTCTAACAAGCTGGAAAATGCTCAAATCACACTTTTTTTTTTTTTTTTTGTAATGTATCCCCATAAAACGTGTTTTCCGCGCGGTTTAGCGTTTTTGGTAATGTTCATTTTCTCTCTAAAGGGTATTTAACACGTGTTTTAGCGTTTTAGTACGTAAGAAGCTTAAAAAAAAAAAAAAAAATACACAGTTTTGATATTTTATAGTGAATATTTTTCTTCGTTTTTTACCGTTTGGTGCCTAATATCCTCAAAAAACACCATTTCTGAGAATGTCGTCTTCTAACCCCAGATAGGGTGATTGTATATATTTTGGAGGGTTGTTAACTACTGAAAAGATGCTTTTGGTATTGTTGTTTGCTATTCACATATAGGGTAATTTGCGTGCATTTTGGCGTTTTGGTACCTAACAATCTTAATAACTCTCATAATACACCATTTTAGTAATGTTTTTTTTTTTTTTGTCATATAGGGTGCTTGTCTGCATTTGGCGTTTTATTACGTAACATGGCGAAAACACTCATAATACACGTTTTTGGTAATGTTGTTCTATATTTCCATATAGAGAGCGATTCACGTAATTTAGTGTTTTGGTATCAGTAATATTGAAAAACACTTATAACACACGTTTCTGTTAATATCATTTCGTTTCCCAGTAACGGATACTTTGGATGCATTTTGGCATTTGTTACCTAAATAGCTCAAAAACACTCAAAACACACGTTTTTCTTAATATAGTTTTGTTTCACCTTAGAGGTTGTTTTACATATGTGTCAGCGTTTTGGTACGTAAGAAGCATAAGATTTCTTAAAAGACACGTTGTTGATAATGTTGCTTTGTTTCCCTCTGCTTTCTAGCGTTTTCGTGCCTAATATGCTCAAATCACACAAATTACACGTTTTGTGATGATGTCGATTCGCTACCCAAATAGGGTACTTTACATGCATTTTCACGTTTTGGTACCCAACAAGTTGGAAAACAATGAAAAGACAAATTCTCGGTTATGTACTTGTTTCTCCATAAACAACGTTTTGTATGCGTTTCCGCGTTTTGGTACTAAGAAGATGAAAAACGTTCAAAAGACACGTTTTTGTTATTGTTATTTGTTTTTGCCTTATTGGGAGTTTGCATGCGCTTAAGCGTTTTGGTAAAAAACACTTATAATACAGGTTTTTGTAATATCATTCTGTTTCTTCTTATAGGGTGCTTTATATGCATTTTAGCATTTTGGTACCTAATATTGAGAAAAGCACTCTTAATACAAGTTTTTGATGATGCTGTTCTGTTTCTCAATATAGTGATATCACGTGTTTTTAGCGTTTTGGTACAGAAGAAGTTAAAAAAACAATTATAACACACGTTTCTGTTAATATCGTTTCGTTTTCCCTTATCGGGTGATTATCATGGACTTTGGTGCTTTGTTACCTTACAAGCTCAAAAACAATGAAGAAACACATTTTTTGGTAATGTTGTCCTTTTTCTCTATAAACAGTGTTACACTGTTTTAGACTTTTGGTACAGAAGAAACTCAAAAACACTCAAAAGACGTGTTTTTGATAATGTTTTATTTTCCCATATAGAGTGTTTTTTAATGTTTTTATAGTTTTTTTTTGTGGCTAATATGCTAAAAAAAAAAAACACAAAAATGACACATCTCTGGGAATGCCGTTTCGTTAACTCAAATAGGATGCTTTGCATGTGTTTTGTTATTTTGGTACCCAGCATGCTGGAAAAAAAAAAAACCCAAAACATGTTTTTGGCAACGTTGCTCTGTTTCTCCATAAAAAGCGTTTCGCATGTTTGAACTTTTTGGTATGTTACCAGCTTAAAAAAAAAAAAAAAACATAATGCACGTTTTTCTATCCAAAATGCATATAAAGCAATCTGTATGAGTGCTTTGTATGCATTTTGGAGTTTTGGTACTTAAACACAAAGAAAAACACTCACAGTAGGTTTTTGGTAATGTTATTCTGTTTCTCCATATATACAAATATTCGAGCGTTTTAGCGTTTTGGTACATGAGAAGGTAAACCCTCAAAATACACACGATGATAATGTTATTTTCTCTTCCCATGTAAAGTGTTTTTCATGTGTTTTAGAGTTTTGGTGCTTAATATGCTCAAAAACATCCAAATGGCACGTTTTCTGTTAATGTCGTTCTAGTATCTAACCAGCTGGAAATATTAAACACACACGTTTTCAGTAATGTTGTTAGGTTTCTTAATAAGAGGTGTTTTGCATGCGTTGCTAAAAGACAAGTTTTTTTTTTTTGCAATGTTGTTTGCTTTTCTCAAATAGAGTTCTTTGCATGCAGATTATCGTTTTGGTAAATAACAAGCTCAAAAAAACACTCTTAATAGACTTTTCTGTTAATATCGTTTTATTTAAAAATATCAGGTAATTTGCATGCAATTTGGTACCTTTCAATCTCAAAAACACTCAAAACACCCGTTTTTGGTAATGCTCTGTTCCTCCATAAAGATTGTTTTGGAGCGTTTTAGCGATTTGGTACGTAATAAGCTCAAAAACACGCAAAAGACACGTTTTTGATAATGTTTTATTTTCCCATGTATAGCGTTTTCCATTCTTATCAGCGTTTTGATGTAAAAAAAAAAAAAAAAAACACCCAAATGACACGTTTCTGGTAAAATCGTTTTATTACCTCAAATAGGATATTTTGCATGAATTTTGTCCTCTTTGTACCTAACAAGATGGAAAATGCTTAAAACACACAAGTTCGTAATGTTGTTCTACTTGGCCATGAATGGCGTTTTGCAAGCATTTTAACGTTTTAGTACATAAGCAGAAAAAAAAAAACAATCAAAAGAATGTTCTTTATTTTTCCCATACAGCGTGCTTTGCATGCACTTAAGCGTTTTGGTACCTAACAAGCACAAAAACACTCATTATATTTTTTTTTCTAATAATTTTTTTCTGTTTCTTCATATTGGCTACTTTGTATGCATTTTGGCGTTTTAGTACCTAATACAGGGAAAAACTCTCATAATACACGTGTTTGGTAATGTTCTGTTTCTTCGATAGGTTTATTTGTATGCATTTTGGAGTTTTATTATCTAACATTGCGAAAAAAAAAACTTGTAATACACGTTTTTCGTAACATTGTTCTGTTTCTTTATAATAGTGTTATTCATATATATTTTGAGTTTTGGACAAAATCTCATAATGCACTTCTCTGTTAATATCGTTTCGTTTCCTAATATCGGGTAATATGCATGCATTTTGGTGTTTTGCGATCTAAAAAAGCTGAAAAACATTCAATACAAATGTTGTTTCTCCATAAAAAGTTATTTTCCACGCGTTTGAGTGTTTTGGTACGCAAGAAACTAAAAAAAAAATGTTTTTTTCAGCGATATGGTGCATAATATACCACAAAACAACCCATATGACAATTTTCTGGTAATATCGTTCCGTTACTGCAACGAGGGTTCTTTGCATGTATTTTGGCATTTTGGTACTTATGAAGCTCAAAAACACTCAAAATACACGTTTTTGGCAATGTTGTCCTGTTTCTCCATTACACGTTATTTTGTATGTGTTTTAACGTGTTTGTACATAAGAAATAGAAAAAAAAAAATTTAATTATTTTTTTTCCCATATAGGGTGCTTTGCTTGCACTTTCTCGTTTTAGTACATAACAAGCTCCAAAATTTTCATAACACAAGATATTGGTAATGTTGTTCTATTTCTTCATTTAGGGTTCTTTGTATGCATTTTCTCGTTTTGGTACCTGGCATGGGGAATATTGTTAATATCGTTTCGTTTCCCTATATAAGGTATTTTGCATGAATTTTGGCGTTTTATTACCTAATAAGCTCAAGAAAAAAATCAAAACACACCTTTTTGCTAACGATCTTCTGTTTCTTTAATAATGGGTGGTTTCGACGCTTTTTAGAGATTCGGTACGTAATAAGCTCAAAACATAAAAAAAAATTTTTCTCATATTGTTTTGTTTTCCTATATAGAGTATTTTCCATATTTTTTTTTTCTAGCGTTAGGTGCCTACTACGCTTAAAAGTAATGAAACAACATAATTCCGGGAATGTCGTTTCGTTACCCGAAATAGGGTCCTTTACATATATTTTGAAAATTTTAAATATAACAAGCTGGAAATCAATCAAAGCACACGTTTTTTGTAATGTTTTTCTGTTTCTCAATATAGGCCGTTTTGTATACGTTTTAGTGTTTTGGTATGTGAAGAGCTTTAAAACACTTAATTAAAGGCAAGGTCTCGGTAAAAGTTGGTTTTATTCCCATGTAATGTGATTGCCCAGCTTTTTAGTGCTTTATTACCTATCACGATCAAAAACACTTAAAAGACACTTTTCTGGTAATGTCATTTTTTTCCCACATAAAGCTAGTTTCGCATGCAATTTGGGGTTTTGGTAACTAAGAATATGAAAAGCACTCAAAATACACGCATTTGGTAAGGTTGTTCTGTTTCTCAATCAAGAGTGTTATTCATGAGTTTCAGCATTTTGGTATCTAAGAAACTTCTCCATATACACGAGTTTTTGCGTGTTTTGCCTTGTGGTTCTTGTGAAACTATAAAACACTCATTATACACGTTTCTCGTAATGTCCTTTTGTTTCCATCCATTTTCGCGTTTTTTGTAGGTAACAAGCTCAAAAACACTCAAAATATACCTTTTTGATAATGTTATTCTATTTCTTCATATTGGTTGGTTTGCATCTGTTTTAGCGTTTTTCTACGTAAAACACTGAAAACAAACGTTTTTAGTAATTTTATTTTGGATTCCCATACAGAGATACTTCCATATTATTTATCGTTTTGGTGCCTAACAAGCTGAAGAAACACTCAGAAGACAGGTTTCTGGTAAAGTCGTTTAATTTCCCCATATATGTGGCTTTTAATGCACTTTAGGGTTTGGTACATAACAGTCCGAAAAAAAGCTAAAATTAACTTTTTTCATGATGTTCTTTTTTAACATAATTTTCCTGAACTTTGCCAGAATTTTGGCACCTTCGTACCTATGAAAGTTAATAAAAAAAAAATCCTATTTTTTATTTATTTATTTTTCCTTTATAAAGAGTGTTATTTTTGGGTTTTAACTTTTTGGTACTTAAGGAACTTCAAAACACTCATAATACACGTTTCTCGTAATGTCCTTTCCTTTCCTAAACATAGGGTTCATTGCATGTATTTAAGCGTTTTTATAAGTAACATGATCAAAAACACTCAAAATACATATTTTTGGTAATGTTATTCTATTTCTTCATATTGGTTGGTTTGCATCCGTTTTAGCGTTTTTCTACGTAAAACACTAAAAAGAAACTTTTTCAGTAATTTTTGTTTTGTATTCCCATATTGATTGATTTCCATATTATTTATCGTTTTGTTGCTTAACATGCTGAAAAAACACTCAAAAGACAGGTTTCTGGTAAAGTCGTTTAATTTTCCCATGTAGGTGGCTTTGCATGCACTTTAGGGTTTGGTACATAACAGTCCGAAAAAAAAGCTAAAATTAACTTTTTGGATAATGTTCTTTTATCATATAATTGCCCTGAATTTTGCCAGAATTTTGGCATCTCGGTACCTATGAAGATGAATAACAAAAAAAAAGAAAATCTTATATTTTTTATTTATTTATTTTATTTTTTTTCTAAATAAATAGTTTTATTTGTGGGTTTTAGCTTTTTGGTACTTAAGGAACTTAAAAAACACTCATAATACACGTTTCTCGTAATGTCCTTTCCTTTCCCAAACATATGGTTCTTTCCAGGTATTTAAGCGTTTTTATAGATAACATGATCAAAAACACTCAAAATATATGTTTTTGTAATGTTATTCTGTTTCTCCATAAAGGGTGTTTTGCATGCGTTTTAGTGTTTTGGTATGTAAGGATATCAAAAACACTTAAAGTCAAGTTCTTGGTAAAAGTTGGTTTTATTCCCATGTAATGTGATTGCCCTGCTTTTTAGTGCTTTATTGCCTAACATGCTCAAAAACACTCAAAAGACACTTTTCTGGTAATGTCATTTTTTTCCCAAATAAAGTTAGTTTCGCATGCAATTTTGGGTTTTAGTAACTAAGAATGTGAAAAGCACTCAAAATACACGCATATAGTAAGGATGTTCTGTTTCTCAATTAAGAGTGTTATTCATGAGTTTCAGCACTTTGGTATGTAAGAAACTTCTCCATACACACGAGTTTTTTGCGTTTTTTGCCTTATGGTTCTTGTGAAACTATAAAACACTCATTATACACGTTTCTCGTAATATCCTTTTGTTGCCCAATATAGAGGGCTTAGCATCCTTTTTCGTGTTTTTTGTAGGTAACAAGCTCAAAAACACTCAAAATATACCTTTTTGGTTAATGTTTTTCTATTTCTTGATATTGTTTGGTTTGCATCCGTTTTAACGTTTTTCTACGTAAAACACTGAAAAGACACGTTTTCAGTAATTTTCTTTTACATTCCCATATAGAGAGACTTCCATATTATTTATCGTTTTGGTGCCTAACATGCTGAAAAACACTCAAAAGACAGTTTTCTTGGAAAGTCGTTTAATTTCCTCATATAGATGGCTTTCCATGCACTTTAGGGTTTGGTACATAACAGTCCGAAAAAAAAGCTAAAATTATCTTTTTCGATAATGTTCTTTTTTCCACATAATTTCACTGAATTTTTACAGAATTTTGGCATCTCTGTACCTATGAAGATAAAAAAAATGGTATTTTTTTCTTTATTTATTTTTTTTTAGCTTTTTGGTACTTAAGGAACTTAAGAACACTCATAATACGAGTACACGTTTCTCGTAATATACTTTTGTTTCCCAAACATAGGGTTCTTTGCATGTATTTAAGCGTTTTTATAGGTAACATGATCAAAAACACTCAAAATACATGTTTTTGGTAATGTTTTTCTGTTTCTCCATAAAGGGTATTTTATATGCGTTTTGGCGTTTTGGTATGTAAGGAGCTCAAAAACACTTAAAGGCAAGTTCTTGTTAAAATTGGTTTTATTCGAATTTAATGTGATTACCCTGCTTTTTAGTGCTTTATATCCTATCACTCTCAAAAACACTCAAAAGACACTTTTCTGGGAATATTATTTTTTCCCACATAAATCTGGTTTCGCATGCAATTAGGGGTTTTGGTAACTAAGAATGTTAAAAGCTCTCAAAATACACGCATTTTGTAAGGTTGTTCTGTTTCTCAATTAAGAGTGTTATTCATGAGTTTCAGCATTTTGGTATCTAAGAAATTTATCCACGTTTTTTGCCTTGTTCTTCTTGTGAAACCATAAAACCCTCATTATACACGTTTCTCGTAATGTCCTTTTGTTTCCCAATATAGAGTGCTTTGCATCCATTTTCGCGTTTTTTGTGGTTAACAGGCTCAAAAACATTCAAAATATACCTTTTTGGTAACGTTATTCTATTTCTTCATATTGGTTGGTTTGCATCCGTTTTAGTGTTTTGCTACGTAAAACACGGAAAAGACACGTTTTCAGTAATTTGTTTTGCATTCCCATATTGAGTGACTTCCATATTATTTATCGTTTTGATGCCTAACATGCTAAAAAAGAAAACACTCAAAAGAGAGGGTCTGGTAAAGTCGTGTAATCTCCCCATATTGGTGGCTTTGGATGCACTTTAGGGTTTGGTACATAACAGTCCGAAAAAAAAGCTAAAATTAACTTTTTTATAATGTTCTTTTTTCCACATTATTTCCCTGAATTTTGCCAGACTTTCGGCATCTCAGTACCTATGAATATGAATAACAAAAAAAAAAAATTGCTATTTATTTATCTATTTATTTATTTATATTCTCTATAAAGAGTGTTATTTGTGGCTTTTAGCTTTTTGGTACTTAAGAAACTTAAAAACACTCATAATACACGTTTCTCGTAATGTTTTTTTTTTCGTTTCCCAAACATGTATTTAACTGTTTTTATAGGTAACATGATCAAAAACACTCAAAATACGTTTTCTTTTTTGAAATGTTATTCTGTTTCTCCATAAAGGGTGTTTTGCATGCGTTTTAGCGTTTTTGTATGTAAGAAGCTCAAAAAATCTTAAAAGGTAGTTTTTGGTAAAAATTGGTTTTATCCCTATGTAATGTGATTGTCCTGCTTTTTAGTGCTTTATTTCCTAACACGCTCAAAAACACTCAAAAAAACTTTTTTATGTTAATGTCATTTTTTTCCCACATTTTTTTCCCACAATATTTCGCATGCAATTTGGGGTTTTGGTAACTAAGAATGTGAAAAACACCCAAAATACACTCATTTGATTAGCTTGTTCTTTTTTTATTCTTCGTAAAATTTGGTTTTATTCCAATGTAATGTGATTGTTCTGCTTTTTAGTGCTTTGTTGCATATAACGCTCAAAAACACTCAAAAGACAATTTTCTGGTAATGTCATTTATTTCTAACGTAAAGCTAGTTTCGCATGTAATTTCGGATTTTCGTAACTAAGAATGTGAAAAACACTCAAAATACACACATTTTTCAAGGTAATTCTGTTTCTCAATTAAAAGTGTTTTTCATGAGTTTCACCATTTTGGTATCTAAGAAACTCCTCTAGGTACACGAGTTTTTGCGTTTTTTGCCTTTTGGTTCTTGTGGAACTATAAAACACTCATTATACACGTTTCTCAGAATGTCCTTTTGTTTTGCAATACTTTGCATCCATTTTTGCATTTTTTTTAGTTAACAAGCTCAAAAACATTCAAAATATACATTTTTGGTAATGTTATTCTATTTCTTCATATTGGTTGGTTTGCATTCTTTTTAGCGTTTTTCTACGTAAAACAGGGAAAAGACACGTTTTCAGTAATTTTGTTTTGGATTCCCATATTGAGTGACTTCCATATCATCGTTTTGATGCCTAACATACTGAAAAACACTCAAAAGTAAGGTTTCTCGTAAAGTCGTTTAATTTCCTCATGTAGGTGGCTTTGCATTTTTGATAATATTCTTGTATCACATAATTGCCCAAAATTTTCCCAGAATTTTGGCATCTCGCTACCTATGAAGATGAATAATAAAAAAAAAAATTTGCCGTTTTTTTTTATATATTTATTGATTTTTCTTGATAAAGAGCGTTATTTGTGGGTTTTAGTTTTTTGGTTCTTAAGGAACTTAAAAACACTTATAATACACGTTTCTCGTAATGTCTTTTCGTTTCCCAAACATAGGGTTCTTTGCATGCATTTTTCGCGTTTTTATAGGTAGCATGATCAAAAACACTCAAAATACATGTTTTTGGTAATGTTATTTTAATTCTCCATTAAGGGTGTTTTGCATTCGTTTTAGCGTTTTGGTATGTAAGGAGCTCAAAAAAACTTAAAGGCAAGTTCTTGGTAAAAGTTGGTTTCATTCCCATGTAATGTTATTGCCCTGCTTTTTTAGTGCTTTATTGCCTAACACGCTCAAAAACACCCAAAGTCCCTTTTCCGGTAATGTCATTTCTTACCAACATAAAGCTAGTTTTGCATGCAATTTGGGGTTTTGGTAAATAAGAATGTGAAAAACACTCAAAATACACGCATTTCGTAAGGTTGTTATGTTTCTCATTTAAGAGTGTTTTTCATGAGTACCAGCGTTTTGGTAACTAAGAAACTTCTCCATATACACGCGTTTTTGCGTTTTTTGCCTTGTGGTTCTTGTGAAACTATAAAACACACATTATTCACGTTTCTCATAATGTCCTCTTGTTTCCCAATATAGTGTTTTGCATCCTTTTTCGCGTTTTTTGTAGGTAACAAGATTAAAAACACTCAAAATATACCTTTTTGGTAATATTCTATTTCTTCATATTGGTTTGCATCCGTTTTAGCGCTTTTCTACCTAAAACACAGAAAAGACACGTTTTCAGTATTTTGTTTTGGATTCTCATATAGATTGACTTCCATATTTTTTATCGTTTTGATGCCTAACAAGCTGAAAATCTCTCAAAAGACAGGTTTCTGGTAAAGTCGTTTAATTTCCTCATATAGGTGGCTTTGCATGCACTTTAGGGTTTGGTAAATAACAGTCCGAAAAAAAGGCTAAATTTAACTTTTTTGATAATGATCTTTTATCACATAATTGCCCTGAATTTTGCCAGAATTTTGGCATCTCGGTACCTATGACGATGAATAAAAAAATTAAAAAAATTCCTATTTTTCTATTTATTTTATTTTTTTTTCTAAATAAAGAGTGTTACTAGTGGGTTTTAGCTTTTTGGTTCTTAAGGAACTTAAAAACACTCATAATACACGTTTCTCGTAATATCCTTTCCTTTCCCAAACATAAGGTTCTTTGCATGTATTTAAGCGTTTTTATAGATAACATAATTAAAAACACTTAAAATACCTGTTGTTGGTAATGTTATTTTGTTTCTATATAAAGTGTGTTTTGCATGCGTTTTAGCGCATATAAGGAGCTGAAAACACTTAAAGGCAAGTTCTTGTTAAACGTTAGTTTTATTCCTTGTAATGTGATTGCCCTGCTTTTTAGTGCTTTATTGCCTAACACTCAAAAACACTCAAAAGACACTTTTCTGGTAATGTCATTTTTATCCCACATAAAGCTATATTCGCATGGAATTTCGTTTTTTTTAACTAAGAATGTGAAAAAACACTCAAAATACACGCATTTAGTAAGGTTGTTCTGTTTTTCAATTAAGAGTGTTATGAGTTTCAGCATTTTGGTAGCTAAGAAACTTCTCCATATATACGAGTTTTTGTGTTTTTTGCCTTGTGGATCTTGTGAAACTATAAAACACTCATTATACACGTTTCTCGTAATGTCCTTTTGTGTCCTAATATAGAGTGCTTTGCATGCATTTTCGCGTTTTTTGTAGGTAATAAGTTCAAAAACACCCAAAATATACCTTTTTGGTGATGTTTTTCTATTTCTTCGTATTGAATTGCATCCGTTGTAGTGTTTTTCTACGTAAAACACTGAGAAGACATGTTTTCAGTAATTTTGTTTTGGATTCCCATACTGAGTGACTTCAATGGTATTTATCGTTTTGGTGCCTAACATGCTAAAAAAACACTCAAAAGACAGGTTTCTTGTAAAGTCGTGTAATTTCCATATATAGGTAGCTTTGCATGCACTTTAAGGTTTGGTACATAAAAGTCCGAAAAAAATCTATAATTACCTTTTTTGATGATGTTCTTTTTTCCACATAATTTCCCTGAATTTCGCCAGAATTTTGGCATCTTGGTACCTATGAAGATGAATAACAAAAAAACAAAAAAAAGAAATTGCTATTTATTTATATTTTTTTTCTCTCTATAAAGAGTTTTATTTGTGGGTTTTAGCTTTTTGGTACTTAAGGAACTTAAAAACACTCATAATATACGTTTCTCATAATGCCCTTTCGTTTCCCAAACATTGGGTTCTTTGCATGTATTTAAGCGTTTTTATAGGTAACATGATCAAAAACACTCAAAATACATGTTTTTTGGTAATGTTTTTCTGTTTCTCCATAAAGGGCGTTTTCCATGCCTTTTAGCGTTTCAATATGTAAGGAGCTCAAAAACACTTAAAAGCAAGTTCTTTGTAATGTAATTGTGATTTGTGATTTGTAATGTAATGTGATTTGTAATGTAATGTGATTGCCCTGCTTTTTAGTGCTTTATTTCCTAACACGCTCAAAAACACTCAAAAGACACTCTTCTGGTTATGTCTTTTTTTTTTCCACATAAAGCTAGTTTCGCATGCATTTTGGGGTTTTGGTAACTATGAATGTGAAAAACACTCAAAATACACGCATTTGGTAAGGTTGTTCTGTATCTCAATTAAGAGTGTTATTAATGAGTTTCAGCGTTTTGGTACCCAAGAATCTCAAAAACACTCATAATGAACGTGTCTCGTAATGTCGCTCTTTTTCTTCATATAGGGTGCTTTGCATGCATTTTGGCATTTTTTTTTTTCACGTAATAGCTGAAAAACACTGAAAATACACGCTTTTGGTAATAAGAACATAAGAATATAAGAAATAAGTAAATCTGCAAGAAGGCATCAGGCCTATGAGTGGCAGTACTTGTATGAAATATGCCTAGCTATTTCCACCTATCATCCCCATCCATAAATGTGAAATTTTCTCTTACTGTTTTTAAATGCCTCAGCACTAACAGCTTGATTACTACGTCCGTTCCAATCATCTACTACTCTATTTGAGAACCAATTCCTTCCTGTCTCCTTTTTGAACATCAAGTTTTCAGGCTTGAACCCGTTTTTCTTGTTCTATCATATTTACAGATTCTAAGAATTTTTCCTAATGTTCCCTTTATTATAACCCATATACCACTAAAAGACTTCTATTAGGTCCACTCTTAACCTACGTCTCTTTAAAGAATGTAAATTTAACAGCTTGAATCTCGCTTCGTAAGGAATACTCCTCATCCCCTGTATCCTTTTAGTCATTCTCCTTTGTACTGATTCTAATAGACCTTTATCCTTCCTGTGATGTGGTGACCAGAATTGGACAGCGTAGTCTAGATGAAGTCTGACCAGCGACAAATGTAACTTTAATATTACTTCGGGAGTTCTACTTTTAGCACTCCTGAAAATGAATCATAATACACTATTTGCCTTGTTTCTGGCCTCTTTCCATTGCTTTCTTAGACGGAGTTCAGATATAACCTTAAATCTCAAATCTTTTACTTACCCTGAACCTACCAGAACTTGATTGTTCATTGTGTAACTAGTGTGTGAGTTTCTTCTACTTACGCTAAGTGCTTTACATTTGTTGACATTAAACTGCATTTGTCATCTGTCCGTCCATTCGTTCAACCTATTCAAATCTGCTTGCAAGGCGATGGTATGCGATTCTGACCTAATTTACATATTCTCGTGTCATCCGCAGATTTACTAACAACACTACTAATTCCACTATCCAAGCCATTGACATATAATACAAACAACATCAGCCCTAATACTAATAATCCCTTTGTCACCCCAATAATTACTTGACCCCACTCCGATTTAGAGCCGTTTATTACAACACTCTGTCGCCTGACGCTTAGCCATGACCTTATCCAATCTAAACACCTCATCTCTCTCGTGTGCCCTAACATTTCTCAGTAGCCTCTGATGGGGTACCTTGTCAAACGCTTTACTAAAGTCCTGATATAGGATGCCATAACTATCACCATTATCTGCCGCCTTGTAAACCTTACTGTATAAACTTACCAAGTTTCTCAGGTAAGACTCCCTATTCCAGAAGCCGTGCTGTAACTGAGTTATCAAGTTATGTTTGTCTAAATGCTCTTAAATGTTCTTCGCTATTATTGAATCCATTATTTTACATTCAACAGAAGTTAAGCTGACAGGTTAGACGTTAAAGTTTTATCTCCTTTCTTAAAGGTAGGTACTATATTCGCCTGCCTCCAAATTACCGATACCTCACATGACTAAAGTGATTTCCTAAGGATTACTTATAACCTTTTTCCTTTCCTTAAATACTGTGGAATATATTTCATCTGGTTCTGGTGACTTGAACTTTTCAATTTATCTATCTCATGTTCCTTTATCTCTTTTAGTTATGGTAATATCTGTCAGCTTCTCATTTTCTTCTACTCTAAATATCTTGTCACTATTCGGCAAATCTTGCATGTTTTCCTGGGCAAAGACAATTAAAAAATACTCGCTCACAATTTTACTAGTCTCCTCTCAACAAATAATCAGGTCCCGTTCTGCTGTCTTTAAGGAACTATTGTTTCTCTATTCTTCGTCTTATATGCCTGATAAAATCCCTTCAGGTCCATCTTCGCTTTAATTCATAACTATTTTAACTATTTTTTAGCTTTCCTTGTTAAACTCCTGACTTTTCTAATTCATTATATTATGGCATTAAAACCACTTCCCCTGTCTTTAATCTCATATATAATTCTCCTTCGCCCTATGTAGTATTTTAACCTCAGTCATCCATTTAGGATCATTCTTCTGCGATCTTTTTCTTCGGTAAGGGATGTTCTCTAACTGTCCTGAATGTAATTTATCAACGAAATATTTATTTCGCTTCTTCATAAAGGGTGTTTTGCATGGGTTTTAGTGTTTCTGTACATAAGAACCTATAAAACACGTTTTTAGTAATGTTGTTTTGTATTCCTTTATAGAGTGCTTTTCATGCTTTTTAGCGTTCTGGTGTCTAACACGTTGAAAAACACTCAAAAGGCACGTTGATGATAATGTCGTTTCGTTTCCCGATAAAAGGGGCTTTCAATGCATTTTGTCTTTTGGTACTTAACAATATGAAAAAGAGTTTAAGTAAAAGTTTTCGGTAGAGTTGTTTTCCCATATAAAGTGCTAATTGTGTGTTTTTGAGTCTTGGTACCTAAAAAGCTGAAAATCTCTCATAATACACTTTTCTCGTAATGTTATTCTGTTTCTCCATAAAGGTTGTTTTGCATGCGTTTCATCGATTTTGGACGTAAGAAGGTCAAAAACACTCTAAAGATACTTTCTTGGTAATGTTATTTTATATCGCCAAATAGGGTGCTTTCAATGTTTTTTAGCATTTTGATTCCTAACACTCAAGTAAACACTCAAAAGACACGTTTCCTGTAATATAATTTTGCTTCTTCATATAGGGATCTGCATGCATTATGATGTTTTGCTACATAATGTGAAAAACGCTCAAAATAAAGGTTTTAGCTAATGTTGTTCCTTTTCTTTATATATGGTGCTATTCATGCGTTTTAGCGTTTTGGTATTTAGGAAGCTCAAAAACACTAACAAAACTTGTTTCTCCTAATGTCTTTCTATTTCCCCATATAGGATGCTTCGTATGTTTTTTGACGTTTTGGTACATAACAAGGTAAAAAAAAAAACACTAAAAGACACATTTATGGTGATGTTCTGTTTCTCCATTAAGAGTTATAAGATATATTCAATTTTCATTCAGGCGGTTTAGTGTTTGGTACCTAAGAGACTCAAAACACTGATAATGCACGTTTCTCGTAATGTCCTATCATTTCCACATACAGGGTGCTTTACATGCATTTTTAAGTTGATGTACGTAACAGACTGAAAAAGACTCAAAATACACGTTTTTGGTAAGGTTTTTCTATTTGGTAGGGTTATTCGTGTTTGTTGCACGTATTTTAGCGTTTTGGAAGATAAAAAATTTAAAACACTTAAAAGACACGCTTTTAGTAATGTTATTTTGCATTTCTATATAAGGTGCTTTCCATGCTATTTAGCGTTTTCGTACCTAACACGCTGAAAAACACATAAAGACACATTTCTTACATTGTTGTTTAATTTTCTATTATAGCGAGCAAGCATTATGGTGTTTTGCTACCTGACTATGTGAAAAAAAAAAACATTCAAATTTTGGTAATGTTTTTCTCTTTTTCCATACAGTGTGCTTCTCATTTATTTTAGCGTTTTGGTACCTAAGAAGCTGAAAAAAAAATTCATAATACACGTTTTTTGTCATGTCCTTTCATTTCCTCATATAGGCTTTTTTTTGGTGCTTTGGTACCTAACAGGGTGTTTGCATGTATTTTGACATTTTAGTTCGTAAGAACCTAAAAAAACACTCTAAAGAGACGTTTTAGTAGTTTTGTATTCCCCTATATGGTGATTTCGTTGCTTCTTACTGATTTGGTGCCTAAGACGCTCAAAAAATAACAAAAGACAAGTTTCTAGTTATTTCGTTTCATTTCTTCATATAGGTTGCTTTACATGCATGTTGGCATTTTGGTAATTATCAGTGTAAAAAAATACACGTTTTTGGTAAGTTTGTTCTTTTTCTTCAGAACACTATTGAAGCTTTTTTTCTGATTTGGTACTTAAGAGAGTAATAAAAGAAAAAAAAAACAACAAACGTTTCTCGTAATGTCCTTTCATTTCCATATGCAGGGTGTTTTGTTAAATGATAGGCAATTTTGTACATAGTAAGCTCAAAGACACTCAAAAAACACGTTTCTGTTAAATGTATTCTGTTTCTCCATATAGGGTATTTTCATGCGTTTTTAATGTCATTTCATATATTTATATATGGGTCTTTGCATGCATTTTGGCTTTTTGGTAACTAACAATGTCATAACACTCAAAATGCACGTTTTCTTTTGGCAATATTGTTTTTTTTTCTCCATATAGAGCTTTATTCATGCGTTTTTTTCCTTTTGATACTAAGAAGGTCAAAAACACTCATAATACATGTTTCTCGTAATGTCTTTTGAATTTTCCCACATAGGGTATTTTCGATTCATTTAGGCGTTTTTTTTACGTAACAATCTTATAAAACATTAAAAATACTTGTTTTTGGTAATGTTATTCTGTTTCTACATAAAGGATGTTTTCTATGTCTTTTTTTTATTTTTTATCGTTTTGGTACGTAGGACACTCAAAAGAAACGTTTTCTTAATGTTGTTTTGTATTCTCATATCAGGTGATTTGTATGCTTTTTAGCATTTTTGTGCCTAACACGCTGAAGAACACATTTTAGACACGTTTCTGAAATCTCGTTTCCTTTCCCCAAATAGGGGGCTTTATATGCATTATGGCGTTTTCATTCATAACAATGTGAAAACACTGAAAATATACGTTTTTGATAATGTTATTTAATATAGAGTGTTATTCATGCATTTTAGCGACTTCGTACCAAATAAGTAAAAAAAAAAAACACCAATAGTACACATTTTAGTAACGTCTTTTCATTTTCCCATTTAAGATACTATATATGCATTTTGGCGTTTTTCTACTTAACTAACTCAAAAACACTCGAAATATTTGTTTTTGATAATATTATTTCTCCTTTTTTTTCATGCGATTTAGCGTTTCGGTAGGTAAGAAACTCAAAAACACTGAAAACAGACGTTTTTGGTTAAGTTGTTTTGATTTCCTTTATAGGGTGCTTTCCATGCTTTTTAGCGTTTTGGTGCCTAGCACGCCAATAAACATTCAAAAGGCACTTTTCTGGAAATCGCGTTTTCTTTCCTCATTTAGGGTACAAAAACATGTATTAGTAGTGTTTTCGAAAACGCCAAAGTGCATGCAAAGTAAGCTATACTGGAGAAACAAACAAAAACGTGTCTTTTGAGTGTTTTCAGCTTTTTACAAGCTCAAAAACACTCAAAACACACATTTTTGGTAATGTTCTATTTCACCATAAAGGATGTTTTGCACGCTTTTTAGAAATTCGGTACGTAAGAAGCTCAAAAAACATTCAAAAGACACGTTTTCGATGTTATATAAATATTTTTTTTTTCCTATATAGAGTGTTTTCCATGTTCTTTTTTTTTTTTTTGTGGGGTTGGTTTCTAATATGGTCAAAACACTCAAATGACACGTTTCCGGTAATATAATTTCTTTACATCAAATAGTGTGCTGTCTGCATTTTGGAGTTTTGGTAGCTAATGATCGGGAAAACTCTCAAAACACGCATTTATAGTAATGTTGTCCTCTTTCTCCATAAAGGGTGTTTTTCATGCGTTTTAGAGTTTTAGTACGTAAAAAACTGAAAAACACTCAAAAGACAAGTTTTTGTTAATATTGATTGCTTTTCCTATACAGGTTGTCTTGCATGCACTTTGGTGTTTTTGTATCTAACAAGCTCAAAAACACTTAGCATACAAGTTTTTCGTAATGTTGGTCTGATTTTTTTTTTTTTTTATGTATGGTGTTCACTATGCTTTTAGGCGTTTTGGTACCTATCATGGGGAAAAACTCATAAAGTACGCTTTTGGTAATGTTGTTTTGTTTCTGCAAATATAGTATTATTCACGTGTTTTAGACTTTTGGTATCTATGAAGCTGAAAAAGACATAATACACCTTTATGTTAATATCGTTTCTTTTACCTATATAGGGTAATTTGCATACATTTTGGAGTTTTGCTACCTAACAAGCTAAAAAAAAAATCTCAGAACATACGTTTTTGCTAATATTGTTTTGGACGCCCTTTATCGTTTTGGTACGTAAGAAGCTCAGAAACACTCGATTTTGTTAATGTTATCTTGTTTTTCCATATAGGGTGTTTTCCTTGCCTTTTTTAGCGTTTTGCTGCCTAATACGCTCAAAACACCTAAATGACAAGTTTCTGGTGGTTTTGCTACTGGTTTTGTTAATGTTTTTTTTTTTCTCTCTCTCATATAGAGTAATATTCACGTATTTTAGCGTTTTGGTACATAAAATAATAAAAATAAAAACACTCATAATACACGTTTCTGTTAATATCGTTTCGTTTCCTTAAATAGGGTTCTTTGCATGCAATATGGGGTCTAGTACATAACAAGTTAAAAGACACTGAAATAAGAATTTTTTTGCTAAAGTTTCCCATAAATGTTTCTTGCTCACATTTTAGCGTTTTCTACGCTCAAAAACACTAAAAAGAAACGTTTTTGACAATGTTGTTTTCTTTTCTCATATAGAGCTTTTTCCATGCTTTTTAGCTTTTTGTTGCCTAATTTGCTCGAAAATTCCCAAATGACACCTTGCAGGTACTATCTTTTAGTTACTCCAGACAAGGTATTCTACATGCATTCTATCGTTTTGGTACCTAACTTAAAAACACTTAAAACACACGTTTTTGTTAATGTTCTATTTCTCAGTAAAGTGCGTTTTGCATCACTTTTAGAGTTTCGGTGCGTACGAAGCTGAAAAACACTCAAAAGATATGTTTTTGGTAATGTTTTTTTTTTCTCTCTCTTCTTCTATAGGATGCTTTGCATGTATTTTGGCATTTTGATAACTAACAAACTCAAAAATATTCATAATACATGTTTGTGATCATGTCGTTCTGTTTCTTCACATAGGGTGCTTTATATGTATTTTGGCGTTTTGGTCCCTAACATGGGGAAAAGCACCCATAATACACGTTTTTCGTAATGATGTTCTGTTTCTTCATATAGAATGATATTTACGTGTTTTAGCGTTTCGTTACATAAGAAGCTGAAAAACAGCGTTAATATCTTTTCTTTTCCCCATATCTGAAACTTTGCATGCATTTTGGCGATTAGTTATCTAACAAGCTCAAAAACACTCAAACACACGTTTTTTGCTAATATTGTTCTGTTTTTTTTTTTCTCATAAATTGTTATCGTTTTGGTACGTAAGAAGCTCAAAAACACACAAAGAGCACGTTTTTGTTGAAGTTGTTTCGTTTTCCTATATAGGGTATTTTCCATGTTTTTTTTTAATTTTTTTTAGCGTTTTGGTGTCTAATACCCTAAAAAAAAAAAACACCTAAATGACAAGTTTTTGGAAATGTCGTTTCGTTACTTCATATAGGGCGCTCTGCATGCATTTTGGCGTTTTACTACTTATTACGCTGATAATACACATTGTTGGTATTTTTTTTTCTCCACAAACAGTGTTTTCCATGCGTTTTACCGTTTTAGTACATAAGCTGAAAAACACTCGACACATTTTTTTAATATATATATATATATATATATATATATATATATATATATATATATATATATATATATATATATATATATATATATATATATATATATATATATATATATATATATATATATATATATTTTTTTTTTCTTTTTTTATTTATTTATTTTTTTTTTCCATACAGTGTGCTTTGCATGCACTTTGGTGATTTAGCACCTAAGAAGCTCAAAAACATATAAAAGACGTTTTTAGTAATGTTGTTCTTTTTCTAGATATAGTGTGCTATACGTTTTTTAGCGTTTTTTTTAACCTGAGAAGCTGAAAATACTCATAATACTCTTTCAATATCCTTTTTTTTTTTTTTTATCCAATATCGTGATATTTTCATTGAATTTGACGTTTTGGTTCCTAACAAGTTGGAAGTCGCTCAAATCACACTTTTTTTTTGTAATGTATCCTCATAAAACGTGTTTTCCACGCGCTTTAGCGTTTTGATACATAAGAAGCTCAAAAACACTCAAAAAATATCTTTCTGGTAATGTCGCTCCCAGGGTGTTTTGTATGCATTTTGGCGTTTTAGAACTTATCATAGAGAAAATCACCCATAATAAATGTTTTTTTTTTTTTATATATATAATGTTGTTCTGTTTCTCCTTATAGATTCCTATTCATGTGTTTTAGCGTTTTGGTATATAAGAAGCTAAAAAAAAAACGCTCATAATACACGTTTCTGTTAATATCGTTTCCTTTAGATATATCAAATCATTCATTTTGGCATTTTAATACCTAAACCTAACAATCTGGAAAACACACAAATCATACGTTTTTGGTAATGTTGTTCATTTTCTCTGTAAAGGGTATTTAACACGTGTTTTAGCGTTTTGGTACGTAAGAAGCTTAAAGAAAAAAAAAAAAAAAATACACAGTTTTTATATTTTATAATGAATGTTTTTCTTCCTTTTTACCGTTTGTTGCCTAATATCCTCAAAAAAAACACCCTTTTGACACGTTTCTGGGAATGTCGTGTTCTAACCCCGGATAGGGTGATTTGTATATATTTTGGAGGGTTTGTATCTAATAAGCTGGAACTACTGAAAAGATGTTTTTGGTATTGTTGTTTGCTATTCACATATAGGATAATTTGCGTGCATTTTGGCGTTTTGGTACCTAACAATCTTAATAACACTCATAATACACCATTTTTGTAATATTTTTTTTTTTTTTTGTCATATAGGGTGCTTGTCTGCATTTGACGTTTTAGTACGTAACATGGCGGAAACACTCATAATACACGTTTTTGGTAATGTTGTTCTATTTTTCCATATAGAGAGCGATTCACGTAATTTAGTGTTTTGGTATCAATAATGTTGAAAAACACTTATAACACACGTTTCTATTAATATCGTTTCGTTTCCCAGTAACGGATACTTTGCATGCATTTTGGCGTTTGTTACCTAAATAGTTCAAAAACACTCAAAGCACACGTTTTTCTTAATATAGTTTTGTTTCACCTTAAAGGGTGTTTTACATATGTTTTAGCGTTTTGGTACGTAAGAAGCTTAAGATTTCTTAAAAGACACGTTGTTGATAATGTTGCTTTGTTTCCCTCTGCTTTCTAGCGTTTTTGTGTCTAATATGCTCAAATCACACAAATTACACGTTTCTGGTGACGTCGATTCGTTACCCAAATAGGGTGCTTTGCATGCATTTTCACGTTTCGGTACCCAACAAGTTGGAAAACAATGAAAAGACAAATTCTCGGTTATGTACTTCTGTTTCTCCATAAACAACGTTTTGTATGCGTTTTCGCGTTTTGGTACTAAGAAGCTGAAAAACGTTGAAAAGACACGTTTTTGTTATTGTTATTTGTTTTTGCCTCATTGGGAGTTTGCTTGCACTTTAGCGTTTTGGTAAAAACACTCATAATACACATTTTTGAAATATTATTCTGTTTCTTCTTATAGGGTGCTTTATATGCATTTTAGCATTTTGTTTGTACCTAACATTGAGAAAAGCACTCATAATACAAGTTTTGATGATGCTGTTCTATTTCTCAATATAGTGATATTCACGTGTTTTTAGCGTTTTGGTACAGAAGAAGTTGAAAAACAATTATAACACACGTTTCTGCTAATATCGTTTCGTTTCCCCGTATCGGGTGATTATCATGGAGTTTGGTGTTTTGTTACCTAAGAAGCCCAAAAACAATGAAGAAACACATTTTTTGATAATGTTGTTCTGTTTCTCTATAAACAGTGTTACACTGTTTTAGCCTTTTGGTTCGGAAGAAGCTCAAAAATACTCAAAAGACGTGTTTTTGATGAAGAGTGTTTTCAATGTTTT
The DNA here is from genome assembly GCF_035594125.1 of Scylla paramamosain. Lineage (NCBI taxonomy): Eukaryota > Metazoa > Arthropoda > Malacostraca > Decapoda > Portunidae > Scylla > Scylla paramamosain. Next base: position 5,727,783 of record NC_087158.1, on the reverse strand, counting down.
TATAGCTTTTTTTGTGGCTAATATGCTCAAAAAACACAGAAATGACACATCTCTGGGAATGCCGTTTCGTTACCTCAAATAGGATGCTTTGCATGTGTTTTGTTATTTTGGTACCCAGCATGTTGGAAAAAAAAAGAAAAAAAAAATTCAAACCACGTTTTTGGCAACGTTGCTCTGTTTCTCCATAAAGAGCGTTTCGCATGTTTTAACTTTTTTGGTATGTTACTAGCTTAAAAAAAAAATTATAACGCACGTTTTTGTATCCAAAATGCATATAAAGCAATTTGTATGAGTGCTTTGTATGCATTTTGGGGTTTTGGTACTTAAACACAAAGAAAAACACTCACAGTAGGTTTTTGGTAAAATTATTCTGTATCTCCATATATACAAATATTCGCGCGTTTTAGCGTTTTGGTACATAAGATAACCCTCAAAATACACACGATGATAATGTTATTTTGTTTTCCAATGTAGGGTATTTTTCATGCGTTTTAGAGTTTTGGTGCTTAATATGCTCAAAAACATCCAAATGGCACGTTTTCTGTAAATGTCGTTCTAGTATCTAACCAGCTGGAAAATACTAAACACACACACGTTTTCGGTAATGTTGTTAGGTTTCCCAATAAGATAATAATCATATTTTTTAGTTCCTTACGTAACAAAACGCTAAAATGCATGGAAAATAACCTTTATGGAGAAAAAGAACATTACCAAAAACATGCATTTTTAGTTTCTAAGCTCCTTAGGTAACATAACACCAATAAGCATGCAAAACACCCTCAATCGGGTAACGGAATGATTTAACAGAAACGTGTCATTTGGGAGTTTTGAGCTTATTAGATTAAATCCTTGGAGAACACTCCATTTGGGAAAAGAAAAGAACATTATTAAAAATGTCTTTTGGAACTTTTTTGAGTTTCTTACGTACCAAACGTGCTAAAACGCATGGATAACACCATTTATGAAGAAACAGAACAGCATTAACAAAAACGGGTGTATTGAAAGTTTTGAGCTTGTTAGGTACGAGAACGCCAAAATAAATGCAATACATACTAAGAAACGAAACGATATTACATAAATATGTATTATAAGTGTTTTTGAACTTCATAGGTAAGAAAATGCTAAAACACGTGAATAGCACAATATATGGAAAAACAGAACAATATCACCAATAACGTGTATTATGAATATTTTTGAGTTTGTAAGGTACCAAAACGGTAAAGTTCATGCAAAGCACCCTATATGAAGAAATAAAACAACATTACCAAAAAATGTGTATTAACAATAATTTTGAGCTTGTTAGGTATCAAAATGCTAAAGTGCATGCAGAGCATCCTGTATGGGAAAAGCAAACTTTACAAAAAAATTGTGTTTTGAGTATCTCTCAGCTTCTTACTTACCAAAACACTGAAACGCATACAAAACACTCTTCATGGAGAAACAGAAAAACATTAGCAAAAAAGTGTACTTTGAGATTTTTTAGAGCATGTTAGGTAACAAAACACCAAAATGCATGAAAATCACCTGACATTGGGAAACAAAACAATATTAACAGAAACTTCTATTATGAGTGTTTTTTCAGCTTTTTATGTACCAACACGCTTAAACACATGAATAGCAGCACTCTATATAGAGAAATAGAACATTACAAAAACTTTTATTATGAGTGTTTTTCCTCATATTAGGTACCAAAATGCAAAAATGCATACAAAGCACCCTATATGAGGAAACAAAGCAACATTACCAAAAATGTGTATTGAGTATTATTGAGGTTGTTAGGTACCAAAACGCTAAAGGGCATTATTATAAAAGTGTCTTTTAAGTGTCTTTTGAGGTATTTTGCACGCGTTTTAACTTTTTGGTACGTAAGAGGCTTTTTGAGCCTCTTACGTACCAAAGAGTTAAAACGCGGCTAAATACCCTATATGAGGAAAAAGAATTACATTACTAAAAACGGAAGTTTTGAAAGTTTTGAGCTTGTTAGGTAACACAACGCCAAAATGCATGCAAATTAACTGATATTGGGAAGCGAAACGATATTAACACAAAAATGTTTTATGATTGTTTATGGAGAAAGAATAACATTACCAATAACAACTATTTTCCAGTGTTTTTGAGCTGCTTACGGAGAAAAACGCCAAAATACGTGAGTTATACCCTATATTAAGAAACGAAATTACATGAGAAATGTGTATTAGGGTTGGGATTTTTAGCTTTTTTAGTACCAAACACGAAAACGCATTAATATCCCTCTATACGAAGAAACAACAACGTTCCTAAACGTGTAAATTGAGTGTTTTTCACAATGATAGATACTCACATTGTTAGCCTTTTTCATGAGGAAACTAAATGAAAGACAAGAAAAGTATATTTTGATTTTTTGTCTGCAGTTACACAGAAAAATGTTAAAAGCATGGAAAGCACCCTATATACGAATAGAAAACATTACCAAAAACGTGTTTAGAGTGTTTTTACCTCCTTACATACGGAAAAACTAAAACGCAAGTAAAAAACACCTTTTATGTACAAATAGAATAATATTACCAAAAAACAAGTATTTTGAATGTTTTTGAGCTTATTACGCACAAAAACGCAAAAAAGCATGCAAAGTATCCTATATGCGTAAACAAAAAGACATTATGAGAAACGTGTATTATGAGTGTTTCTTGTTTGTTATCAAATTTCTAAAACGCATGAATAACACTCTATATGAAAAAAAAAGAAAATACATGAACGGCGCTCTATATTTAGAAACAGAACATTACTAAAAAAAAAAAAAAATGCATTTTGAGTGATTTTCATATAAGTAAATACCAAAAGGCCGAAATTCATGGAAAGCCACGTATATGGGGAAACGAACGAAATTACCAGAAACATGTTTTTTGAGTGTTTGTTGATAGTGTTAGGAACAAAAAACGTAAAAAAAATCATAGAAATCACTTTAAATGGGATTACATGACGAAAAACTTATCTTTTGAGTTTTTTTTATTACCTATCAAAATAATTGTTAGTTACCAAAGCGGTAAAAAAGCATGGAAATCACCAAAAACGTGTCTCTTGAGTGTTTTAGAAATTCTTATGTTCCAAAATGCTAAAACGCATGCAAAAATATTTTGTTATGGAGAAACTGAATATTATTACCAAAATCAAGAATTTTTAAAGTTTTTCTGCTAGTTACATAGGAAAATTCCAAAAAGCATGCAAACTATCCTTAATGTGGAAAAGAATAGACATTACATGAATCGTATATTATGAGCTTTTTGTTGTGCTTTTTAGGTATCAAAACGCTAAAACACATGAATAGTACTCTATATTGACAAACGGAATAACATTACCAAAAACGTGTATTTGCAGGGTTTTTTTTTTTCTTTTACAGTAGGGTACAAAAACGCCAAAACACATGCCATAGGAAAAAAAAAAAACGTGTCTCCTGAGTGTTTATGGGCGTTCAAGGCACCAAAACGCTAAAAAGAAAATAATAAATAAATAAATATGTAAATAAATAAATAAATATTGAAAGCACCTTATATGTGAAAACAAAACAGCATTACGAAAAACATGTCTTTTGAGTGTTTTTTTTTTTTCAACTGCTTACGCATCAAAACTCTATAATGCCTGAAAATACCATTTGTAAATAAAAATAACATTACCGAAAAAAATATTACCCCAAAAAAAAGTATTTTCAATATTTTGGAGATTCTTACGTAGAAAAAAATGCCAATATGCATGTAAAGTGTCCTATATAAGGAAACGAAAGGATATTACGAGGGAATTTTGTTATAAATATTTATCAACCTTATAGGTACCTAAAACCTAGTATGAATGAAGAGCTTTCTATATGGAGAAAGAGAACCACATAACAAAAAACGTATATTTTGTGTGTTTCATATTAATAAAAAAATAAAACATCCAAATACCCTAATGGTGCAAAAAATAAATAAATAAATAGAATAAATAAATAAATAAATAAATAAATAAATAAATAAAACAGAAACGAGTCTTTGGAGTGTTTATGAGCGTGTTAGGCAAAAACCATGGAAAAACCCTATAAAGGAAAACAAAACTATTACCAAAAACGTGTCTCATAGGTGATTTGGAGATACTTACTTTCTAAAATGCTGAAGCCTATGAAAAAAAAAAAAAAATTTAGTGAGAGACAGTATACCTTTACCGAAAACGTGTATTTTAAAAGTTTTTGAGCTTGTTACATAAAAAGTGAAAAAAAATCCATGAAAATATGACGAAAAAAAAAAAAAATTAGGAGAAAAGTGTATTATGGGAGTTTTGAGCGTCTTAGGTACTAAAAGCTAAAACGCATGAATAGCATATCTACATCGAGAAACAGAACAACATTACCGAAAACGTGTATTTTAATTGCTTTTCACATTATTAACTACCAAAGCGCCAAAATCCATGTAAAGCTCACTATATCACTATATGGGAAAACGAAACGAATTTACTAGAAAAATATCTTTTTAGTGTTTTCGAGCGAATTATGCACGGAAACGCAAAAAAAAAAAAAAAGTGGAAATCATCCTATATGTGTCTTTTCAGTGTTACTGAAATAAAAAAAAAATAAACTCTAAAACTCATGAAACTCTTTAGGGATAAGATAATATCATTACGAGAAACAATTTTTTTTTTTGCGCTTTTTACATGGAAAAACGGAAAATGCAGGCAATGTACCTTATATATGGGGAAATGAAAGGTCATTACTAGAGACGTCTATTATGAGTGCTCTTTGGTACCAAAGCTTAGGTAACAAAACGCATGAATAGCACTCTATATAAGGAAACAGAATAACATTCCTAAAAACGTCTATTTTCAGCGTATTTTAGATGGTTAGGTACCAAAACGCCAAAATGCATCCAAAGCGTCTTACATGGCGAATAGAAACGATATTTCCAGAAACGTGTCTTTTGAGTGTTAGGCACCAAAACGTTCTAAAGCATGGAAAACGAAAAAAAAAACTTTGCAAAAAGCTACTCCTGTACTAAAACGCTAAAATTCTTGCAAAAAAACACTCTTTATGGAGAAGGAAAATAAAGAACGAAAGAAATTGAAAACACTCATAATATTTGTTTTTGATAAAACAAGCATTATGAGTGTTTTCAGCTTCTTTCGTACAAAAACGCAAAAAATGCCTAGAAAGTATCCAACATAGGAAAACGAAAAGACATTACGAGAATTGTGCATTTTTTGTGTATTTGAAATTCTTAGGTACTAAAACTCTAAAGGGTATTTAATAGTATTCTATAGGTGAAATAAGAACATAACTAAAAATATATATTTCGAGTATTTTCACAAATTAGGTACAAAAATGCCAAAAAATCATATGGAGAAACGAAGCTACATTACCAAAAAATGTCTTTTCAGAATTTTTTTTTTTTTTTTTTAGGCCTCAAAACGATAAAATACATCGAAAGCACCCTATACTCGTATTTTGAAACAAAAGAACATTATAAGAAACGTTTATTATAAGTATTCCTGAGCTTATCTCAGGAACACAGAATGTACTTTTCTTGTAAAATCGTTTCATTTCTTAAATACGGTACTTTCCATGCATTTTGGTATTTTAGTACCTAACAAGCTAAAAACATTGAAAATTCCCTTTTCGTTAATGTTATTTTGTTTCTCTATAAAAGGCGTTTTGTAGGCTTTTTAGTGTTTTTGGTGAGTCAAGAAGCTCAAAAACACAAAACACTCAAAAGGCACAATATTTCCGTAATGTTTTTTTTCATATGCCATTATAGGGTGCTTTCTATGTATTTTACCGTTTTTGGGCTTAAAGCATGAAAGAAAAAAAGTACTATATGAATAAGTTTATATGAAAAAAAAGAGAAACATTCACAAAAATGTATATTTTTAGTATTTTTTACATTGTTAATTACCAAAACGCTTAAGTGCATGCGAAGCACCCAACATGGGGAAAGAAAAGCACATTGCGAGAAACGTGTATTGTTGTTTTTTGAGATTTTTGGCGTTTTGGTACAAAACGCTGTGAAATTACTCAAAATACACACTTTTAGTAATTTCATTTTTATACATATATTCATATATTCATGTCTTATAGCATTTTGGTACCTAAGAAGCTCATTTTTTCTCTATATGGAGAAAGAAAACAACATTACTATAAACGTTTATTTTGAGTGTTAGGTTATAAAACGCCAAGATAAATATAAATTACATGGTGAAAAAAAAAATGACGAGAAAGGTGCCGTTTGATTGTTTTTCAATGTTTTAGGCACCAAAATGTTAAAAATCATGGAAATCACCCTATATGAGAATAGAATGCAAAACAACTTTACCGAAAACGTGTCTTTGGAGTGTTTAGTAGCTTTTTACGTACCAAAACGCTAAAAGGCATGCAAAACTTACCTATTACCAAAAATGTGTATTTTGAGTATTTTATAGCTTCCTAAGGAACAGAAACATGAAAAATGTATGCAAAGTACTTCATATGATAATATATATATATATATATATATATATATATATATATATATATATATATATATATATATATATATATATATATATATATATATATATATATATATATATATATATATATATATATATATATATATATATATTGTGAGAAAAGTGTATTATATAAGTGTTTTTTATATTCTTAGTTACCAAAATCATAAAGCGTTCTATAAGGGAATACAAATCAACAATAAGAAATACGTGCCTTTTGTGTGATTTTGAGCTTCTTAATCACAAACACGCTCAAACACATGCAAAATATTCCTTATGAATAGATAGAATGACATTACAAAAATCGTGAATTTTCCTTTTTTATTTTTTTTATTTTTTACATAGAATAAGGGCAAAATGCATGCAAACTACTCTGAATTGGGAAATAAAACGATATTACAATAAATGTGATGATGAATGAATGTTTCTGACCTTCTTGGGTCCTAAAATCCTAAAACTCATTAAAAAGCAGTCTATATGGAGAAATAGATAAACATTACGAAAACGTGTGTTTTGATTTTCATTTTTTTTTTGTTAGGTAATAATAGAGCGTCAAAATGCATACAAAACAACTGATTTGAAGAAACAGAACAATATTACGTGTATTGTACGTATTTGAACTCGTTAGGTAGGAAAATGGCAAAATCCACACAAACCACTGTACATTTGGAATCTAAAACACTTTATGAGAAAAGTTAAAAATAAGTGTTTTCTGAGCTTTTTATGTGTCAAAAAAACAAAAACGAGTAAAACATATTCTATATGGAAAAAAAAAACATTATAATAAAACGTGTATTTTGTGTGTTTTTTCACATTGTTATGTACCAAAAGGCTAAATTGCATGCGAGAAACGAAGCGACATTACCAAAATGGTAAAAAGCATGGAAAGCATCATATTTTGGAATAGAAAACAAAATTACCCCCAAAAAAATTCTTGTGTTTTTTACTCACCAAAACACTATAACTCATTAAAAACATCCATTATGTAGAAACAACACATTACAAAAAAGAATCATTTTCATTGTTTTTTTTTAGCTTGTTTAGACAAAGGAATGGGAAAATGCAAATAAAGTAGCCTATGTGGTGAAACAAAACGATATTTTCAGGAAATTGTGTTATAAATGTTATTGATTTTCCTAAATGACAAAAAGCTCAATAGCACTCTCTATATGTAGAAACATAAAAACATTACCAAAAATGTGTGTTATTCACATTGTTATGTATAAAAAACGCGAAAATTCATGAAAAGTATCCTATATGGATACTTTACGAGAAAAGTGCATTATGAGTGTTTTTCAGCTCCTCAGGCTGCAAAACGCAAAAAAACACTTCAATAGCACAATATAATACAACATTAGTAAAAATGAGCATTTTTTGTTTTTTACATTCTTAGGTACCAAACTGACAAAACGTATGCAAAGCACTCTATATAGCGAAAAGAAACGACATTTCCATAAACGTGTCTTTTGAGTGTGAACAACATGTTATGCAGGAAAACACTGAAATGCACGAAAAACACTCTATAAGGGAATACCAAATAACATTACGAAAAACATGTTTTTTGAGTGTTTTGGGCTTTTTACGTGCCAAAGCAGTAAAATGCAAGCAAATACCCTTCATGGAGAAAAAATAACATTACTAAAGACAAGCATTTTGAGTATTTTCAAGCATGTTACGTATAAAAACGAGAAAATGCATGAAACCTATATTGGGTAATGAATCAATATTACTAGAAGTGCATATTTAGTGCTTTTGAGTTTCTTAGGTACCAAAATGCTAACACGCATGAATACCACTCTATTTGGAAGAGTGAAAATTATAAAAAAAAAAGTATTATTATTATCATTATTTTTAATTTTTCACATTCTAAGGTACCAAAACGCCAAAATGCATGCAGTGTACCCTCTGTGGTGAACTGAAACTTCCCTTCCAGAAACATGTCTTGTTAATGTCTTTTAGAGCGTGTTCGATACGAAAGCACTAAAAAGTATTGAAGAGATTCTCTCTGAAAAAAAATAAATAAATAAATAAATAAAATACCTACAACGTGTCGTTTGACTTGTTGTCTTTTTAAGCTACTTACGTACCAAAACGCTAAAACACATGGAAAACACGCTTTAAAGAGAAACGCATTAACGTTACCAGAAAAGTGTATTTTTAGTCTTTATGAGCTTCTTACGTAAAAAAACGCCAAAATGTATTTAAAGTATACCACATCGGGAAACAAAAGAACATTACGTAAGACGTGTATTTTGAGTCTTTTTGAGCTTCTTAGGCAAGAAAAAGCTAAAATGAATTAATAGCACTCTATATGGAAAAAAAAAAAAAAAAATACAAAAATGCGTATTTTTTATTTATTATTATTATTTTTTTTTTTTACATTTTTAGAAAGCAAAACGCCAAAATACATGTAAAGCACCCTCTCCGTTGAAATGAAACCATATTACAAGAAACGTATCTTATGAGTGTTTTTGTACATGTTAAACAAGAAAAAGCACTCTATATGGGAAAACAAGACATTACCAAAAATTTTCATTTTCAGTGCTTTGAGGTGCTTACCTACGAAAAAGCTTAAACTATGGAAAATACCTATAGTTGAGACACAAAGTAACATCACAAAAATTTTTTGGTTTTGAACTTGTTAAACGCAAACAAATGCATGGGTAGTATGAATAACACTCTATATGGAGAAACAGAAAAGCATTATCGAAAACATGTATCTCGACTGTAATTCATATTGTTAGGCAACAAATCACCAAAAGCATGCAAAGCGATATTTCCAGAAACGTGTCTTTTTGAGTGTTTATGAGCGTGCTAAGCACCAAAACCCAAAATGTATGGAAACCATCCTGTATGAGTAAACAAAATAATATAACTACATACATCTCTTTTCAGTGTTTTTTGAGGTATGTACCAAAACGCCAAAATGCATGCAAAAAAAAAAAAAAAGTATGGAGGAATAGTAAAAAATTACAAAAGAAACGTGTTTTTAGTGCTTTTCAACTCAATACGTTGAAAACGCCAAAAAGTATGTAAATTACCCTATATCTCGTAACGAAAACATATAACAAGAAACGTGTATTTTTGTTTTTGTTTTTGAGCTTCTTCGGTACCAAAACGAGAAAAAGTATGCATAGCATCCTAAATATAGAAACATAATAAGATAACCAAAAATTAGTATTTAGAGTGATTTTTCACATTGTTAGATACCAAAACGCCAAAATGTATGGAAAGTACCTTATATCGGGATAGGAAACGAGATTTCAAGAAACGGGTCTTTTGTGTGTTTGTGAGCGTGCTAGGTACAAAAATGCTAAAAAAAAAAAAAACGTAAAACAAACATTAATAAAACATCTTCTGAGAGTTTTTGAGATACTTACGTCGTAAAATGATAAAATGCATGCAAATGCTTTATGGAAAAACAAAATAACTTTAGCAAAAAACGTGTATTTTTTTCAGCTTTTTACGTACAAAAACGCTGAATTGCATGGAAAGTAGTTTATAAGGGGAAACGAAAGAACTTTACGAGAAACGTGTATTATGATTGCTTTTGAGCTTTTTAGGTACCAAACCAGAAAAAAAAATATGTATGAATATCACACTATATAAAAGAAACAAATTATTATCAAAAAACTTGTATTTTGAATGTTTTTAACATTGTTAGTTATCAAAACGGCGAAGAGCATGGAAATATCCCTATAAGGGGAAACAGAATTACTCGTACATGTCCAGAATCGTATATTTTCAGTGTTTTTTTTTACGTATTAGCAAGGAAAACGGTTAAAAAAAAAACATGAATTATATCCTTATGGAAAATAAATAACGAGTGTTTTCGAGTTTTTTTTTTTACGTCGAAAACACCAAAATGCATACAAACTATCCTATATGGAGAACCGAAACGAGAGTACAAAAAAACGTTTATTATCATTATTTTTTTTCTTTAGCTTCTTAGATACCAAAACGTTAAAACGCATGAATAGCACTTTATTTGGAGAAAAAGAGGATTAATACCAAAAACGTGTATTGTAAGTGTATTTCACATTATTAGGAGATATAACAGCGAAATGCATGCAAAGCACTCGATATTGAGAAACGAAAAGTCTTTACGAGAAATCTGTTTTTTGAGCTTCTTAAGTACCAAAACTCTAAAACGCATGAATAGCATTCTATATGAAAAAAAAAAAAAAAAAAACAGAACAATAGTAACAAAAAACGTGTCTTTTGAGTGTTTTTTTCAGTATCTTACGTACCAAAAACGCAAAAAATTGCATGCAAAACACAATTTATGGAAAAAAAAGAATAATATTACCAAAAACATGCAAAACAACTTTCATGCAGAAACAAAAACATTACCAAAAACGAGCATTTTTAGCGATTTTTCAGTTTGTTATGTATAAAAGCGTCAAAATGCATATAAAGTACCCTATATAAGAAAACGAAAAGACTTTAAGAGAAACTAGTATTATGAGTTTTTTTTTTTTTTTTTAGATTATAAGGTACCAAAACGATCAAACGTATGATTTGCATTCTTTATGAAGAAAACGTGTATTTTAAGTGTATTTAGCTTTGTTAGGTATGAAAACGCCAAAATGCATGCAAAGCACCCGATATGGGGAAAATAAACGACATTTCAAGAAACATGTCTTTTGAGAGTTTATGAGTGTGTTAGGCACAAAAAGCTCTTAAGAAGCATGGAAAGTAACGTAAATGGGAAAACATTAAGTGTTTTAAGCTACTTACGTACCAAACCATTACAACTGTTGCAAAACACACTTGATGGAGAAATTCAACAGCTTTACCAAAAACACGCATTTTAAGAGATTTTGAACCTGTTACATACAAAAACGATAAAATATGTGCAAATAATCCTAAAAGGGGAAAAGAAAACATTAAAAGAAACGTATATTTTGAGTGGTATTGAGCTTCATAGGTACCAGAACACTAAAACGTGTTAACAATACTCTATATGGAGAAACAGAACAAGATTAACCAAAACTTGTGTTTTAAGGCTTTTTTTCACGTTATTAGGTACCGCAACGCGAAAATGCATGCAAAGCATACTATATGGGGAGAGGAAACATTTCCAGAAACATGTCCTTTCAGTGTTTATGAGCGAGTTAGGTATCAAGAAGCTAAAAACCAAGGAAAGCACCCTATAGGAGAAAACAAAAGATTACAAAAACTTTTAATTTCAGTGCTTATGAGCTACTTATATACAAAAACACTTAAACGCATCCAAAACGCCTTTTTTTTTGGAAAAACTGAATAACATTACCAAAAAAGCGTGTATTTTTAATGTTTTGAGCTTGTAACGCAAAAAAAAAGTAACCAAAGACATTATGAGAAACTTATATTAAAAGCGTTTTTGAGCTTCTCAGGTACGAAAACGCGAAAATTCATGAGTAATACTCTCTTTGGAGAAACACAACAATATTAAATACCAAAACGCTAAAAAGCAACAAAAGCTCCCTATTTGGAAAAGCAAAACATTACCAAAAGCGTGTCTTTTGAGAGTTTTTATAGCTACTTACGTACCAAAACGCTAAAATGCATGCAAAGCACATTTTATGGAGATACAGAATAACATTACCAGAAACGTGTATTTTGATTTTTTTTTTTTTTAGCTTCTTACGTATAAAGAAAGGCAAAAATGCATGCAAAGTATCCTAAATGGCGATAGGAAAAGAAATAAAAAGACACTTCATTTATCAGTTTTGAGATTCTTAGGTAGCAAAATGCATAAACGCATGTATAACATTATATATGATGAAACAGAAGAACATTACCGAAAACGTATATTTTGAGTGTTTTTTTTTTCACATTGTTACGCAACAAAATGCCAAAATGCATGGAAATCACCCAATATGGATAAAATAAAGGACATTACGAGAAAGATGTATTATTAGTGTTTTTGAGCGTCTTAGGTACCAAATGCGAAAACTATTTAGTACCACTGTATATGGAGAAACAGAACATTACCAAAAACGTTTATTTTGAGTGTTTTTCACAATTTTATGTACCAAAACGTCAAAATGCCTCCAGAGCACCATCTATGGGAAAATGAAACGACATTTCCAGAAACATGTCTTTTGAGTGTTGATGAACGTGGTAGGTACCAAAGTTATAAAAAGCATGGAAAGCTACCTATATGAAAGAACAACACAACCAAAAATTTATCTTTTGGGTATTTTCAGCTACTTACGTACCATAACGCTGAGATGTATGCAAAACACCCTTTATTACCATAAACAATTTGTTTTCTTTTTACATATAAAAAGAAACATAAATGAATGCAAAATACTTTGCAAGGGGAAACGAAAAGACATAAGAAGAAACTTTTATTATGATTTTTTTTTTTTTTTATTTCTAAGGTACTAAGACCTATTTGACACATTGAAGAGCACTCTATATGGAGAAAAGAATAAGATTACAAAAATGTGTTTTTTGAGTGTTTTTCACATTGTTAGGTAAGAAAACACTCTATAAAGAGTGCTATTTCCGGGTTTTAGCTTTTTCATACATAACGAACTTAAAAAAAAAAACTCATAATACACGTTTCTCGTAACATCCTTTCATTTTCCAAACATAGAGTTCTTTGCATGTATTTAGGCGTTTTTATAGGTAACATGATCAAAAACACTCAAAATACATGTTTCTGGTAATGTTATTCTGTTTCTCCATAAAGGGAGTTTTGCTTGCGTTTCAGCGTTTTGGTATGTAAGAAGCTCAAAAACACGTAAAGGCAGGTTCTTGGTAAAAGTTGGTTTTATTCTCATATAATGTGATTGCCCTCCTTTTTAGTGCTTTATTGCCTATCACACTCAAAAACACTCAAAAGACACTTTTCTGGTAATGTCATTTTTTTCCCACATAAAGCTAGTTTCGCATGTAATTTTTGGTTTTGGTAACTAAGAATGTGAAAAGCACTCAAAATATATGCATTTGGTAAGGTTGTTCTGTATTCTCAATTAATAGTGTTATTTCTGAGTTTCAGCATTTTGGTATCTAAGAAACTTCTCCATATACACCGAGTTTTTGCGATTTTTGCCTTGTGGCTGTTGTGAAACTGTAAAACACTCATTATACACGTTTCTCGTAATGTCCTTTTGTATCCCAATATACAGTGCTTTCCATCCATTTTCACGTTTTTTGAAGGTAAGAAGCTCAAAAACACTCAAAATATACCTTTTTGGTAATGTTATTCTATTTCTCCATATCCGTTGGTTTGCATCCGTTTTAGCGTTTTTCTACGTAAAACACTGAAAAGACACTTTTTCAGTAATTTTGTGATGGATTCCCACATAGAGTGACTTCCATATTATTTATCGTTTTGGTGCCTAACATGCTGAAAAAAAACACAAAAGCCAGGTTTCTGGTAAGGTCGTTTAATTTCCCCATATAGGTGGCTTTGCATGCACTTTAGGGTTTGGTACATAACAGTCCGAAAAAAAAAAAAAACTAAAATTATCTTTTTTTCATAATGTTCTTTTTTCACATAATTTCCCTGAATTTTGGCAGAATTTTGGCATCTCGGTACCTATGAAGATGAATAAAAAAAATCCTATTTTTTTTATTTATTGTTTTATTTTTTTCCTGTATAAAGAGTGTTATTTGTGGGTTTTAGCTTTTTGGTACTTAAAGAACTTAAAAACACTCATAATACACGTTTCTCGAAATGTTCTTTCGTTTCCTAAACATAAGATTCTTTGGATGTATTTAAGCGTTTTTATAGGTAACATGATCAAAAACACTGAAAATACATGTTTTTGGTAATGCACATAATTTCCCTGAATTTTAACAGAATTTTGGCATCTCGGTACCTATGAAGATGAATAACAAAAAAAATAAAAATTTTCATTTATTTCATTTATTTATTTATTTATTATTTTTTCTTTTTTTGGTTTCTTTGTAAAGAGTGTTATTTGTGGGTTTTAGCTTTTTGGTATTTAAGTAACTTAAAAACACACTTAAAATACACGTTTCTCGTAATGTCCTTTCGTTTCCCAAACATAGGATTCTTTGCATGTATTTAAGCGTTTTTATAGGTAACATGATCAAAAAACAATCAAAATACATGTTTTTTTGTAATGTTATTGTGTTTCTCCATAAAGGATTTTTTGCATTCGTTTTAGCGTTTTGGTATGTAAGGAGCTCAAAAATATTTAACGGCAAGTTCTTGGTAAAAGTTTGTTTTATTCACATGTAATGTGATTGCCTTTCTTTTAAGTACTTTATTGCCTAACACGCTCATAAACACTCAAAAGACATTTTCTGGCAATATAATTTTTTCCCCACATAAACCTAGTTTCGCATGCAATTTCGTGTTTTCGTAACTAAGAATTTGAAAAACACTCAAAATACACGCATTTGGTAAGGATGTTCTGTATCTCAATCAAGAGTGTTATTCATGAGTTTCAGCATTTTGGTATCTAAGAAACTTTTGACTTGTGGTTGTTGTGAAACTATAAAACAATCTTTATACAGGTTTCTCGTAATGTCCTTTTGTTTCCCAGTATAGAGTGCTTTGCATCCATTTTCGCGTTTTTTATAGGTAACAGGCTCAAAAACACTCAAAATATACCTTTTTGGTAATGTTATTCTATTTCTTGATATTTTTTTGTTTGCATCCGTTTTAGTTTTTTTTTCTACGTAAAACACTGAAAAGACAAGTTTTTAGTAATGTTGTTTTCGATTCCCATATAGAGTGACTTCCATATTATTTATTGTTTTGGTGCCTAAAATGCTGAAAAACACTCAAAAGACAGGTTTCTGGTAAAGTCGTTTAATTTCACTATAGATGTGGCTTTGCATGCAATTTAGGTTATGGTACATAACTGTCCGAAAAAAAAAGCTAAAATAAACTTTTTTGATAATGTTTTTTCCACATAATTTCCCTGAATTTTGCCAGAATTTTGGCATCTCGGTACCTATGAAGAAGAATAGCAAAAAAAGAAAAAGTAAATTACTTTTTTTTTTTTTTGTTTCTCTATAAAGAGTGTTATTTGTGGGTTTTAGCTTTTTGGTGCTTAAGGAATTTGATAACATTCATAATACACGTTTCTCGTAATGTCCTTTCGTTTCCCAAACATAGGGTTCTTTGCATGTATTTAAGCGTTTTTATAGGTAACATGATCAAAAACACTCAAAATACATGTTTTTGGTAAGGTTATTCTGAGTCTTCATAAAGGGTGTTTTGCATGCGTTTTAGCGCTTTGGTATGTTAGGAGCTCAAAAACGCTTAAAGGCAAGTTCTTGGTAAAAGTTGGTTTAATTCCCATGTAATGTGATTGCCCTGCTTTTTAGTGCTTTATTGCCTAACACGCTCAAAAACACTCAAAAGACACTTTTCTGGAAATGTCTTTTTTTTTCTTTCCACATAAAGCTAGTTTCGTATGCAATTTGCGGTTTTGGTAACCAAGAATGTGAAAAACACTGAAAATACACGCATTTGGTAAGGTTGTTCTGTTTCTCAATTAAGAGTGTTATTCAGGAGTTTCAGCGTTTTGGTATCTAAGAATCTCAAAAACACTTATATAATGCACGTTTCTCGTAATGTCCCTTTTTTTTCCTCATTTAGAGTGCTTTGCATGCATAGCTGAAAAAACTGAAAATACACACTTTTGGTAATAAGAACATAAGAACATAAGAAATAAGTAAATATGCAAGAAGGCATCAGGCCTACACGTGGCAGTGCTTGTATGAAATATGCCTACGTATTTCCACCTATCATCCCCATCTATAAATGTGTAATTTTCTCTTACAGTTGCCAAATGCCTCAGCACTAACAGCTTGATTACTAAGTCCGTTCCAGTCATCTACTACTGTATTTGAAAACCAATTCCTTCCTGTTTCCTTTTTGAACATCAAGTTTTCAGGCTCAAGCCTGAAAACTTGATGTTCTATTTTTCTTGTTCTATCATGGTTACAGATTCTAAGAATTTTCCTTATGTTGCCCTTGTTATAACCCATATACCACTTAAAGACTTCTCTCAGGTCCACTCTTAACCTACGTCTCTCTAAAGAATGTAAATTTAACAGCTTGAATCTCGCTTCGTAAGGAATACTCCTCATCCCCTGTATCCTTTTAGTCATTCTCCTTTGAAGTGATTCTAATAGACCTTTATCCTTCCTGTGATGTGGTGACCAGAATAGGACAGCGTAGTCTAGATGAAGTCTGACCAGCGCTAAATGTAACTTTAATATTACTTCGGGAGTTTTACTTTTAGCACTCCTGAAAATGAATCATAATACTCTATTTGCTTTGTTTCTGGCCTCTTTGCATTGCTTTCTTAGACGGAGTTCAGAGCTAACTTTAAATCTCAAATCTTTTTCTTACCCTGAACCTACCAGAACTTGGTTGTTCATTGTGTAACTACTGTGTGGATTTCTTCTACTTACGCTAAGTGCTTTGCATTTGTTGATATTAAACTGCATTTGCCATCTGTCTGTCCATTCGTTCATCCTATCCAAATCTGCCTGCAAGGCGATGGTATGCGATTCTGACCTAATTAATCTACATACTCTCGTGTCATCCGCAAATTTACTAACAACACTACTAATTCCACTATCCAAGTCATTGACATATATTACAAACAACATCGGCCCTAATACTAATAATCCCTTTGTCACCCCACTAATTACTTGACCCCACTCGGATTTAGAGCAGTTTATTACAACACTCTGTCGCCTGCCGCTTGGCCATGACCTTATCCACATTACTTATAACCTTTTTCCAATTCTTAAATACTCTGGAATATATTTCATCTGGTCCTGGTGACTTGAACTTTTCAGCTTATCTATCTCCTGTTCCACTATCTCTTTAGTTATGGTAATATCTGTCAGCTTCTCATTCTCTTCTACTCTAAATATCTTCTAACTATTCGGCAAATTCTGCATGTTTTCTTGGGCAAAGACAGTTAAAAAATACTCGTTCACAATTTTACTAGTCTCCTCCCAACAATTAAGCAGGTCCCATTCTTCTGTCTTTATGGAACTATTATTTCTCTATTCTTCGTCTTATATGCCTGATAAAATCCCTTGTGGTCCATCTTCGCTTGGCTGGCTACCTTTAATTCATAACTATTTTTAGCTTTCCTTGTTAAACTCCTGACTTTTCTAATTCATTATATTATGGTCTTAAAACCACTTCCCCTGTCTTTAATCTCATATATACTTCTGTTTCGCCCTATGTAGTGTTTTAACCTTAGTCATCCATTTAGGACCATTTTTCTGTGATTTTATTCTTCTGTAAGGGATGTTCCCTAACTGTCCTGAATGTAATTTATCAACGAAATATTTATTTTGCTTCTCCATAAAGGATGTTTTGCATGGGTTTTAGCGTTTCTGTACATAAGAACCTATAAAACACGTTTTTAGTAATGTTTTGTATTCCTTTATAGAGCGCTTTCCATGCTTTTTTAGCGTTTTGGTGTCTAACACTGAAAAGACACGTTGATGATAATGTCGTTTCGTTTCCCAATAAAGGGGGCTTCCAATGCATTTTGACTTTTGGTACTTAACAATATGAAAAAAAGTTTAAGTAAAAGTTTTCGGTAGAGCTGTTTTTACATATAAAGTGCTAATCACGTGTTTTTGAGTTTTGGTACCTAAAAAGCTCAAAATCTCTCATAGTACACTTTTCTCGTAATGTCCTTTCTTTTCTCCATGGTGGATGCTTTGCGTGTAATTTGGCATTTTTATACTTAATAAGCACAAAAACAATCAAAATACAAGTTTTTGGTAATGTCATTCTGTTTCTCGGTAAAGGTTGTTTTGCATGCGTTTCAGCGATTTCGGACGTAAGAAGGTCAAAAACACTCTAAAGATACTTTCTTGGTAATGTTATTTTATATTGGCAAAAAAGGTTGCTTTCAATGCTTTTTAGGATTTTGATTCCTAACACTCAAGTAAACACTCAAAAGACACGTTTCCTGTAATATAGTTTTGCTTCTTCATATAGGGATCTGCATGCATTATGATGTTTTGCTACATAATATGAGAAACGCTCAAAATGAAGGTTTCAGGTAATGTTGTTCTTTTTCTCTATATAGGGTGCTATTCATGCGTTTTAGCGTTTTGGTACTTAGGAAGCTCAAAAACACTAATAAAACTTTTTTCTCCTAATGTCTTTCTATTTCCCCATATAGGATGCTTCGTATGTATTTTGACGTTTTGGTACATAACAAGGTAAAAAAATAAATAAATAAAAACACGTTTTTTGGTGATGTTCTGTTTCTCTATTAAGAAATATAGGATATATTCAATTTTCATTCAAGCGGTTTAGTGTTTGGTACCTAAGAGACTCAAAACACTGACAATGCTCGTTTCTCGTAATGTTTTATCGTTTCCCCATACAGAGTGCTTTACATGCATTTTTAATATGATGTACGTAACAGACTCAAAAAAGACTCAAAATACACGTTTTTGGTAAGGTTTTTCTATTTGGTAGGGTTATTCGTGTTTGTTGCACGTGTTTTAGCGTTTTGGTACGTAAAAAGTTTAAAACACTTAAAAGACATGCTTATTATTTTGCATTTCTATATAAGGTGCTTTTCATGCTATTTAGCATTTATGTGAAAAACACACAAAGACACATTTCTTACATTATTGTTAAATTTTCTCGCATAGCGAGCAAGCATTATGGTGTTTTGCTACCTGAAAATGTGAAAAACATTCAAATTACACGATTTTGGTAATTTGTTTCTCTTTCTCCATACAGTGTGCTACTCATTTATTTTAGCGTTTTGGTACCTAAGAAGCTAGAAAAACAAAAAAAACTCATAATACACGTTTTTTGTTATGTCCTTTTATTTCCTCATATTGGGTCTTTTTGGTGCTTTGGTACCTAACAGGGTGTTTGCATGTATTTTGACATTTTAGTTCGTAAGAACCTAAAAAAACACTCTAAAGACACGTTTTAGTAAAGTTGTTTTGTATTCCCCTATAGGGTGATTTCGTTGCTTCTTACTGATTTGGTGCCTAATACGCTCAAAAAATAACAAAAGACAAGTTTCTAGTGATTTCGTTTCGTTTTTTCATATAGGTTGCTTTACATGCATGTTGGCGTTTTGGTAATTATCAATGTAAAAAAATACACGTTTTTGGTAAGGTTGTTCTTTTTCTTCAGAGGACTATTGAAGCTTTTTACTGATTTGGTACTTAGGAAAGTAATAAAAAAAAAATAACAAACGTTTCTCGTAATGTCCTTTCATTTCCATATGCAGGGTGTTTTGTTTGATGATAGGCGATTTTGTACATAATACGCTCAAAGACACTCAAAATACACGTTTTTGTTAAATGTATTCTGTTTCTCTATATAGGGTATTTTCATGCGTTTTTAATGTCGTTTCATATATCTATTTCTCCATATAGGGTGTTATTCATGCGTTTTACCCTTTTGATACTAAGAAGGTCAAAAACACTCATAATACACGTTTCTCGTAATGACTTCATTTTTCCCATATAGGGTATTTTCGATTCATTTAGGCGTTTTTTACGTAACAATCTTAGAAAACACTCAAAATACTTGTTTTTGGTAATGTTATTCTGTTTCTCCATAAAGGATGTTTTCTGTTTTTTTTTTTTTTATCGTTTTGGTACGTAGGACACTCAGAAGAAACGTTTTCTTAATGTTGTTTTGTATTCCCATATCAGGTGATTTGTATGCTTTTTAGCATTTTTGTGCCTAACACGTTGAATAACACATTTTAGATACGTTTCTGAAATCTCGTTTCCTTTCCCCAAATAGGGGCTTGACATGCATTGTGGCGTTTTGATTCAAAACAATGGGAAAACACTGAAAATTTACGTTTATGTTATATCATATAGAGTGTTATTCATGCATTTTAGCGACTTCGTACCTAATAAGTTAAAAAAAAAAAACACCAATAGTACACATTTTAGTAACGTCTTTTCATTTTCCCATTTAAGATATTATACATGCATTTTGGCGTTTTTCTACTTAACTAACTCAGAAACACTCGAAATATTTGTTTTTGATATTATTTCTCCATGTTTTTTTTTTTTTCCCATGCGATTTAGCGTTTCGGTACGTAAGAAAGTAAAAAATAATGAAAACACACGTTTATGGCAAAGTTGTTTTGTTTTCCTTTATAGGGTGCTTTCCATGCTTTTTAGCGTTTTGGTGCCTAGCACGCCAATAAACATTCAAAAGGCACTTTTCTGGAAATCGCGTTTCCTTTCCTCATATAGGGTACAAAAACATGTATTAGTAGTGTTTTCGAAAACACCAAAGTGCATGCAAAGTAAGCTATACGGGAGAAACAAAAAAAAACGTGTCTTTTGCATGTTTTCAGCTGTTTACGTACCAAAACACTAAAATGCATGGAAAAGAAACTTCATGGAGAAGCAAAATAATATTGCCAAAAACGTGTATTTTGAATGTTTTTAAGCTTATTACGTACCAATACGCAAAAATTCATCCATTTGATTTTATTTCGGTGCTTTTCAACGTTAGCACCAAAACTCTAAAGAGCATGGAAGACGCTCTATATAGAAATCAAAATAACATTATCAAAATGGTGTCTTTTGAGTGTTTTTGAGCTTCTTACGTTCCAAAATGCTAAAACGATAAATAGCCTTTTATCGGGAGACATTACCAAAAACGTATGATTTAAGCATTTTCCAGCTTTTTAGAAACCGAAACGGCTAAACATACGTACTAATCGCGTGTTTTAGTATTTTATTACCTAAGAAGCTGAAAAACACTTATAATATACGTTTTTGTTAATGTTTTTCTGTTTTTCATTTATGGTATTCTGTATAGATTGTCGTACCTAACATGAGGAAAACACCCATTTTTTGAGTTAATGCTTTTTTCTCCATATAGAGTGATATTCACGTGTTTTAGTGTTTTCGTACATAAGAAGTTAAAAATCACTCATAATAATATTTTCTCTTAATAAATTTTAGTTTGTCAATGTCCGTTAATTTGTGTGCATTTTGGCGTTTTCGTACCCAACAAGCTCAAAAAGACTCAAAACACACATTTTTGGTAATGTTCTATTTCACCATAAAGGATGTTTTGCACGCTTTTTAGAAATTTGGTACGTAAGAAGCTCAAAAACATTCAAAAGACACGTTTTCGATGTTATTTATATATATATATATATATATATATATTTTTTTTTTTTTTTTTTTTTGTTGGGGTTGGTTTCTAATATGCTCAAAACACTGAAATGACACGTTTCCGGTAATAAAATTTCTTTACATCAAATAGTGTGCTGTCTGCATTTTGGCGTTTTGGTAGCTAATGATCGAGAAAACTCTCAAATAAATCGTTTATAGTAATGTCCTCTTTCTACATAAAGGATGTTTTTCATGCGTTTTAGAGTTTTAGTACGTAAGAAATTGAAAAACACTCAAAAGACAAGTTTTTGTTAATATTGATTGCTTTTCCTATACAGGTTGTCTTGCATGAACTTTGGTGTTTTTGTATCTAACAAGCTCAAAAACACTCAGTATACAAGTTTTTCGTAATGTTGGTTTGTTTCTTTATGTATGGTGTTCACTATGCTTTTTGTTCACTATGCTTTTAGGCGTTTTGATACCTATCATGGGAAAAAAACTCATAAAGTACGCTTTTGGTAATGTTGTTTTGTTTCTGCAAATATAGTATTATTTACGTGTTTTAGACTTTTGGTATCTATGAAGCTGAAAAAGACATAATACACCTTTATGTTAATATCGTATCATTTACCTATATATGGTAATTTGCATACATTTTGGCGTTTTGTTACCTAACAAGCTAAAAAAAATTCAGAACATACGTTTTTGCTAATATTGTTTCGGAGATCTGTTATCGTTTTGGTACGTAAGAAGCTCAAAAACACTCGATTTTGTTAAGGTTATCTCGTTTTCCATATAAGGTGTTTTTCTTGCTTTTTAAGCGTTTTGCTGCCTAATATGCTCAAAACACCTAAATGACAAGTTTCTGGTGATGTTTTGCTACTGGTTTTGTTAATGTTTTTTTTTTCCTCATATAGAGTAATATTCACGTGTTTTAGTGTTTTGGTACATAAAAAAAATAAAAACATTCATAATACACGTTTCTGTTAATATCGTTTCGTTTCCTCAAATAGGGTCCTTTGCATGCAATATGGGGTTTATGGGGCAATATGGGTAACTAACAAGTTAAAAGACTGAGATAAGAATTGTTTGCTAAAGTTTCCCATAAATGTTTCTTTGCTCACATTTTAGTGTTTTGTACTCTCAAAAACACTAAAAAGAAACGTTTTTGACAATGTTGTTTTCTTTTCTCATATAGAGCTATTTCCATGCTTTTTAGCTTTTTGTTGCCTAATTTGCTCGAAAATTTCCAAATGGCACGTCGCAGGTACTATCTTTTAGTTACTCCAGACAAGGTATTCTACATGCATTCTGTCGTTTTGATACCTAACTTAAAAACACTTAAAACACACGTTTTTTTTTTTAATATTCTATTTCTCAGTAAAGTGCGTTTTCAATCCCTTTTAGAGTTTCGGTACGTACGAAGCTGAAAAACACTCAAAAGATATGTTTTTGGTAATATTTTTTTCTTCTTCTATAGGATGCTTTGCATGTACTTTGGCGTTTTGATAACTAACAAACTCAAAAATATTCATAATACATGTTTGTGATCATGTCGTTCTGTTTCTTCATATAGGGTGCTTTATATGTATTTTGGCGTTTTGGTCCCTAACATGGGGAAAAACACCCATAATACACGTTTTTCGTAATGATGTTCTGTTTCTTCATATAGAATGCTATTTACATGTTTTAGCGTTTCGTTACATAAGAAGCTGAAAAAGAGCGTTAATATCTTTTCATTTCCCCATATCTGAAACTTTGCATGCATTTTGCCGATTAGTTATCAAACAAGCTCAAAAACACTCAAACACAAGTTTTTGTTTAGTTTAGTTATCGTTTTGTTACGTAAGAAGCTCAAAAGCACACAAAGGACACGATTTTGTTGAAGTTGTTTCATTTTCCTATATAGGGTATTTTCCATGTTTTGT
This sequence comes from Scylla paramamosain, assembly GCF_035594125.1. NCBI lineage: Eukaryota > Metazoa > Arthropoda > Malacostraca > Decapoda > Portunidae > Scylla > Scylla paramamosain. Next base: position 5,704,285 of record NC_087158.1, on the reverse strand, counting down.
TTTTTTAGCGTTTTGGTGCCTAATACCCTAAAAAAAAAAAAAACACCTAAATGACACGTTTTTGGAAATGTCGTTTCGTTACTTCATATAGACGCTCTGCATGCATTTTGACGTTTTACTACTCATTACGCTGATAACTCAAAATACACATTATTGGTATTTTTTTTCTCCACAAACAGTGTCTTTCCATGCGTTTTACCGTTTTAGTACGTAAACTGAAAAACACTCAACACATTTTGTTTAATATATATATATATATATATATATATATATATATATATATATATATATATATATATATATATATATATATATATATATATATATATATATATATATATATATATATATATATATATATATATATATATATATATATATATATATATATATATATATATATATATATATATATATATATATATATATATATATATATATATATATATATATATATATATATATATATATATAATATATATATATTATGAGTATTTTCAGCTTCTTAGGTTAAAAAAAAAAAAGCGCTAAAAAAACGTCAATAACACACTATATCTAGAAACAGAACAACATTACCAAAAACGTCTTTTATATGTTTTTGACCTTGTTAGGTGCTAAATCACCAAAGTGCATGCAAAGCACCTTGTATGTAAAAGAAAATATATATATATATATATATATATATATATATATATATATATATATATATATATATATATATATATATATATATATATATATATATATATATATATATATATATATATATATATATATATATATATATATATATATATATATTTTCTTTTACATACAGGGTGCTTTGCATGCACTTTGGTGATTTAGCACCTAACAAGGTCAAAAACATATAAAAGACGTTTTTGGTAATGTTGTTCTGTTTCTAGATATAGTGTGTTATTGACGTTTTTTTAGCGTTTTTTTTTTTAACCTAAGAAGCTGAAAATACTCATAATACTCTTTAAATATCCTTTATTATCCAATACCGTGATATTTCCATTGAATTTCACGTTTTGGTTTCTAACAAGCTGGAAAACGCTCAAATCACACTTTTTTTTTTGTAATGTATCCCCATAAAACGTATTTTCCACGCAGTTTAACGCTTTGGTACATAAGAAGCTCAAAAACAGTCAAAAATTATCTTTCTGGTAATGTCGCTCCGTGCTTTGCATGCATTTTGCGGTTTTGGTAGATAAGAAGCTCAAAAACACTCAATAAACACGTTTTATAGAATGTTTTTCTGTTTCTCTATAAAGGAAGAAGCTGAAAAACACAAAAAAATACATGTTTTTTGGATATATTGTTTGTTTTTCCAATATAGAGCGTTTTTGTACATAAGATTTTAAAAAACACTCAAAAAGAGTTGTTTTTGGTAATCTCGTTCGGCTACTAAAATGGTGATTTCATTCATTTTGCAGTTTTGATAGCTAAGAAGCTCAACAACACTCAATATGGTCTTTTTTTCTGCATTTTTTTTCTTTCTCCATGAAAGATTTTTTGTATGCACTTTTAGCGTTTTGGTAAATAACAAGCTCAAAACACTTATAATACACGTTTTAGATAATGATCTGATTTCTCTATGTAAGGTGATTTGTATGCATTTTGGCGTTTTGGCACTTAACATAGTTATAATGTTGTTTTGTTTCTCCATATAGATTCTTATTCATGTGTTTTAGCGTTTTGGTACATAAGAAGCTAAAAAAAAAAAAAAACGCTCATAATACACGTTTCTGTTAATATTGTTTCCTTTAGACATATCAAATAATTCATTTTGGCGTTTTAATACCTAAACCTAACAATCTGGAAAACACACAAACAATACGTTTTTGGTAATGTTGTTCATTTTCTCTGTAAAGGGTATTTAACACGTGTTTTAGCGTTTTGGTACGTAAGAAGCTTAAAGAAAAAAAAAATACACAGTTTTTATATTCTATAATCAATGTTTTTCTTCCTTTTTACCGTTTGTTGCCTAATATCTTAAAAAAAACACCCTTTTGACACGTTTCTGGGAATGTCGTGTTCTAACCACGGATAGGGTGATTTTCTATATAGTTTGGAGGGTTGGTATCTAATAAGCTGGAACTACTGAAAAGATGTTTTGGTATTGTTGTTTGCTATTCACATATAGGGTAATTTGCGTGTATTTTGGCGTTTTGGTACCTAACAATCTTAATAACACTCATAATACACCATTTTAGTAATTTTTTTTTTTTTTTGTCATATAGGGTGCTTGTCTGCATTTGACGTTTTAGTACGTAACATGGCGGAAACACCCATAATACACGTTTTTCGTAATGTTGTTCTATTTTTCCATATAGAGAGCGATTCACGTAATTTAGTGTTTTGGTATCAATAATATTGAAAAACACTTATAACACACGTTATAATCGTTTCGTTTCCCAGTAACGGATACTTTGGATGCATTTTGGCGTTTGTTACCTAAATAACTCAAAAACACTCAAAACACGTTTTTCTTAATATAGTTTTGTTTCACCTTAAAGGGTGTTTTACATATGTTTCAGCGTTTTGGTACGTAAGAAGCTTAAGATTTCTTAAAAGACACGTTGTTGATAATGTTGCTTTGTTTCCCTCTGCTTTCTAGCGTTTTCGTGCCTAATATGCTCAAATCACACAAATTACACGTTTCTGGTGACGTCGATTCGTTACCCAAATAGGGTGCTTTGCATGCATTTTGACGTTTTGGTACCCAACAAGTTGAAAAACAATGAAAAGACAAATTCTCGGTTATGTACTTTTGTTTCTCCATAAACAACGTTTTGTATGCGTTTTCGCGTTTTGGTACTAAGAAGATGAAAAACGTTGAAAATTGATTTATTGATATTTGTTTTTGCCTTATTGGGAGTTTGCTTGCACTTTAGCGTTTTGGTAAAAACACTCATAATACACATTTTTTGTAATATTATTCCGTTTCTTCTTATAGGGTGCTTTATATGCATTTTAGCATTTTGTTTGTACCTAACCTTGAGAAAAGCACTCATAAAACAAGTTTTGATGATGCTGTTCTGTTTCTCAATATAGTGATATTCACGTGTTTTTAGCGTTTTGTTACTGAAGAAGTTGGAAAATAATTATAACACACGTTTCTGCTAATATCGTTTCGTTTCCACATTTCGGGTGATTATAATGGACTTTGGTGTTTTGTTACCTAACAAGCCCAAAAACAATGAAGAAACACATTTTTTGATAATGTTGTTCTGTTTCTCTATAAACAGTGTTACACTGTTTTAGCCTTTTCGTTCGGAAGAAGCTCAAAAACACTCAAAAGTCGTGTTTTTGATAAAAAGTGTTTTCAATGTTTTTATAGCTTTTTTTGTGGCTAATATGCTCAAAAAAACACAGAAATGACACATCTCTGGGAATACCGTTTCCTTACCTCAAATAGGATGCTTTGCATGTGTTTTGTTACTTTGGTACCCAGCATGTTGGAAAAAAAAAAAGAAAAAAAACTCAAAACACGTTTTTTGGCAACGTTGCTCTGTTTCTCCATAAAGAGCGTTTCGCATGTTTTAACTTTTTTGGTATGTTACGAGCTTAAGAAAAAAAATTATAACGCACGTTTTTGTATTCAAAATGCATATAAAGCAATTTGTATGAGTGCTTTGTATGCATTTTGGGGTTTTGGTACCTAAACACAAAGAAAAACACTCACAGTAGGTTTTTGGTAAAATTATTCTGTTTCTCCATATATATAAATATTCGCGCGTTTTAGCGTTTTGGTACATAAGAAGATAACCTTAAAAATACACACGATGATAATGTTATTTTGTTTTCCCATGTAGGGTATTTTTCATGCGTTTTAGAGTTTTGGTGCTTAATATGCTCAAAAACATCCAAATGGCACGTTTTCTGTAAATGTCGTTCTAGTATCTAACCAGCTGGAAAATACTAAACACACGTTTTCGGTAATGTTGTTAGGTTTCTCAATAAGATAATAATAATATTTTTTTAGTTCCTTACGTAACAAAACGCTAAAACGCATGGAAAATAACCTTTATTTAGAAAAAGAACATTACCAAAAACATGCTTTTTTAGAGTTTCTAAGCTCCTTAGGTAACAAAACACCAATAAGCATGCAAAACACCCTCAATCGGGTAACGGAATTACTTTAACAGAAACGTGTCATTTGGAAGTTTTGAGCTTATTAGATTAAGTCCTTGGAGAACACTCCATTTGGGAAAATAAAAGAAGATTATTAAAAATGTGTCTTTTGAAACTTTTTTGAGTTTCTTACGTACCAAACGTGCTAAAACGCATGGATAACACAATTTATGAAGAAACAGAACAGCATTACCAAAAACGGGTGTATTGAAAGTTTTGAGCTTGTTAGGTACTAGAACGCGAAAATAAATGCAATACATACTGAGAAACGAAACGATATTACATAAATATGTATTATAAGTGTTTTTGAACTTCATAGGTAAGAAAATGCTAAAACACGTGAATAACACAATATAATATGGAAAAACAGAACAATATCACCAATAACGTGTATTATGAATATTTTTGAGTTTGTAAGGTACCAAAACGGTAAAGTTCATGCAAAGCACCCTATATGAAGAAATAAAACAACATTACCAAAAATGTGTATTAACAATAATTTTGAGCTTGTTAGGTATTAAAATGCTAAAGTGCATGCAGAGCATCTTTTATGGGAAAACCAAACATTACCAAAAATTTGTGTTTTGAGTATCTCTCAGCTTCTTACTTACCAAAACACTGAAACGCATACAAAACACTCTTCATGGAGAAACAGAAAAACATTAGCAAAAAAAGTGTACTTTGAGATTTTTTAGGGCATGTTAGGTAACAAAACACCAAAATGCATGAAAAACACCGGACATTGGGAAACAAAACGATATTAAGAGAAACTTCTATTATGAGTGTTTTTCAGCTTTTTATGTACCAACACGCACGTGAATAGCACTCTATATAGAGAAATAGAACATTACCAAAACTTTTATTATGAGTGTTTTTCCTCATATTAGGTACCATAATGCAAAAATGCATACAAAGCACCCTATATGAAGAAACAAAGCAACATTACCAAAAATGTGTATTGAGTATTTTTGAGGTTGTTAGGTACCAAAACTCTAAAGGGCATTATTATAAAAGTGTCTTTTAAGTGTTTTTTGAAGTATTTTGCACGAGTTTTAACTTTTTGGTACGTAAGAGGCTTTTTGAGCCTCATACGTACCAAAGAGTTAAAACGCGTGCAAAATACTCTGTATGAGGAAAAATAATTACATTACTAAAAACGTAAGTTTTGAAAGTTTTGAGCTTGTTAGGTAACACAACGCCAAAATGCATGCAAATTAACTGATATTGGGAAGCGAAACGATATTAACACAAAAGCGTTTTATGATTGTTTTACAGCTTATGTAGCAAAACGCTAGAACGCTAGAAGCTTTATTCAGCTTCTTATGTGCCAAAAGGCTAAAACTTGTGAATATCAGTCTATATGGGGAAACCGAATAACAATACCAAAAACGTTTATTATGAGTTTTCCCTCATATTGCGTACCAAAACGACGAAATACATGCAAAGAACTCTATGAAAAAAAAAAAAAGATTACCAAATACGTGTATCATGAATTTTTTTTATCTTCTTAGGTACCAGAAATTCCAAAGTGCATGCAAATCACCGGTATGGGAAAAGAAGAGAACATTGCCAAAAACGTGTCTTATCAGTGTTTTTTTTTTTTCCTTTTTAGCTTCTTACGTACCAAAACGCTAAAACGCATGGAAAACACCCTTTATGCAGAATCAGAACAACATGACCAAAAACATGTGTTTCGAGTTTTTTTTGCTTGGTATTTACCAAAACTCCAAAATGCATGCAAAATACCCTATTTGGGGGAACGAAAGGACTTTACCAGAAACGTGTCATTTGGGTGTTTTTGAGCGTATTAGGCAACAAAACGCAGAATAGTATATAAAACACTATTTGGGAAAAAGAAAATATTAAAATAAACGTGACTTTTGAGTATTTTTCAGCTTCTTACGAGTACGTACCAAAACAACAAAACGCGGGCTAAATATCCTTTATGGGGAAACTTTACCCATAACAAGTGTTTTCCAGCTTAATAGGTACCAAAACGCAAAAATGCATGCAAATGTCCCGATATGGTGAAACGAAACGATATTAACAGAATTTTTTTTTATGAGTATTTTCCACCTTCTTAGGTAACAAACCGATAAAACATATGAATAGTAATCTATAGGGAGAAACAGAAAAACACTACGAAAAACGTGTTTTTTCTTAGGTACGAAAACGCAACTGTTCATGCAAGGCATTTTATATGGGAAAAGAGAACAGCATTACTAAAAAGGTGTCTTTTCAGTGTTTTTATATGCAAAGCATAAAAAAAAATAAATAAAATAAATAAATAAATAAAAACATGTTTTTGAGTGTTTTTTGTTTTGCTTTTATCTTACTTACTAAAGGGCTAAAACGCATTCAAAACATCCTTTATGAGGAAATTTTTTTTTTTTTTACAAAAGCGTGTACTTTGAGATTTTTCAGCTTATTAAATAACAAAACGTTAATATGCATGCAAACCACTCTATTTGGGGTAATAACGTGTAATTGAGGTGTTTTTAAGCGTATTAACCATCAAACGCTAAAATGCATTAATGCAACATTAGCAAAAAAAGTGTTTTAATTGTTTTGAGGTTCTTAGATAACAAAACGCCAAAATCCATGCAAACGAAACGATTCTAACAGAAATGTGTATTATGATACCAAAACCCCAAAACACTCTATATGGAGAAGCAGCAATACATAAAACGTGTATTATGAGAGTTTTTCCAGTTATTCCAAAACGCCAAAATGCAAACAATGCACCCTATAAAAATAATTACAACAACCTTACCAAAAACGTATATTATAAGTGTTTTCGAATTTCTTAGGTACCAAAACGTCAAAGTGCATGCAAAGCATCCTATATGGGAAAAGAAATAAAACATTACCTAAAACGTGTGTTTTTAATGCTTTCAGCTTCTTAGGTACAAAAACGTATGTAAAACATCCATCATGGAGAAACAGAACAGCCTTACCAAAAACTTGTGTTTCAAGTGTTTCCCAGCTTGTTAGGATCAAAACGCTAAAATACTTGCAAAGCTGACTAATTTGGACAACGAGACGATATTACCAAAAACGTGTCATATGGGTATTTTTGACCATATTAGGCACAAAAACGCTAAAAAAGCATAGAAAACACTATACATGGGAAAACAAAACACTATCAAAATGTGTCTTGATTTTTTTTTTTGAGCTTCTAATGCACCAAAACCCTAAAACGTTTGCAAAATACCCTTTATGGAGAAACAGAATACCATAACCAATAACGGGTGTTTTAAGTATGCATGCAAAAATGCCTGCAAATCACATATTTAGAAATTAAAAGATATTAACGAAAACAAGTATTATGAGCTTTTTTCAGTCTAAAACTTGTGAATACCAGTCTGCATTGAGAAACAGAACAACATTGCCAAAAATGTGTATTATGAGTGTTTATCCCTATGTTACATACCAAATCGGCAAAACGCATATAAAGCATATATGAAGAAACAGGACGACATTATTAAAAACGTATGTTTTAAGTGTTTTTCATCTTGTTATATAGCAAAACCAAAAAATGGATGCAAACCACCCTGTTTGGGATAACGGAACATCACCACAAACGTGTCATTTGGGTGTTTTTCAGTATATTTTTAATCTAAGCGCTAGAAAGTATGGAAAACACTCTATATGGAAAAAGAAAACATTACCCAACTTCGGGAAACGAAAAGATATTAACAGAAAAGTGTATTATTATTGTTGTTTTTTTTAAGCTTCTTTTTAACCAAAATCCTAAAATACATGAACAGCAGTCAATATCGAGAAACACAACATTACCAAAAACGTTTATTATGAGATTTTTTTTCCCGATGTTAAATATTAAAACTCCAAAATACATACAAAGTACCTTATATGAAGAAACAGAAGGTTATTACCAAAAAACAAAAAAAAGTATTACCAAAAAACATATATTCTTTTTAAAGGTTGTCAGGTACCAAAACGCCAAACTGCATGCAAAAGAATTTGTATTGAAAAAGAAAAGAACTTTACTGATAACTCTTATGAATGTTTTTTTTTACTCATTTTCTTACGTACGAAAACTCTAAAACGAATGCAAAACGTCTTTATTGACAAATAACGTGTGTTTTGAGTGTTTTTCAGCTTATTAGGTACCAAAACGACAAAATACATGCAAAACACCCTACTTTGTGTAATGAAACGACATTACCTGAAACGCCCCATTTGAGTTTTTTTTTGGGGGGGATATTAGACACCAAAAGGGTAAAAAGAATATAAAACTTATATTACCGGAAAAGAAAAGAAACCAACATTATCAAAAACGTGTCTTTTGAGTGTTTTGAGCTTATTACGTACCAAATCGCTAAAACGCTCAAAAACTCAATGGGAAAACAGAACATCATTACCAAAAACTGGTATTTTGAGTGTTTTTGAACTTGTTAGGTACTAAAACGCCAAAATGCATGCAAATTAAATGATATTGGGAAATGAAAAGATATCATTTTTTTGTGCTTGTTACTTAACAAAACACTAAAGTGCATGCAAAGAACCGTATTTGGGACAATCAAACAACATTATAAAAAACTTCTTTTGTGTGTTTTCTGCTTCTTATGTTTCCTAAGATTGTTCTGTTTGTTATTCATTAGTTTCAGCATTTTAGTATCTAAGAAACTTCTCCATATAAACGAGTTTTTGCGTTTTTTGCTTTATGGTTCTTGAAAACTATTAAAACATTCATTATACACTTTTCTTGTAATATCCTTTTGTTTTCCAATATAGACTGCTTTGCATTCATTTTTGCGTTTTTTGTAGGTAACAAGCTCAAAAACACTCAACTTTTTTGTAATGTTATTCTCTTTCTTCATATTGGCTGGTCCGCATCCGTTAGTTGCATCCGTTTTCGCGTTCTACGCTAAAACTGAAAAGACACGTTTTCAGTAATATTGTTGAAACTGCTGAAAACACCCAAAGACACGTTTCTTGTAAAGTCGTGTAATTTCCCCATATAGGTGGCTTTGCATGCACTTCCGGGTTTCGTACATAACTCCAGAAAAAGGCAAATTTATTATTTTTTTTTTTCACACAATTTCCCTGAATTTTCTCAGAATTTTGGCATCTAGGTACCTTTAAAGATGAATAACAAAAAAAAATCTATTTTTTTATTTTTTTCTCTATAAAGAGTGTTATTTTTGGGTTTTAGATTTTTGATACTTAAGGAACTTAAAAATACTCATAATACACGATTTTCATAATGTCCTTTCGTTCCACAAATATAGCGTTCTTTGCATGTATTTAAGCGATTTTATAGATATGATCAAAAACACTCAAAATACATGTTTTTGGTAATGTTATTCTCTTTCTCCATAAAGCATGCGTTTAGCGTTTTGCTATGTAAGGAGTTAAAAAACACTTAAAGGCAAGTTCTTCGTAAAATTTTGTTTTATTCCAATGTAATGTGACTGTTCTGCTTTTTAGTGTTTTGTTGCATATAACGCTCAAAAACACTCAAAAGACACTTTTCTGGTAATGTCATTTTTTTCCCACATAAAGCTAGCTAGTATCGCATGTAATTTGGGATTTTCGTAAATAAGAATGTGAAAAACACTCAAAAAACACATATTTGGTAAGGTAGTTCTATTTTTCAATTAAAAGTGTTATTCATGAGTTTTAGCGTTTTGGTATGTAAGAAACTTTTCAATATACACGAGTTTTTGTGTTTTTTGCCTTGTGGGTCTTGTGAAACTACAAAACACTCATTATACACGTTTCTTGTAATGTCCTTTTGCTTCCCAATATAGAGTGCTTTCCATCCATTTGCGCGTTTTTGGTAGGTGAAAAGCTTAAAAACACTTTTTGGTAATGTTATTCTACTTCTTCATATTTGTTGGTTTGCATCCGTTTTAGTTTTTTTCTACGTAAAGCACTAAAAAGACACGTTTTCAGTAATTTTGTTTTGGATTCACATATTGACTGACTTCCATATTATTTATCGTTTTAGTGCCTAACATGCTGAAAAACACTGAAAAGATAGGTTTCTGGTAAAATCGTTTAACTTCCTTATATAGGTGGCATGCACTTTAGAGTTTTGTACATAAAAACCCGAAAAAGAGCTATAATTAACTTTTTTGAAAATGTTCTATTTTCCACATAAATTTCCTGAATTTTGGCAAAATTTTGGCATCTTGGTACCTATGAAAATCAATTTAAAATAAAAAAAACATTTTTTTTTATTTATTTATTTTTTTTCTCTATAAAGAGTGTTTGTGGGTTTTAACGTTTTGGTACTTAAGGAACTTAAAAACGGTCCTAATACACGTTTCTCGTAATGTCCTTTCGTTTCCCAAACATAAGGTTCTTTCCATGTATTTAAGCGTTTAAGCAGTAACATGATCAAAAACACTTAAAACAAATGTTTTTAGTAATGTTATTCTGCTTCTCCAAAAAGGAGTTTTTTGCATGCGTTTTAGCGTTTTGGTTTGTAACGAGGTCAAAAACACTTCAAGGCAAGTTCTTGGTAAAAGTTGGTTTTACTCCCATATAATGCCCTGTTTTTTTTTTTTTTTTTGTGATTTATTGCCTAACACGCTCAAAAACACTCAAAAGACACTTCTGGTAATGTCATTTTTTTTTCCAACATAGTTTCGCGTGCTATTTGGGGTTTTGCTAACTAAGAATGTGAAAAACACTCAAAATCCACGCATTTGGTAAGGTTGTTCTCTTTCTCAATTAATATTGTTATTCATGAGTTTCAGCATTTTGGTATCTAAGAAACTTCTTTATATACACGAGTTTTTGCGTTTTATGCCTTTTGGTTCTTGTGAACCACAAGTTCTTTTGCTCAAAAATAATAAGACACTCATTATACACGTTTCTCGTAATGTCCTTTTATTTCCCAATAAAAAAAATACTGAAAATTTACCTTTTTGATAATATTATTTTATTTCTTCTTATTGGTTGGTTTGCATCCGTTTTAGCGTTTTTCTACGTAAAACACCGAAAAGACACGTTTTCAGTAATTTTGTTTTACATTCCCATATAGAGTGACTTGCATGTTATTTACCGTTGTAGTGCCTAACAAGCTGAAAAACACTCATAAGAAAGTTTTCTGGCAAAGATGTTTAATTTCCCCATATAGGTGGCTTTGCATGCACTTTAGGGTTTGGTACATAACAGTGCGAAAAAAAAGCTAAAATTAACTTTTTGATAATTGACTCATAATTTCCTGAATTTTGCCTAAATATTAGCAACTCGGTACCTGTGAAGATGAAAGAGAAAGAAAAAAAAAATAGCGTATTTTTTTTATTTATTTATTTATTTTTTCTCAATAAAGAGAGTTATTTGTGGCTTGTAGCTTTTTTGGTAAATAATGATCTTAAAAACACTCATAATACACGTTTCTCGTAATGTACTTTCGTTTCCCAAAAATAGGGTTCTTTGCATGTATTTAAGCGTTTTTATTGGTAACATGATCAAAAACACTCAAAATATATATTTTTGGTAGTGTTATTCTCTTTCTCCATAAAGTGTGTTTTGCATGCGTTTTAGCGTTTTGGTATATAAGGATTTCAAAACATTTAAAGGCAAGTTCTTGGTAATAATTGATTTTATTGCCATGTAAAGTGATTCCCGTGCTTTTTAATGCTTTATTGCCTATCACGTTCAAAAACACTCAAAAGACACTTTTTCTGGTAATGTCATTTTTATCCCACATAAAGCTGGTTTCGCATGCAATTTGGGATTTTGGTAACTAAGAATGTGAAAAGCACTCAAAATACACGCATTTAGTAAAGTTGTTCTGTTTCTCAATTAAGAGTATTATTCATGAGTTTCAGCATTTTGGTATCTAGGAAATTTCTCCATATACACGAGTTTCTGCGTTTTTTGCCTTGTGGTTCTTTTGAACTTAAAACAGTCATTATACACTTTTCTCGGAATGTCCATTTGTTTCCCAATATAGAGTGCTTTGTATCAATTTTCACGTTTTTTTTAGGTAACAAGCTCAAAAACACTCAAAATATACCTTTTTGGTAATGTTTTTCTACTTCGTGATTTTGGTTGGTTTGCATCCGTTTTAGTGTTTTTCTACGTAAAATACTGAGAAGACACGTTTTCAGTAATTTTGTTTTGATTTGCTATATAGAGTGAGTTCCTTATTATTTATCGTTTTGGTGCCTAACATGCTGAAAAACACTCAAAACACAGATTTCTGGTAAGGTCGTTTAATTTCCTCATATTGATTTGTATGCACTTTAGTGTTTGGTACATAACAGTCCGAAAAAAAGCTTATATCAAGTTTTTTGATAATATTGTCTTATCATATAATTGCCCTAACTTTTCCCAGAATTTTGGCATCTCGGTACCTATGAAGGTGAATAACAAAAAAAAAAAAAAAAAATTCTTCTATTTATTTATTTTCTATATTTTTTTTTTATTTTTTCTAAATAACAAGTGTTATTTGTGGGTTTTAGCTTTTTGGTAGTTAAGCAACTTAAAAACACTCATAATACATGTTTCTCGTAATGTCCTTACGTTTCCCAAACATAAGGTCCTTTGCATGTATTTAAGCGTTTTTATAGATAACATTATCAAAAACACTCAAAATACATGTTTTTGGTAATGTTATTCTGTTTCTCCATAAAGTTTGTTTTCCATGCGTTTTAGCGGTTTGGTATGTAAGGAGCTCAAAAACCCATATTGGCAAGTTCTTGGTAAAAGTTATTTTTATTGCTATGTAATGTGATTGCCCTGCTTTTTAGTACTTCATTGCCTAACATGCTCAAAAACAATTAAAAGACATTTCTGGTAATGTCATTTTTTTCCCTTATAAAGCTAGTTTCCCATGCTATTTTGGGTATTGCTAGCTAGGAATTTGAAAAACACTAAAAATACACGCATTTGCTAAGGTTGTTCTGTTTCTCAATTAAGATTGTTATTCATGAGTTTCAGCATTTTGGTATCTAAGAAACTTCTTTATATACATGAGTTTTTGCGTTTTTCTACGTAAAACACTGAGAAGATATATTTTCAGTAATTTTGTTTTGGATTCCTTTATAGAGTGAGTTCCTTATTATTTATCGTTTTGTTCCTAACATGCTGAAAAACACTCAAAAGACAGATTTTTTGTAAGGTCGTTTAATTTCCTCATATAAGAGGCTTTTCATGCACTTGAGGGTTTGGTACATAACAGTCCGAAAAAAAAGCTAAAATTAACTTTTTTGGTAATATTCTTTTGTTCATATAATTTTCCAGAATTTTCCTAGAATTTTGGCATCTCGGTACCTATGAAGATGAAACAAAAATTTATATATATTTTTTTTCCTATATAAAGAGTGTTATTTGTGTGTTTTAGCTTTTTGGTACTTAAGGAACTTAAAAAAAACATTCATAATGCAAGTTTCTCGTAATGTCTTTTTGTTTCCCATACATAATGTTCTTTGCATGTATTTAAGCGTTTTTATGGATTACATGATAAAAAAACATCAAAATTACATGTTTTTGGTAATGTTATTCTCTTTCTCCATAAAGTTTGTTTTACATGCGTTTTAGCGGTTTGGTATATAAGGTGGTCAAAAACATTTAAACGCAAGTTCTTGGTAAAAATTGGTTTAATTGCAATGAAAAGTGATTGCCCTGCTTTTTATTGCTTTATTGCATATCAGGCTCAAAAACACTCAAAAGACATTTTTCTGGTAGTCATTTTTTTCTCAAATAAAGAGGGTTTCACATGCAATTTGGGGTTTTGGTAACTAAGAATGTAAAAAGCTCTCAAAATAAACGCATTTAGCAAGGTTGTTCTGTTTCTGAATTAGGAATGTTATTCATGAGTTTCAACATTTTTGTATCTAGGAAACTTCTCCATATCCACAAGTTTGAGCATTTTTTGCCGTTTGGTTTTTTTGAACTATAAAACACTCATTATACATTTTTCTTGCAATGTTCTTTTATTTCCTAATATAGAGTGCTTTGCATCAATTTTCGCATTTTTTTAGGTAACAAACTCAAAAACATTCAAAATATACCTTTTTGGTAATGTTTTTCTATTTTTTTATATTGGTTTGTTTGCATCCGTTTTAGCGTTTTTCTACGTAAAACACTGAGAAGACACGTTTTCAGTAATTTTGTTTTGGATTCCCATATAGAATTCCTTATTTATTTATCGTTTTGGTGCCTAGCATTCTGAAAAACACTCAAAAGACAGATTTCTTTTAAGGTCGTTTAATTTCCTCATATAGGAGGCCTTGCATGCACTTTAGGGTTTGGTATATAACAGTCCGAAAAAAAAGCTAAAATTAACTTTTTTGATAATTTTCTTTTATCATATAATAGCCCGGAATTTTCCCAGAAATTTGGCATCTCGTTACCTATGAAGATGAATAACATAAAAAAAAAAATCCTATTTTTTTTTTTTTCTAAATAAAGAGTGTTATTTGTGGGTTTTAGATTTTTGGTACTTAAGGAACTAAAAAAACTCATAATACATATTTCTCGTAATGTCCTTTCGTTTCCCAAACATAAGGTTCTTTGCATGTTTTTAAGCGTTTCTACAGATAACATGATCAAAAACACTCAAAATACATGTTTTTGGTAATGTTATTCTGTTTATCCATAAAAAGTGTTTTGCATGCGTTTTAGTGTTTTGGTATGTAATGAGCTCAAAAACACCTAAAGGCAAGTTTTTGGTTTTATTCCCATGTAATGTGATTGCCCTGCTTTTTAGTGGTTTATTCCCTAACACGATCAAAAACACTCGAAAGACATTTTCTGGTAATATTATTTTTTTCCCACATAAAGCTAGTTTCGCATGGATTTTGGGGTTTTGGTAACTAAGGATGTGAAAAAAAAAAACACTCAAAATACAGGCATTTAGTAAGGTTGTTCTGTTTCTTAATTAAAAGTGTTTTTCATGAGTTTCAGCATTTTGGTATGTAAGAAACTTTTCTAATAAACACATTTGGTAAGGTAGATCTGTTTCTCAATTAAAAGTGTTATTCAGAGTTTCAGCATTTTGGTATGCAAGAAACTTCTTTATGTACACGAGTTTTTGAGTCTTTTGCCTTGTGATTCTTGTTAAACTATAAAACATTCATTATATACGTTTCTCGTAATGTCCCTTTCTTTCCTAATATAGAGTACGTTTCATCTATTTTCGCATTTTTTTGTAGGTAACAAGCTGAAAAACACATCAAAATATATCTTTTTTGTAATGTATCTATTTCTTCATATTGGTTGGTTTGCATCCGTTTTAGCGTTTTTCTTCGTAAATCAATTAAAAGACACGTTTTCAGTAATATTGTTGAAATTGCTGAAAAAACACTCAAAAGATAGGTTTCTGGTAATGTCGAGTAATTTCTCCATATAGGTGGGTTTGCATGCACTTCAGGGTTTGGTACATAACTCCAGAAAAAAAAGCTAAAATTATTTTTTTTATAATGATTTTTTTTTTTACAAAATTTCCCTGAATTTTTCCAGAATTTTGCTCTCTCGTTACCTATGAAAATGAATAACATTTTATTTTCTCTATAAAGTGTTATTTGTGAGTTTTAGCTTTTTGGTACTTAAGGAACTTAAAAACACTCATAATAGACGATTTTCGTAATGTCCTTTTCTTATACAAACATAGGGTTCTTTACATGTATTTAAGCGTTTCTGTTTTTCCATAAAGCGTGTTTTACATGCGTTTTAGCGTTTTGGTATGTAAGGAGTTAAAAAAAACACTTAAAGGCAAGTTCTTCGTAAAGGTTGGTTTTATTCCCAAGTAATGTGATTGTTCTGCTTTTTAGTGCTTTGTTGCATATCACGCTCTAAAACACTCAAAAGAAATTTTCTGATAATGTCATTTTTTTCCCCAAATAAAGCTAGTTTCGCATGTAATTTGGCAATTTCGTAACTAAGAATGTGAAAAACACTCAAAATACACAATTTGTTAGGGTAGTTCTGTTTCTCGATTAAAAGTGTTATTCATGCATTTCATCATTTTGGTATGTAAGAAACTTCTATATATACACGAGTTTTTGCGTTTATTGCCTTGTGGTTCTTGTGAAACTATAAAACACTCATTATTTCTCATTTCTCGTAATGTTCTTTTGTTTCCTAATATAGAGTGCTTTCCATCCATTTTTGCATTTTTTGTAGGAAACAAGCTTAAAAACACTAAAAATATATCTTTTTGGTAATGTTATTCTATTTCTTCATATTGGTTGGTTTGTATCAGTTTTAGCGTTTTTCTTCGTAAATCTCTGAAAAGACTCGTTTTCAGTAATATTGTTGAAATTGTTTCTGGTACAGGTTTCTGGTAAAGTCGTGTAATTTTCCCATATAAGTGGCTTTGCATGCACTTCAGGGTTTGGTACATAACTCCGGAAAAAAGCTAAAATTTTTTTTTGTAAATTTTTTTTCTTCACCTAATTTCCCTGAATTTTGCCGGAATTTATGCATCTCGGTACCTATGAAGATGAATAAGAAAAAAAAAAAAAAAAACTTCATTTATTTTTATTTATTTTTTATTTTTTTTCTCTATAAAGAGTGTTATTTGTGTGTTTTAGCCTTTTGGTACTTAAGGAACCTAAAAACTCTCATAATACATAATTTTCATAATATCCTTTCGTTTCACAAACATAGGGTTCTTTGCATGTATTTAAACGTTTTTATGTAACATCATCAAAATCACTTAAATTTCATGTTTTTAGTAATGATATTTTATTTCTCCATAAAGATTGTTTTGCATGCGTTTTAGCGTTTTCTTATGTAAGGAGTTAAAAACACTTAAAGGTATGTTTTTGGTAAATGTTGGTTTTATTCCCATGCAATGTGATTGTTCTGCTTTTTAGTGCTTTGTTGCATATCATGCTCTAAAACACTCAAAAGACACTTTTCTGGTAATGTCATTTTTTTCCCACATAAAACTAGTTTCGCTTGTAATTTCGGTTTTTCGTAACTAAGAATGTGAAAAACACAAAATACTCACATTTGGTAAGATAGTTTTGTTTCTCAATTAAAAGTCTTATTCTTGAGTTTCAGCATTTTGGAATGTAAGAAACTTCTTTATATACACGAGTTTTTGCGTTTTTTGCCTTGTGGTTCTTGTGAAACTATAAAACACTCATTATAGTCGTTTCTCGTAATGTCCATTTGCTTCCCAATCTAGAGTGCTTTCCATCCATTTTCGCGTTTTTTGTAGGTAACAATTTCAAAAACTCTCAAAATATACCTTTTTGGTAATCTTATTCTATTTCTTCATTTTAGTTGGTTTGCATCCGTTTTAGCGTTTTCTACGTATAACACGTTTTCAGTAATTTTGTTTTGGATTCCCATATAGGTTGACTTCCTTGGGTTTTATCGTGTTGGTTCCTAAAATGCTGAAAAACACTCATAAGACAAAGACGTATAATTTCCCCATATAGGTGGTTTTGCATGCACTTTAGGGGTTTGGTACATAACATTCCGAAAAAAAAGTAAAATTTAACTTTTTTGATAATGTTCTTCCTTCATATAATTTCCTGAACTTTGCCCGAATTTTGGCATCTCAGTACCTGTGAAGATGATTAAGAAAGAAAAAAAAATATCGTATTTTTTTTTTTATTTATTTATTGTTTCTCAATAAAGAGTGTTATTTGTGGCTTTTAGCTTTTTGATAATAAATGAAATTAAAAACACTCATAATATACGTTTCTCGTAATCTTCTTTTCTTTCCCAAAAATAGTGTTTTTTGCATGTATTTAAGCTTTTTTATTGGTAACATGATCAAAAACACTAAAAATACATGTTTTTGGAAATGTTATTCTGTTTCACCAAAAAGAGTGTTTTATATGCGTTTTAGTGTTTTGGTATATAAGGAGCTCAAAAACACTTAAAGGCAAGTTCTTGGTAAAAATTCGTTTTCCTCCAATGTAATGTGATTGCCCTCCTTTTTAGTGCTTTATTGCCTATCACGCTCAAAAACACTCAAAAGACACTTTACTGGTAAAGTCTTTTTTTTTTTCCCACAAATCTATTTTCGCATGCAATTTATGGTTTTTGGTAACTAAGAATGTGAAAAGCACTCAAAATACACGCATTTATTAAGGTTGTTCTGTTTCTCAATTAGGAGTGTTATATATGAGTTTTAGGAAGCCTCTCCATATACACGAGATTTTGCGTTTTTTGCCTTGTGGTTCTTTTGAACTATAAAACACTCATTATACACTTTTCTTGCAATGTCCTTTGGTTTCCCAATATAGAGTGCTTTGCATCAATTTTCGCGTTTTTTTTGTAGGTAAGAAGCTCAAAAACACTTGAAATATACCTTTTTAGTATTGTTTTTCTATTTCTTGATATTGGTTGCTTAACCTCCGTTTTAGCATTTTTCTACGTAAAACACTGAGAAGACACGTTTTCAGTAACTTTGTTTTGGATTCCCATATAGAGTGAGTTACTTATTATTTATCGTTTTGGTGCCTAACATGCTAAAAAACTCTCAAAAAACAGATTTGAGGTAAGGTCGTTTAATTTCTTCATATAAGAAGCTTTACATGCACTTTTATCATATGATTGCCCTGAATTTTCCCTGAATTTTGGCATCTCTGTACCTATGAAGATAAATAACAAAAAAAAAAAAAATCCTATTTTTTTCATTTTTTTATTTATTTTTTTTTTTCTAAATAAAGAGTGTTATTTGTGAGTTTTAGCTTTTTGGTACTTAAGGAACTTAAAAAAACACTCATAATACACGTTTTTCGTAATGTCCTTTTGTTTCCCAAACATAATGTTCTTTGCATGTATTTAAGCGTTTTTATAGATAACATGATCAAAAACACTCAAAATACATGTTTTCGGTAATGTTATTCTGTTTCTCCATAAAGTTTGTTTTGCATGCGTTTTAGCGGTTTGGTATATTAGGAGCTCAAAAATACTTAAAGGCAAGTTTTTGCTATAAATTGGTGTTACTGCAATGTAATATGATTGCTCTGCTTTTTAGTGCTTTATTGCCTATCACGCTCAAAAACACTTAAAAGACACTTTTTTGGTAATGACATATTTTTCTCACATAAAGGTGGTTTCGCATGCAATTTGGGGTTTTGGTAACTAAGAATGTGAAAAGCACTCAAAATACACGCATTTAGTAAGGTTGTTCTGTTTATCAATTAAGAGTGTTATTTATGAGTTTCAGCATTTTGATATCTATGAACCTTCTTCATATACACGAGTTTTTTGTTTTTTGCCTTTTGGTTCTATTGAACTATAAAAAAAAACTCATTATACACTTTTCTTGCAAAGTCCTTTCATTTTCTAATATATAGTGCTTTGCATGAATTTTCGAATTTTTTTGTAGGTAACAAGCTGAAAAAGACTCAAAATATACCTTTTTGGTAATATTTTTCTATTTCTTGATATTGGTTGGTTTACATCCGTTTCAGCGTTTTTCTACGTAAAACACTGAAAAGACACGTTTTCAGCAATTTTGTTTTACGATTCTCATATAGAGTGAGTTCTTATTTTTTATCGTTTTGGTGTCTAACATGCTGAAAACACTCAAAAAACAGATTTATGGTAAGGTCGTTTAATTTCCTCGCATAGGAGTCTTTGGATGCACTTTAGGGTTTGGTACATAAGAGTCCGAAAAAAAAGCTAAAATTAACTTTTTTGATCATTTTCTTTTAATTTTCCCAGAATTTTGGCATCTCTGTACTTATAAAGATGAATAAAAAAAATCCTATTTTTTTATTTTCTTACTTTTTTTTGTAAATAAAGAGTGTTATTTGTGGGTTTTAGCTTTTTGGTATTTAAGGAACTTAAAATCACATATAATACACATTTCTCTTAATGTCCTTTCGTTTCGCAAACATAAGGATCTTTACATATGTATTTAAGCGTTTTTATATATATATAATATGATCAAAAACACTCAAAATAAATGTTTTTGGTAATTTTATTCTGTTTCTCCATAAAAGGTGTTTTGCATGCGTTTTAGCATTTTGGTATGTAATGAGCTCAAAAACACTTAAAGGCAAGTTCTTGGTAAAAGTTGTTTTTATTCGCATGTAATGTGATTGCCCTGATTTTTTGTGCTTTATTGCCTAACACGCTCAAAAACACTCAAAAGACACTTTTCTGCTAATATCATTTTTTTCCCACATAAAGCTAGTTTCGCATGGAATTTGGGGGTTTTGGTAACTAAGAATGTGAAAAAACTCAAAACACAGGCAATTAGTAAGGTTGTTCTATTTCTTAATTAAAAGTGTTATTCATGAGTTTCAGCATTTTGGTATGCAAGAAACTTTTCTAGTACACACATTTGATAAGGCATTTATGTTTCAAAATTAAAAAGTGTTATTCATGAGTTTTACCTTTTTGGTATGTAAGAAACTTCTTTATGTACACGAGTTTTTTAAGTTTTTTACCTTTTGGTTCTCGTGAAACTATAAAACACTCATACACGTTTCTCGTAATGTCCTTTTCTTTGCCAATATAAAGTGTTTCCCATCCATTTTTACATTTTTTGTAGGTAACAAACTCAAAAACACATCCGTTTTAGTGTTTTTCTACGTAAATCACTGAAAGGACACGTTTTCTGTAATATTGTTGAAATTGCTGAAAAACACTCAAAAGACAGGTTTCTGGTAAAGTCGTGTAATTTCCCCATATAGGTGGATTTGCATGCACTTCAGGGTTTGTACATAACATCGGAAAAAAGCTAAAATGATTTTTTTTAAATGATTTTTTTTTTTTACAAAATTTCCATGAATTTTGCCAGAATTTTTGCATTTCGGAACCTATGAAGATGAATAACAAAAAAAAAAAAATCTCTCTGTAAAGAGTGTTATTTGTGGGTTTTAGCTTTTTGGTACTTAACTTAAAAACACTCATAATACACGATTTTCGTAATGTCCTTTTGTTATACAAACATAGGGTTCTTTACATGTATTTAAGCGTTTTTATAGGTTACATGATCAAAAACACTCAAAATACATGTTTTTGGTAATGTTATTCTTTTTCTCCATTAAGCGTGTTTTGCATGCGTTTTAGCGATTTGGTATGTAAGGATCTAAAAAACACTTAAAGGCAAATTCTTCGTAAAAGTTGGTTTTATTCCTATGTAATGTGATTATTCTGCTTTTTAGTGCTTTGTTGCATCTCACGCACAAAAAAACTAAAAAGACACTTTTTTGGTAATATCATTTTTTTTTCCCACATGAAGGTAGTTTCGCATGTAATTTCGCATTTTAGTAACTAAGAATGTGAAAAAACACTCAAAATACAGAATTTGGTAAGGTAGTTCTGTTTATTGATTAAAAGTGTTATTCATGCATTTAATTATTTTGGTATGTAAGAAATTTCTCTATATACACGAGTTTTTGTGTTTATTGCCTTGTGATTCTTTTAAAAAATATAAAACACTCATTATACACGTTTCTCTTAATGTCCTATTCTTTCCTAATATAGAATGCTTTACATCCATTTTTGCATTTTTTTGTAACAAGTTCAAAAACACTCAAAATATATATTTTTGGTAATGTTATTCTATTTCTTCATATAGGTTGGTTTACATCCGCTTTACCGTTTTTCTACGTAAAGTACTGAAAGGACACGTTTTCAGTAATTTTGTTTTGGATTCACATATTGACTGACTTCCATATTATTTATCGTTTTGGTACCTAACATGCTGAAAAACACTGGAAAGACAGGTTTCTGGTAAAGTCGTTTAACTTCCCTATATAGGTGGCTTTGCATGTACTTTAGGGTTTAGTACATAACAATCCGAAAAAAAGCTATAATTAACTTTTTTGGTAATGTTCTTTTTTCCACATAAATTCCCTGAATTTTGGCAGAATTTTGGCATCTCGGTACCTATTACGATGAATAACAAAAAAAAAATTCCCATTTTTTTATTTTTTTATTTATTATTTTTTTTCTAAATAAAGAGTGTTATTTGTGGGTTTTAGCTTTTAGGTACTGAAGGAACTTGAAAATTACTCATAATACACGTTTCTCGTAATATCCTTTCGTTTCCCAAACATAACGTTCTTTGCATGTATTTAAGCGTTTTTATAGATAACATGATCAAAAACACTAAAAATACATGTATTTGGTAATATTAATCTTTTTTTTCCATAAAATGTATTTTGTATACGTTTTAGCGTTTTGGTATGTAAGGAGCTCAAAAACACTTAAAGGCAAGTTTTTGGTAAAATTTGGTTTTATTCCCATGTAATGTGATTGCCCCTCCTTTTAGTCCTTTATTGCGTAACACGCTCAAAAACACTCAAAAGACATGCAAGGCCTCGCATATGAGAAAATTAAAAACCTTACCAGAAATCTGTCTTTTGAGTGTTTTTCAGCATGTTAGGCACCAAAATGATAAATAAAATTTACTCTATGTGGGAATCCAAAAGAAAATTACTGAAAACGTGTCTTCTCAGTGTTTTACGTAGAAAAACGCTAAAACTGATGCAAAACAACCAATATCAAGAAGGAAAAAAACATTACCAAAAATGTATATTTTGAGTTTTTTTGAGCTTGTTACCTACAAAAAAACGCAAAAATTGATACAAAGCACTCTATATTGAGAAACAAAGAGACTTTGCGAGAAAAATGTATAATGAATGTTTTATAGTTGAAAAAAAAAAACAAGGCAAAAAACGCAAAATCTCGTGTATATGGAGGTTTCCTAGATACCAAAATGCTGAAACTCATGAATAACACTCTTAATTGAGAAACAGAACAACCTTTGTAAATGCGTGTCAAAAAACAGTAAAAGGCAAGTTCTTCGTAAAAGTTGTTTTTATTCCCATGTAATGTGATTGCCTGCTTTTTAGTGCTTTATTGCCTAACACGGTCAAAACACTCAAAGATACTTTTCTGGTAATGTCATTTTTTTCCCCACATAAAGCTAGTTTCGCATGGAATTTGGGGTTTTGGTAACTAAGAATGTAAAAAATCACTCAAAATACACGCATTTAGTAAGGTTGCTCTGTTTCTTGATTAATAGTGTTATTCATGAGTTTCAGCATTTTGGTATCTTAGAAACCTCCACACAGACGAGTTTTTGCGTTTTTTGCCTTGTGATTCTGGTGAAACTATAAAATACTCATTATACACGTTTCTCGTTATGTCTTTTTTCCCAATATACAGTGCTTTGCATCCTTTTTTGCGTTTTTTTATGTAACAAGCTCAAAAACACACAAAATATACTTTTCTGGTAATGTTATTCTATTTTTTTCATATTGGTTGGTTTGCATCCGTTTTAGCGTTTTTCTACGTAAATCTTTTAAAAGTCACGTTTTTAGTAATTTTGTTTTGGATTTCCATATAGAGTGACTTTCATATTATCTATCGTTTTGGTGCCTAACATGCGGAAAAACACTGAAAAAAAAAAACAGGTTTCTTGTAAAGTCCTTAAATTTTCCCAAATAGGTGGCTTTGCATACACTTTATGGTTTGGTACATAACTCTGAAAAAAAGGTAAAACTAACTTTTTCGATAATGTTCTTTTTTCCACATAATTTCCCTGAATTTTGGCAGAATTTTGGCATCTTGGTACCTATGAACATCAATAACAAAAAATAATGCTTTTTTATTATTTTTTTTATTTTTTTTCTCTATAAAGTGTTATTTGTAGGTTTTAACGTTTTGGTACTTAACTTAAAAACATTCATAATACACATTTCTCGTAATGTTCTTTCGTTTCCCAAATATAGGGATCTTTGCATGTATTTAAGCGTTTTTATAGGTAACATGATAAAAAAAAAACAATCAAAAACACTTGTTTTTGGTAATGTTATTCTGCTTCTCCATAAAGGAGTGTTTTGCATGCGTTTTAGCGATTTGGTATGTAAGGAGCTGAAAAACACTTCAAGGCAAGTTCTTGGTAAAAGTTGGTTTTATTCCCATGTAATATGATTGCCCTGCTTTTTAGTGCTTTATTGCCTAACAGGATCAAAAACACTCAAAACACACTTTTGTTAATGTCATTTTTTTTTCCCCATATAAAGCTAGTTTCGCATGCTAATTGGGGTTTTGCTAAGAATGTGAAAAAAAAACACTCAAAATACACGCATTTGGAAATGTTGTTCTGTTTCTCAATTAAGATTGTTATTCATGAGTTTCAGCATTTTGGTATCTAAGAAACTTCTTTATATACACGAGTTTTTTAGTTTTTTGCCTTGTGGTTCATGTGAACCACAAGTTCTTTTACCCGAAAATAATAAGACTCTCATTATACACGTTTCTCGTAATGTCCTTTTCTTTCCCAATAGGGAGTGCTTTGCATCTATTTTTCGCGTTTTTTGTAGGTAACAAGCTCAAAAATACTTTTTTGGTAATGTTATTCTATTTCTTCATATTGGTTGGTTTGCATCCGTTTTAGCGTTTTTCTACGTAAAACACCGAAAAGACACGTTTTCAGTAATTTTGTTTTCGATTCCCAAAGAATATCGACAGAATTTTGACATCTTAGAACCTATGAATATGAAAAAAAAAAAATAAATTTTCTCTATAAAGAGTGTTATTTGTGGGTTGTAGCTTTTTTCGTACTTAAGGAACTTAAAAACACTCATAATACACGTTTCTCGTAATGTCCTTCCATTTCCCAAACATAAGGTTCTTTGCATGTATTTAAGCGTTTTTATAAATAACATGATCAAAAACACAGAAAATGCATGTTTTTTGGTAATGTTACTCTGTTTCTCCATAAAGGGTGTTTTGCATGCGTTTTAACGTTTTGGTATGTAAGGAGTTAAAAAAAACATTTAAAGGCAAGTTCTTCGTAAAAGTTGGTTTTATTCCCATGTAATGTGATTGTTCTGCTTTTTAGTGCTTTGTTGCATATACACTCAAATACACTCAAAAGACACTTTTCTGGTAATATCTTTTTTTTTTCCCACATAAAGCTAGTTTTGCATGTATTTTCGGATTGTCGTAACTAAAAATGTGAAAAACACTCAAAATACACACATTTGGTAAGGTAGTTCTGTTTCTCAATTAAAAGTGTTATTCCTGCCTTTCAGCATTTTCGTATGTAAGAAACATCTCTATATACACGAGTTTTTTGCGTTTTTTGCCTTGTGGTTCGTGTGAAACTATAAAACAATCATTATACACGTTTCTCTAAATGTCCTTTTCCTTTCCAATATAGAGTGCTTTTACATCCTTTTTCGCGTGTTTTGTAAGTAAAAAGCTCAAAAACACTTTTTGGTAATGTTATTCTATTTCTTCATATTCGTTGCTTTGCCTCCGTTTTAGCGTTTTTTCTACGTAAAACACTGCAATGATACGTTTTCAGTCATTTTGTTATTGACTAACTTCCTTATTATTTATCGGTTTGATGCCTAACATGCTGAAAAACACTGAAAAGACAGGTTTCTGATGAAGTCGTTTAATTTCCTCATATAGGTGTCTTTGCATGCACTTTAGGGTTTGGTAAATAACAATCCGAAAAAACGCTATAATTAACTTTTTTGATAATGTTCTTTTTTCCACATAAATTCTCTGAATTTTGGCAGAATTTTGGCATCTCGGTACTTATGAAAATCAATAAAAAAAAAGGCTATTTTTTTTATTTATTTATATATATATTTTTTCTCTTTAAAGAGTGTTATTTGTGGGTTTTAACGTTTTGGTACTTAAGGAACTTAAAAACAGTCATAATACACGTTTCTCGTAATGTTCTTTCGTTTCCCAATGATAGGGTTCTTTGCATGTATTTAAGCGTTTTTATAGGTAACATGATCAAAAACACTTAAAACACATATTTTTTGTAATGTTTTTCTGCTACTCCATAAAGGAGTGTTTTGCATGCGTTTAAGCTTTTTGGTATGTAAAGAGCTCAAAAACACATAATAACAAGTTCTTGGTCAAAGTTAGTTTTATTCCCATGCAATGTGATTGCCCTGCTTTTTAGTGCTCTATTGCCTAACACGCTCAAAAACACTCAAAAGACACTTCTGGTAATGTCATTTTTCTCCCACATAAAGCTAGTTTCGCATGCTTTTTGGGATTTTGCTAATAATGTGAAAAACACTGAAAATATACGCTTTTGGTAAGGTTGTTCTGTTTCTCAATTAAGATTGTTATTCATGAGTTTCAGCATTTTGGTATCTAATCAACTTCTTTATATACACGAGTTTTTGCGTTTTTTGCTTTGTGGTTCTTGTGAACCACAAGTTCTTTTGCTCGAAAAATAATAAGACACTCATTATACACGTTTCTCATAATGTCCTTTTGTTTCCCAATAGGAAGTGCTTTGCATCCATTTTCACCTTTTTTGTAGGTAACAAGCTCAAAAACACTCAAAATATACCTTTTTGGTAATGTTATTCTTTTCTTTTTTTCATATCGGTTGGTTTGCATCCGTTTACCGTTTTTCTACGTAAAACACCGAAAAGACACGTTTTCAGTAATTTTGTTTTGGATTCCCATATAGAATGACTTCCATGTTATTTATCGTTTTGGTGCCTAACATGCTGAAAAACACTCATAAGACAGTTTTCTGGCAAAGACGTTTGATTTCCCCATATAGGTGGTTTTGCATGCACTTTAGGGTTTGCTACATAACAGTCGAAAAAAAAAAGCTTTAATTAACTTTTTTGATAATGTTCTTATTTCACAAAATTTCATGAATTTTGCCCGAATTTTGGCATCTCGGTACCTGTCAAGAAGAACAAGAAAGAAAAAAAAATTCTTATTTTTTTATTTATTTATTTATTTTTTCTTAATAGAGTTATTTGTGGCTTTTAGCTTTTTGGTACTTAATGAATTTAAAAACACTCATAATACACGTTTCTCGTAATGTCTTTTCGTTTTCCACAAATAGGGTTCTTAGCATGTTTTTAAGCGTTTTATTGGTAACATGATCAAAAACACTCAAAATACATGTTTTTGGTAATGTTATTCTGTTTCTCCATAAAGTGTGTTTTGCATGCGTTTTAGCGTTTTGGTATATAAGGAGCTCAAAAACACTTAAAGGCAAGTTCTTGTTAAAAATTGGTTTTATTCGAATTTAATGTGATTCCCCTGCTTTTTAGTGCTTTATATCCTATCACGCTCAAAAACACTCAAAAGACACTTTTCTGGGAATGTCATTTTTTCCCACATAAATCTGGTTTCACATGCAATTTGGGGTTTTGGTAACTAAGAATGTGAAAAGCTCTCAAAATACACGCATTTAGTAAGGTTGTTCTGTTTCTCAATTAAGAGTGTTATTCATGAGTTTCAGCATTTTGGTATCTAAGAAAAGTTATCCATATATTTTTTGCGTTTTTTGCCTTGTTTTTCTTGTGAAACCATAAAACACTCATTATACACGTTTCTCGTAATGTCCTTTTGTTTCCCAATATAGAGTGCTTTGCATCCATTTTCGCGTTTTTTGTGGTGAACAGGCTCAAAAACACTCAAAATATACCTTTTTGGTAACGTTATTGTATTTCTTCATATTGGTTGGTTTGCATCCGTTTTAGCGTTTTTCTACGTAAAACAACGAAAAGACACGTTTTCAGTAATTTTGTTTTGCATTCCTATATTGAGTGACTTCCATATTATTTATACTTTTGATGCCAAACATGCTAAAAAAGAAAAAAACTCAAAAGAGAGGTTTCTGGTACAGTCGTGTAATTTCCCCATATAGGTGGCTTTGGATGCACTTTAGGGTTTGGTACATAACAGTCTGAAAAAAAAGCTAAAAATTAACTTTTTTGATAATGTTGTTTTTTTCCACATAATTTCCCTGAATTTTGCCAGACTTTCGGCATCTCAGTACATATGAATATGAATGATAAAAAAAAATGCTATTTTTTTATTTATTTATTTATTTATTTATTTATCTCTATAAGAGTGTTATTTGTGGCTTTTAGCTTTTTGGTACTTAAGAAACTTAAAAACACTCACAATACACATATTTTCTCCTAATTTTTTTTTCGTTTCCCAAACATGTTTATAAGTGTTTTTATAGGTAACATGATCAAAAACACTCAAATTACGTGTTTTTGGTAATGTTATTCTGTTTCTCCATAAAGGGTGTTTTGCATGCGTTTTAGCGTTTTGTATGTAAGGAGTTAAAAAAATCTTAAAGGGATATTCTTGGTAAAAATTGGTTTTATCCATGTGTAATGTGATTGCCCTGCTTTTTAGTGCTTTATTTCCTAACACGCTCAAAAACACTCGAAAAAAAATTTTTATGTTAATGTAATTTTTTCCCACATTTTTATCCCACAAGTTTTTCGCATGCAATTTGAGGTTTTGGTAACTAAGATTGTGAAAACACCCAAAATTCACTCATTTGGTAAGCTTTTTTTTTTTTTTATTCTCCGTAAAATTTAGTTTTATTCCAATGTAATGTGATTGTTCAGCTTTTTAGTGCTTTGTTGCATATAACGCTCAAAAACACTCAAAAGACACTTTTTTTGTAATGTCATTTATTTCCCACATAAAGCTAGTTTCGCATGTAATTTGGGATTTTCGTAACTAAGAATGTGAAAAACACTCAAAATACACACATTTTGTAAGGTAATTCTGTTTCTCAATTAAAAGTGTTATTCATGAGTTTCATCATTTTGGTATCTAAGAAACTTCTCTAGGTACACGAGTTTTTGCGTTTTTTGCCTTTTGGTTCTTGTGGAATTATAAAACACTCATTATACACGTTTCTCGGAATGTCCTTTTGTTTTGCAATACTTTCCATCCATTTTTGCATTTTTTTTTTTAGGCAACAAGCTCAAAAACATTCAAAATTTACATTTTTGATAATGTTATTCTATTTCTTCATATTGGTTGGTTTGCATCCTTTTTAGCGTTTTTCTACGTAAAACGAGGAAAAGACACGTTTTCAGTAATTTTGTTTTGGATTCCCATATTTAGTGACTTTCATATTATTATCGTTTTGGTGCCTAACATACTGAAAAAACACTCAAAAGTAAGGTTTCTCGTAAAGTCGTTTAATTTCCTCATGCAGGTGGCTTTGCATTCACTTTAGAGTTTGGTACATAACATTCCAAAAAAAAAGCTAAAATTAACTTTTTTGATAATATTCTTTTATCACATAATTGGCCAGAATTTTCCCAGAATTTTGGCATCTCGGTACCTTTGAAGATGAATAAAAAAAAAAAAAAAATTTGCCGTTTTTTTTTATATATTTATTTCTTTTTTCTTTATAAAGAGTGTTATTTGTGGGTTTTAGTTTTTTGGTTCTTAAGGAACTTAAAAACACTTATAATTGGAGAACACTCCATTTGGGAAAAGAAAACATTATTAAAAATGTGTCTTTTGAAACTTTTTTGAGTTTCTTACGTACCAAACGTGCTAAAACGCATGGATAACACCATTTATGAAGAAACAGAACAGCATTATCAAAAACGTGTGTATTGAAAGTTTTGAGCCTTTTAGGTACGAGAACGCCAAAATAAATGCAATACATACTGAGAAACGAAACGATATTACATAAATATGTATTATAAGTGTTTTTGAACTTCATAGGTAAGAAAATGGTAAAACACGTGAATAGCACAGTATATGGAAAAACAGAACAATATTACCAATAACGTGTATTATGAATATTTTTGAGTTTGTAAGGTACCAAAACGGTAAAGTTCATGCAAAGCACCCTATATGAAGAAATAAAACAACATTACCAAAAATGTGTATTAACAATAATTTTGATCTTGTTAGGTATCAAAATGCTGAAGTGCATGCGGAGCATCCTGTATGGGAAAAGCAAACATTACAAAAAATTTGTTTTGAGTATCTCTCAGCTTCGTACTTACCAAAACACTGAAACGCATACAAAACACTCTTCATGGAGAAACAGAAAAAAAACATTAGCAAAGAAGTGTACTTTGAGATTTTTTAGAGCATGTTAGGTAACAAAACACCAAAATGCATGAAAATCACCGGACATTGGTAAACAAAAGGATATTAACAGAAACTTCTATTATGAGTATTTTTCATCTTTTTATGTACCAACATGCTTAAATACGTGAATAGCACTCTATATAGAGAAATAGAACATTACCAAAGCTTTTATTATGAGTGTTTTTCCTCATATTATGTACCAAAATGGAAAAATGCATACAAAGCACCTTATATGAAAAAAACAAAGCAACATTACCAAAAAATGTGTATGGAGTATTTTTGAGGTTGTTAGGTACCAAAACACTAAAGGGCATTATTATAAAAGTGTCTTTTAAGTGTCTTTTGAGGTATTTTGCACGCGTTTTAACTTTTTGGTACGTAAGAGGCTTTTTGAGCCTCTTACGTAC
This sequence comes from Scylla paramamosain, assembly GCF_035594125.1. Lineage (NCBI taxonomy): Eukaryota > Metazoa > Arthropoda > Malacostraca > Decapoda > Portunidae > Scylla > Scylla paramamosain. Next base: position 5,673,947 of record NC_087158.1, on the reverse strand, counting down.
CAAAGAGTTAAAACGCGTGCAAAATACCCTGTATGAGGAAAAAGAATCACATTACTAAAAACGGAAGTTTTGAAAGTTTTGAGCTTGTTAGGTAACACCGCCAAAATGCATGCAAATTAACTGATATTGGGAAGCGAAACGATATTAACACAAAAGTGTTTTATGATTGTTTTACAGCTTATGTAGGAAAAAGCTAGAACGCTAGAAGCTTTATTCAGCTTTTTATGTGCCAAAAGGCTAAAACTTGTGAATATCAGTCTATATGGGGAAACCGAATAACAATACCAAAAACGTTTATTATGAGTTTTCCCCATATTGCGTACCAAAACGACGAAATACATGCAAAGAACTCTATGAAAAAAAAAAAAGATTACCAAATACGTGTATCATGAATGTTTTTGATCTTGTTAGGTACCACAAATTCCAAAGTGCATGCAAAGCAACCGATATGGGAAAAGAAGAGAACATTGTTAAAAACATGTCTTATAAGTGTTTTTTTTTTTTTCCTTCTTAGCTTCTTACGTACCAAAACGCTAAAACGTATGGGAAACACCCTTTATGGAGAATCAGAACAACATGATCAAAAACATGTGTTTCGAGTTTTTTCTTGCTTGGTATTTACCAAAACTCCAAAATGATTGCAAAACACCCTATTTGGGATAACGAAAGGATTTTACCAGAAACGTGTCATTAGGGTGTTTTTGAGCGTATTAGGCAACAAAACGCAGAATAGTATATAAAACACTATTTGGGAAAAAGAAAACATTAAAATAAACGTGACTTTTGAGTATTTTTCAGCTTCTTACGAGTACGTACCAAAACAATAAAACGCGGGCAAAATATCCTTTATGGGGAAACTTTACCCATAACATAAGTGTTTTCCAGCTTAATAGGTACCAAAACGCAAAAATGCATGCAAATATCCCGATATGGGGAAACGAAACGATATTAACAGAATTTTGTTTTATAAGTATTTTCCACCTTCTTAGGTAACAAACCGATAAAACATATGAATAGTAATCTGTATGGAGAAATAGAAAAACACTAAGAAAAACGTGTTATTTTCTTAGGTACGAAAACGCAACTGTTCATGCAAGGCATTTTATATGGGAAAAGAGAACAGCATTTCTAAAATAGTGTCTTTTCAGTGTTTTTATATGCAAAGCACCTTATATGTAAAAAAAATAAATAAATAAATAAATAAATATAAACATGTTTTTTAATGTTTTTTGTTTTGTTTTTATCTTACGTACTAAAGCGCTAAAACGCTTTAAAAACATCCTTTATGAGAATTTTTTTTTTTTACAAAAGCGTGTACTTTAAGATTTTTCAGCTTATTAAATAACAAAACGTTAATATGCATGCAAACCACTCTATTTGGGTAACAACGTGTAATTGAAGTGTTTTTTGAGCGTATTAACCATCAAACGCTAAAATGCATTAATGCAACATTAGCAAAAAAAGTGTGTTTTAATTGTTTTGAGGTTCTTAAATAACAAAACGCCAAAATCCATGCAAAGGGCCCGATTTGGGAAAAACGAAACGATTCTAACAGAAATGTGTATTATGATACCAAAACCCCAAAACACTCTATATGGGGAAGCAGCATTACATAAAACGTGTATTATGAGAGTTTTCCAGTTATTCCAAAACGCCAAAATGCAAACAATGCACCCTATAAAAAGAATTACAACAACCTTACCAAAAACGTATATTATAAGTGTTTTCGAATTTCTTAGGTACCAAAACGTCAAAGTGCATGCAAAGCATCCTATATGGGAAAAGAAATAAAACATTACCTAAAACGTGTGTTTTTAATGCTTTCAGCTTCTTAGGTACAAAAACGTATGTAAAACATCCATCATAGAGAAACAGAACAGCCTTACCAAAAACGTATCTTTCAAGTGTTTCCCAGCTTGTTAGTATCAAAACGCTAAAATGCTTGCAAAGCACGCTAATTTGGAGAACGAGACTATATTACCAAAAACGTGTCATATGGGTGTTTTTGACCATATTAGGCACAAAAAACGCTAAAAAAAAAAGCATAGAAAACACTATACATGGGAAAACAAAACATTATCAAAATGTGTCTTGATTTTTTTTTTTTTTTTTTGAGCTTCTAATGCACCAAAACCCTAAAACGTTTGCAAAATACCCTTTATGGAGAAACAGAATAGCATAACCAATAACGGGTGTTTTGAGTATGCATGCAAAAATGCATGCAAATCACATGATATTTAGAAATTAAACGATATTAACGAAAACAAGTATTATGAGCTTTTTTCAGCTTATGTGCCAAAATGCTAAAAATTGTGAATACCTGTCTGCATTAAGAAACAGAACAACTTTGCCAAAAATGTGTATTATGAGTGTTTATCCCTATGTTACATACCAAATCGGCAAAACGCATATAAAGCATATATGAAGAAACAGGACGACATTATTAAAAACGTGTGTTTTAAGTGTTTTTCATCTTGTTATATAGCAAAATCAAAAACTGCATGCAAACCACCCTGTTTGGGATAACGGAACATCATCACAAACGTGTCATTTGGATGTTTTTCAGTATATTTTTAATCTAAGCGCTAAAAAGTATGGAAAACACTCTATATGGACAAAGAAAACACTAATCACGTGTTTCAGTATTTTATTACCTAAGAAGCTCAAAAACACTTATAATATACGTTTTTGGTAATGTATTTCTGTTTTTCATATATGGTATTCTGTATAGATTGTCGTACCTAACATGAGGAAAACACCCATTTTTTTGGTTAATGTTTTTTTTCTCCATATAGAGAAAAATCTCCATATAGAGATTCACGTGTTTTAGCGTTTTCGTACATAAGTTAAAAAACACTTATAATAATATTTTTTCTTAATAAATTTTAGTTTGTCAATGACCGTTAATTTGTGTGCATTTTGGCGTTTTCGTACCCAAGAAGCTCAAAAAGACTCAAAACACACATTTTTGGTAATGTTCTATTTCACCATAAAGGATGTTTTGCACGCTTTTTAGAAATTTGGTACGTAAGAAGCTCAAAAACATTCGAAAGACACGTTTTCGATGTTATATATATATATATATATATATATATATATATATATATATATATATATATATATATATATATATATATATATATATATATATATATATATATATATATATATATATATATATATATATATATATATATATATATATATATATATATATATATTTTTTTTTTATGGTTGGTTTCTAATATGCTCAAAACACTGAAATGACATGTTTCCGGTAATATAATTTCTTTACGTCAAATAGTGTGCTGTCTGCATTTTGACGTTTTGGTGGCTAATGATCGGGAAAACTCTCAAAAAAAAAGCGTTTATAGTAATGTCCTCTTTCTCCATAAAGGGTGTTTTTCATGCGTTTTAGAGTTTTAGTACGTAAGAAACTGAAAAACACTCAAAAGACAAGTTTTTGTTAATATTTATTGTTTTTTCCTATACAGGTTGTCTTGCATGCACTTTGTTTTTTTTTTGTATCTAACAAGCTCAAAAACACTCAGTATATAAGTTTTTCGTAATGTTGGTCTGTTTCTTTATGTATGGTGTTCACTATGCTTTTAGACGTTTTGGTACCTATCATGGGGAAAAAACTCATAAAGTACGCTTTTGGTAATGTTGTTTTGTTTCTGCAAATATAGTATTATTTACGTGTTTTAGACTTTTGGTATCTATGAAGCTGAAAAAGACATAATACACCTTTATGTTAATATCGTTTCATTTACCTATATAGAGTAATTTGCATACATTTTGGCGTTTTATTACCTAACAAGCTAAAAAAAAAATCTCTGAACATACGTTTTTGCTAATATTGTTTCGAACATCTTTTATCGTTTTGGTACGTAAGAAGCTCAAAAACACTCGATTTTGTTAAGGTTATCTCGTTTTCCCATATAGGGTGTTTTCCTTGCTTTGTAAGTGTTTTGCTGCCTAATATGCTCAAAACACCTAAATGACAAGTTTTTGATGTTTTGCTACTGGTTTTGTTAATGTTTTTTTTTTCCTCATATAAAGTAATATTCACGTGTTTTAGTGTTTTGGTACATAAAAAAAATAAAAACACTCATAATACACGTTTCTTTTAATATCATTTCGTTTCCTCAAATAGGGTCCTTTGCATGCAATATGGGGTTTATGGGGCAATATGGGTACCTAACAAGTTAAAAGACTGAGATAAGAATTTTTTGCTAAAGTTTCCCATGAATGTTTCTTTGCTCACATTTTAATGTTTTGTACTCTCAAAAGCACACAAAAAAAAGGTTTTTGACAATATTGTTTTATTTTCTCATATAGAGCTATTTCCATGCTTTTTAGCTTTTTGTTGCCTAATTTGCTCGAAAATTTCCAAATGGCACGTTGCAGGTAACGTGCCATAACTCTTTTAGTTACTCCAGACAAGGTATTCTACATGCATTCTGTCGTTCTGGTACCTAACTTTAAAACACTTAAAACACACGTTTTTTTTAATGTTCTATTTCTTTATAAAGTGCGTTTTCAATCTTTTTTAGAGTTTCGGTACGTACGAAGCTGAAAAACACTCAAAAGATATGTTTTGGTAATATTTTTTTTTTCTTCTTCTATAGGGTGCTTTGCATGTACTTTTCCGTTTTGATAACTAACAAACTCAAAAATATTCATAATACATGTTTGTGATCATGTCCTTCTGTTTCTTCATATAGGGTGCTTTATATGTATTTTGGCGTTTTGGTCCCTAACATGGGGAAAAGCACCCATAATACACGTTTTTCGTAATGATGTTCTGTTTCTTCATATAGAATGCTATTTACGTGTTTTAGCGTTTCGTTACATAAGAAGCTGAAAAAACAGCGTTAATATCTTTTCTTTTCCTATCTGAAACTTTGCATGGATTTTGGCGATTAGTTATCTCACAAGCTCAAAAACACTCAAACACAAGTTTTTGTTTAGTTTAGTTATCGTTTTGTTACGTAAGAAGCTCAAAAGCACACAAAGGACACGATTTTGTTGAAGTTGTTTCATTTTCCTATATAGGGTATTTTCCATGCTTTTTTTTTTTAGCGTTTTGGTGCCTAATACCCTAAAAAAAAAAAAAAAACACCTCGATGACACGTTTTTGGAAATGTCGTTTCGTTACTTCATATAGGCGCTCTGCATGCATTTTAAAAAACACTCGACACATTTTTTCAATATATATATATATATATATATATATATATATATATATATATATATATATATATATATATATATATATATATATATATATATATATATATATATTTTTACATACAGGATGCTTTGCATGCACTTTGGTGATTTAGCACCTAAGAAGCTCAAAAACATATAAAAGAGGTTTTTGCTAATGTTGTTCTGTTTTTAGATATGGTGTGTTATTGACGTTTTTTAGCGTTTTTTTTTTACCTAAGAAGCTGAAAATACTCATAATACTCTTTAAATATCCTTTATTATCCAATACCGTGATATTTCCATTGAATTTCACGTTTTTGTTTCTAACAAGCTGGAAAACGCTCAAATCACATTTTTTTTTTTTTGTAATGTATCCTCATAAGACGTGTTTTCCACGCGGTTTAGCGTTTTGGTACATAAGAAGCTCAAAAACACTCAAAAAATATCTTTCTGGTAATGTTGCTCCGTGCTTTGCATGCATTTTGCAGTTTTGGTAGATAAGAAGCTCAAAAACACTCAATAAACACGTTTTATAGAATGTTTTCTGTTTTTCTATAAAAGAAGAAGCTGAAAAACACTAAAATACATGTTTTTGGTTATATTGTTTGCTTTTCCAATATAGAGCGTTTTTGTACATAAGATTTAAAAAAAAAAACACTCAAAAAGAGTTGTTTTTGGTAATCTCGTTCGGCTTCTAAAATGGTGATTTCATTCATTTTGCAGTTTTGAGAGCTAAGAAGCTCAACAACACTCAATATGGTCTTTTTTTTTTTTTGCATTTTTTTCCTTTTCCATGAAGGATTTTTTTGTATGCACTTTTAGCGTTTTGGTAAATAACAAGCTCAAAACACTTATAATACACATTTTAGATAATGTTCTGATTTCTCTATGTAGGGTGTTTTGTATGCATTTTGGCGTTTTGGCACTTAACATAGTTATAATGTTGTTTTGTTTCTCCATATAGATTCCTATTCATATGTTTTAGCGTTTTGGTACATAAGAAGCTAAAAAAAAAAAAACGCTCATAATACACGTTTCTGTTAATATTGTTTCCTTTAGACATATCAAATCATTCATTTTGGCGTTTTAATACCTAAACCTAACAATCTGGAAAACAAACATATCATACGTTTTTGGTAATGTTGTTCATTTTCTCTCTAAACGGTATTTAACACGTGTTTTAGCGTTCTGGTAGGTAAGAAGCTTAAAAAAAAAACACACAAAATACACGGTTTTGATATTTTATAGTGAATTTTTTTCTTCCTTTTTACCGTTTGGTGCCTAATATCCTCAAAAAACACCCTTTCTTTTGTCGTTTTCTAACCCCGGATAGGGTGATTTGTATATATTTTGGAGGGTTGTTAACTACTGAAAAGATGCTTTTGGTATTGTTGTTTGCTATTCACATATAGGGTAATTTGCGTGCATTTTGGCGTTTTGGTACCTAACAATCTTAATAACAACTCATAATACACCATTTTAGTAAACTTTTTTTTTTTTTTTTTGTCATATAGGGTGCTTGTCTGCATTTGACGTTTTAGTACGTAACATGGAGAAAACACTGACAATACACGTTTCTGGTAATGTTGTTCTATTTTTCCATATAGAGAGTGATTCACGTAATTTAGTGTTTTGGTATCAATAATGTTGAAAAACACTTATAACACACGTATTTTGTTAATATCGTTTCGTTTCCCAGTAACGGATACTTTGGATGCATTTTGGCGTTTGTTACCTAAATAGCTCAAAAACACTCAAAACACACGTTTTTCTTAATATAGTTTTGTTTCACCTTAAAGGGTGTTTTACATATTTTTCAGCGTTTTGGTACGTAAGAAGCTTAAGATTTCTTAAAAGACACGTTGTTGATAATGTTACTGAAAACGTGTCTTCTCAGTGTTTTACGTAGAAAAACGTTAAAACTGATGAAAAACAACCAATATCAAGGAGAAAACATCACCAAAAATGTATATTTTGAGTTTTTTTGAGCTTGTTACCTACAAAAAAACGCAAAAATTGATACAAAGCACTCTATATTGGGAAACAAAGGGACATTGCTTGAAAAGTGTATAATGAATGTTTTATAGTTCAAAAAAAAAAAGGCAAAAAACGCAAAAACTCGTGTATATGGAGAAGTTTCCTAGATACCAAAATGCTGAAACTCATGAATAACACTCTTAACTGAGAAACAGAACAACCTTACTAAATGCTTGTCAAAAACACTAAGAGGCAAGTTCTTCGTAAAAGTTGTTTTTATTCCCATGTAATGTGATTGCCCTGCTTTTAAGTGCTTTATTGCCTAACACGCTCAAAAACAAAAAAAAAAGATACTTTTCTGGTAATGTCATTTTTTTTCTCACATAAAGCTAGTTTCGCATGGAATTTGGGGTTTTGGTAACTAAGAATGTAAAAAAATCACTCAAAATACACGCATTTAGTAAGGTTGCTCTGTTTCTTGATTAATAGTGTTATTCATGAGTTTCAGCATTTTGGTATCTTAGAAACCTCCACACAGACGAGTTTTTGCGTTTTTTGCCTTGTGATTCTGGTGAAACTATAAAATACTCATTATACACGTTTCTCGTTATGTCTTTTTTCCTAATATACAGTGCTTTGCATCCTTTTTTGCGTTTTTTTTTATGTAACAAGCTCAAAAACACACAAAATATACTTTTCTGGTAATGTTATTCTATTTTTTTTCATATTGGTTGGTTTGCATCCGTTTTAGCGTTTTTGGGATAAAAAACTACTAAAACGTCTCTTTAGAATGTTTTTTTTTAGCTTCTTACGAACAAAAATGTCAAAATACATGTAAACACCCTGTTAGGTACCAAAGCACCAAAATGAGCCTATATGAGGAAATGAAAGGACATGACAAAAAACGTGTATTATGAGTTTTTTTTCAGCTTCTTAGGTGCCAAAATGCTAAAATAAATGAGAAACACACTGTATGGAGAAAGAGAAAAACATTACCAAAATCGTGTAATTTGAATGTTTTTTTTTTTCACATTGTCAGGTAGCAAAACACCATAATGCTTGCTCGCTATACGAGAAAATAAAACAACAATGTAAGAAATGTGTTTTTATGTGTTTTCAAGCGTGTTAGGCACGAAAACGCTAAATAGCATGGAAAGCACTTTATATAGAAATGCAAAATAACATTTTTAAAAGCATGTCTTTTAAGTGTTTTAAACTTTTTACGTTCCAAAACGCTAAAACACGTGCAACAAACACGAATAACCCTACCAAATAGAAAAACCTTACCAAAAACGTGTATTTTGAGTCTTATTCAGTCTTTTTTCAGTTACGTACATCAACTTAAAAATGCATGTAAAGCACCCTGTATGTGGAAACGATAGGACATTACGAGAAACGTGCATTATCAGTGTTTTGAGTCTCTTAGGTACCAAACACTAAACCGCCTGAATGAAAATTGAATATATCTTATATCTCTTAATGGAGAAACAGAACATCACCAAAAATGTGGTTTTTAGTGTTTTTTTTTTTTTACCTTGTTATGTACCAAAACGTCAAAAAACATATGAAGCATCCTATATGGGGAAATAGAAAGACATTAGGAGAAATAAGTTTTGTTAGTGTTTTTGAGCTTCCTAGATACCAAAACGCTAAAACGCATGAATAGCACCCTATATAGAGAAAAGGAACAATATTAGCTAAAACCTTTATTTTGAGCGTTTTTCACATTATGTAGCAAAACATCATAATGCATGCAGATCCCTATATGAAGAAGCAAAACTATATTACAGGAAACGTGTCTTTTGAGTGTTTACTTGAGTGTTAGGAATCAAAATGCTAAAAAGCATTGAAAGCACCCTATTTGGCAATATAAAATAACATTACCAAGAAAGTATCTTTAGAGTGTATTTTACCTTCTTACGTCCAAAATCGCTGAAACGCATGCAAAACAACCTTTATGGAGAAACAGAATAACATTACCAAAAACTTGTATTTTGATTGTTTTTGTGCCTGTTAAGTACAAAAATGCCAAATTACACGCAAAGCATCCTACATGGAGAAAAGAAAGGACATTACGAGAAACGTGTATTATGAGAGATTTTGAGCTTTTTAGGTACCAAGACTCAAAAACACATGATTAGCACTTTATATGGAAAAACAACTCTACCGAAAACTTTTACTTAAACTCCTTTTATCATATTGTTAAGTACCAAAAGACAAAATGCATTGGAACCCCCTTTATCGGGAAACGAAACGACATTATCATCAACGTGCCTTTTCAATGTTTTTCAACGTGTTAGACACCAGAACGCTAAAAAGCATGGAAAGCACTCTACAAAGGAATACAAAACAACATTACTAAAAACGTGTTTTATAGGTTCTTATGTACAGAAACGCTAAAACCCATGCAAAACACCCTTTATGGAGAAGCGAAATAAATATTTCGTTGATAAATTACATTCAGGACAGTTAGGGAACATCCCTTACAGAAGAAAAAGATCACAGAAGAATGATCCTAAATGGATGACTGAGGTTAAAACACTACATAGGGCGAAAGAGAAGTGTATATGAGATTAAAGACAAGGGAAGTGGTTTTAAGGCCATAATATAATGAATTAGAAAAGTCAGGAGTTTAACAAGGAAAGCTAAAAATAGTTATGAATTAAAGGTAGCCAGCCAAGCGAATATGGACCTCAAGGGATTTTATCAGGCATATAAGACGAAGAATAGAGAAACAATAGTTCCTTAAAGACAGCAGAATGGGACCTGATTAGTTGTTGAGAGGAGATTAGTAAAATTGTGAGCAAATATTTTCTAATTGTCTTTGCCCAGGAAAACATGCAGGATTTGCCGAATAGTGAGAAGATATTTAGAGAAGAAGAGGATGAGAAGCTGACATATATTACTATAACTAAAAGAGATAGTGGAAAAGGAGATAGATAAGTTGAAAACTTCAAGTCACCAGAACCAGATGAAATATATTCCACAGTATTTAAGGAAAGGAAAAAGGTTATAAGTAATCTGTTAGTTTCTGTCCTTAGGAAATCACTTTAGTCATGTGAGGTATCGGTAATTTGGTGGCAGGCGAATATAGTACCTAGTTTTAAGAAAGGAGATAAAACTTTAACGTCTAACCTGTCAGCTTAACTTCTGTTGAATGTAAAATAATGGAGTCAGTAATAGCGAAGAACATTTAAGAGCATTTAGACAAACATAACTTGATAACTCAGTTACAGCACGGCTTCTGGAATGGGGAGTCTTACCTGAGAAACTTGGTAAGTTTATACAGTAAGGTTTACAAGGCGGCAGATAATGGTGATAGTTATGGCATCCTATATCAGGACTTTAGTAATGCGTTTGACAAGGTACCCAATCAGAGGCTACTGAGAAATGTTAGGGCGCACGAGAGAGATGAGGGGTTTAGATTGGATAAGGTCATGGCTAAGCGTCAGGCGAAAAAGTGTTGTAATAAACGGCTTTAAATCGGAGTGGGGTCAAGTAATTAGTTGGGTGACAAAGGGATTATTAGTATTAGGGCCGATGTTGTTTGTAATATATGTCAGTGGCTTGGATAGTGGAATTAGTAGTGTTGTTAGTAAATTTGTGGATGACACGAGAAAATGTAGATTAGTTAGGTCAGAATCGCATACCATCGCCTAGCAGTCAGATTTGAATAGGTCGAACGAATGGACGGACAGATGGCAAATGCAGTTTTATGTCAACAAATGCAAAGCACTTAGCGTAAGTAGAAGAAACCCACACAGTAGTTACGCAATGAACAACCAAGTTCTGGTAGGTTCAGGGTAAGTAAAAGATTTGAGATTTAAGGTTATATCTGAACTCCATCTAAGAAAGTAATGGAAAGAGGCCAGAAACAAAACAAATAGTGTATTATGATTCATTTTCAGGAGTGCTAAAAGTAAAACTCCCGAAGCAATATTAAAGTTACATTTGGCGCTGGTCAGACTTCATTTAGACTACGCTGTCCAATTCTGGTCAAAACATCACAGGAAGGATAAAGGTCTATTAGAATCAGCACAAAGAAAAATGACTAAAAGGATTCAGGGGATGAGGAGTATTCCTTACGAAGCAATATTCAAGCTGTTAAATTTACATTCTTTAAAGAGACGTAGGTTAAGAGTGGACCTAATAGAAGTCTTTTAGTGGTATATGGGTTATAATAAAGGGAACATGAGGAAAATTCTTAGAATCTGTAAATATCATAAAACAAGAAAAACGGGTTCAAGCCAGAAAACTTGATGTTCAAAAAGGAGACAGGAAGAAATTGGTTCTCAAATACAGTAGTAGATGATTGGAACGGACGTAGTAATCAAGCTGTTAGTGCTGAGGCATTTGGGAACAGTAAGAGAAAAATACACATTTATGGATGGGGATGATAGGTGGAAATAAAACGCATGAAAAACACCCTTTATGGAGAAAGAGGACATTACTATAAACGCTTTTTTTTTGAGAGTTTTCCCGATCATTAGCCACCAAAACGTCAAAATGCAGACAGCACACTATTTGACGTAAAGAAATTATATTACCGGAAACATGTCATTTCAGTGTTTTGAGCATATTAGAAACCAACCATAAAATATATATATATATATATATATATATATATATATATATATATATATATATATATATATATATATATATATATATATATATATATATATATATATATATATATATATATATATATATATATATATATATATATATATATATATATATATATATATATATATATATATATATATATATAACATCGAAAACGTGTCTTTCGAATGTTTTTGAGCTTCTTACGTACCAAATTTCTAAAAAGCGTGCAAAACATCCTTTATGGTGAAATAGAACATTACCAAAAATGTGTGTTTTGAGTCTTTTTGAGCTTCTTGGGTACGAAAACGCCAAAATGCACACAAATTAACGGTCATTGACAAACTAAAATTTATTAAGAAAAAATATTATTATAAGTGTTTTTTAACTTATGTACGAAAACGCTAAAACACGTGAATCTCTATATGGAGATTTTTCTCTATATGGAGAAAAAAAACATTAACCAAAAAAATGGGTGTTTTCCTCATGTTAGGTACGACAATCTATACAGAATACCATATATGAAAAACTTTTCTGGTAATGTATTTCACATTGTAAGGTACCAAAACGCCAAAAATTATAAACCCTACATGAGGAAAGGAAACAAATTTTCCAGAAACGTGTTATTTGAGTATTTTAGAGCGTGTTACGCACTATAAAGCTAAAAAGCATGAAAATTATGGGAATGGGAAAACCTTTCCCCACATAGAAGGCTTCGCATGAATTTTTGCGTTTTGGTTGCTATGTGAAAAACAATCAAAATACAAATTTTCGGTAATGGTCCGGGTTTCCATATAGATAAAATGCATATTCATGTATTTTAGAGTTTTGGTACCCAAGATGCTTAATAACATTCATAATACGCGTGTCTAATAATTCCCTTTCGTTTCCCCATATAGGGTATTTTGGATGTAATTTTGGCATTATTTTTTTTTAATAATAATCTTAAAAATACTCAAAATACTTATTTTTTTTGTAATATTCTAATCATCTATGAAGGTGATTTTGTATGCATTTTACCAATTTAGTACGAATGAAGCTCAAAAACACTCAGTACACTTTTTTTTCTCTTCGTGCGTTTTTTTTTTATTTCTCTCTCTTTAATGCGTTGTGCATACGCTAAAAAAAAAAAAGAAAGAAAAAGCAAGTTTTTCGAAAATTTGTTTCCTTTCCTCATGTAGGGTTTATGGCATGCATTTTGGCGCTTTGGTACCTAACAATATGAAATACACTCAAAACAGACGTTTTTCGCAAAGTTGCTCTGTTCCTCCATATAAAGTGCTATTCATGCGTTTTAACGTTTTGGTGACTAAGAAATTCAAAATACTTATAATTCACGTCTCTGGTAATTTCATTTTGGCTCTTTATATAGAGTATTTTTCATGTTTTTTTTTTCGTATTTTTGTACGTAACATGTTCAAAAACACTTTAAATACATGTTTATTTTTAATAACGTATTTTTTTCTTAACAAAGGGTGTTTTGTATTCGTTTTAACGTTTTGGTACGAAAGACATTAAAAACACGGAAAACAACTCGTTTTTCGTAATAATAATTTGTATTCCCTTATGAGGCGATTTTCATGCATTTTAACTTTTTTGCTGTCTATAATGCTTATAAAAACTCAAAAGACATATAAGGTGCTTTATATGTAATGTGACGTTATGATACCTACCAATTAAAAAAAAACACTCCAAATACACGTTTTTGATAATGCTTTATTTTTCGATATAGAGTGCTTCTTATGCGTTTTTGCACTTTGATACTTAAAAGGTACAAAAACTCTCACAATAAACTTTTCTCATAATGTCTTTTCTTCTAGGGTAATTTAGATGCACATTTGGCATTTTTATACGTAACACTAAAAAACAATCAAAATACACGTTTTTCATTAAGTTATACTCTTTGTTCATTAGAAGATTTTTGGGTACATTTCAGCGTTTTAGTACGTAAATAACTCAAAAACACTGAAAAAAGACGTTTTTGGTAATATTGTTCTCTTTTCCCATATAGGGTGCTTTACTTGCTTTTAATTGTTTTTGACTCTCGAAAGATCATAAAACACTGACTCTTTTATAGAAATCTCTTTCCATTTCCCCATATAGGGTGGTTTGCATGTACTTTGGCGTTTTGGTGAAAAGTGAAATGTGAAATTTGAAATGTGAAATACACTAAAATTACACGTTTTTGGTAATGTTCTTCGGTTTTTTCATAAAGAGTACTATTCATTTCTTCTAGCATTTCGGTACCTAAGACGCTCAAAAACTCATAATGCACGTTTTTCGTAATGCTCTTTCGTTTTCCATATAGGATAATTTCCATGTATTTAGGCGTTCCTTTATGTAGGAAGTTCAAAACACCCAAAAATGCTTCTTTTTTTGTTATGTTATTTTATTTCTCCATAAACGGTGTTTTACTTGTGTTTTATCGTTTTGGTACGTAAGTACCAAATACTTTAAGAGTACGTTTTTTTGTAAACTTGATTTTTTCCCCTATACGAGTATATGATACTTACACCAAAACACCAAAACGCTAAAAATTCACTATGTTTGGTAATACAAAACAATATTACGAAAAACGTGTCTGTTGAGTGTTTTTGATCTTCTTACTTGCCAAAACACTAAAACATATGCAAAGCACATTACCAAAAAAGAAGTATTTTGAGTGTTTTTGAGTTTGTTACAAAAAAGTTAAAAAGCATGAAAAAATACCTTATGAAAAAAAAAATACGAGAAATGAGTGTTTTTGAACATCTTACGTACAAAAACTTGAAGGCGCTTGAATAGCACTCTATATGGAGTAACAGAACAATATTACTAAAAATATGTGTTTTGAGTGTATTTCATATTGTTGGGTGCCATTATGCCAAAATGCATGACAGCACACTATATATATATATATATATATATATATATATATATATATATATATATATATATATATATATATATATATATATATATATATATATATATATATATATATATATATATATATATATATATATATATATATATATATATATAAAAGACATATCCAAAAACATGAATTTTTAGTCTTTATAAGCGTATTATGCAGAAAAAGTTAAATAAAAAAAAAAACATAAAGCACCGAAATATACGAAAAAAACAGAAATGTGTCGAGTGTTTCTCATCTACCTATGTAACAAAACAGTAAAATGCATGAAAAACACCGTTTCTGGAAAAAAAAAAAACATTAACATTAACAAAAATAAGTATTTTAAGTGTTTTTGAACACGTTACGTACAAACACGTCAAAAGACATAGAAAGTATCTATATGAAGAAACTCTATATGAAGAAATAGAACAACATTTCCAAAAACATGTATTTCGAGTGTATTTAACATTGTCATGTTCCAAAATGTCAAAATGTACGTAATATTGGGAAAGAAAAAATGAGATTTTTAAAATTATGTCTTTTGAATGTTTATCAGTGTGCTACACACAAAAACGTTAAAAAAGCATAAAAAAGCACCCTATATGAGAGAGCAAAACAACATTACCAAAAAGGTTTATTTTTAGCGTTTTGAGCTAAGTACGTACGAAAGCGCTAAAACGCCTGGAAAGTACACTTTATGGAGAACTATAATGATATTACCAAAAACAAATATTTTTTTTTATAGTTTTGAGCTTTTTACGTAAAAAACGCAAGAATGCTTGCAAAGTAAACGAAAACACATTACAAGAAACGTATATTATAAATGTTTTTGAGCTTCTTTATTACCAGAATTCTAAAACCCATAACTCTCTATATGGAGAAACAGATCAAAAACTTGTATTTTGTGTGAATTCCTCAATAATAGGTGCCAAAACACCCTACATATTGAAAGGAAACGAGATTTCCAGAAACGTATTTTTTTTTATGTTTATGAGCGTACTAAGCACCAAAACACTGAAAAGCATGAAAAGCACCCTATGTGAGAAAGCAAAACATTACGAAAAACGTCTCTTTTCAGAGTTTTCAGCAGTTTACGTACCAAAATTCTAAAACGCTGCATGCGTTTTACAGTTTTGGTACGTAAACACTCAAAATAAACTTTTTGGTAATGTTTTTTTTTTTTTTCTACATATATAGTTTTATTTATGCCTTTTAGCGTCTTGGTACCAAAAAAGCTGAAAACACATACAAAAAGAACACAAAAAGCACAAAAAAAGAAGCTCAATATGTAGAATTCTCGTGATGTCTTCTTCCCATATATGGGAACTTTGTATGTATTTTTTTTCCGCTTTTGTACAAAAGAAGGTGAAAAAAAAAAACATACTACTTATTTTTGTTAATGGTATTATCTCTTTCCATTAAGTGCTTTTTGCAAGTGTTTTATCATTTTAGTAAAAGTAGATAAAAAACACACAAAAAAACGTTTTTTGGGGGAGGTAAAGTTACTTTGTTTTCCCATATAGGGCACTTTTCGTGCGTTTTATCCCTAACACGTTTATAAACACTAAAAGGACTCATTTCCGGAAATGTCGTTTATTTTCGACATATATGGTGTTATTGTTATTAAGCATATTGGTGTTTTGATATCTAACCGTGTGAAATATACTGAAAATGAACGTTTTTAGTAATATTATATTTGTTTCTTCACACAGAGTGCTATTCATGCGTTTTAGCGTTTTGGCACCTAAGAAACTAAAAAAAAAAACGCTCTTAATAGACATCTCTTGTAAAGTCCTTTCATTTTCCCATATAGGATAGATTTCCTGAATTTTGTGTTTTCGTAAGAAACATAAAACAAATAAAAAGAACATTATAAACACTTGTTTTTCGTGAGGTTGTTCTCTTTATAAAAGGCATGCGTTTTAGCGGTTTGATACATTATAAGTTCATAAACACTGAAAACACACGTTATTTGGAATTTTTTTTTTGTGTGTGTGAGTGATTTTCTTGATTTTTATCGTTTTGGTGCCTCATACGCTAAAACACACACACACACATACACACACACACACACACACACACACACACACACACACACACACACACACACACACACACACACACACACACACACACACACACACAAAATACACGTTTCTGGTAATGTTGTTTTGTTTGCCCGTATTGTGAGCTTTACATTGATTTCGTCATTTTGGCTCTTAATAATGTAAAAAACAATCATATTACGCGTTTTTTGGTAATATTTTTCTCTTTATCGATATAGAATATCATTCACGCCTTTTAGCATTTTGTACTGAAGAAGCTTAAAAACTCTCATAATACACTATTTTCATAATGTCTTTTCGTTTCTCCATATAGAATACTTTATGCATTTTGCCATTTTTCTACCTTACAAGCTCAAAAACACACGTTTCTTGTAAAACATATACTGTTAGTCTATATAATTTTTTTTTGCATGGTATTTAGCGATTTAGTGCGTAAGTAGCTCCAAATCACTGAAAACGCACGTTTTTGGTAATATTGTTTTCTTTCTAATATATGATTCTTCTCATGCTTTTTGCCTAAAACGCTCATAAACAAAGAAAAGACTAGTTTCTGGATATGTCTTTTTTTACCATTATATAGGTTATTTTGCATGTATTTTGGGGTTTCAGTACTTAATAATGAGAAATACACTCAAAATATCCTTTTTTTTGTAATGTTCTGTTTTTTTCTATATAGAGTGTTGTTCATGCGCTTTACTATTTAGGTACATAAAAAAAAGAAAACAATACAAGTATCTCATAGTGACCTTTCCTCTCTTCATGCTTGCATGCATTTTTGGCGATTTTTTACGTAACATGGTGAAAAAAAAACACTGAAAATTGTTTTTTTTTTTGTAATGTTATTCTTTTTATCGATAAGGAGCGTTTTGCAGTCATTTTAGCGTTTTCGTACATATGCAGTTGAAAATACTCATGAAACATATTTGGTGATGCTGTTATCTATTCCCAGATAAGATGTTTTAAACGTTTTTTTTTTTTTTTACTAGCGTTTTGGTGCCTAGCACGCTCACAAACACTCAAGAGACACGAGTCTCGAAATTTCGTTTTCTTTTCCCATATAGGGTGCATAGCATGCATTTCTCGTTTTCGTACCTTACTGTGAAATACTCTTAAAATACACGTTTTTGGTAAGGTTATTTTGTTTCTCCATATAGAGTGCTATTCATGTGTTTTAACGTTTTGGAAAATAAGAAGCTCAAAAACCATCATAATACACGATTATCGTAGTGTGTATTTTTTCCTCATTAAGGGTACTTTGCATGCATTTTTCCATTTTCTATGTAACAAGCTGAAAAACTCTAAAATACTTATTTTTTGGTAATATTCTGTTTCTACATAGCGTATTTTTTTGCATGCGTTTTAACATTTTGGTACGTAAGAAGTTCAAAAACATTCATTGCACGCGTTTTTGCTGTTTTGTATTCCCATAGAGGATGATTTCCATGCATTTTAATGCTTTGGTGCCTAACACATTCTAATACATTTAAAAGATATGTTTCTTGTAATGTCGTTTCGTTTCCTTGTATCAAAGCCTTTGCCGGCATTTTAGCGTTTTAGGTAAAAACACTCAAAATGCACATTTTTGTTAATGTTGTTCTGTTTCCCCACATGCAATGATATTAACACTTATTATATTGTTGCTTTTGGTACCTAAGAACGAAAAAAAAAAATACAAGTTTCTCGTAATGTCTTTCCGTTTCCCCTCATAGAGTACTTTGTGTGCATTTTGTTATTTTTCTACGTAACAAGCTCAAAAAACGCTTAAAAACCTTGTTTTTCGTAATGTTATATTTTTCATAAATGGTGTTTTCCATACGTTTTAGCGTTTTGCTACGTAAGAAGTTTAAAACGCACAGATGACGATTTTTTTATTATTTTTTTTCTTATAAAGATTGATTTCCATGCAGTTTAGCGTTTTAGTGCCTTAGAGGCAAAGAAAAAAAAATAAATGAAAGACACGTTTCTGGTAATTTCGTTTCGTTTCCCTTTATAGAGGCTTTGCAGGCATTTTCAAGTTATAGTACCTATGTAATACACATTAAAAATACACTTTTTTTGTTAATGTTGTTCTTGTTCTCCGTACAGAATGCTATTCATAAGTTTTAGCGTATTCGTACCTAAGAAACTCAAAAACACTCTTATCACATGTTTCTCGTAGTCCTTTTGTTTAGAAATATACTCTCAATGCATTTTGGTATTTTTGGACTCTATAATACACGCTAAATACTTGTTTTTGATAATGGTATTGTGTTTCTCCTGGAAGAGGGTTGTTATTAATTAATTAATTTATTTATTTTTCTGTTTGGAGTAATTTTCAAGTTTAAGTACCTACCAATGCAAAATACACTCAAATTACACGTTTTTGGTAATGTTTTTCTATATATAAAATTCTTTTTCATGCATTGTAGTGATATGATACACAAAAAGCTCAAGAACACTCATAATCTTCGCTTTCGAAATGTCTTTTTGTGTCCTCATATAGGTACTTTCCATTCATTATGGCGTTTCTGTACGTGAGAAGCTGAAAAACACACACAAAAAAAAATTGGGGCATTTTTATTCTGTTTCTGCATAAAATGTGCTTTACAAGCATTTTAGGGTTTTGGTACTGTAGAAGATGAAAACACCAAAACAAAAAAAAAGTTTTTGGTAGTTTTCTATTCCCGTACAAGATGATGTCAATGTTTTTTTTTTTAACGTTTTAGTGCCAAACACGTTAAAAAAAAAAAAAAAACGTTTCTAGTAATTTCGTTTCGTTTTCCCAAATGAAACAGATTCACAGGCATTTTCGTGTTTGGTTACCAACCAATGTGAAATACACTTAAGATACACGTTTTTGGTAATGTTCTGTTTATCCATATTGAGTGATATTCATGAGTTTTTTTTCGTTTTGGTAACTAAGATAAAAAAACACTCAGCACCTTTCTCGTAATGTCATACATACACCTTTCTCTTAATGCCCTTTCGTTTTCCAGTATAAGGTACTTTCCATACATTGCGTTTTGTACGTAAGAAAGCTAAAAAAAAACATTCAAAATGCTTCTTTTATAAAATATTATTGTCTTACTCCATAAAAGGCATTTTGCATAAGTTTTAGGGCTTTGGTGCCTAAATTGCAAAAAAAAAAAAAAAAAACTCTTAAAAGTCACGTTTTCCGTCATGTTTTCTTTTACCATATAGAGTACTTTCTATGCTTTTTAGAGTTTTTGTTTATAGCATGCTAATAAAATTTCAAAAGACACGTTTATGGAAATTTTTTTTTTTTGCCCATATAGGGTGCTTTGCATGCATTTTGTCGTTATGGCACCTTACAATTAAAGTACACTCAAAACACACGTTTTTGTTAATATTGTTATGTTTCTCTATATATTCATGTCTTTTAGCTTTTTAGTAACGAAGAAACTGAAAATAAAACACTCAATATATACGACTCTCTTAACCACTTTCCGTTCTCCAATATAGGGTAAATTGCATGCATTTTAGCGATATAGTAACTAACAATGTGAAATTCACTCAAAATACAAGTTTTTTTTCGTAATATTTTTCTGTTTGTTATATATATAAATATTTACAAGGTCTTGATAATTAAGCTCAAAAACACTTATAATTTCTCGTTTATTCGTAATGTATTTTTGTTTCCTTATATGGGGTGCTATGCATGAATTTTGGCGTTATGTCACCTAACAATATGAAATACACTCAAAAAGCATATTTTTGTATTCATATATAGGATGATTTCCATTTCATTTAGCGTTTTAGTGTTAAATAAGATCAAAAACACTCAAAAAACAGGGTTTTGGTAATGTCATTTTGTTTCCCTATATAGGAGATATTGCATGCATTTTGTCGTTTTGGTACCTAACAATATAAAAAGTACTCAAAATGAACGTTTTTGGTAATGTTCTCTTTCTCCATATAGAGTGCTATTGATGCGTTTTATGATTTTAATACCTAAGAACCCCAAAAACACTCTTGATGTCTTTTCGTTGTCCCATATACGGTAGTTTCATGTATGGTTTCCTTTTTCTTGGTCTTTTTGGCCTTTATATAACATGATCAAAAACACTCAAAATACTTGTTTTTGTTAATTATTTTGTTTTCCATACAGAGATACATGCAGTGTTTTTGGTAATGTTCCTTTGTTTTCCCATATAGGGTTTTTTTCCATGCTTTTTGACGTTTCGGTGCCTAGCAAGCTCTAAAACACTCGAAAGACACGTTTCTGGAAATTTCATTAACTCTCTCCATTTAGGATGCTTTCTATGGATATTGGCGTTTCGGTAACTAACAATGTGAAATACATTTAAAATATGCCTTTATTTGTGTTTTTGTTTCTCCATCAAGATTGCTACTCATGCGTTTTAGCGTTTTGGTACATGAGAAGCTCAAAAACTTATCTAACACAAGTTCCTCGAAATGGCTTCTCTTTTCCCCATATACAGTACTTTCCACATATTTTTTCTACTTAACAAACTCAAAAACACCCCAAATGCACGTTTTTAATAGATATATACTTTTTCCATGAAGGGCGTTTTACATACGTTTTAGTGTTTTGATAAGTAGGTGAAAACACCAAAACGAGACTTTTTTTTTGTTTAACTTGTTTTTGCTATACTTATAAGGTGTTTTTTTTCATGCTTTTTAGTATTTTTGGTTCTTAGCGCGGTCATAAACACTCAAAAGTAATGTTCCTGGAAATCTCATTTTTTTTTTTTTTTTCCAATATAAGATGTTTTGTATGTTTTTTTTGGCTTCTTGGTACCTAACAAAGTGAAAAAGACTCAAAATACTTGTTTTGAGTTATGGTATTATGTTTCTCTATAAAAGGTGTTTTGCATGCGTTTCAGCGTTTTGATATATAAATGGTTCAAAAACAGTGAAAATACACATTTTTGCTGATGTTTTATTTTTCCAAACGAGGTGACATCTATGCTTTTTAACATTTATTGTGCCTAACACGTTGAAAAACTCTCAAAAGATACGTTTCTGTTAATATCGTTTCCTTTCCCCACATAGGAGGCTTTGCATGCATTTTGGCATTTGGTGCCTAACAATGGAAAAAAAAAAAATACGTCTTTGGTAATAAAGATTTGTTTCGCCATACAGAGGATACATTCATGGATTTTAACGTATTGGTTCCTAAGAAAATAACTCTCATAATCCACGTTTCTCTTCATATCATTTTCTTTCCCATATATAGTACTTTCCGTGCATTTTAGAATTTTTGTACGTAAGCTGAAAAACTCTGAAAATACACGTTTTTGGTAAAGTTATGCCTTTTCTCCATAAAAGGTGTTTTGCCTGCGTTTTAGCGTTTTGGTACATAAGTAGATTAAAAACACTGAGAGATAAGTGTTTGGTAATAATGTATTGTTTTTCCACATATGGTACTTTCAATGCTTTTTAGCGTTTTGGTGCCCAACATGTCCATAATCACTCATCAATCACGTTACTTAAAATGTTTCCTTTCTCCATATAAGGTGATTTACATGCATTTTGGCTTCTTGGTACCTAACAGTGTGAAATACACTTTAAATACGATTTTTTGGTACTGTTATTTATTTATTTATTTATTTTCCAAATAGAAAATTTTTCATGCGTTTTAGCGTTTCGGTACTTGAGAAGCTCAAAAATATCTTTAATACACGCTTCACGTAATGTTTTTTTTTTTTTCTCTCTCTCTCCCCATATTGGTTTCTTTACATGCATTTTTTGTGTTTATGTAACTTGCTCAAAGACAATGAAGAGAAAAAAAAACTTGTTTTTGGTAATGTTACTCTTGGTAACATGTTACCAAAAAAATGCGTGCGTTTTTGCATTTTGGCATGTATATAGCTCAAAATATTTCTAAAGACTTGTTTTGTTTTCCAGTATAGAGTGCTTTCCAAGCTTTGTTATCTAACATGCACAAAATACTCAAAAAATATGTTTATCTAAATGGTGTTTTTTTCCCCCATTTAGGGCACAATGCATGCATTTTGGCGTTTTCATACTTAACTGTATAAAAAAAACTCTCAAAATACACATTTTTGGTAATATTGTTGTTTCTTCATATGGAGTGCAATTCAAAGCTTTTTTTGCTTTTTTGTATCTAAGAAACTAAAAAAAAAACTACTAAAACATGATCGTAATTTCTTTTCATTTCCCAAATTTCCCCTCGTTTCATTTATTGTATTGCTATTCTTTTTCTCCATATAGAGTGTTATTCATGCGTTTTAGCTTTTTGGTACCTATGAAGCTTCAAAAACACTAAAAATATACGCCTCTCGTAATGTTCTTTCGTTTTCCGATGAAATGTACTTTCAATACATATTTGCAGTTTTGTAACAAGATGAAAACACAGAAAATGCACGTTTTTTTTTTTTAATATTGTTATAGTTTCTCTATAAAAAGTTGTTTTGCAAGTGTTTTATTGTTTCGATACGTAAGTAGTTAAAAAACACTCATAACACACTTTTTCGTATTTTTTCCCATATTAAGTTTTTTTCCATTCCTTTTAGTGTTCTTGTGCCTTTAAAGGACACGCAAAAGACATGTTTATGTTAATGAAATTTTAATTCATAATTTAGGGTGCTTTGCATGCATCTTGGCGTTTTGATATTTAAGAATGTAAAAAACAGCAGATAATGCTGTTGTCTTTCTGAGATAGAGTATTATTCATGAGTTTTATCGTTTTAGTAACTAAGACGATCTAAAGCACTCATAATACTTATCCTAGTAATGTTCTTTCATTACCTCAAATAGGGTTTTACCATGCATTTTGTCGTTATTATATGAAATGTTCTCTTTTTCCATATGTAGTGCTATTCACTCGTTTTAGAGTTTTGGTACATAAAGAATGTCGAAAACACGTTTCTCGTAATGTTCTCTCCTTTTCCTATATAGAGTGCTTTGCAAGCATTTAGCTTTTTTTGGTACTTAACAATGCAAAAGTCACTGAAAACAGAGTTCTTAGAAAAAAAAAAGCTATTCTTTTTCTCTTTAACGCGATTCGGCGTTTTGCTACTTACGAAGCTCATGAACATATAAAACACGTTTTTTTTTTAATATCTTTTTTTTTCTGAATTACACTACTTTCCATGGATTTTGGTATTTTTGTACGTAATTAGCTCAAAACATTAAAAATAAACGTTTTCTGGTAATATTATCTCGTTTCTCCATAAACTTTGTTTTGCAGCTATTTTTAGCGTTTTGGTACGTTAGCTCAAAAACACAAAACACTCAAAAGGTACATTTTTCGTAATATTATTTTGTATCCAATATAGGGATGCCTTCTATTTATCTTAGCGTTTTGGGGGTCAAAACAACTTTTTGTTAATGTAGTTTCATTTTTCCATATTAAGTGCTTTGTATGCATTTTGGTGTTTTGGTATCGAACATTATGAAAAATTCTCAAAATAAACTTTTTGGTAATGTTTTATTTTTTCTACATATATAGTTTTATTTATGCCTTTTAGCTAAGAAGCTCAAAACACATACATACATTTTTTTTCCGCTTTTGAACAAAATAAGCTGAAAAAAACATACTACTTATTTTTGTTAATGGTATTATCTCTCTCCATTAAGTGCTTTGTTTCTCCATGTAGGGTACTTTTGGTGTTTTGTGCCTAACACGTTTATAAACACTAAAAAGACATGTTTCTGGAAATGTCGTTTCTTTTTGACATATATGGTCCTTTGCAAGCATATTGGTGTTTTGATATCTAACAGTGTGAAATATACTGAAAATAAACGTTTTTAGTAATATTAATTTGTTTCTTCACACAGAGTGCTATTCATGCGTTTTAGCTTTTTGGCACCTAAGAAACAAAAAAAAAAAAAAAAATCGGTCTTAATACACTTCTCTTGTAATGTTATTTGATTTTCCCATATAGGATAGATTTCCTGAATTTTGTATTTTTCTTCGTAAGAAGCTTAGCAAAAATATTAAAAATACTTTTTTTTCGTGAGGTTATTCTCCTTCTTTATAAAAGGCATGCATTTTAGCGTTTTGGTACATTATAAGTTCAAAAACACTGAAAAGACACGTTTTTTGGAAACTTTTTTTTTTTTTGTTCCCAAATAGAATGATTTTTATGATTTTTATCGTTTTGGTGCCTCATACGCTAAAACACACACACACACACACACACACACACACACACACACACACATTGGTTTTCTATGGGTTTTACCGATTTAGTACGTAAGTAGCTCAAAATCACTGAAAATGCAGGTTTTTGGTAATATTTTTTTTCTAATATATGATTCTTTTCATGCTTTTTGCCTACCACGCTCATAAAAAATGTAAAGACTAGTTTCTGGATATGTCTTTTTTATCATCATATAGGTTTTTTTCCATGTATTTTGGGATTTTGGTACTTAATAATGAGAAATGCACTCAAAATATATTTTTTTTGTAATGTTCTGTTCTTCTGTATAGAGTGCTGTTCATGCGCTTTACTGTTTAGGTACATAAAAAAAAAAGAAAACACTTAATACAAGTCTCTCATAGTGACCTTTCCTCTCCATGCTTGCATGCATTTTTGGTGCTTTCCTACGTAACATGGTGAAAAAAACACTGAAAATACTTATTTTTGGTAATGTTATTCTTTTTATCCATAAGGAGCGTTTTTCAGTCGTTTTAGCGTTTTCGTACATATGCAGCTGAAAATAGTCATGACATATTTGGTAATGCTTTTTTTGTATTCCCAGATAAGATATTTTAAATGTTTTTTTTTTCTTTTTTTTTTTTTTTGCATTTTGGTGCCGAGCACGTTCAGAAATACTCAAGAGACACGATTCTCGAAATTTCGTTTCCTTTTCCCATATAGGGTGCATAGCATGCATTTTGGCGTTTTGGTACCTTACTGTGAAATACTCTTAAAATACACGTTTTTGGTAATGTTATTTTGTTTCTCCATATAGAGTGCTATTCATGTGTTTTAACGTTTTGGAAAATAAAAAGCTCAAAAACCCTCATAATACACGATTTTCGTAATGTGTGTTCTTTTCCGCATTAAGGGTACTTTGCATGCATTGTTGCATTTTCTACGTAACAAGCTGAAAAACTATATATTCTTATTTTTGGTAATATTATTCTGTTTCTACATAGCGTATTTTTTGCATGCGTTTTAACATTTTGGTACATAAGAAGTTCAAAAACGTTCAATGCACACGTTTTTGCTGTTTTGTATTCCCATAGGCATAGAGGATGATTTCCATGCTTCTTAATGCTTTGGTGCCTAACACGTTCTAATACATTTAAAAAACATGTCTCTTGTAAGGCCGTTTCGTTTCCTTGTATGAAAGGCTTTGCCGGCATTTTAGCGTTTTAGGTAAGAACACTCAAAATGCACATTTTTGTTAATGTTGTTCTGTTTCCCCACATTCAGTGATATTAACACTTATTATGTTGTTTTTGGTACCTAAGAACGTAAAAAAATAGAATAAAATAAAATAAAAAAATAATACAAGTTTCTCATAATGTCTTTCCGTTTTCCCTCATAGAGTAAGTTTTAGCGCTTTGCTACGTAAGAAGTTTAAAACACACAGATGATTTTTTGTATTATTATTATTTTTTTCCATAAAGATTGATTTCCAGGCTATTTAGCGTTTTAGTGCCTAAGAGGCAAAGAATAAAAAAAAATAAATAAAAGACACGTTTCTGGTAATTTCGTTTCGTTTCCCCTTTTAGAGGCTTTTCAAGCATTTTCAGGTTATAATACCTATGTAATAGACATTAAAAATACACCTTTTATGTTAATGTTGTTCTGTTTTTCCGTATAGAATGCTATTCATAAGTTTTAGCGTATTTGTACCTAAGAAGCTCAAAAAACACTCCTATTACATATTTCTCGTAAAGTCATTTTGTTTAGAAATATACTCTCAATGCATTTTGGTGTTTTTGGACACTCAAATACACGTTAAATACTTGATTTTGATAATGTTATTGTGTTTCTCCTGGAAGAAGGTTTTTATTTATTTATTTATTTATTTTTCTGTTTGGAATTATTTTCAAGTTTAAAGTACTACCAAAGTAAAATACATTCAAATTACACGTTTTATGTAATGTTTTCTTATATATAGAGTTATTTTTCATGCATTTTAGTGATATGATACCCAAAAAGCTCAAGAACACTCATAATATACGCTTTCGAAATGTCTTTTTATGTCCTCATATAGGGGACTTTGCATACATTATGACGTAATTATGGGGTAATTTTTTATGTATTTTGGAGTTTTCTAAAACAATCTCAGAATCACTCGAAAATATTTCTTTTTACTAATGTTATTATGTTTTTATATAAAGTGTGTTTTACATGCGTTTTAGCGTTTTTGTTATGTATGAAGTTCAAAACACTCAAAAGTTAATCCTTTAATCTTGTTTTCTATTCCCATATAGGGTAAACTTTATGTTTTATAGCTTTTAGATGCCTAACACGCTCATAAACAATCAAAAGACACATCTGGTAATGTCGTTTTGTTTCCTCATATAGTAGGCGTTGCATGCATTTTGGCATTTTGGTATCTAATAATGTGAAAAACACTCAAAGTACACGTTTTTGTTCATGTTCTGTTTCTTCTTATAGAGTGTTATTCATGCGTTTTAGCATTTTTGATACCTAAGAAGCTCTAAAACACTCTTAATATACGTTTCTTATATGTGTTCGTTGCCCCATCTAGTGTACTTTCTATGCATTAATAATATTCAGCATTTTGGTATGTAATGCGATCAAAAAAACAATTAAAAGACATTTTTTTTACATTTATTGAGTGTTTTCTATGTTTTTCAGCATTTTGGTGCCCAACACGCTAATTAACACTCAAAAGATACATTTTTTTTTTTTATTTCGTTTTCTGACCCAATATAGGATGCTTTGCATGCATTTTGGCATTTTGTTATCTCACATAGTGAAATACTCTTAAAATACACGGTTCTTGTGATGTTCTGTTTTCCTTCCTTTTTTATTTTTTTTTATATATAAACTGCTTCTCATGCGTTTTCGTGTTTTAGTACCTAGGAAGATCAGAAACACTTATAATGCACGTTTTTATAATGTCTTTTTGTACATAACAAGCTGAAAAACACACAAAATACCTGTTTACTGTCTTACTCCATATAGGGTATTTTGCATGCGCTTTACCGGTTTGGTACGTGAGTAGTTCAAAACACTGAAAAATCACAATTTTTTTTTTCTTTTCCAAATAGGGTGATTTAGATGCTATTTAGCGTTTTGGTGCCTTACACGCTCATAAACACTCAAAAGACTAGTTTCTTGAAATCTAGTTTCCTTTCCACATAGAGGGTGCTTTGTATATATTTATTTTGCATTTTTATACCTATCAACGTTAAATATACTGAAAATACACGTTTTGTGTTATGTGGTTCTGTTTCCCAGTATAGCATACTATTCATGTCTTTTAGCGTTTTGTTACCTAAGAAGCTCAAAAACTCTCATACGAGTAATCTTTGTTTCTCGTAATGTCTTTTTCGTTTCCCCATATAGGGTACTTCGCATGCATTTTAGCGATTTTGTACGTTATAAGTTAAAACTCTAAAAATAATTGTTTTTGATAATGTTATTGTATTTTTCCATTAAGTGTGTTTTGTATGCCATTTAGCGTTTTGTTACATAAGAATTTCAAAAACAGTGAAAAAAACAAATTTTTTCGTAATATTGTTTTGGATAAATTCTAGGGTAAATTTCATGCTTTTTAGCTTTTTGTGCTTAATATTCTCAAAAACACTCAAAAGACAAATTTCTTACAATGTCTCTTCGTTTTCCCATAAAGTAGGATTTGCATGCATTTTGGCCTTTTTGCACCTAATAACGTGGACACGTTCCTGGAAATCTCATTTCCCTTCAACATGTAGGGTTTGCTATCTATCATTGAGGAATTCACACAAAATACAAGTTTTTTGTAATGTTGATCTGTTTCTCCATATAGAGTTATGGGTTTTAGAATTTTGGTAAAGAAGCTCAAAAACAGTAAAAATATACGTTTCTTGTTAAGTGTTTTCGTTTACTTTCCAAGCATTGCTGCGTTTTCTACGTAACAAGCTCAAAACAATAAAAAAAAAAATTTGGGGGGAAATATCATCATGTTTCTGCATAAAGTGTACTATCCAGGCGTTTTAGCGTTTTCGTACGTACTTAGCTCAAAAAGCTAAAAAGAAACCTTTTTGGTAATGTTGTTTTTGTTCTCTCATATAGGGTGCTTTTTCATGTTTTTTACTGTTTTGTTACATAAGTAGATCACACTCGACACATTTCTGGTAATTTTTTTTTCTTTTCGTATACAAGGTGTTTTATGTTTTTATTGATTTTTTTTTTATTTATTTTTTACTTTTTCTGCATAATACGTTTATAAAGACTGAAAATAGATGTTTTTGAATATATCTTTTTTTTTTACATATAGTGTGCTCTCATAGATTTTGGCGTTATGGCACCCAACAATGTGAAATACACTCAAAATACTCGTTTTTGGTAATATTGTTCTGTTTCTCCGTATAGAGTGCTATTCAAGCGCTTTCAACTTTTTGTACTTAAGATGTTTAAAAACACTCATAATACACATTTCTCGGATTTTTTTTTATTTACTTATATAAGGTATTTTCCATGCTTTTTGACGTTTTTGTAAGTAATAGGCTAAAAAAACAGTCAAATTGCTTCTTTTTTTGATAATGTTTCAGTGTGCTTTGCATGCATTTTAGCGTTTTGGTACGTAAGAAGATGAAAGACACTCAACAGACACGTTTTTCGTAATATTGCTTTGTATTACCAAACAGGGTGAATTCCACGCTTTTTGGTGCGTTTCTTGTGCCGAACGTGCTCCAAAATACTCAAAAGACAATTTTTTGGTAATGTATTTCACATTGTAAGGTACCAAAACGCCAAAAATGGATGCAATAAACCCAACATGAGGAAAGGAAACAAATTTTCCAGAAACGTGTCATTTGAGTGTTTTAGAGCGTGTTACGCACTATTAAGCTAAAAAGCATGGAAATTATGGGGATGGGGGAAAACCTTTCCCCTTATAGGAGGCTTCGAATGAATTTTTGCGTTTTGGTTGCTAACGATGTGAAAAACATTCAAAATACACATACTCGGTAATGTTCTGGTTTTCCATATAGATAAAATGCATATTCATGTATTTTACAGTTTTGGCACCCAAGATGCTTAATAACATTCATAATACGCGTCTCTGGTAATTCTCTTTCGTTTCCCCATATAGGGTATTCTGCATGCATTTTTGGCGTTATTTTTTTTAATAATAATCTCAAAAACACTCAAAATACTCTTTTTTTTGTAATATTCTAAACCTCTATGAAGGTTATATTGTATGCATTTTAGCGTTTTAGTACGTATGAAGCTCAAAAACACTCGATACTCTTTTTTCCATGTTTTTTTTTCTTTCCATGCGTTTTTTTTATGCGTTATGCATAACACGCTAAAAAAAAAAACTAAGAAAAAGCAAGTTTCTGGAAAATTTGTTGCTTTTCCTCATGTAGGGTATATTGCATGCATTTTGGCGCTTTGGTACCTAACCATATGAAATACATTCAAAATAGACGTTTATCGCAAGGTTGCTCTGTTCCTCCATATAAAGTGCTATTCATGTGTTTTAACGTTTTGGTGACTAAGAAACTCAAAATACTTGTAATGCACGTCTCTGGTAATTTCATTTTGGATCTTTATGTAGAGTATTTTCATGCTTTTTTTTCGTGTTTTTGTACGTAACATGTTCAAAAACACTTTAAATACAGGTTTATTTTTAATAACTTGTATTTTCTTTCTTAACAAAGGGTGTTTTGTATTCGTCTTAACGTTTTGGAACGAAAGAAGTTCAAAACACTCAAAAGACTTGTTTTTTTGTAATAATGTTTTGTATTCCCTTATAGGGTGATTTTAGTGCATTTTAACTTTTTTGCTGTCTATAACGCTCATAAAAACTCAAAAGACAAGTTTCTGGAGATTCCCTTTTTTTTTTCTTTCTTCATATAAGGTGCATTATATGTAAAGTGACGTTATGATACCTTACAATGGAAAAAAAAAAACACTCCAAATACACGTTTTTAAAATGTTTTATTTATCGATATAGAGTGCTTTTCATGTGTTTTTGTACTTTGATACTTAAAAAGTACAAAAACTCTCACAATAAACTTTTCTCATAATGTCTTTTCGTTTCATCATGCAAAAACATTTAAAAGATACGTTTCTGGAAATCTCGTTTTTACCCATATAGAGGATTTTCGATGCATTTTGGCGATTTGCTATTTATTAATGTGAAAACACTCAAAATACACCATTTTTGGTCTCGATATCGAGTACTATTCTTGAGTTTCAGCATTTTGTTACCTATGATGTTCAAAAACACTTATAATAGATTTTCTTCGTAATGTCCTTTCGTTTCCCCATATAACGTTATTTTCATGCATTTTTGCATTTTTGTACGTAACACGCTAAAAACACTCGAAATAGTTATTTTTTTGTAATATTATTCTTTTTCTCCATAAAGTGTTTTGTATTCGTTATAGCGTTTTGTACGTAGGAAGCTCTATAACATTCAAAAGACACGTTTTTTCGTAATGATGTTTTATATTGCCATATACGTTGCTTTGCATGCATTTTGGCGTTTTGTTAAATACACTCAAAATATAAGTTTTAGGTAATGTTTTTTTTTTATTAAGTGCTGTCAATGCGTTTTAGCTTCTTTCTACCTAAAAAGGTAAAAAAAAAACGATTATAATAGATCTTTCATAATGTCCTTTCGTTTCCCAAAATAGAGGACTTTGCATATATTTTGGCGTTTCTTTACGTAACAAGCTCAAAAAAAATCAAAATACTTGTTTTTCGTCAGGTTATTCTCTCTCTCTCTCTCTCTCTCTCTCTCTCTCTCTCTCTCTCTCTCTCTCTCTCTCTCTCTCTCTCTCTCTCTCTCTCTCTCTCTCTCTCTCTCTCTCTCTCTCTTTTTATAAAGTGTGTTTGGATGTTATAGAGTTTTGGTGCTAAAGAAATTCAAAAACCCTGAAAAGACACTTGTTCGTAATGTTGTTTTACATGTATATTCCCATATAAGGTGATTTCTATGTTTTTTTAGCGTTATGATGCCTAATACGAAAAAAAAAATAAATAAATAAATAAAAAACCTTCAAAAAACATTTTTCTAGTAATGTAGTTTTGTTTCCATATATAGGTGACTGTGAATACATTATGGCTTTTTGGTACCTAATAATAAAAAAAAAAAGAACACCCAAATACAAATTATTGTTTATGTTGTTCTGATTTGTTGATATAAAGTGCACTATAAAATTCATGCGTTTTAGTATTTTGCTACCTAAGAAGCTCTAAAACTCTCATAATACACCTTTTTCCTGATGTCTTTTCGTTTAATATTACAGAGTCTTTTGCTTGCATTTTGGCATTTTTCCACGTACTAAGCTCAAAAACAAACAAAAACACGTTTTTGATACATATACTTTTTCTTCATGTTTTTTTTTTTTTTTGCAAGCGTTTCAGCGTTTTTGGTAAGTAAGTAGCTCAAAAACACTATAAAGAGACGTTTTGGTAATGTCTTGTTTTCCCATATAGGGTACTTTCCCTCCTTTTTTATCGTTTGGGTGTCTACACGCACATAAATATTAAAAAAAAAAATATACGTTTCTGGAAATCTCGTTTCCTTTCTCCATATAGGGTGCTTTCCACGGATTTAAAAACCTAACAATATGATATACACTCAAAATAACACGTAATGTAATTCTGTTTCTTTCTATAGAGTGTTATTCATACTCATTCATAGCGTTTTGGTACTTATGAAACTAATAAAATACTCATAATACACGTTTTTCGTAATGTTTATCCATTTCCCCATTTAGGGTACTGTGTTTATTTTTTGGCGTTTTTCTACGAAACAACTTGATAAAACACTCAAAATACTTATTTTCTTAATGTTATTAATAATATTTTGCATGCGTTTCAAAGTTTTGGTACATAAGTTGCTCAAAAACAGTGGAAAAAAACGTTTCTGGTAATGTGTTGTTTTCCCATATAGGGTGTTTTTTTTTTTTTTCGTTTTGGTGTCTAACACGCTCATTAACAATCAAAAGACACTTTTCTTGAAATCTCGTTTTCTTTCACCATATAGGGTGTTTTGTTTGCATTTTGGAGTTTTGGTACCTGACAATGTGAAATACACTCAAAATACATGTTTTTGGAAATATTGTTCTGTTTTTTTTTTTTTTTCCTATAGAGTGCTAATTATTGCCTTTTAACGGTTTGTTACCTAAGAGGTAAAAAAAAAAACACCTTTCTCGTAATATTTTTTTTTTCCATTTAACCAAATAGGGTACTTGGAATGTATTTTGACGTTTTTTCACGTAACAGCCTCAAAAAACAATAAAAAAACTTGTTTTTGGTAATGTTATTCTGTTTCTCCATCAAGGGAGTTTTGCATGCGTTTTACCGTTCTGATATATAAGTTTCTCAAAAATACTGAAAAGAGACATTTTTGTTAATGTTTTGTTTTCCATTACAGTGTGATTTCTATGCTTTTCATCGTTTTGGAGGTAGAACACTCATAAACACTCAAAAGAAACCTTTCTGGAAAACTCGTTTCCTTTCGCATGCTTTACATGTGTACCTAACAATGAGAAATACACTCCAATTACAAGTTTTTTGGTAATGTTATTATGTTTCTCCATGAAGTTTTTTTTTTTTTTTTGCATGCGGCTTAGGTTTTTGGTATGTAATAAGCTCAAAAACACTTAAAAGACACGTTTTCCTTAGTGTTCTTTTGTTGTTCAAATCAAGTGATTTCCAAGCTTTATATCGGTTTAGTGTCTAAACACTCAAAAAACACGTTTCTGGAAACATCGTTTCATTTCCTCATAAAGGATACTTTGCATGCATTTTTGCGTTTTCTACGTAACAAGCTCATAAACACATAAAATACTTGTTTTTGGGAATTTTATTCTGTTTCTCCATAAAGAGTGTTTTGCAAACGTATTAGCGTTTTGGTACGTAAGAAGCTCAAAAAGATTGAAAAGACATGTTTTTGACAATGTTTTTTATTCCCATATGGTGATCTTTCCATGCTTTTTAGCATTCTGGTACCTAGCAGATTCATAAACATTCAAAAGACACGTTTCATTAAATTTAGTTTTGTTTGTTAGTTAGTGGGCTTCCATATATTTTGGCTTGTTAGTTAGTGAGCTTCCATATATTTTGGCGTTTTGGCACCTAATAATATGAAAAATACACTCAAAATACACGTTTTGGTAATGTTGTTATGTTTATCCATACAGAGTGGTATTCATGCGTTTTCACATTTTGCTACCTAAGAAGCTCAAATTTACTCATAATACACGTTTCTCGTAATGACTTTTTCTTTCCTCATATAGAATACTTTGCATACATTATGGCGTTTTTCTTCCTAAGAAGCTCAAAACTCTCAAATGATTTCTTTTTGGTGATATTATTCTGTTTTTCCATAAAGTGTGTTTTTCATGCATTTTACCTTCTTGGTACGTAAGAAGCTGAAAAAAAAAAAAACTCAAAAGACGTTTTTGGCAAAGTAGTTTTTTTTTTTTTTTTTTTATTTCCATGTATATGTGTATATAAACTTGTTAACTACAAAACAGTAAAATGCATGAAAACTTCCCTATAGTGGAAAAGCAAAAACAACATTCCCCCCCAAAAAACGTATTTTTGTGGGTATTTTTCAGCTACTAACGTACAAAAACGCTAAAATGCTTGCAAAAATCCCTTCATGGAAAAAAAAAACCTTATCAGAAACTAGTATTTCATTTTATTTCTTAAGCTTGTCACGTACAAAAGCGCCAAAATGCATGCAAAGTACACTATATATGGATACGAAAGTGCATTACGGGAAACGTGCAGTATGAGTGTTTTCAAATTATTAGGTACCAAAACGATAAAGCGAATGAATAGCACTCTATATGGAGAAACAAAAACGCTAAAATACATGGAAAGCATCATACATGAGGGAAAATACGACACTTCTAGAAACGTGTCTTTTCAGTGTTTGTAAGCGTATTAGGTACAAAAACGCTAAAAAGCAAGGAAAGAACCATACATGGGAAAACAAAACATTACAAAAAAGTCTTTTCATTGTTTTGAGCTACTTACATACTAAAATGCAAAGGCGCATGCAAAACATCTTTTATGGAGAAACAGCAAAACGTGTATTTTTAATGTTTTAAGATAATTACGTAAAAAAAAACGAAACGAAAAGACATTACGAGAAACGTATATTATAAGTGTTTTACACCTTATTAGGTTGAAAAATACGAAAATGCATGAATACCACTCTATATGGAGTAACAGAGCAACATTACTGAAAACGTGCATTTTGTTTGTTTTAACAATGTTATGTACCAAAACGTCGAAATTCATGCAAAGTGCAATCTATGGGAGAAACGAAACGAAATTTCCAGAAACGAATTTTGAGTGTTTATGAGCGTGTTAGGCACCAAAACTCTAAAAAAATAGAAATGGAAAGCATTCTATATGGGAATACAAAAAAAAATATCAAAAAAAAATAGTATTTTTTTAGTGTTTTTGAGCTACTTTTATATCAAAACGCTTGAACAGACGCAAAACACGGTTTATGGAGAAACAAAATAACAATACAAAAAAAATATATATTTTCAGTGTTTTTGAGGTATGTAAGTAGAATAACGCCAAAATGTATGCAAAGTTCCCTATGCCGGGAAACGGACATTTCAAGAAACGTGTATTATGAGAGCTTTTGAGCTTTTTAGGTACCAAACACAAAGGCACCTTAATAGTACTCTATATGGAGAAAAAAAAAAACACGAATGAAAATATATATTTTGAGTGGTTTTCATATTATTAGGTACCAAAGCGCAAAAATGGATGCATGCATGCATGCAAAGACGGCACAAAACGAAATTACAAGAAACCTATCTTTTGAGAGTGTTTCTACGTGTTAGGCACCAAAACAATAAGAAGTATGAAAAGAGTACTATGTTGGAAGGGGAAAAAAAATAACCAACAAAGTGACTTTTCACGTGTTTGGAAGTTTTTAAATTTATAATGTACCAAAACGGTAAAACATGCAAAACACCCTTCCTGCAGAAACATAAAAACATTACCAAAAACGAGCATTTTGAGCGATTTTTCAGCTTGTTATGTACAAAAGCGTCAAAATGCATATAAAGTACCCTATATAAGAAAACGAAAAGACATTAAGAGAAACCAGTATTATGTTTGTTTTTTATTTATTTTTTTTTAGCTTATTAGGTACCGAAACGATAAAACGCACGATTTGCCTTCTGTATGGAGAAAACGTGTATTTTAAATGTATTTAGCTTTGTTAGGTATCAAAACGCCAAAATGCATGCAAAGCACCCGATATGGGGAAAATAAACGACATTTCCAGAAACATGTCTTTTGAGAGTTTATGAGTGTGTTAGGCACATAAAGCTCTTAAAAAGCATGGAAAGTATCGTAAATGGAAAAATATTAAGTGTTTTGAGATACTTACATACCAAACCGCTAAAACGGTTGCAAAAGACACTTTATGGAGAAACTCAACAGCTTTACCAAAAACATGCATTTTGAGATATTTTGCGCCTGTTACGTACAAAAACGATAAAATACATGCAAATAACCCTAAAAGGGGAAAAGAAAATATTAAAAGAAACGTATATTTTGAGTGGTATTGAGGTTCATAGGTACCAGAACACTAAAACGTATAAATAATACTCTATATGGAGAAACGGAAAAAGATTAACCAAACCTTGTGTTTTAAGGCTTTTTTCACGTTATTAGGTACCGCATCGCGAAAATGCATGCAAAGCATACTATATGGGGAAAGGAAACATTTCCAGAAACATGTCCTTTCAGTGTTTATGAGCATGTTAGGTACCAAGAATCTAAAAATCAAGGAAAGCACCCTATAGGAGAAAACAAATGATTACAAAAACTTTTAATTTCAGTGTTTATGAGCTACTTACATAAAAAAACACTTAAACGCATCCAAAACGCCTTTTTTTGGGGAAAAAATGAGTAACATTACCAAAAAATACGTGTATTTTCAATGTTTTGAGCTTGTTACGCAAAAAAAAAGTAACCAAAGACATTATGAGAAACTAATATAAAGAGCGTTTTTGAGCTTCTCAGGTACCAAAACGCGAAAATGCATAAATAATACACTCTTTAGAGAAACACAACAATATTAGATACCAAAACGCTAAAAAGCAACGAAAGCTCCCTATTTGGAAAAGCAAAACATTACCAAAAGCGTGTCTTTTGAGAGTTTTTACAGCTACTTACGTACCAAAACGCTAAAATGCATGCAAAGCACATTTTATAAAGAAACAGAATAACATTACCAGAAACGTGTATTTTGAGTTTTTTTTTTTTTATCTTACGTATAAAAAAAATGCATGCAAAATATCCTAAATGGCGATACGAAAAGAAATAAAAAGACACTTCATTTATCAGTGTTTTTGAGATTCTTAGATAGCAAAATGCACAAACGCATGTATAACATTATATATGAAGAAACAGAACATTACCGAAAACGTATATTTTGAGTGTTTTTTTCACATTGTTACGTAACAAAAACGCCAAAATGCATGGAAATCACCCAATATGGATAAAGTAAAGGACATTACGAGAAAGATGCCATTAGTTTTTTGAGCGTCTTAGGTACCAAACGCGAAAACTATTTAGTAGCACTGTATATGGAGAAACAGAACATTACCAAAAACGTTTATTTTGTTTTTCACAATTTTATGTACCAAAACGTCAAAATGACTCCAGAGCACCATCTATGGGGAAATGAAACGATATTTCCAGAAACATGTCTTTTGAGTGTCGATTATTGTTGTTAGGTACCAAAGTTATAAAGAGCATAGAAAGCTACCTATATGAAAGAACAAGTCAACCAAAAATTGATCTTTTGGGTAGTTTCAGCTACTTACGTACCATAACGCTGAGATGTATGCAAAACACCCTTTATTACCATAAACATTTTTTTTCTTTTTACATATAAAAAGAAACATAAATGCATGTAAAATACTTTGCATAAAAAAACGAAAAGACATTAGAAGAAACTTTTATAATAAATTTTTTTTTTATTTCATAGGTACCAAGACCTATTTGACGCATTGAAGAACACTCTATATAGAGAATAGAACAAGATTACCAAAAATGTGCTTTTGAGTGTTTTTCACATTGTTGGGTACGAAAACACTCTATAAAGAGTGTTATTTGTGGGTTTTAGCTTTTTCATACTTAACGAACTTAAAAAAAACTCATAATACACGTTTCTCGTAACGTCCTTTCATTTTCCAAAGAGTGTTCTTTCCATGTATTTTAGCTTTTTTATAGGTAACATGATGAAAAACACTCAAAATACATGAT
Organism: Scylla paramamosain; assembly: GCF_035594125.1. Classification (NCBI taxonomy): domain Eukaryota; kingdom Metazoa; phylum Arthropoda; class Malacostraca; order Decapoda; family Portunidae; genus Scylla; species Scylla paramamosain. The sequence continues at coordinate 5,635,788 of NC_087158.1, read as the reverse complement.
TTTTGGTAATGTTATTCTGTTTCTCCATAAAGGGTGTTTTGCATGCGTTTTAGCGTTTTGGTATGTAAGGAGCCCAAAAACACTTAAAGGCAAGATCTTCGTAAAAGTTCGTTTTATTCCCATGTAATGTGATTGCCTTGCTTTTTACTGCTTTATTGCCTATCACGCTCAAAAACTTTTTGGTAATGTCATTGTTTTCCCACATAAAGCTAGTTTCGCATGTAATTTGGGGTTTTGGTAACTAAGAATGTGAAAAGCACTCAAAATACACGCATTTGGTAAAGTTGTTCTGTATTCTTAATTAAGAGTGTTATTCCTGAGTTTCAGCATTTTGGTATCTAAAAAAATTCTTTATATACAAGAGTTTTTGCGTTTTTTGCTTTGTGGTTCTTGTGAAACTATAAAACACTCATTATACACATTTCTCGTAATGTCCTTTTCTATCCCAATATAGAGTGCTTTCCATCCATTTTCGCATTTTTTAAGGTAAGAAGCTCAAAAACATTAAAAATATAACTTTTGGTAATATTATTCTATTTCTTCATATTCGTTGGTTTGCATCCGGTTTAGCGTTTTTCTACGTAAAACACTTAATAGACACTTTTTTCAGTAATTTTGTGATAGATTCCCATTTTGAGTGACTTCCATATTATTTATCGTTTTGGAACTTAACATGCTGAAAAACACTCAAAAGACAGGTCTCTGGTAAAATCGTTTAATTTCCCAATATAGGAGGCTTTGGATGCACTTTAGGGTATGGTACATAACAGTCCAAAAAAAAAGATAAAAACTTTTTTTCATAATGTTCTTTTTTCACAAAATTTCCCTGAAATTTTCCAGAATTTTGGCATCTCGGTACCTATGAAGATGAATAAAAAATAAAATTCCTATTTTTTTATTTATTTTTTTTCTCTATAAAGAGTATTACTTGTGGGTTTTAGCTTTTTGGTACTTAAAGAACTTAAAAACACTCATAATACACGTTTCTCTAAATGTTCTTTCGTTTCTCAAACATAAGGTTCTTTGCATGTACTTAAGCGCTTTTATAGGTAACATGATCAAAAACACAATATAGATATTTATGATGTTTCTCCATATAGGGTGTTTTACATGCTTTTTTTTTTTTTAGCGTTTTGGTATATAAGGAGCTCAAAAACACTTAAAGGCAAGTTCTTGGTAAAAGTTGGTTTTATTCCCATGTAATGTGCTTTTTTTTGCTTTCTTGCCTATCATGCTAAAAAAAAAAAAAAACGCTTAAAAGACACTTTTCTGGTAATGTCATTTTTTTCCAACATAAAGCTACTTTCACATGCAATTTGGGGTTTTGGTAACTAAGAATGTGAAAAACTCAAAATACACGCATTTGGTAAGGTTGTTCTGTTTCTCAATTAAGAGTGTTATTCAGGAGTTTCAGCATTTGGTATCTAAGAAACTTCTCAATATATACGAGTTATTTGCGTTTTTTGCCTTGTGGTTCTTGAGAATCTATAAAACACTCTTTATACACATTTCTCGTAATGTCATTTTGTTAACCAATATAGAGAGCTTTGCATCCATTTTCGCGTTTTTTGTAAGTAAAGAGCTCAAATGTTATTCTATTTTTTCATATTGGCTGGTTTGCATCCGTTTTAGCGTTTTTCTACGTAAAACACTGAAAAGACACGTTTTCAGTAATTTTGTTTTGGATTCCAACATATTATTTAATGTTTTGGTGACTAACATGCTGAAAAACACACACAACACAGGTTTCTCGTAAAGTCGTTTAATTTCCTCATATAGTTAGCTTTCCATGCACTTTATGGTTTGGTATATAACAGCCCGAGAAAAAAGCTAAAATTAACTTTTTTGATAATGTTCTTTTTCACATAATTTCCATGAATTTTGCTAGAATTTTAGCATCTCGGTACCTATCAAGAAAAATAACAAAAAAAAAAAAAATCCTATTTTTTTATTTATTTTTTCTCTATAAAGAGGTTTTAGCTTTTTGGTACTTATGGAACTTAAAAAAAACACTCATAATACACGTTTCTCGTAATGTCCTTTCTTTTCCCAGAAATAGGGTTCTTTGCATGTATTTAAGCGTTTTTAGAGGTAACATGATCAAAAACACTCAAAATACATGTTTTTGGTAATGTTAATCTGTTTCTCCATAAAGGGTGTTTTCCATGCCTCTTAGCGTTTTGGTATATAAGGGGCTCAAAAACACTTAAAGGAAAGTTCTTGGTAAAAGTTGGTTTTATTCCCATGTAATATCATTGCCCTCCTTTTTACTGTTTTATTGCCTAACACGTTCAAAAACACTCAAAAGACACTTTTCTGGTAATGTCATTTTTTTTTTCCACATAAAGCTAGTATCGCATGCAATTTGGGTTTTTGGTAACTAAGAATGTGAAAAACACTCAAAATACACGCATTTAGTACGGTTGTTCTGTTTCTCAATTTAGAGTGTTATTCAGGAGTTTCAGCATTTTGGTATCTAAGAAACTTCTCCATATACACGAGTTTTTGCGTTTTTTGCCTTGTGGTTCTTGTGAAACTATAAAACACTCATTATACACGTTTCTCGTAATGTCTTTTTGTTTCCTTATATAGAGTGCTTTGTATCCATTTTTGCGTTTTTTTTTGTTTATAAATAGCTCAAAAACACTTAAAATATACCTTTTTGGTAATGTTATTCTATTTCTTCATATTGGTTGGTTTGCATCCGTTTTAGCGTTTTTCTACGTAAAACACTGAAAAAACACGTTTTCAGTAATTTTGTTTTGGATTCCCATATAGATTGACTTCCATATTATTTATCCTTTTGGTGCCTAACATGCTGAAAAACACTCAAAAGACAGGTTTCTAGTAAAGTCGTTTAATTTCCCCATATAGGTGGCTTTGCATGCACTTTAGGGTTTGGTACATAAGTCCGAAAAAAAGCTAAAATAAACTTTTCTTAATAATGTTCTTTTTTCACATAATTTACCTGAATTTTGCCAGAATTTTGGCATATCGGTACCTATGAAGATGAATAACAAAAAAAAAATCCCATTTTTTTATTTATTTATTTTTTTCTCTATAAAGAGTGTTATTTGTGGGTTTTAGCTTTTTGGTACTTAAAGAACTTAAAAACACTCATAATACACGTTTCTAGAAATGTTCTTTAGTTTCCCAAACATAAGGTTCTTTGCATGTACTTAAGCGCTTTTATAGGTAACATGATCAAAAACACTCAAAATAAATGTTTTTGGAAATGTTATTCTGTTTCTCCATAAAGGGTGTTTTGCATGCGTTTTAGCGTTTTGGTATATAAGGAGCTCAAAAACACTTAAAGGCAAGTTCTTGATAAAAGTTGGTTTTATTCCCATGTAATGTGATTGCCCTGCTTTTTAGTGCATTATTGCCTATCATGCTAAAAAAAAAAAAAAAAAAAACACTTAAAAGACACTTTTCTGGTAATGTCAATTTTTTCCCATATAAAGCTACTTTCACATGCAATTTTGGGTTTTGGTAACTAAGAATGTGAAAAACACTCAAAATACACGCATTTGGCAAGGTTATTCTGTTTCTCAATTAAGCATTTTGGTATCTCCATATATGCGAGTTTTTTGCGTTTTTTGCCTTGTGGTTTTTGAGAATCTATAAAACACTCATTATACACGTTTCTCGTAATGTCCTTTTGTTAACCAATATAGAGAGATTTGCATCCATTTTCGCGTTTTTTTTTAAGTAAAAAGCTCAAAAACACTAAAAATATACCTTTTTGGTAATCTTATTCTATTTCTTCATATTATTTGGTTTGCATCCGTTTTAGCGTTTTTTCTACGTAAAAGAAGGAAAAGACATTATGTGGGAAAAATTACAGAGAAATTATGTGAAAAAAGAACATTATCAAAAAAGTTAATTTTAGCTTTTTTTTTTTGGACTGTTATGTACCAAACCCTAAAGTGCATGCAAAGCCATCTATATGGGGAAATTAAATGACTTTACAAGAAAACTGTCTTTTGTGTGTTTTTCAGCATGCTAGACACCAAAACGATAAATAATATGGAAGTCACTGTATATGGGAATCCAAAACAAAATTACTGAAAACGTGTCTTTTCAGTGTTTTACGTAGAAAAACGCTAAAACGGATACAAACCAACCAATATGAAGAAATAAAATAACATTACCAAAAACGTATATTTTAAGTGTTTTTGAGCTTGTTACCAACAAAAAAAAACGCGAAAATCGATGGAAAGCACTCTATATTGGGAAAAAAAATACATTACAAGAAACATGTATAATGAGTGTTTTATAGTTTCACAAGAACCACAAGACAAAAAAAACAAAAACTCGTGTATATGGAGAAGTTTCTTAGATATCAAAATGCTGAAACTCCTGAATAACACTCTTAATTGAGAAACAGAACAACCTTACTTAATGCGTGTACTTTGAGTGTTTTTCACATTCTTAGTTACCAAAACCCCAAATTGCAGGCGAAACTAGCTTTATGTGGGAAAAAAAAGTTACATTACGAGAAGAGTGCCTTTTGAGTGTTTTTGAGCGTGTTAGGGAATAAATCACTAAAAAGGAGAGCAATAGCATTACATGAGAATGAAACCAACTTTTACCAAGAACTTGCCTTCAAGTGTTTTTGAGCTCCTTATATACAAAAACGGTAAAACGCATGCAAAACACACCTTATGGAGAAGCAAAATAACATTACCAAAAACATGTATTTTGAGTGTTTTTGATTATGTTACCTTTAAAAACGCTAATTGAATACATGCAAAGAACCTTATGTTTGGGAAACGAAAGAACATTTCGAGAAACGTGTATTATGAGTGTTTTTAATTTTTTTTAAGTACCAAATAGCTAAAACCCAAAATTAACACTCTTTAGAGAGAAAAAAAAAAATAAATAAAAAAATTGGAATTTTTTTTTTTTTTGTTATTCATCTTCATAGGTACCGAGATGCCAAAATTGTGGCAAAATTCAGGAAAATTATGTAAAAAAAGAATTTTACGAAAAAAAGTTAATTTTAGCTTTTTTTCGGACTATGTACGAAACCCTAAAGTGCATGCAAAGCCACTCAAAATGAGAATCCATCACAAAATTACAGAAAAAAGTGTCGTTTCAGTGTTTTACGTAGAAAAACGCTAAAATGGATGCAAACCAACGAATATGGAGAAATAGAATAATATTACGAAAAGGTATATTATGAATGTTTTTGAGCTTCTTACCTACAAAAAAAGCGAAAATGGATGGAAAGCACTCTATATTGGGATACAAAAGGACATTACGAGAAACGTGTATAATGAGTGTTTTATAGTTTCACAAGAACCACAAGGTAAAAAACGCAAAAACTCGTGTATATAAAAAATTTTCTTAGATACCAAAATGCTGAAACTCAGGAATAACGCTCTTAATTAAGAATACAGAACAACCTTACCAAATGCGTGTATTTTGAGTGCTTTTCACATTCTTAGTTACCAAAACCCCAAATTTCATGCGAAACTAGCTTTATGTGAAAAAAATGACATTACCAGAAAAGTGTCTTTTGAGTGTTTTTGAGCGTGATAGGCAATAAAGCACTAAAAAGAAGGGTAATCACATGACATGGGAATAAAACCAACTTTTACCAAGAACTTAACTTTAAGTGTTTCTGAGCTCCTTACATATCAAAACGCTAGAACGCATGCAGAACCCCCTTTATGTAGAAACAGAATAACATAACCAAAAACATGTATTTTGAGTGTTTTTGATCATGTTACCTGTAAAAAAGCTTAAATACATGCAAATGAAAGGACGTTACGAGAAACGTGTATTATAAGTTTTTTTTAAGTTCGTTAAGTATGAAAAAGCTAAAACCCACAAATAACACTTTTTATAGAGTGTTTTCGTACCTAACAATGTGAAAAAAACACTCAAAAAGCACATTTTTGGTAAGTTTGTTCTTTTCTCCATATAGAGTGCTCTTCAATGCGGCAAATAGGTCTTCGGACATAATGTCCATTATTTTATCCATATTGGGTGATTTCCATGCATTTGGCGTTTTTGTCACGTAACAATGTGAAAAATACTCAAAATATACGTTTTCGGTAATGTTCTTCTGTTTCTTCATATATAATGTTATACATGCGTTTGTGCATTTTGCTACCTAAGAATCTTAAAACACTGATAAATGAAGTGTCTTTTTATCTCTTTTCGTATCGCCATTTAGGATAATTTGCATGCATTTTTGCTTTTTTTTTATACATAAGATAAAAAAAAACTCAAAATATACGTTTCTGGTAATGTTATTCTGTTTCTCCATAAACTGTGCTTCGCATGCATTTTAGCGTTTTGGTACGTAAGTAAAAAAAAAACTCTCAAAAGACACGCTTTCGGTAATGTTTTCCTTTTCCAAATAGAGAGTTTTCGTTGCTTTTTAGCGTTTTGGTATCTAATATTGTTGTGTTTCTCCAAAGAGAGTATTATTCATGCATTTTCGCGTTTTGGTACCTGAGAAGTTCAAAAACGCTCTTAATATAAGTTTATCATAATGCCTTTGGTTACTTTTTTTTTTTTTTGGTTAAAGAGCTCAAAACATTGAAAATACACTTTTTTTGGTTATTTTTTTGGTTATTTTTTTGGTTATGTTATTCAGTTTTTTTTCCAAAAAAAGGCGTTTTGGATGCGTTTAAGTGTTTTTGTATGTAAGTAGCTCATAAGCACTGAAATGTTCTTTTTGTAATCTTTTGTTTTCTCCAATAGGGTGCTTTTCTTGGTTTTTAGCTTCTTGGTTTCTAACACGCTCATAAACAATGAAAGGACATGTTTCTGGAAATGTTTCCTTTCCCCATATAGTATGCTTTGCATGCATTTTCGCGTTGCGGTACCTAATAACGTGAAAAAGCTTTAAAACACAAGTTTTGGTTAATCTTGTTCTGTTTCGCCATATAGAGTATTATTCATACGTTTTAGTGTTCTGGTACCTATGAAGCTGAATACCACTCAAAATATACGTTTCCTTTAATGTTTTCTTTTCCCGTTTTAGTGTTATTTGCATGTATTTTATTGTTTTTGTACGTAACAGGCGCAAAATTTCTCAAAATGCATGTTTTTGGTAAAGCTGTTGAGTTTCTCCATAAAGTGTGTTTTGCATCCGTTTTAGCGGTTTGGTACGTAAGTAGCTCAAAACACTGTTTTCCCATTTACGGTACTTTTCATGCTTTCTAAAAGGTTTTTGTGCCTAACACACTCATAAACTCCCAAAAGACATGTTTCTGGAAATGTCGTTTATTTTCCCCATATCGGGTGCTTTGCATGCATTTTGGCGTTTTGATACCTACCAACACTAAATACACTTGAAATACACGTTTTCTCCATACAGAATGCAAATCATACGTTTTATTGTTTTGGTACCTAATAAGCTAAAAAAAAAAAAAACTCATAATACTGGTTTCTCTTAATGTCTTTTCGTTTTCTTATACAGGGTACTTTATATGCATTTTGACGCTTTTGTACATAACAAGCTCAAAAATCGCTGAAAATGCTCGTTTTTGGTAATGTTTCATGTTTCTGCAGGAAGGGTGTTTTGCATGTTTTATCGTTGTGGTACATTATAAATTCAAAAACTTCTAAACACGTGAAAAGTCACTTTGTTGGTTATTTCTTTTTCCCTTCCAACAAAGTGCTCTTTTCATACTTCTTAGTGTTTTGGTGCCTAACACGTAGAAACACTCAAAAGATAAGTTTCTTGTAATGTCGTTTTGTGTCGTCTTTTAGAGGTCTTTGCATGTATTTTTGCGTTTTCTTACCTAATAATATGAAAACCACTCAAAATATATATTTTCATTCGTGTTGTTTTGTTTCTCCATATAGAATACTATTAAGGTGCCTTTGTGTTTGGTACCTAAAAAGCTAAAAAGCTCTCATAATACACGTTTCTCGAAATGTCTTCGTTTCTCGGCATAGGGACTTTGCATACATTTCGGCGTTATTCTACTTACATACCTCAAAAACACTGAAAATATAGTTTTTTTTTTGTATTGTTATTTTGTTTCTATATAAAGCCTGTTTTGCGTCTGTTCAAGCGTTTTCATATAGAAGTAGCTCAAAAACACTAAAAAAATCCTTTTTTTTTAAATTTTGTTTTGTATTCATATATAGGAAGCTTTCCATTCCTATTTTCTTAGAGTTTTGGTGCCTAACACGCCCATAAACACTCAAAATTCACGTTTCTGGAAATTTCGTTTCGTTTCTCCCATAGATTGCACTTTGCATGAATTTCGAGGTTTTGGTACATAACATTGTTAAAACAAACAAAATACACGTTTTCAGTAATGTTGCTCTGTTACTCCATATAGAGTGGTATTCATGCCTTTTTCGTATTTTTCAACCTAATAAGGTGTAAAACACATAATATACGTTTCTCGTAATGTCTTTTCGTTTCCTCATATTGGGAACTTTACATGAATTTTGAATTTTTTACCTAACCTAACCTAACCTAACCTAACCTAACCTAACATAACATAACATAACATTGTGAAAACAAACAAAATACACGTTTTTAGTAGTGTTGCTCTGTTACTCCATATAGAGTGGTATTCATGCATTTTCGTATTTTTCAACCTAATAAGGTGTAAAACACTTATAATATACGTTTCTCGTAATGTCTTTTCGTTTCCCCATATTGGGAACTTTACAAGAATTTTGAATTTTTTTACGTAATTAACTTAAAAAAAAAAAATACACGTTGTTTTTGTTTCTCCATAAAAGGTGTTTTGCATGCGCCTTTGCGTTTTAGTATGTAAGTAGTTTAAAACAATGAAAAGACTTTTTTGTAATGTTTTGTTTTCCCATGTATGGTTCTTTCCTTGCTTTTTAGCATTTTGGTACCTAATACGCTTACAAACACTGAAAAAACACGTTTCTAGAAGTGTCGTATTTTCCCTCATATATGATGCTTTGCATGCATTTTAGCGTTTTTGTTTCTCCATATAGAGTGCTATTCACTCGCTTTAGCGTTTTGGTACCTAATAAGTTGAAAACACTCATACTGCACGTTTTTCGTAATGTACTTTCGTATCCATATATAGTGCACTTTGCATGCATTTTGGCACTTTTGTACGTGATAAGCTTAAGAAATAAAATGAAATACTAGTTTCTGGTAAGGTTATTTGTTTTTTTCCATGAAGGTTATTTCGCAAGCATTTCAGCGTTTTTGTACGTTAGTAGCTGAAAAATTCCTCCAAAAATACGTTTTTTGGGGAATGTTGTTTTTTGCTTTTCCAGTATAGGGAAGTTTTCATGCTTTTTACTGTTTTGTGGTTAACAAGTTCATATACACATATACATGGAAGAAAAAAAAATTCTTTGCCAAAAACATGTCTTTTGAGTTTTTTTTCAGCTTCTTACGTACCAAGAAGATAAAATGCATGAAAAACACACTTTATGGAAAAACAGAATAATATCACCAAAAAGAAATCATTTGAGAGTTTTTGAGCTTGTTAGGAAGAAAAATGCCATAATGTATGCAAAGTATTCTATATGAAGAAAGAAAAAGACATTACGAGAAACGTGTATTATGAGTAAATTTGAGCTTCTTAGGTAGCAAAATATGAAAACGCATGAATAGCACTCTGTATGGATAAACATAACAACATTACCAAAACGTGTATTTTGAGTGTTTTTTTTTCATATTGTTAGGTGCCAAAACGCCAAAATGTATAGAAGCCAACTAACTAACAAACGAAACTCAATTTAATGAAACGTTTCTTGAATGTTTATGAATCTGCTATGTACCAGAATGCTAAAAAGCATGGAAAGATCACCATATGGGAATAAAAAACATTATCAAAAACATGTCCTCAGTCTTTTTGAGCTTCTTACGTACCAAAATGCTAAAACGTTTGCAAAACACTATTTATGGAGAAACAGAATAAAATTGCGAAAAACAAGTATTATATGTGTTTATTAGCTTGTTACATAGAAAACGCAAAAATGCATGCAAAGTAACCTTTATGAGGAAATGAAACGATGTTTCCAGAAACGTGTCTTTGGAGTGTTTAGACACTAAATCGATATAAAGCTTGGAAATCACTTGATTTGAACAACAAAACAACACTAAGGAAAACGTGTCTTTTAAGTGTTTTTGAGCTTATTACATACCAAAAATCTAAGCCGCATGCAAAAAAAAAAAAAAAAATCGTCATCGAGAAACATAATAACATTACCAAAAACTTGTAACTGGAGTTTATTTCTCATTGTTAAGTACACATGCAAAGCATGCGAAAGGAAACTAGTTTTCTAGAAAGGTGTCTTTTGAATGTTTATCAGTGTTCTAGCTCCAAAACGATGAAAAGCATGGAAATCACACTGTAATGGAAAACAAAACATTAACAAAAATGTCTCTTTTCAGTATTTTTGAGCAATTTAGGTATCAGAACGCTAAAACGCATGCAAAACACCCTTGATGGAGAAATAGAATAACATTACCAAAAATAAGTTTTTTTATTGTTTATGAGGCTGTTACGTGAAAAACGTCAAAATACATTCCAAGTACCCTATTTGGTTAAATGGAATAAAAAAATATTACGAGTAAGGTTTTTTTTTACTTCTTAGGTAACAAACCGCTAAAAGGCATCCATTTTCGCGTTTTTTGTAAATAAAAAGCTCAAAAACATTCAAAATATACCTTTTTGGTAATCTTATTCTATTTCTACATATTGGTTGGTTTGCATCCGTTTTAGCTTTTTTTTCTACGTAAAACACGGAAAAGACGCGTTTTCAGTAATTTTGTTTTGGATTCTCATATAGAATGACTTCCATATTATTTATTGTTTTGGTGACTAACATGCTGAAAAACAGTCAAAACACAGGTTTCTAGTAAAGTCGTTTAATTTTCCCATATAGTTGGCTTTGCATGCACTTTAAGGTTTGGTACATAACAGTCCGAAAAAAAAGCTAAAATTAACTTTTTTGATAATGTTCTTTTTTCACATAATTTCCCTGAATTTTGCCAGAATTTTTGCATCTCGGTACCTATGAACAAGAATACCCCGCCAAAAAAAATCCTATTTTTTTATTATTTTTTTTTTCTTTATGAAGAGGTTTTAGCTTTTTGGTACTTATGGAACTTAAAAACATTCATAATACACGTTTCTCGTAATGTCCTTTCGTTTCCCAGACATAGTGTTCTTTGCATGTATTTAAGCGTTTTTAGAGATAATATGATCAAAAACATTCAAAATACATGTTTTTGGTAATGTTAATCTGTTTCTCCATAAAGGGTGTTTTGCATGCGTTTTAGCGATTTGGTATATAAGGAGCTTAAAAACACTTAAAGGCAAGTTCTTGGTAAAAGATAGTTTTATTCCCATGTAATATGATTCCCCTCCTTTTTAGTGCTTTTTTGCCTAACACGCTCAAAAACATTCAAAAGACACTTTTCTGGTAATGTCACTTTTTTTTCCCACATAAAGCTAGTTTCGCATGCATTTTGGGATTTTGGTAACTAAGAATGTGAAAAACACTCAAAATACACGCATTTAGTAAGGTTATTCTGTTTTTTAATTAAAAGTGTTATACAGGAGTTTCAGCATTTTGGTATCTAAGAAACTTCTCCATATACACGAGTTTTTGTGTTTTTTGCCTTGTGGTTCTTGTGAAACTATAAAACACTTCTTATACACGTTTCTCGAAATGTCTTTTTTTCCCAATATAGAGTGATTTGCATCCATTTTCGCGTTTTTTTTTTTGTTGGTAACAAGCTCAATAACACTTAAAACATACATTTTTGGTAATGTTATTATTTTTCTTCATATTGGTTGGTTTGCATCCGTTTTAGCGTTTTTCTACGTAAAACACTAAAAAGACATGTTTCCAGTAATTTTGTTTTGGATTCCCATATAGACTGACTTCCATATTATTTATCGTTTTGGTGCCTAACATGCTGAAAAACACCCAAAAGACAGTTTTCTTGTAAAGTCGTTTAATTTCCCCATATAGGTGGCTTTGCATGCACTTTAGGGTTTGGTACATAAGTCTGAAAAAAAACTAAAATTAACTTTTTCGATAATGTTCTTTTATACACCTAATTTCCCAGAATTTTAACAGAATTTTAGCAGCATCTCGGTACCTATAAAGATGAATATAAAAAAAAAAAATGCTATTTTTTAATTTATTTTTTTATTTATTTATTTTTTGTTGCTTTCTTTATAAAGAGTGTTATTTGTGGGTTTAAGATCTTTGGTACTTAAGTTACTTAAAAACACTTATAATACACGTTTCTCGTAGTGTCCTTTCGTTTTCCAAACATAGGGTTCTTTGCATGTATTTAAGCGTTTCTATAGGTAACATGATCAAAGGCACTTGAAATATGTGTTTTTTGTAATGTTATTCTGTTTCTCAATAAAGTATGTTTTAGCTCAAAAACACTTAAAGTCAAATTCTTGGTAAAAGTTGGTTTTATTCATATGTAATGTGATTACCGTGCTTTTTAGTGCTTTATTGCCTAACACTCTCAAAAACACTCAAAAGACACTTTTCTGGTAATGTCATTTTTTTCCCACATAAAGCTAGTTTCGCATACAATTTGGGGTTCTGGTAACTAATAGTGTGAAAAACACTCAAAATACACCCATTTGATAAGTTTGTTCTGTTTCTGAATTCAGAGTGTTATTCATGAGTTTCAGCATTTTGGTATCTAAGAAACTTCTCCACATACACGAGTTTTTGCGTTTTTTGCCTTGTGGTTCTTGTGAAACTATAAAATACTCATTATACACTTTTCTCGTAATCTCTTTTTGTTTCCAAATATAGAGTGGATTGCATGCATTTTCGCGTTTTTTGTAGGTAACAAGCTCAAAAACATTAAAAATATACCTTTTTGGTAATGTTATTCTATTTCTTCATATTGGTTGGTTTGCATCCATTTTAGCATTTTTCTACGTAAAAGACTGAAAAGACAAGTTTTCATTAATTTTGTTTTGGATTCCCATATTCCATATTATTTATCGTTTTGGTGCAGCCAAAAGACAGGTTTCCGGTAACATCCTTTAATTTCCACATATAGGTGGCTTTTGCATGCATGTGGCTTTGGTACACAATACTCTGGAAAAATAGCTAAAATTAATGTTTTTGATAATGTTCTTTTATCCACATAATTACCCTCAATTTTGCCAGAATTTTGGCATATCGGTACTTATGAAGATGAACAAAAAAAAAAAAGCTATTTTTTTATTTATTTATTTTTTTCTCTATAAAGAGTGTTATATATGGGTTTTAGCTTTTTGGTACTTAAGGAACTTAAAAACACTCATAATACACGTTTCTCGTAATATCCTTTCGTTTCCCAAACATAGGGTTCTTTGCATGTATTTAAGCGTTTTTATAGGTAACATGATCAAAAACACTCAAAATACATGTTTTTGGTAATGTTATTGTGTTTCTCCATAAAGGGTGTTTTGCATTCGTTTTGGCGTTTGGTATGTAAGGAGCTCAAAAACATTTAACGGCAAGTTCTTGGTAAAAGTTGGTTTTTATTAACATGTAATGTGGTTGATCTTCTTTTTAGTAATTTATTGCCTAACACTCTTAAAAACCTTCAAAAGACACTTCTCTGGTAATATAATTTTTTCCCAACATATTGCTAGTTTCACATGCAATTTCGGGTTTGGTAACTAAGAATGTGAAAAACACTCAAAATACACGCATTTAGTATGGTTGTTCTCTGTCTCAATCAAGAGTGTTATTCATGAGTTTCAGCATTTTGGTATCTAAGGAACTTGAATTGTGGTTCTTCTGAAACTATAAAACTCTAATTATACACGTTTCTCGTAATGTCCTTTTGTTTCCCAATATAGAGTGCTTTGCATCCATTTTCGCGTTTTTTATAGGTAACAGGCTCAAAAACACTCAAAATATACCTTTTTGGTAATGTTATTCTATTTCTTAATATTTTTTTGTTTGCATCCTTTTTAGTTTTTTTTTCTACATAAAACACTGAAAAGACAAGTTTTTAGTAATGTTGTTTTTCGATTCCCATATAGAGTGACTTCCATATTATTTATTGTTTTGATGCCTAACATGCTGAAAAACACTCAAACGACAGGTTTCTGGTAAAGTCGTTTAATTTCCCCATATAGGTGGCTTTGCATGCAATTTAGGGTTTTTTACATAACAGTCCGAAAAAAGCTAAAATAACTTTTTTGATAATGTTCTTTTTTCACATAATTTCCCTGAATTTTGCCAGAATTTTGGCATCTCGGTACCTATGAAGAAGAATAACAAAAAAAAAAGATAATTACTTTTTTTTTTGTTTCTCTATAAAGAGTGTTGTTATTTGTGGGTTTTAGCTTTTTGGTACTTAAGAAACTTAATAACACTCATAATACACGTTTCTCGTAATGTCCTTTCGTTTCCCAAACATAGGGTTCTTTGTATGTATTTAAGCGTTTTTATAGGTAACATGATAAAAAATACTCAAAATACATGTTTTTGGTAATATTATTCTGTTCTCTATAAAGGGTGTTTTCCATGCGTTTTAGCGTTTTCGTATGTAAGGAGGTAAAAACACTTAAAGGTAAGTTCTTGGTAAAAGTTGGTTTTATTCCTATGTAATGTGATTGCCCTGCTTTTTAGTGCTTTATTGCCTAACACGTTCAAAAACCCTTAGACACTTTTCTGGAAATGTAATTTTTTTTTCACATAAAGCTAGTTTCACTTGCAATTTGGGGATTTGGTAACCAAGATTGTGAAAAACACTCAAAATACACGCATTTGGTAAGGTTGTTCTGTTTCTCAATTAAGAGTTTTATTCATGAGTTTCAACGTTTTGGTATCTAAGAATCTGAAAAACACTCATAATGCACGTTTCTCGTAATGTCCTTTTTTTTTACTCATTTAGGGTGCTTTGCATGCATTTTGGCTTTTTTTTTCACGTAACAGTTAAAAAACGCTGAAAATACACGCTTTTGGTAATAAGAATATAAGAACATAAGAAATAAGTAAATGTGCAAGAAGGCATCAGGGCTACACATGTCAGTACTTGTATGAAATATACCTACCTATTTCCACCTATCATCCCCATCCATGAATGTCTAATTTTCTCTTACAGTTCCCAAATGCCTCAGCACTAACCACTTGATTACTACGTCCGTTCCAATCATCTACTACTTTATTTGAGAACCAGTTCCTTCTTGTCTCCTTTTTGAACATCAAGTTTTCAGGCTTAAACCCATTTTTCTTGTTCTATCATGGTTACAGATTCTAAGAATTTTCCTTATGTTCTTCTTGTTATAACCCATATACCAATTAAAGACTTCTATCAGGTCCACTCTTAACCTACGTCTCTCTAAAGAATGTAAATTTAACAGCTTGAATCTCGCTTCGTAAGGAATACTCCTCATCCCCTGTATCCTTTTAGTCATTCTCCTTTGTACTGATTCTAATAGACCTTTATCCTTCCTGTGATGTGGTGACCAGAATTGGACAGCGTAGTCTATATGAAGTCTGACCAGCGCCAAATGTAATTTTAATATTACTTCGGGAGTTCTCCTTTTAGCACTCCTGGAAATGAATCATAATACACTATTTGCTTTGTTTCTGGCCTCTTTGCATTGGTTTCTTAGACGGAGTTCAGAGCTAACTTTAAATCTCAAAACTTTTTCTTACCCTGAACCTACCAGAACTTGGTTGTTCATTGTGTAACTAATGTTTGGGTTTCTTCTACTTACGCTAAGTGCTTTCAATTTGTTGATATTAAACTACATTTGCCATCTGTCTGTCCATTCGTTCATCCTATCCAAATCTACCTGCAAGGCGATGGTATGCGAATCAGACCTAATTAATCTACATACTCTCGTGTCATCCGCAAATTTACTAACAACACTACTAATTCCACTATCCAATTCATTGACATATATAACAAACAACATCGGCCCTAATACTAATAATTCCTTTGTCACCCCACTAATTACTTGACCCCACTCGGATTTAGAGCTGTTTATTACAACACTCTGTCGCCTGCCGATTAGCCATGACCTTATCCAATCTAAACACCTCATCTCTCTCGTGCGCCCTAACCTTTCTCAGTAGCCTCTGATTGGGTACCTTGTCAAATGCTTTACTAAAGTCCTCATATAGGATGCAATAACTATCACCAATATCTGCCTCCACATTACCGATACGTCACATGACTAAAGTGATTTCCTAAGGACCGAAACTAACAGATTACTTATAACCTTTCTCCATTCCTTAAATACTCTGGAATATATTTCATCTGGTTCTGGTGACTTGAACTTTTCAGCTTATCTATCTCCTGTTCCACTATCGCTTTAGTTATAGTAATATCTGTCAGCTTCTCATTCTCTTCTACTCTAAATATCTTCTCACTATTCGGCAAATCCTGCATGTTTTCCTGGGCAAAGACAGTTAAAAAATACTCGTTCACAATTTTACTAATCTCCTCCCAACAACTCAGCAGGTCCCATTCTGCTGTCTTTAAGGAACTATTGTTTCTCTGTTCTTCGTCTTATATGTCTGATAAAATCCCTTGGGGTCCATCTTCGCTTGGCTGGCTACCTTTAATGCATAACTATTTTTAGCTTTCCTTGTTAAACTCCTGACTTTTCAAATTCATTATATAATGGGCTTAAAACCACTTCCCCTGTCTTTAATCTCATATATATACTTATCTTTCGCCCTATGTAGTGTTTTATCCTCAGTCATCCATTTAGGACCATTTTTCTGGGATCTTATTCTTCTGTAAGGGATGTTCCCTAACTGTCCTGAATGTAATTTATCAACGAAATATTTATTTTGCTTCTCCATAAAGGGTGTTTTGCTTGGGTTTTAGCGTTTCTGTACATAAGAACCTATAAAGCACGTTTTTAGTAATGTTGTTTTGTATTCCATTTTTTGTTTTTTTTGGTAAATAAACGCTCAAAAATACTCATAATACACTTTTCTCGTAATGTGTTTTTGTTTTTATATAGGGTAATTTCATGATCTTGGCATTTTTCTACTTATGAAACTCAAAAACACTCAATATAAACGATTTTTTTTAAGGGGGTAAATTTATATATATATATATATATATATATATATATATATATATATATATATATATATATATATATATATATATATATATATATATATATATATATATATATATATATTTTTTTTTTTTTTATTACATACGTTTTAGCGTTTTAGTACGTAACTTTATAAACATTGAAAAGACATTTTACGACGTAAGTAGCTCAAAAACTCTCAGAAGATATTTTATTAATGTTTGTTTTAAGTTTTTTTTTTTTAGCATTTTTGTGCCTAGCACGCTCACAAACACACAAAAGACCCGTTTCTTGAAATCTCGTTTCGTATCCCGATATAAGGTACTTTCTATACATTTTGGCGTTTTGGTATCTAACAATGTGAAAAATCACTCTAAATACCAATTTTTGGTTATCTTATTATGTTTCTATATATAGGGTGCTATGCATACTTTTTCTCGTTTTGGTACCAAAGAAGCTCAAAAGCAAAACAATAAAAAAAATACACAATTCTTGTTATATGTTTTCGTTACGAGATATAGGGTAATTTACATACATTTTGGCGTTTTCAACATATTGAGTTGAAAAGCACTAAAAACACGTTTCTTTTGTAATTTTTTACTATTCCTCCATACTTTTTTTTGTTTTGTTTTTTTGCATGCATTTTGGCGTTTTGGTACATACCTCAAAAAACACTGAAAAGAGATGTATGTAGTTATATTATTTTGTTTACTCATACAGGATGGTTTCCATACATTTTGGGTTTTGGTGCTTAGCACGCTCATAAACACTCAAAAAGACACGTTTCTGGAAATATCGCTTTGCATGCTTTTGGTGATTTGTTGCCTAACAATATGAAATACAGTCGAGATACATGTTTTCGATAACGCTTTTCTGTTTCTCCATATAGAGTGTTATTCATGCACTTTAACATTTTGGTACCTAAGAATCTCAAAATACTCATAATACAAGTTTCTCATGAAGTCTTTTTGTTTCCCTATATAGGGTACTTTGCATGCATTTTCGCTTTTTCTACGTAACAAGCTATAAAAAAAATAAAAAAATGTATGATTTTGATAATATTATTCTGTTTCTACATTAATGTTTTTTTTGCATGTGTTTTAGCGTTTTGGTACGTAAATAAATGAAAAGACTCAAAAGGCACGATTAATGTAATGTTTTGTTTTTCGAAATAGAGAAATCATGTATTTTGAGTGTGTTTCACATTGTTACCCGCCAAAACGCCAAAATGCATGGAAAGCCCCTTATAATAGGAAAAAAAACGACATTTTTCAGAAAAAAAAAATAGTGCTTTGAGGGTTTGTGAGCATGTAAGCATGTATGAAAATTCAAAACATTACGAAAAAAACGTATCTTATGAGTGTTTTTCAGCTTCTTACGTACCAAAACTCTAAATTACATGCAAAAACATCCTTCATAAACACAATAACTTTATAAAAAAAATGTGTTTTAAATGTTTTGAGCTTGTTACGTTGAAAAGTAAAAATGAATGCAATTTACTCTATACGAGGAAACGAGAAATTACGAGAAGCGTGTATTATGAGTTTTTTTTTTTTTTTATCTTCTTAGGTACCAAAATCCTAAAACGAATGAATAGTATTCTATATCGAAAAATTAATAACATTACCAAAAACGTGTATTTTGAGTGTTTTCTCACATTATTAGGTAGCAAAACAGCACGAGGCAATAAAGGTTCATATATGGGGAAACGAAACAGCATTACCAGAAACGTGTCTTTTCAGTGTTTTTGAGCGCGTTAGTTACAAACACGCTTAAAAGCATGGAAATCACCTTATATAAGAATACAAAACAACGTTACGTACATGTCTTTTGAGTGTTTTTAATCTTCTTACGTACTGAAACGATAAAACCCATATAAAACACAGTTCATGGTGAAACAGAATAATTTTACCAAAAACAAGTATTTTGACTGTTTTCAGTTTTACGTACAAAACCGGCAAAATGCATCCAAAGTTCCCTATATGTTTAGACGAAAGGGGATTCCGAGAACCATTTCTTATTGTTTTTTTTTGGGGGGGCTTCTTAGATACAAAAACGAGAAATCGCATGACTAGCGATCTCTTTGGAGAAACAAAACAACATTACCAAAAACGTATATTTTAAGTATATTTCACATTGTTAGGTACTAAAACGCCATTGTCTATATAATGTACCCTAAATGGCGAAACGAGTTTTCCAGAAGTGTCTTTCCAGATGTTGATGAGCGTGCTAGGCACCAAAACGATAAAAGCGAAAACGCTTTGTGTGTCCACTATATATGGGAAAACAAAACAACATTACAAAAAATGTCTCTTTTCAGTGTTTGTGAGCTACTTACGTTTCCAAAAGCTAAAACGCATATAAATATGCTTTATTCAGAAACACAATAACTTTATTTAAACTTGTATTTCAATTGTTTTCTGAGTTTGTTACGTACAAAAAAGAAAAAAACCGTGCAAATTACTCTCTATGATGAAACGAAAAGACATTACGAGAAAGTGTTTTTAAGCTTCTTAGGTACCAAAACGGAAAAAGGCGATAATACAACTATATATGGAAATACAGAACGACATTACTAAAAACACGCATTTTGAGTGCTTTTTACATTACCAAAAGCCTTTATATACGAAAATGAAACGTGATTACAAGAAACGAGAAACGTGTATTTATGTGTCTTTCAGCACGTTAGGCAACAAAACGCTAAAAAGCATGGAAAATGACCTTATAGCGGAATACAAAACGTTACGAAAAACGAGTCTTTTGAAAGTTTTGTTTTTACTTTTTACGCTAAAACTCATGCAGAACACCTTTTATGGAGAAACAGAATAACATAAAAAAAAAAAAAGTGTTCTGAGTGTTTTCGGCTTGTTACTTGGAAAACTCAGAAACGCATACAAAGTATTCTATATGGGGAAAGAAAAATGCATTACGAAAAACATGTATAATGGATGTTTTCAGTTTTTTAGGTACCAAAAATGAGGAAAAGCAAGAATAACACTTCCTATTCAGAAACACAGCAACATTACTAAAAACGTGTATTTTAAGTGTTTTTCGTACTGTAAGATATCAAAACGACAAAATGGATGCAAAACTCTTTATATTCAGGAACGAAGCAACATTACAAGAAATGTATTTTTTTGTGTTTTTGTGCATGTTTGGCACGAAAATGCTAAAAAGAATGGAATACACCTTATATGGGAAAACGAAACAACATTACTAATATTGTACATTTTGAGTCTGTTTTCAGCTTTTTAGGTAACAAAACGATAAAACGCATGAAAAAAAAGCTGTAGAAACAGATTACCATTACCCAAAAAAAAAGAAGAAAATTCTAGTGTCTTTTCAGCATATTAGGTCAATATGCAGGCAATGTACAATGCAATAGGGAATGGAAAAGGCATAACGAGAAACATGTATTGAGTGTTTTTCTTTTTCAGATTTGCACGAGTAGGACTCTATATAGAGAGAAACAGAACAACATTATCAAAAACGTGTATTTTAAGTGCATTTCATATTTTGAAGTGACAAAACGCCAAAATGCATTTAAAGCACCCTATATTTGGCAAAGGTAACGATATCTTAAGAAACGTCTTTTTAGTGTTTATGGAAACAAAACAACATTACCAAAAACGTGTCTTTTCAATGTTTATAAAGTTACGTACTAAAACGCTAAAACGTATGTAATAAAAAAAAATATATATATATATATATATATATATATATATATATATATATATATATATATATATATATATATATATATATATATATATATATATATATATATATATATATATATATATATATATATATATAAAAATTTACCCCCTTAAAAAAAATCGTTTATATTGAGCGTTTTTGAGTTTCATAAGTAGAAAAATGCCAAGATCATGAAATTACCCTATATAAAAACAAAAACACATTACGAGAAAAGTGTATTATGAGTATTTTTGAGCGTTTATTTACCAAAAAAAACAAAAAATGGAATACAAAACAACATTACTAAAAACGTGCTTTATAGGTTCTTATGTACAGAAACGCTAAAACCCAAGCAAAACACCCTTTATGGAGAAGCAAAATAAATATTTCGTTGATAAATTACATTCAGGACAGTTAGGGAACATCCCTTACAGAAGAATAAGATCCCAGAAAAATGGTCCTAAATGGATGACTGTTAAGTGCTTTATATCCTATCACGCTCAAAAACACTCAAAAGACACTTTTCTGGGAATGTCATTTTTTCCCACATAAATCTGGTTTTGCATGCAATTTAGGGTTTTGGTAACTAAGAATGTGAAAAGCTCTCAAAATACACGCATTTAGTAAGGTTGTTCTGTTTCTCAATTAAGAGTGTTATTCATGAGTTTCATCATTTTGTTATCTAAGAAACTTATCCATATATACGAGTTTTTGCGTGTTTTGCCTTGTGGCTCTTGTGAAACCATAAAACCCTCATTATACACGTTTCTCGTAATGTCCTTTTGTTTCCCAATATAGAGTGCTTTGCATCCATTTTCGCGTTTTTTGTGGTTAACAGGCTCAAAAACACTCAAAATATACCTTTTTGGTAACGTTGTTGTATTTCTTCATATTGGTTGGTTTGCATCCGTTTTAGCGTTTTTCTACGTAAAACAACGAAAAGACACGTTTTCAGTAATTTTGTTTTGCATTCCCATATTGAGTGAATTCCATATTATTTATCCTTTTGATGCCTAACATGTTAAAAAAGAAAAGGTTTCTGGTAAAGTCGTGTAATTTTTCCATATAGGTGGCTTTTGGATGCACTTTAGGGTTTGGTACATAACAGTCCGTAAAAAAGCTAAAATTAACTTTTTTCATAATGTTCTTTTTTCCACTTAATTTCCCTGAATTTTGCCAGACTTTCGGCATCTCAGTACCTATGAATATGAAGGACAAAAAAAAAAATTCTATTTTTTTTTTCTCTATAAAGAATGTTATTTGTGGCTTTTAGCTTTTTGGTACTTAAGAAACTTAAAAACACTCATAATACACGTTTTTCCTAATGTTTTTTTTTCGTTTCCCAAACATGTATTTAAGTGTTTTTATAGGTAACATGATCAAAAACAATCAAAATACGTGTTTTTGGTAATGTTATTCTGTTTCTCCATAAAGAGTGTCTTGCATGCGTTTTAGCGTTTTTGTATGTAAGGAGCTGAAAACATCTGAAAAGAATGTTCTAGGTAAAAATTGTTTTTTCCCTATGTATGTAATGTGATTGCCCTGCTTTTTAGTGCTTTATTTCCTAACACGCTCAAAAATACTCAAAAAAATTTTTTTTTATGTTCATGTCATTTTTTTCCCACATTTTTATCCCACAATATTTTGCATGCAATTTGGGGTTTTGGTAACTAAGAATGTGAAAAACACCCAAAATACACTCATTTGGTAAGCTTTTTCTTTTTTTTTTTATTCTCCGTAAAATTTGGTTTTATTCCAATGTAATGTGATTGTTCTGCTTTTTAGTGCTTTGTTGCATATAACGCTCAAAAACACCCAAAAGACACTTTTCTGGTAATGTCATTTATTTCCCACATCAAGCTAGTTTCGCATGTAATTTGGGATTTTCGTAGCTAAGAATGTGAAAAATACTCAAAATATACACATTTTGTAAGGTAATTCTGTTTTTCAATTAAAAGTGTTATTCATGAGTTTCATCATTTTGGTATCTAAGAAACTTCTCTAGGTACACGAGTTTTTGCGTTTTTTGCCTTTTGGTTCTTGTGGAACTATAAAACACTCATTATACACGTTTCTCAGAATGTCCTTTTGTTTTGCAATACTTTGCATCCATTTTTCCATTTTTTTTTTTCAGGCAACAAGCTCAAAAAAATTCAAAATATACATTTTTGGTAATGTTATTCTATTTCTTCATATTGGTTGGTTTGCATCCTTTTTAGCGTTTTTCTACGTAAAACAGGGAAAAGATACGTTTTCAGTAATTTTGTTTTGGATTCCCATATTGAGTGACTTCCATATTATTATCGTTTTGGTGCCTAACATACTGAAAAACACTGAAAAGTAAGGTTTCTCGTAAAGTCGTTTAATTTCCTCATGTAGGTGGCTTTGCATTCACTTGAGAGTTTGGTACATAACATTCCAAAAAAAAGCTAAAATTAACTTTTTTGATAATATTCTTGTATCACATAATTGCTCAAAATTTTCCCTGAATTTTGGCATCTCGGTACCTATGAAGATGAATAACAAAAAAAATAAAATTCCCGTGTTTTTATATATTTATTTTTTCTTTATAAAGAGTGTTATTTGTGGGTTTTAGTTTTTTGGTTCTTAAGGAACTTAAAAAAAACTTATAATTGGAGAACACTCCATTTGGGAAAAGAAAAGAACATTATTAAAAATGTGTCTTTTCAAACATTTTTGAGTTTCTTACGTACCAAACGTGCTAAAACGCATCGATAACACCATTTATGAAGAAACAGAACAGCATTACAAAAAACGGGTGTATTGAAAGTTTTGAGCTTGTTAGGTACGAGAACGCCAAAATAAATGCAATACATTCTGAGAAACGAAACGATAAAATATGTATTATAAGTGTTTTTGAACTTCATAGGTAAGAAAATGCTAAAACACGTGAATAGTACAATATATGGAAAAACAGAACAATATTACCATTAACGTGTATTATGAATATTTTTGAGTTTGTAAGGTACCAAAACGGTAAAGTTCATGCAAAGCACCTTATATGAAGAAATAAAACAACATTACCAAAAATGTGTATTAACAATAATTTTGAGCTTGTTAGGTATCAAAATGCTAAAGTGCATGCGGAGCATCCTGTATGGGAAAAGCAAACATTACAAAAACTTTGTGTTTTGAGTATCTCTCAGCTTCGTACTTACCAAAACACTGAAATGCATACAAAACACTCTTCATTGGAGAAATAGGAAAAAAAAACATTAGCAAAAATGTGTACTTTGAGATTTTTTAGAGCATGTTAGGTAACAAAACACCAAAATGCATGAAAATCACCGGACATTGGGAAACAAAACAATATTAACAGAAACTTCTATTATGAGTGTTTTTCAGCTTTTTATGTACCAACACGCTTAAACACGTGAATAGCACTCTATATAGAGAAATAGAACATTACCAAAACTTTTATTATGAGTGTTTTTCCTCATATTAGGTACCAAAATGCAAAAATGCAAACAAAGCACCCTATATGAAGAAACAAAGCAACATTACCAAAAATGTGTATTGAGTATTTTTGAGGTTGTTAGGTACCAAAACGCTAAGGGGCATTGTTATAAAAGTGTCTTTTAAGTGTCTTTTGAGGTATTTTGCACGCGTTTTAACTTTTTGGTACGTAAGAGGCTTTTTGAGCCTCTTACGTACCAAAGAGTTAAAACGCGTGCAAAATACCCTGTATGAGGAAAAAGAATTACATTACAAAAAACGGAAGTTTTGAAAGTTTTGAGCTTGTTAGGTAACACAACGCCAAAATGCATGCAAATTAACTGATATTGGGAAGCGAAACG
Organism: Scylla paramamosain; assembly: GCF_035594125.1. Taxonomy (NCBI): domain Eukaryota; kingdom Metazoa; phylum Arthropoda; class Malacostraca; order Decapoda; family Portunidae; genus Scylla; species Scylla paramamosain. Next base: position 5,611,244 of record NC_087158.1, on the reverse strand, counting down.
ATATTAACACAAAAGTGTTTTATGATTGTTTTACAGCTTATGTAGCAAAACGTTAGAACGCTAGAAGCTTTATTCAGCTTTTTATGTGCCAAAAAACTAAAACTTGTGAATATCAGTCTATATGAGGAAACCGAATAACAATACCAAAAACGTTTATTATGAGTTTTCCCCCATATTGCCTACCAAAACGACGAAATACATGCAAAGAACTCTATGAAAAAAAAAAAAAAAAAAAGATTACCAAATACGTGTATCATGAATGTTTTTGATCTTGTTAGGTACCACAAATTCCAAAGTGCATGCAAAACACCTGATATGGGAAAAGAAGAGAACATTGCCAAAAACGTGTCTTATCAGTTTTTTTTTTCCTTTTTAGCTTCTTACGTACCAAAACGCTAAAACGCATGGAAAACACCCTTTATGGAGAATCAGAACAACATGACGAAAAACATGTGTTTCGAGTTTTTTCTTGCTTGGTATTTACCAAAACTCCAAAATGCTTGCAAAACACCCTATTTGGGGTAACGAAAGGACGAAAGGAAACAGAAAAACACTACGAAAAACGTGTTATTTTCTTAGGTACGAAAACGCTACTGTTCATGCAAGGCATTTTATATGGGAAAAGAGAACAGCATTACTAAAATGGTGTCTTTTCAGTGTTTTTATATGCAAAGCACCTTATATGTAAAAAAATAAATAAATAAATAAATAAATATAAACATGTTTTTGAATGTTTACGTACTAAAGCGCTAAAACGCATTCAAAACATCCTTTATGAGGAATTTTTTTTTTTACAAAAGCGTGTACGAGTACTTTAAGATTTTTCAGCTTATTAAATAACAAAACGTTAATATGCATGCAAACCACTCTATTTGGGGTAACAACGTGTAATTGAGGTGTTTTTGAGCGTATTAACCATCAAACGCTAAAATGCATTAATGCATCATTAGCAAAAAAAGTGTGTATTTATTGTTTTGAGGTTCTTAGATAACAAAACGCCAAAATCCATGCAAAGGGCCCTATATGGGGAAACGAAACAATTCTAACAGAAATGTGTATTATGATACCAAAACCCCAAAACACTCTATATGGGGAAGCAGCATTACATAAAACGTGTATTATGAGAGTTTTTCCAGTTATTCCAAAACGCCAAAATGCAAACAATGCAGCCTATAAAAAGAATTACAACAACCTTACCAAAAACGTATATTATAAGTGTTTTCGAATTTCTTAGGTACCAAAACGTCAAAGTGCATGCAAAGCATCCTATATGGGAAAAGAAATAAAACATTACCTAAAACGTGTGTTTTTAATGCTTTCAGCTTCTTAGGTACAAAAACGTATGTAAAACATCCATCATAGAGAAACAGAACAGCCTTACCAAAAACGTATGTTTCAAGTGTTTCCCAGCTTGTTAGGATCAAAACGCTAAAATGCTTGCAAAGCACGCTAATTTGGAGAACGAGACTATATTACCAAAAACGTGTCATATGGGTGTTTTTGACCATATTAGGCACAAAAAACGCTAAAAAAAAAGCATAGAAAACACTATACATGGGAAAACAAAACATTATCAAAATGTGTCTTGATTTTTTTTTTTTTTTTTTTTTGAGCTTCTAATGCACCAAAACCCTAAAACGTTTGCAAAATACCCTTTATGGAGAAACAGAATAGCATGCAAAAATGCATGCAAATCACATGATATTTAGAAATTAAACGATATTAACGAAAACAAGTATTATGAGCTTTTTTCAGCTTATGTGCCAAAATGCTAAAAATTGTGAATACCTGTCTGCATTAAGAAACAGAACAACTTTGCCAAAAATGTGTATTATGAGTGTTTATCCCTATGTTACATACCAAATCGGCAAAACGCATATAAAGCATATATGAAGAAACAGGACGACATTATTAAAAACCTGTGTTTTAAGTGTTTTTCATCTTGTTATATAGCAAAACCAAAAACTGCATGCAAACCACCCTGTTTGGGATAACGGAACATCACCACAAACGTGTCATTTGGATGTTTTTCAGTATATTTTTAATCTAAGCGCTAAAAAGTATGGAAAACACTCTATATGGACAAAGAAAACACTAATCACGTGTTTCAGTATTTTATTACCTAAGAAGCTCAAAAACACTTATAATATACGTTTTTGGTAATGTATTTCTGTTTTTCATATATGGTATTCTGTATAGATTGTCGTACCTAACATGAGGAAAACACCCATTTTTTTGGTTAATGTTTTTTTTTTCTCCATATAGAGAAAAATCTCCATATAGAGATTCACGTCTTTTAGTGTTTTCGTACATAAGTTAAAAAACACTTATAATAATATTTTTTCTTAATAACTTTTAGTTTGTCAATGACCGTTAATTTGTGTGCATTTTTTCGTTTTCGTACCCAAGAAGCTCAAAAAGACTCAAAACACACATTTTTGGTAATGTTCTATTTCACCATAAAGGATGTTTTGCTCGCTTTTTAGAAATTTGGTACGTAAGAAGCTCAAAAACATTCGAAAGACACGTTTTCGATGTTTTATATATATATATATATATATATATATATATATATATATATATATATATATATATATATATATATATATATATATATATATATATATATATATATATATATATATATATATATATATATATATATATATATATATATATATATTTTTTTTTTTTTTTTTTTTTTTTTTTTTTTTTTTTGGTTGGTTTCTAATATGCTCAAAACACTGAAATGACATGTTTCCGGTAATATAATTTCTTTACATCAAATAGTGTGCTGTCTGCATTTTGACATTTTGGTGGTTAATGATTGGGAAAACTCTCAAAAAAAAAGCGTTTATAGTAATGTCCTCTTTCTCTATAAAGGGTGTTTTTCACGCGTTTTAGAGTTTTAGTACGTAAGAAACTGAAAAACACTCAAAAGACAAGTTTTTGTTAATATTGATTGTTTTTTCCTATACAGGTTGTCTTGCATGCACTTTTTTTTTTTTTTGTATCTAACAAGCTCAAAAACACTCAGTATATAAGTTTTTCGTAATGTTGGTCTGTTTCTTTATGTATGGTGTTCACTATGCTTTTAGGCGTTTTGGTACCTATCATGGGGAAAAAACTCATAAAGTACGCTTTTGGTAATGTTGTTTTGTTTCTGCAAATATAGTATTATTTACGTTTTAGACTTTTGGTATTTATGAAGCTGAAAAGACATAATACACCTTTATGTTAATATCGTTTCATTTACCTATATAGAGTAATTTGCATACATTTTGGCGTTTTATTACCTAACAAGCTAAAAAAAAATCTCTGAACATACGTTTTTGCTAATATTGTTTCGAACATCTTTTATCGTTTTGGTACGTACGAGTAAGAAGCTCAAAAACACTCGATTTTGTTAAGGTTATCTCGTTTTCCCATATAGGGTGTTTTCCTTGCTTTGTAAGTGTTTTGCTGCCTAATATGCTCAAAACACTTAAATGACAAGTTTCTGATGTTTTGCTACTGGTTTTGTTAATGTTTTTTTCTTTCCTCATATAAAGTAATATTCACGTGTTTTAGTGTTTTGGTACATAAAAAAAAATAAAAACACTCATAATACACGTTTCTTTTAATATCATTTCGTTTCCTCAAATAGGGTCCTTTGCATGCAATATGGGGTTTATGGGGCAATATGGGTTCCTAACAAGTTAAAAGACTGAGATAAGAATTTTTTGCTAAAGTTTCCCATGAATGTTTCTTTGCTCACATTTTAATGTTTTGTACTCTCAAAAGCACACAAAAAAAATGTTTTTGACAATATTGTTTTATTTTCTCATATAGAGCTATTTCCATGCTTTTTAGCTTTTTGTTGCCTAATTTGCTCGAAAATTTCCAAATGGCACGTTGCAGGTAACGTGCCATAACTCTTTTAGTTACTCCAGACAAGGTATTCTACATGCATTCTGTCGTTCTGGTACCTAACTTAAAAACACTTAAAACACACGTTTTTTTTAATGTTCCATTTCTTTATAAAGTGCGTTTTCAATCTCTTTTAGAGTTTCGGTACGTACGAAGCTGAAAAACACTCAAAAGATATGTTTTGGTAATATTTTTTTTCTTCTTCTATAGGGTGCTTTGCATGTACTTTTCCGTTTTGATAACTAGCAAACTCAAAAATATTCATAATACATGTTTGTGATCATGTCCTTCTGTTTCTTCATATAGGGTGCTTTATATGTTTTTTGGCGTTTTGGTCCTTAACATGGGGAAAAGCACCCATAATACACGTTTTTCGTAATGATGTTCTGTTTCTTCATATAGAATGCTATTTACGTGTTTTAGCGTTTCGTTACATAATAAGCTGAAAAACAGCGTTAATATCTTTTCTTTTCCTATCTGAAACTTTGCATGGATTTTGGCGATTAGTTATCTCACAAGCTCAAAAACACTCAAACACAAGTTTTTGTTTAGTTTAGTTATCGTTTTGTTACGTAAGAAGTTCAAAAGCACACAAAGGACACGATTTTGTTGAAGTTGTTTCATTTTCCTATATAGGGTATTTTCCATGTTTTTTTTTTTTAGCGTTTTGGTGCCTAATACCCTAAAAAAAAAAAAAAAACACCTCGATGACACGTTTTTGGAAATGTCGTTTCGTTACTTCATATAGGCGCTCTGCATGCATTTTAAAAAACACTCGACACATTTTTTTAATATATATATATATATATATATATATATATATATATATATATATATATATATATATATATATATATATATATATATATATATATATATATATATATATATATATATATATATATATTTTTTTTACATACAGGATGCTTTGCATGCACTTTGGTGATTTAGCACCTAAGAAGCTCAAAAACATATAAAAGAGGCTTTTGGTAATGTTGTTCTGTTTTTAGATATAGTGTGTTATTGACGTTTTTTAGCGTTTTTTTTTACCTAAGAAGCTGAAAATACTCATAATACTCTTTAAATATCCTTTATTATCCAATACCGTGATATTTCCATTGAATTTCACGTTTTTGTTTCTAACAAGCTAGAAAACGCTCAAATCACATTTTTTTTTTTTTTTTGTAATGTATCCTCATAAGACGTGTTTTCCACGCGGTTTAGCGTTTTGGTACATAAGAAGCTCAAAAACACTCAAAAAATATCTTTCTGGTAATGTTGCTCCGTGCTTTGCATGCATTTTGCAGTTTTGGTAGATAAGAAGCTCAAAAACATTCAATAAACACGTTTTATAGAATGTTTTCTGTTTCTCTATAAAAGAAGAAGCTGAAAAACACTAAAATACATGTTTTTGGTTATATTGTTTGCTTTCCCAATATAGAGCGTTTTTGTACATAAGATTTAAAAAAAAAACACTCAAAAAGAGTTGTTTTTGGTAATCTCGTTCGGTTTCTAAAATGGTGATTTCATTCATTTTGCAGTTTTGATAGCTAAGAAGCTCAACAACACTCAATATGGTCTTTTTTTTTTTGCATTTTTTTCCTTTTCCATGAAGGATTTTTTTGTATGCACTTTTAGCGTTTTGGTAAATAACAAGCTCAAAACACTTATAATACACATTTTAGATAATGTTCTGATTTCTCTATGTAGGGTGTTTTGTATGCATTTTGGCGTTTTGGCACTTAACATAGTTATAATGTTGTTTTGTTTCTCCATATAGATTCCTATTCATATGTTTTAGCGTTTTGGTACATAAGAAGCTAAAAAAAAAACGCTCATAATACACGTTTCTGTTAATATTGTTTCCTTTAGACATATCAAATAATTCATTTTGGCGTTTTAATACCTAAACCTAACAATCTGGAAAACACACATATCATACGTTTTTGGTAATGTTGTTCATTTTCTCTCTAAAGGGTATTTAACACGTGTTTTAGCGTTCTGGTAGGTAAGAAGCTTAAAAAAAACACAAAATACACAGTTTTGATATTTTATAGTGAATTTTTTTCTTCCTTTTTACCGTTTGGTGCCTAATATCCTCAAAAAACACCCTTTCTTTTGTCGTCTTCTAACCCCGGATAGGGTGATTTGTATATATTTTGGAGGGTTGTTAACTACTGAAAAGATGCTTTTGGTATTGTTGTTTGCTATTCACATATAGGGCAATTTGCGTGCATTTTGGCGTTTTGGTACCTAACAATCTTAATAACAACTCATAATACACCATTTTAGTAAACTTTTTTTTTTTTTTTGTCATATAGGGTGCTTGTCTGCATTTGACGTTTTAGTACGTAACATGGAGAAAACACTGATAATACACGTTTTTGGTAATGTTGTTCTATTTTTCCATATAGAACTGATGAACTGATGAAACAGATGAAAAACAACCAATATCAAGAAGGAGAAAAACATCACCAAAAAAGTATATTTTGAGTTTTTTTGAGCTTGTTACCTACAAAAAAAAAAACGCAAAAATTGATACAAAGCACTCTATATTGGGAAACAAAGGGACATTGCGAGAAAAGTGTATAATGAATGTTTTATAGTTAAAAAAAAAAAACAAGGCAAAAAACGCAAAAACTCGTGTATATGGAGAAGTTTCCTAGATACCAAAATGCTGAAACTCATGAACTTAACTGAGAAACAGATTAACCTTACTAAATGCTTATAAAAAAAAACACTAAAAGGCAAGTTCTTCGTAAAAGTTGTTTTTATTCCCATGTAATGTGATTGCCCTGCTTTTTAGTGCTTTATTGCCTAACACGCTCAAAAACAAAAAAAAAAGATACTTTTCTGGTAATGTCATTTTTTTCCCACATAAAGCTAGTTTCGCATGGAATTTGGGGTTTTGGTAACTAAGAATGTAAAAAATCACTCAAAATACACGCATTTAGTAATGTTGCTCTGTTTCTTGATTAAGAGTGTTATTCATGAGTTTCAGCATTTTGGTATCTTAGAAACTTCTTTATATACACGAGTTTTTGCGTTTTTTGCCTTGTGGCTCTTGTGAACCACAAATTCTTTTACCCGAAAATAATAAGACACTCATTATACACGTTTCTCGTAATGTCCTTTTCTTTCCCAATAGGTAGTGGTTTACATCCATTTTTTTGGTGAAACTATAAAACTATTTTGGTGAAACTATAAAACACTCATTATACACGTTTCTCGTTGTGTCCTTTTTTTTCCTAATATACAGTGCTTTGCATCCATTTTTGCGTTTTTTTTATGTAACAAGCTCAAAAACACACAGAATATACTTTTCTGGTAATGTTATTCTATTTTTTTTCATATTGGTTGGTTTGCATCCGTTTTATTGTTTTCTTACGTAAATCTTTTAAAAGACACGTTTTCAGTAATTTTGTTTTTGGATTTCCATATTGAGTGACTTTCATATTATCTATTGTTTTCGTGCCTAACATGCGGAAAAACACTCAAAAGACAGGTTTCTTGTAAAGTCGTTAAATTTTTCCAAATAGGTGGCTTTGCATAAACTTTATGGTTTGATACATAACTCCGAAAAAAAGGTAAAATTAACTTTTTCGATAATGTTATTTTTTCCACATAATTTCCCTGAATTTTGGCAGAATATTGGCATCTTGGTACCTATGAACATCAATAACAAAAAAAATCATGTTTTTTTATTTATATTTTTTCTCTATAAAGAGTGTTATTTGTAGGTTTTAACGTTGTGGTACTTAAGGAACTTAAAAACATTCATAATACACATTTCTCGCAATGTCCTTTCGTTTCCCATGTTTGCATGTATTTAAGCGTTTTTATAGGTAACATGGTAAAAAAAAACACTCAAAAACACTTGTTTTTGGTAATGTTATTCTGCTTCTCCATAAAGGAGTGTTTTGCATGCGTTTTAGCGATTTGGTATGTAAGGAGCTGAAAAACACTTCAGGCAAGTTCTTGGTAAAAGTTGGTTTTATTACAATGTAATATGATTGCCCTGCTTTTTAGTGCTTTATTGCCTAACACGCTCAAAAACACTCAAAAGACACTTCTGGTAATGTCATTTTTTTACCACATAAAGCTAGTTTCGCATGATATTTGGGGTTTTGCTAACTAAGAATGTGAAAAAACACTCAAGATACACGCATTTGGTAATGTTGTTCTGTTTCTGAATTAAGATTGTTATTCATGAGTTTCAGCATTTTGGTATCTAAGAAACTTCTTTATATACACGAGTTTTTGCGTTTTTTGCCTTGTGGCTCTTGTGAACCACAAGTTCTTTTACCCGAAAATAATAAGACACTCATTATACACATTTCTCGTAATGTCCTTTTCTTTCCCAATAGGTAGTGGTTTACTCGTACATCCATTTTTTGCGTTTTTTTTTGTAGGTAACAAGCTCAAAAACACTTTTAGGTAATGTTATTCTATTTCTTCATATTGGTTTGTTTGCATCCGTTTTAGCGTTTTTCTACGTTAAACACCGAAAAGACAGGTTTTCAGTAATTTTTGTTTTCGATTCCCAAAGAATATTAACAGGATTTTGACATCTTAGTACCTATGAAGATGAATAACAAAAAAAAATATATATATGTATTTTATTTTTTTTTCTCTATAAAGAGTGTTATTTGTGGGTTTTAGCTTTTTTGGTACTTAAGGAACTTAAAAACACTTATAATACACTTTTCTCGCAATGTCCTCTCGTTTCCCAAACATAAGGTTCTCTGCATGTATTTAAGTGTTTTTATAAATAAAAAGATCAAAAACATTGAAAATACATGTTTTGGTAATGTTACCCTGTTTCTCCATAGAAGGGTGTTTTGCATGCGTTTTAGCGTTTTGGTATGTAAGGAGTTAAAAAAACACTTAAAGGCAAGTTCTTCGTAAAAGTTGGTTTTATTCCCATGTAATGTGGTTGTTCTGCTTTTTAGTACTTAGTTGCATATCACGCTCAAAAACACTCAAAAGACACTATTCTGGTATTATCATTTTTTTCCCCACATAAAGCTAGTTTTGCATGTAATTTGGGATTTTCGTAACTACGAATGTGAAAAACACTCAAAACACACACATTTGGTAAGGTAGTTCTGTTTCTCAATTAAAAGTGTTATTCATGCATTTCAGCATTTTGGTATGTAAGAAACATCTCTATATACACGAGTTTTTGCGTTTTTTGCCTTGTGGTTCGTGTGAAACTATAAAACAATCATTATACATATATCATTATACATGTCCTTTTTGCTTCCCAATATAGAGTGCTTTTACATCCTTTTTCGAGTTTTTTGTAGGTAAAAAGCTCAAAAAAACTTTTTGGTAATGTTATTCTATTTCTTCATATTCGTTGCTTTGCATCCGTTTCAGCGTTTTTTCTACGTAAAACACTGAAAAGACACGTTTTCAGTAATTTTGTTTTGGATTCACATATTGACTGACTTCCTTGTTATTTATCGGTTTGGTGCCTAACATGCTGAAAAACACTGAAAAGACAGGTTTCTGGTAAATTAGATTCATTTCCTCATGTAGGTGGCTTTACATGCACTTTTGGGTTTGGTAAATAACAATTCGAAAAAAAGCTATAATTAATTTTTTTGATAATGTTCTTTTTTCCACATAAATTCCCTGTATTTTGGCAGAATATTGGTATCTCGGTACTTACGAAAATCAATACAAAAAAATGCTATTTATTTTTCTCTTTAAAGAGTGTTTTTTTGTGGGTTTTGGTACTTAAGGAACTTAAAAACAGTCATAATACACTATTCTCGCAATATCCTTTCGTTTCCCAAAGATAGGGTTCTTTGCATGTATTTAAGCGTTTTTATAGGTAATATGATCAAAAACAGTTAAAACACATATTTTTTGTAATTTTTTTCTGCTTCTCAATAAAGGAGTGTTTTGCATGCGTTTTAGCGTTTTGGTATGTAAGGAGCTCGAAAACACATAATGGCAAGTTCTTGGTCAAAGTTGGTTTTATTCCCATGTAATGTGATTGCCCTGCTTTTTAGTGCTCTATTGCCTAACACGCTCAAAAAACACTCAAAAGACACTTCTGGTAATGTCATTTTTCTCCCACATAAAGCTAGTTTCGCATGCTTTTTGGGATTTTGCTAAGAATGTGAAAAACACTGAAAATACACGCTTTTGGTAAGGTTGTTCTGTTTCTCAATTAAGATTATTATTCATGAGTTTCGGAATTTTGGTATCTAAAAAACTTCTTTCTATACACGAGTTTTTGCGTTTTTTGCCTTGTGGTTCTTGTGAACCACAAGTTCTTTTGCTCGAAAATAATAAGACACTCATTATACACGTTTCTCGTCATGTCCTTTTGTTTCCCAATAGGGAGTGCTTTGCATGCATTTTCACCTTTTTTGTAGGTAACAAGCTCAAAAACACTCAAAATATACCTTTTTGGTAATGTTATTCTATTTTTTTTTCATATTGGTTGGTTTGCATCTGTTTAGCGTTTTTCTACGTAAAACACCGAAAAGACACGTTTTCAGTAATTTTGTTTTGGATTCCCATGTTATTTATCGTTTTGGTGCCTAGCATGCTGAAAAACACTCATAAGACAGTTTTCTGGCAAAGACGTTTGATTTCCCCATATAGGTGGTTTTGCATGATATTTAGGGTTTGCTACATAACAGTCGAAAAAAAAAAGCAAAAATTAACTTTTTTGATAATGTTCTTATTTCACAAAATTTCATGAATTTTGCCCGAATTTTGGCATCTCGGTACCTGTGAAGATGAATAAGAAAGAAAAAAAATATCGTATTTTTTTATTTATTTATTTTATTTTTTTTCTCAATAGAGAGTTATTTGTGGCTTTTAGCTTTTTGGTATTTAATGAATTCAAAAACACTCATAATACACGTTTCTCGTAATGTCCTTTCGTTTTCTACAAATAGGGTTCTTAGCATGTTTTTAAGCGTTTTATCGGTAACATGATCAAAAACACTCAAAGGACATGTTTTTGGTAATGTTATTCTGTTTCTCCATAAAGTGTGTTTTGCATGCGTTTTAGGGTTTTGGTATATAAGGAGCTCAAAAACAAATAAAGGCAAGTTCTTCGTAAACATTGGTTTTATTCCCATATAATATGATTGCCCTTCTTTTTAGTGCTTTACTGCCTATCACGCTCAAAAACACTCAATAGACACTTTTCTGAAAATGTCATTTTTTTTTTTTTTACCAAATAAAGCTGGTTTCGCAATCAATTTGGGTTTTGGGTAACTAAGAATGTGAAAAGCACTCAAAATACACGCATTTAGTAAGGTTGTTCTGTTTGTCAATTAAGAGTGTTATTCATGAGTTTCATCATTTTGGTATCTAGGAAACTTCTCCATATATACGAGTTTTTGCGTTTTTTGCCTTGTGGTTCTTGTTTCCCAATATAGAGTGCTTTGCATCAATTTTCGCGTTTTTTGTAGGTAACAAGCTCAACAACACTCAAAATGTACCTTTTTGGTAATGTTTTTCTATTTCTTGATATTGGTTGGTTTGCATCCGTTTTAGCGTTTTTCTACGTAAAATACTGAGAAGACATGTTTTAAGTAATTTTGTTTTGGATTTCCATATTGAGTGAGTTATTATTATTATTATTATTATTATTATTATTATTATTATTTTATTATTATTATTATTATTATTATTATTATTATTTATCGTTTTGGTGTCTAACATGCTGAAAGACACTAAAAAGACAGATTTCTGGTAAAGTCATTCAATTTCCTCATATAGGAGGCTTTGCATGCTCTTTAGGGTTTCGTACATAACAGTCCGAAAATAAAAGCTAAAATCTACTTTTTTTTTACTCTTTCATCATATAATTGCCCTGAATTTTCCCAGAATTTTTTCATCTCGGTACCTATGAAGATGAATGACAAAAAAAAAAATTATTTATTATGTTTTTTATTTATTTATTTTTTTTTTTCTAAATAAGGAGTTTTATTTGTGGGTTTTAGCTTTTTGGTACTTAAGGAACTTAAAAACACTCATAATACACGTTTCTCGTAATGTCCTTTTGTTTCCCAAACATAAGGTTCTTTCTATGTATTTAAGTGTTTTTATAGATAACATGATCAAAAACACTCAAAATACATGTTTTTGGTAATGTCATTCTGTTTCTCCATGAAGTGTGTTTTGCAGGGGTTTTAGCGTTTTGGTATATAAGGAGCTCAAAAACACTTAAAGGCAAGTTCTTGGTAAAAATTGGTTTTATTCGAATTTAATGTGATTCCACTGCTTTTTAGTGCTTTATAAAATAAATAAAGGCAAGTTCTTCGTAAACATTGGTTTTATTCCCATATAATATGATTGCCCTTCTTTTTAGTGCTTTACTGCCTATCACGCTCAAAAACACTCAAAAGACACTTTTCTGGGAATGTCATTTTTTCCCACATAAATCTGGTTTTGCATGCAATTTAGGGTTTTGGTAACTAAGAATGTGAAAAGCTCTCAAAATACACGCAATTAGTAAGGTTGTTCTGTTTCTCAATTAAGAGTGTTATTCATGAGTTTCAGCATTTTGTTATCTAAGAAACTTATCCATATATACGAGTTTTTGCGTGTTTTGCCTTGTTGCTCTTGTGAAACCATAAAACCCTCATTATACACGTTTCTCGTAATGTCCTTTTGTTTCCCAATATAGAGTGCTTTGCATCCATTTTCGCGTTTTTTGTGGTTAACAGGCTCAAAAACACTCAAAATATACCTTTTTGGTAACGTTATTGTATTTCTTCATATTGGTTGGTTTGCATCCGTTTTAGCGTTTTTCTACGTAAAACAACGAAAAGACACGTTTTCAGTAATTTTGTTTTGCATTCCCATATTGAGTGAATTCCATATTATTTATCCTTTTGATGCCTAACATGTTAAAAAAGAAAAGGTTTCTGGTAAAGTCGTGTAATTTCCCCATATAGGTGGCTTTGGATGCACTTTAGGGTTTGGTACATAACAGTCCGTAAAAAAGCTAAAATTAACTTTTTTCATAATGTTCTTTTTTCCACTTAATTTCCCTGAATTTTGCCAGACTTTCGGCATCTCAGTACCTATGAATATGAAGGACAAAAAAAAAAATTTTTTTTTTTTTTTTTTTCTTTATAAAGAGTGTTATTTGTGGCTTTTAGCTTTTTGGTACTTAAGAAACTTAAAAACACTCATAATACACGTTTCTCCTAATGTTTTTTTTCGTTTCCCAAACATGTATTTAAGTGTTTTTATAGGTAACATGATCAAAAACAATCAAAATATGTGTTTTTGGTAATGTTATTCTGTTTCTCCATAAAGAGTGTCTTGCATGCGTTTTAGCGTTTTTGTATGTAAGGAGCTGAAAACATATGAAAAGGATGTTCTAGGTAAAAATTGTTTTTTTTTCCGATATAATGTGATTGCCCTGCTTTTTAGTGCTTTATTTCCTAACACGCTCAAAAACACTTAAAAAAACTTTTTTTATGTTCATGTCATTTTTTTCCCACATTTTTATCCCACAATATTTTGCATGCAATTTGGGGTTTTGGTAACTAAGAATGTGAAAACACCCAAAATACACTCATTTGGTAAGGTTGTTCTGTTTCTCCGTAAAATTTGGTTTTATTCCAATGTAATGTGATTGTTCTGCTTTTTAGTGCTTTGTTGCATATAACGCTCAAAAACACCCAAAAGACACTTTTCTGGTAATGTCATTTATTTCCCACATCAAGCTAGTTTCGCATGTAATTTGGGATTTTCGTAACTAAGAATGTGAAAAATACTCAAAATATACACATTTTGTAAGGTAATTCTGTTTTTCAATTAAAAGTGTTATTCATGAGTTTCATCATTTTGGTATCTAAGAAACTTCTCTAGGTACACGAGTTTTTGCGTTTTTTGCCTTTTGGTTCTTGTGGAACTATAAAACACTCATTATACACGTTTCTCAGAATGTCCTTTTGTTTTGCAATACTTTGCATCCATTTTTCCATTTTTTTTTTCAGGCAACAAGCTCAAAAACATTCAAAATATACATTTTTGGTAATGTTATTCTATTTCTTCATATTGGTTGGTTTGCATCCTTTTTAGCGTTTTTCTACGTAAAACAGGGAAAAGATACGTTTTCAGTAATTTTGTTTTGGATTCCCATATTGAGTGACTTCCATATTATTATCGTTTTGGTGCCTAACATACTGAAAAACACTGAAAAGTAAGGTTTCTCGTAAAGTCGTTTAATTTCCTCATGTAGGTGGCTTTGCATTCACTTGAGAGTTTGGTACATAACATTCCAAAAAAAAGCTAAAATTAACTTTTTTGATAATATTCTTGTATCACATAATTGCTCAAAATTTTCCCTGAATTTTGGCATCTCGGTACCTATGAAGATGAATAACAAAAAAAATAAAATTCCCGTGTTTTTATATATTTATTTTTTCTTTATAAAGAGTGTTATTTTTGGGTTTTAGTTTTTTGGTTCTTAAGGAACTTAAAAAAAAACTTATAATTGGAGAACACTCAATTTGGGAAAAGAAAAGAACATTATTAAAAATGTGTCTTTTCAAACATTTTTTGAGTTTCTTACGTACCAAACGTGCTAAAACGCATCGATAACACCATTTATGAAGAAACAGAACAGCATTACTAAAAACGGGTGTATTGAAAGTTTTGAGCTTGTTAGGTACGAGAACGCCAAAATAAATGCAATACATTCTGAGAAACGAAACGATAAAATATGTATTATAAGTGTTTTTGAACTTCATAGGTAAGAAAATGCTAAAACACGTGAATAGTACAATATATGGAAAAACAGAACAATATTACCATTTACGTGTATTATGAATATTTTTGAGTTTGTAAGGTACCAAAACGGTAAAGTTCATGCAAAGCACCTTATATGAAGAAATAAAACAACATTACCAAAAATGTGTATTAACAATAATTTTGAGCTTGTTAGGTATCAAAATGCTAAAGTGCATGCGGAGAATCCTGTATGGGAAAAGCAAACATTACAAAAACTTTGTGTTTTGAGTATCTCTCAGCTTCGTACTTACCAAAACACTGAAATGCATACAAAACACTCTTCATTGGAGAAACAGGAAAAAAAAAAAAACATTAGCAAAAATGTGTACTTTGAGATTTTTTAGAGCATGTTAGGTAACAAAACACCAAAATGCATGAAAATCACCGGACATTGGGAAACAAAAGGATATTAACAGAAACTTCTATTATGAGTGTTTTTCAGCTTTTTATGTACCAACACGCTTAAACACGTGAATAGCACTCTATACTCGTATAGAGAAATAGAACATTACCAAAACTTTTATTATGAGTGTTTTTCCTCATATTAGGTACCAAAATGCAAAAATGCATACAAAGCACCCTATATGAAGAAACAAAGCAACATTACCAAAAATGTGTATTGAGTATTTTTGAGGTTGTTAGGTACCAAAACCTTAAAGGGCATTATTATAAAAGTGTCTTTTAAGTGTCTTTTGAGGTATTTTGCACGCGTTTTAACTTTTTGGTACGTAAGAGACTTTTTGAGCCTCTTACGTACCAAAGAGTTAAAACGCGTGCAAAATACCCTGTATGAGGAAAAAGAATTACATTACTAAAAACGGAAGTTTTGAAAGTTTTGAGCTTGTTAGGTAACACAACGCCAAAATGCATGCAAATTAACTGATATTGGGAAGCGAAACGATATTAACACAAAAGTGTTTTATGATTGTTTTACAGCTTATGTAACAAAACGTTAGAACGCTAGAAGCTTTATTCAGCTTTTTATGTGCCAAAAAACTAAAACTTGTGAATATCAGTCTATATGAGGAAACCGAATAACAATACCAAAAACGTTTATTATGAGTTTTCCCCCATATTGCCTAACAAAACGACGAAATACATGCAAAGAACTCTATGAAAAAAAAAAAAAAAAAAAGATTACCAAATACGTGTATCATGAATGTTTTTGATCTTGTTAGGTACCACAAATTCCAAAGTGCATGCAAAGCACCTGATATGGGAAAAGAAGAGAACATTGCCAAAAACGTGTCTTATCAGTTTTTTTTTCCTTTTTAGCTTCTTACGTACCAAAACGCTAAAACGCATGGAAAACACCCTTTATGGAGAATCAGAACAACATGACGAAAAACATGTGTTTCGAGTTTTTTCTTGCTTGGTATTTACCAAAACTCCAAAATGCTTGCAAAACACCCTATTTGGGGTAACGAAAGGACTTAACCAGAAACGTGTCATTAGGGTTTTTTTGAGCGTATTAGGCAACAAAACTAAGAATAGCATATAAAACACTATTTGGGAAAAAGAAAACATTAAAATAAACGTGACTTTTGAGTATTTTTCAACTTCTTACGAGAACGTACCAAAACAATAAAACGCGGGCGAAATATCCTTTATGGGGAAACTTTACCCATAACATAAGTGTTTTCCAGCTTAATAGGTACCAAAACGCAGAAATGCATGCAAACGTCCCGATATGGGGAAACGAAACGATATTAACAGAATTTTGTTTTATGAGTATTTTCCACCTTCTTAGGTAACAAACCGATAAAACATATGAATAGTAATCTATATGGGGAAACAGAAAAACACTACGAAAAACGTGTTATTTTCTTAGGTACGAAAACGCTACTGTTCATGCAAGGCATTTTATATGGGAAAAGAGAACAGCATTACTAAAATGGTGTCTTTTCAGTGTTTTTATATGCAAAGCACCTTATATGTAAAAAAAAAAAATAATAAATAAATAAATATAAACATGTTTTTGAATGTTTTTTGTTTTGTTTTTATCTTACGTACTAAAGCGCTAAAACGCATTCAAAACATCCTTTATGAGGAATTTTTTTTTTTTACAAAAGCGTGTACTTTAAGATTTTTCAGCTTATTAAATAACAAAACGTTAATATGCATGCAAACCACTCTATTTGGGGTAACAACGTGTAATTGAGGTGTTTTTGAGCGTATTAACCACCAAACGCTAAAATGCATTAATGCAACATTAGCAAAAAAAGTGTGTATTTATTGTTTTGAGGTTCTTAGATAACAAAACGCCAAAATCCATGCAAAGGGCCCGATATGGGGAAACGAAACGATTCTAACAGAAATGTGTATTATGATACCAAAACCCCAAAACACTCTATATGGGGAAGCAGCATTACATAAAACGTGTATTATGAGAGTTTTCCAGTTATTCCTAAACGCCAAAATGCAAACAATGCACCCTATAAAAAGAATTACAACAACCTTACCAAAAACGTATATTATAAGTGTTTTCGAATTTCTTAGGTACCAAAACGTCAAAGTGCATGCAAAGCATCCTATATGGGAAAAGAAATAAAACATTAACTAAAACGTGTGTTTTTAATGCTTTCAGCTTCTTAGGTACAAAAACGTATGTAAAATATCCATCATGGAGAAAGAGAACAGCCTTACCAAAAACGTATGTTTCCAGTGTTTCCCAGCTTGTTAGGATCAAAACGCTAAAATGCTTGCAAAGCACGCTAATTTGGACAACGAGACGATATTACCAAAAACGTGTCATATGGGTGTTTTTGACCATATTAGGCACAAAAACGCTAAAAAAAAAGCATAGAAAACACTATACATGGGAAAACAAAACATTATCAAAATGTGTCTTGATTTTTTTTTTTTTTGAGCTTCTAATGCACCAAAACCCTAAAACGTTTGCAAAATACCCTTTATGGAGAAACAGAACAGCATAACCAATAACGGGTGTTTTGAGTATGCATGCAAAAATGCATGCAAATCACGTGATATTTAGAAATTAAACGATATTAACGAAAACAAGTATTATGAGCTTTTTTCAGCTTATGTGCCAAAAGGCTAAAACTTGTGAATACCAGTCTGCATTAAGAAACAGAACAACATTGCCAAAAATGTGTATTATGAGTGTTTATCCCTATGTTACATACCAAATCGGCAAAACGCATATAAAGCATATATGAAGAAACAGGACGACATTATTAAAAACGTGTGTTTTAAGTGTTTTTCATCTTGTTATATGGCAAAACCAAAAAATGGATGCAAACCACCCTGTTTGGGATAACGGAACATCACCACAAACGTGTCATTCGGGTGTTTTTCAGTATATTTTTAATCTAAGCGCTAGAAAGTATGGAAAACACTCTATATGGAAAAAGAAAACACTAATCACGTGTTTCAGTATTTTATTACCTAAGAAGCTCAAAAACACTTATAATATTCGTTTTTGGTAATGTTTTTTTTCTGTTTTTCATATATGGTATTCTGTATATATATATATATATATATATATATATATATATATATATATATATATATATATATATATATATATATATATATATATATATATATATATATATATATATATATATATATATATATATATATATATTTCACATACAGGGTGCTTTGCATGCACTTTAGTGATTTAGCACCTAAGAAGCTCAAAAACATATAAAAGACGTTTTTGGTACTATTGTTCTGTCTCTAGATATAGTGTGTTATTGACGTTTTTTTTAGCCTTTTTTTTTTTAACCTAAGAAGCTGAAAATACTCATAATACTCTTTAAATATCCATTATTTTCCAATACCGTGATATTTCCATTGAATTTCACGTTTTGGTTTCTAACAAGCTGGAAAACGCTCAAATCACACTTTTTTTTTTGTAATGTATCCCCATAAAACGTGTTTTCCACGCGGTTTAGCGTTTTGGTAGAAGACGACATTCTCAGAAGCTCAAAAACACTCAAAAAATATCTTTCTGGTAACGTCGCTCCGTGCTTTGCATGCATTTTGCAGTTTTGGTAGATAAGAAGCTCAAAAACACTGAATAAACACGTTTTATAGAATTTTTTTCTGTTTATATATAAAGGGAGAAGCTGAAAAACACTAAAAATACATGTTTTTGGTTATATTGTTTGCTTTTCCAGTATAGAGCGTTT
Source organism: Scylla paramamosain (assembly GCF_035594125.1). Lineage (NCBI taxonomy): Eukaryota > Metazoa > Arthropoda > Malacostraca > Decapoda > Portunidae > Scylla > Scylla paramamosain. The sequence goes on along the minus strand of NC_087158.1, from coordinate 5,592,390 downwards.
TTGTACATAAGATTTTCAAAAACACTCAAAAAGAGTTTTTTTTTTTTTGGTGATCTCGTTCGGCTACTAAAATGGTGATTTCATTCATTTTGCAGTTTTGATAGCTAAGAAGCTCAACAACACTCAATATGTTCTTTTTTTTGCATTTTTTTCTTTCTCTATGAAGGATTTTTTGTATGCACTTTTAGCGTTTTGGCAAATAATAAGCTCAAAACACTTATAATACACATTTTAGATAATGTTCTGATTTCTCTATGTAGGGTGTTTTGTATGCATTTTGGCATTTTGGCACTTAACATAGTTATAATGTTGTTTTGTTTCTCCATATAGATTGCTATTCATGAATTTTAGCGTTTTGGTACATAAGAACCTAAAAAAAAACGCTCATAATACACGTTTCTGTTAATATTGTTTCCTTTAGACATATCAAATCATTCATTTTGGCGTTTTAATACCTAAACCTAACAATCTGGAAAACACACATATCATACGTTTTTGGTAATGTTGTTCATTTTCTCTCTAAAGGGTATTTAACACGTGTTTTAGCGTTTTGGTACGTAAGAAGCTTAAAAAAAGAAACACAAAATACACAGTTTTGATATTTTATAGTGAATGTTTTTCTTCCTTTTTACCGTTTGGTGCCAAATATCCTCAAAAAACACCCTTTCTGAGAATGTCGTCTTCTAACCCCGGATAGGGTGATTTGTATATATTTTGGAGGGTTGTTAACTAATGAAAAGATGTTTTTGGTATTGTTGTTTGCTATTCAAATATAGGGTAATTTGCGTGCATTTTAGCGTTTTGGTACCTAACAATCTTAATAACACTCATGATACACCATTTTAGTAATCTTTTTTTTTTTTTTTTTTGTCATATAGGGTGCTTGTCTGCATTTGACGTTTTAGTACGTAACATGGCGAAAACACTCATAATACACTTTTTTGGTAATGTTGTTCTATTTTTCCATATAGAGAGCGATTCACGTAATTTAGTGTTTTGGTATCAATAATGTTGAAAAACACTTATAACACACGTTTCTGTTAATATCATTTCATTTCCCAGTAACGGATACTTTGGATGCATTTTGGCGTTTGTTACCTAAATAGCTCAAAAACACTCAAAACACACGTTTTTCTTAATATAGTTTTGTTTCACCTTAAAGGGTGTTTTACATATGTTTCAGCGTTTTGGTACGTAAGAAGCTTAAGATTTCTTAAAAGACACGTTGTTGATAATGTTGCTTTGTTTCCCTCTGCTTTCTAGCGTTTTCGTGCCTAATATGCTCAAATCACACAAATTACACGTTTCTGGTCATGTCGATTCGCTACCCAAATAGGGTAGTTTGCATGCATTTTCACGTTTTGGTACCCAACAAGTTTGAAAACAATGAAAAGACAAATTCTCGGTTATATACTTGTTTCTCCATGAACAACGTTTTGTATGCGTTTCCGCGTTTTGGTACTAAGAAGCTGAAAAACGTTCAAAAGACACGTTTTTGCTATTGTTATTTGTTTTTGCCTTATTGGGAGTTTGCATGCGCTTTAGCGTTTTGGTAAAAACACTTATAATACAGGTTTTTGTAATATCATTCTGTTTCTTCTTATAGGGTGCTTTATATGAATTTTAGCATTTTGGGATCTAACATTGAGAAAAGCACTTATAATACAAGTTTTTGATGATGCTGTTCTGTTTCTCAATATTCACGTGTTTTTAGCGTTTTGGTACAGAAGAAGTTAAAAAAAACAATTATAACACACGTTTCTGTTAATATCGTTTCGTTTCCCCATATCGGGTGATTATCATGGACTTTGGTGTTTTGTTACCTTACAAGCTCAAAAACAATGAAGAAACACTATTTTTGGTAATGTTGTTCTGTTTCTCTATAAACACTTTTACACTGTTTTAGACTTTTGGTACGGAAGAAGCTCAAAAACACTCAAAAGACGTGTTTTTGATAATGTTGTATTTTCCCATATAGAGTGTTTTCAATGTTTTTATAGTTTTTTTGTGGCTAATATGCTAAAAAAAAAAAAACACAGAAATGACACATCTCTGGAAATGCCGTTTCCTTAACTCAAATAGGATACTTTGCATGTGTTTTGTTATTTTGGTACCCAGCATGCTGGAAAAAAAAAAAAACCCAAAACATGTTTTTTGGCAACGTTGCTCTGTTTCTCCATAAAAAGCGTTTCGCATGTTTGAACTTTTTGGTATGTTACGAGCTTTAAAAAAAAACAACATAACGCACGTTTTTGTATCCAAAATGCATATAAAGCAATCTGTATGAGTGCTTTGTATGCATTTTGGAGTTTTAATAATTAAACACAAAGAAAAACACTCACAGTAGGTTTTTGGTAATGTTATTCTGTTTCTCCACATATACAAATATTCGCGCGTTTTAGCGTTTTGGTACATAAGAAGATAAACCCTCAAAATACACACGATGATAATGTTATTTTGTCTTCCCTTGTAAAGTATTTTTCATGTGTTTTAGAGTTTTGGTGCTTAATATGCTCAAAAACATCCAAATGGCACGTTTTCTGTTAATGTCGTTCTAGTATCTAACCAGCTGGAAAATATTAAACACACACGTTTTCAGTAATGTTGTTAGGTTTCTCAATAAGAGGTGTTTTGCATGCGTTGTTAAAAGGCAAATTTTTTTTGCAGTGTTGTTTGCTTTTCTCAAATAGAGTGCTTTGCATGCACATTATCGTTTTGGTAAATAACAACCTCAAAAAAACACTCTTAATAGACTTTTCTGTTAATATCGTTTTATTTCAAAATATCGGGTAATTTGCATGCATTTTGGCGTTTTGGTACCTTTCAAACCCAAAAACACTCAAAACACCCGTTTTTGGTAATGTTCTGTTCCTCTATAAAGATTGTTTTGGAGCGTTTTAGCGATTTGGTACGTAATAAGCTCAAAAACACGCAAAAGACACGTTTTTGATAATGTTTTATTTTCCCATGTACAGTGTTTTCCATTCTTATCAGCGTTTTCATGTAAAATAAAAAAAAAAATGACACGTTTCTGGTAAAATCGTTTTATTACCCCAAATAGGATATTTTGCATGCATTTTGTCGTCTTTGTACCTAACAAGATGGAAAACGCTTAAAACACACAAGTTTGTAATGTTGTTCTACTTGCCCATGAATGGCGTTTTGCATGCATTTTGACATTTTAGTACGTAAGCAGAAAAAAAAAAACAATCAAAAGAATGTCCTTTATTTTTCCCATACAGCGTGCTTTGCATGCACTTAAGCGTTTTAGTACCTAACAAGCACAAAAACACTCATTATATTTTTTTTTTCTAATAAATTTGTTCTGTTTCTTCATATCGGCTACTTTGTATGCATTTTGGCGTTTTAGTACCTAACACAGGGAAAAACACTCATAATACACTTGTTTGGTAATGTTCTGTTTCTTCGATAGGGTGATTTGTATGCATTTTGGAGTTCTATTATCTAACATTGCGAAAAAAAAAAAACTTGTAATACACGTTTTTCGTAACATTGTTCTGTTTCTTTATATAGAGTGTTATTCATATATTTTTGAGTTTTGGACAAAATCTTATAATGCACTTCTCTGTTAATATCGTTTCGTTTCCTAATATCGGGTAATATGCATGCTTTTTGGCATGCATATTACCCGATATGCATGCTAAGAAAGCTGAAAAACACTCAATACCTAACCTAGGTATGTTTCTCCATAAAAAGTTATTTTCCACGCGTTTGAGTGTTTTGGTACGCAAGAAACTAAAAAAAAAATGTTTTTTTTTCAGCGATATGATGCTTAATATACCCCAAAACAACCCATATGACAATTTTCTGGTAATATCGTTCCGCTACTGCAACGAGGTATCTTTGCATGTATTTTGGCATTTTGGTACTTATGAAGCTCAAAAACACTCAAAATACACGTTTTTGGCAATGTTGTCCTGTTTCTCCATTACACATTATTTTGTATGTGTTTTAACGTGTTTGTACATAAGAAATAGAAAAAAAAAATTTTAATTTTTTTTGTCCCATATAGGGTGCTTTGCTTGCACTTTCTCGTTTTACTACCTAACAAGCTCCAAAATTTTCATAACACAAGATATTGGTAATGTTGTTCTGTTTCTTCATTTAGGGTTCTTTGTATGCATTTTCCCGTTTTGGTACCTGACATGGGGAATATTGTTAATATCGTTTCGTTTCCCTATATAAGGTATTTTGCATGAATTTTGGCGTTTTATTACCTAATAAGCTCAAGAAAAACATCAAAACACAGCTTTTTGCTAACGATCTTCTGTTTCTTTAATAATGGGTGGTTTCGACGCATTTTAGAGTTTCGTTACGTAATGAGCTCAAAACACAGGAAAAAAAATTTTCATGTTTTGTTTTCCTATATAGAGTATTTTCCTTATCTTTTTTTTTTCTAGTGTTAGGTGCCTACTATGCTTAAAAGTAATAAAAACACATGTTTCCGGGAATGTCGTTTCGTTACCCGAAATAGGGTCCTTTACATATATTTTGAAAATTTTAAATATAAAAAGCTGGGAAACAATCAAAGCACACGTTTTTGGTAATGTTTTTCTGTTTCTCTGTTTTGTATGCGTTTTAGCGTTTTGGTATGTGAGGAGCTTTAAAACACTTAAAGGCAAGTTCTCGGTAAAAGTTGGTTTTATTCCCATGTAATGTGATTGCCCAGCTTTTTAGTGCTTTATTACCTATCACGATCAAAAACACTCAAAAGACACTTTTCTGGTAATGTCATTTTTTTCCCCACATAAAGCTAGTTTCGCATGCAATTTGGGGTTTTGGTAACTAAGAATATGAAAAGCACTCAAAATACACGCATTTGGTAAGGTTGTTCTGTTTCTCAATCAAGAGTGTTATTCATGAGTTTCAGCATTTTGGTATCTAAGAAAACTTCTCCATATATACGAGTTTTTGCGTGTTTTGCCTTGTGATTCTTGTGAAACTATAAAACACTCATTATACACGTTTCTCGTAATGTCCTTTTGTTTCCCAATATAGAATGCTTTCCATCCATTTTCGCGTTTTTTGTAGGTAACAAGCTCAAAAACACTCAAAATATACCTTTTTGGTAAGGTTATTCTATTTCTTCATATTGGTTGGTTTGCATCCGTTTTAGCGTTTTTCTACGTAAAACACTGAAAAGACACGTTTTCAGTAATTTTGTTTTCCATTCCCATATTGATTGATTTCCATATTATTTATCGTTTTGTTGCTTAACATGCTGAAAAACACTCAAAAGACAGGTTTCTGGTAAAGTCGTTTAATTTTTCCATGTAGGTGGCTTTGCATGCACTTTAGGGTTTGGTACATAACAGTCCGAAAAAAAAAAGATAAAAATTAACTTTTTAGATAATTTTCTTTTATCACATAATTGCCCTGAATTTTGCCAGAATTTTGGCATCACGGTACCTATGAAGATGAATAAAAAAAAAAATTCTATATTTTTTATTTATTTATTTTTTCTAAATAAAGAGTTTTATTTGTGAGTTTTAGCTTTTTGGTACTTAAGGAACTTAAAAACATTCATAATACACGTTTCTCGTAATGTCCTTTCCTTTCTTAAACATAAGGTTCTTTGCACGTATTTAAGCGTTTTTATAGATAACATCATCAAAAACATTCAAAATATATGTTTTTGTAATGTTATTCTGTTTCTCAATAAAGGGTGTTTTCCATGCGTTTTAGTGTTTTGGTATGTAAGGAGATCAAAAACACTTAAAGTCAAGTTCCTGGTAAAAGTTGGTTTTATTCCCATGTAATGTGATTGCCCTGCTTTTTAGTGCTTTATTGCCTAACACGCTCAAAAACACTCAAAAGACACTTTTCTGGTAATGTCATTTTTTTTTTCCAAAATAAAGTTAGTTTCGTATGCAATTTTGGGTTTTAGTAACTAAGAATGTGAAAAACACTCAAAATACACGCATATAGTAAGGATGTTCTGTTTCTCAATTAAGAGTGGTATTTATGAGTTTCAGCACTTTGGTATCTAAGAAACTTCTCCATACACACGATTTTTTTGCGTTTTTTGCCTTATAGTTCTTGTGAAACTATAAAACACTCATTATACACGTTTCTCGTAATATCCTTTGTTGCCCAATATAGAGGGCTTAGCATCCATTTTTTGTGTTTTTTGTAGGTAACAAGCTCAAAAAACACTCAAAATATACCTTTTTGGTAATGTTTTTCTATTTCTTGATATTGTTTGGTTTGCATCCGTTTTAGCGTTTTTCTACGTAAAACACTAAACAGATACGTTTTCAGTAATTTTCTTTTACATTCCCATACAGAGAAACTTCCATATTATTTATCGTTTTGGTGCCTAACATGCTGAAAAACACTCAAAAGACAGTTTTCTTGGAAAGTCGTTTAATTTCCTCATATAGATGGCTTTGCATGCACTTTAGGGTTTGGAACATATCAGTCCGAAAAAAAAGCTAAAATCAACTTTTTCGATAATGTTCTTTTTTCCACATAATTTCACTGCATTTTTACAGAATTTTGGCATCTCGGTATCTATGAAGATTAAAAAAAATGGTATTTTTTTCTTTATTTTACTTTTTTTTTTTTTGTTTCTTTATAAAGAGTGATATTTGTGGGTTTTAGCTTTTTGGTACTTAAGGAACTTAAGAACACTCATAATACACTTTTCTCGTAATATCCTTTTGTTTCCAAAACATAGGGTTCTTTGCATGTATTTAAGCGTTTTTATAGGTAACATGATCAAAAACACTCAAAATACATGTTTTTGGTAATGTTTTTCTGTTTCTCCATAAAGGATGTTTTACATGCGTTTTAGCGTTTTGGTATGTAAGGAGCTCAAAAACACTTAAAGGTAAGTTCTTGGTAAAAGTTGGTTTTATTTACATGTAATGTGATTGCCCTTCTTTTTAGTGCTTTATTGCCTAACACGCTCAAAAACACTCAAAAGACACTTTTATGGTAATGTAATTTTTTTTCCCATATAAAGCTATTTTCGCGTGAAATTTTGGGTTTTGGTAACCAAGAATGTGAAAAACAATTAAAAAACACGCATTTGGTAAGGTTGTTCGTTTCTCAATTAAGAGTGTTATTCAAGAATTTTAGCGTTTTGGTATCTAAGAATCTCAAAAACTCTTATAGTGCACGTTTCTCGTAATGTCCCTTTTTTTCCTCATATGGGGTGCTTTGCATGCATTTTGGCATTTTTTTAACGTAATAGCTGAAAAAAACACTGAAAATACACGCTTTTGGTAATAAGAACATAAGGAATAAGTAAATCTGCAAGAAGGCATCAGGCCTACACGTGGCAGTACTTGTATGAAATATGCCTACCTATTTCCACCTATCATCCCCATCCATAAATGTGTAATTTTTTCTTACAGTTCCCAAATGCCTCAGCACTAACAACTTGATTAATACGTCCGTTTCAATCATCTACTACTCTAGTTTAGAACGAATTCTTTCCTGTCTCCTTTTTGAACAACAAGTTTTCAGGGTTTAACCCGTTTTTCTTGTTCTATCATGGCTACAGATTCTAAGAATTTTTCCTTATGTTCCCCTTGTTATAACCCATGTACCACTTAAACTCTTAACCTACGTCTCTCTAAAGAATGTAAATTTAACAGCTTCAATCTCGCTTCGTAAGGAATACTCCTCATCCCCTGTATCCTTTTAGTCATTCTCCTTTGTACTGATTCTAATAGACCTTTATCCTTCCTGTGATGTGGTGACCAGAATTGGACAGCATAGTCTAGATGAAGTCTGACTAGTGCCAAATGTAACTTTAATATTACTTCGGGTGTTCTACTTTTAACATTCCTGAAAATGAATCATAATACACTATTTGCTTTGTTTCTGGCCTCTTTGCATTGCTTTCTTAGACGGAGTTCAGAGTTAACTTTAAATCTCAAATCTTTTTCTTACTCTGAACCTACCAGAACTTGGTTGTTCATTGTGTAACTACTGTGTGGGTTTCTTCTACTTACGCTAAGTGCTTTGCATTTGTTGATATTAAACTGCATTTGCCATCTGTCTGTCCATTCGTTCATCCTATCCAAATCTGCCTGCAAGGCGATGGTATGCGATTCTGACCTAATTAATCTACATATTCTCGTGTCATACACAAATTTACTAACAACACTACTAATTCCACTATCCAAGTCATTGACATATAATACAAACAACATCGGCCCTAATACTAATAATCCCTTTGTCACCCAAATAATTACTTGACCCCACTCGGATTTAAAGCCGTTTATTACAACACTCTGTCGCCTGCCGCTTAGCCATGACCTTATCCAATCTAAACACCTTATCTCTCTCGTGCGCCCTAACCTTTCTCAGTAGCCTCTGATGGGGTACCTTGTCAAACGCTTTACTAAAGTCCTGATATAGGATGCCATAACTATCATCATTATCTTCCGCTTGGTAAACCTTACTGTATAAACTTACCAAGTTTGTCAGGTAAGACAAACAGGTAAGACATGGCTTTCGTGAAGCCATGCTGTAACTGATTTATCAAGTTATGTTTGACTAAATGCTCTTAAATGTTCTTCGCTATTATTGACTCAATTATTTTACATTGAACAGAAGTTAAGCTGACAGGTCTATAATTAGACGTTAATTTTTTTTTCTCCTTTCTTAAAGGTAGGTATTAGATTTGCCTGCCTCCACATTACCGATACCTCACATGACTAAAGTGATTTCCTAAGGACAAAAACTAACAATGTACTTATAACCTTTTTCCATTCCTTAAATACTCTGGAATATATTTCATCTGGTGCTGGTGACTTGAACTTTTCAGCTTATCTATCTCCTGTTCCACTATCTCTTAGTTATGGTAATATCTGTCAGCTTCTCATTTTCTTCTACTCTAAATATCTTGTCACTATTCGGCAAATCCTGCATGTTTTCCTGGGCAAAGACAGTTAAAAAATACTCGTTCACAATTTTACTAATCTCCTCCCAACAACTAATCAGGTCCCATTCTGCTGTCTTTAAGAAACTATTTTTCTCTATTCTTCGTCTTATATGCCTGATAAAATCCCTTGGGGTCCATCTTCGCTTGGCTGGCTATCTTTAATTCATAACTATTTTTAGCTTTCCTTGTTAAACTCCTGGCTTTTCTAATTCATTATATTATGGCCTTAAAACCACTTCCCTGTCTTTAATCTCATATATACTTCTCTTTCGCCCTATATAATGTTTTAACCTCAGTCATCCGTTTAGGATCATTCTTCTGCGATCGTATTCTTCTGTAAGGGATATTCCCTAACTGTCCTGAATATAATTTATCAACGAAATATTTATTTCGCTTCTCTATAAAGGGTGTTTTGCTTGAGTTTTAGCGTTTCTGTACATAAGAACCTTTAAAACACGTTTTTAGTAATGTTATTTTTTTTTTTTTTTTTTATGGAGCGCTTTCCATGCTTTTCGGCGTTTTGGTGTCTAACACGTTGAAAAACACTCAAAAGACACGTTGATGATAATGTCGTTTCGTTTCCCGATAAAGGGGGCTTCCAATGCATTTTGTTTTTTGGTACTTAACAATATGAAAAAAAAGTTTAAGTAAAAGTTTTCGGTAGAGTTATTTTTTCCATATAAAGTTCTAATCATGTGTTTTTGAGTCTGGGTACCTAAAAAGCTCAAAATCTCTCATAATACACTTTTCTCGTAATGTCCTTTCTTTTCTCCATGTAGGATGCTTTGCGTGTAGTTTGGCACTTTTATACTTAAAAAGCACAAAAACAATCAAAATATAAGTTTTTGGTAATGTTAATTTGTTTCTCCGTAAAGGTTGTTTTACATGCTTTTCAGCGATTTCGGATGTAAGAAGGTTAAAAAAAAAATACTCTAAAGATACTTTCTTGGTAATGTTATTTTATATTGCTAAATAGGGTGCTTTCAATGCTTTTTAGCATTTTGATTCCTAACACTCAAGTAAACACTCAAAAGACACGTTTCCTGTAATATCGTTTTGCTTCTTCATATAGGGGTCTGCATGCATTATGATATTTTGCTACATAATGTGAAAAACGCTCAAAATAAAGATTTTAGGTAATGTTCTTTTTCTCTCTATAGGGTGCTATTCATCCTTTTCAGCGTTTTGGTACTTAGGAAGCTTACTTAGGAAGCTCAAAAACACAAATAAAACATGTTTCTCCAAATGTCTTTCCATTTTCCCATATAGGATGCTTCGTATGTATTTTGACGTTTTGGTACATAAAAAGGAAAAAAAAAACTCAAAAACACGTTTTTGGTGATGTTCTGCTTCTCTATTAAGAGATATAGAATATATTTAATTTTCATTCAGGCGGTTTAGTGTTTGGTACCTAAGAGACTCAAAACTCTGATGATGCACGTTTTTCGTAATGTCCTATCGTTTTCCTCATACAGGGTGTTTTAGATGCATTTTTAAGATGATGTACGTAACAGACTCAAAAAGACTCAAAATACACGTTTTTGGTAAAGTTTTTTTTCTATTTGGTAAGATTATTCGTGTTTGTTGCACGTGTTTTAGCGTTTTGGAACGTAAAAAGTTTAAAACACTTAAAAGACATGCTTATTATTTTGCATTTCTATATAAGGTGCTTTCCATGTTATTTAGCGTTTTCGTGCCTAACACGCTGAAAAACACATAAAAACACATTTCTTACATTGTTGTTTAATTTTCTCGTATAGCGAGTAAATATTATGGTGTTTTGCTACCTGACAATATGAAAAAAAAAATTCAAATTACACGATTTTGGTAATGTTTTTTTTTTTTCTCCATTTTTACGTTTTGGTACCTGAGAAGTAAAAAAAAAAAAACTCATAATACACGTTTTTTGTCATGTCCTTTCGTTTCCTCAAACAGGCTGTTTTTTGGTGCTTTGGTACCTAACAGGGTGTTTGCATGTATTTTGACATTTTAGTTCGTAAGAACCTAAAAAACACTCTAAAGACACGTTTTAGTAAAGTTGTTTTTTTTATTCCCCTATGGGGTGATTTTGTTGCTTCTTACTGATTTGGTGCCTAACACGCTCAAAAAATAACAAAAGACAAGTTTCTAGTGATTTCGTTTCGTTTCTTCATATAGGTTGCTTTACATGCAACCTATACATGGCGTTTTGGTAATTATGAATGTAAAAAAATACCCTTTTTTGGTAAGTTTGTTCTTTTTCTTCAGAGCACTATTGAAGTACTGATTTGGTACTTAAGAAAGTAATAAAAAAAAAAACACAACAAACGTTTCTCGTAATGTCCTTTTTATTTCAATATGCAGGGTGATTTGTTTGATGACAGGCGATTTTCTACATAATAAGCTAAAAAAAAAAACACAAAATACACGTTTTTGGTTAATGTATTCTGTTTCTCTATATGTGGTATTTTCATACGTTCTTAAAGTCGTTTCATATATCTATATATGGGTCTTTGCATGAATTTTGGCTTTTTGGTAACTAACAATGTCATAACACTCAAAATGCACGTTTATATTTTGGCAGTATTGTTCTGTTTCTCCATATAGAGTCTTTTCATGGGTTTTACCCTTTTGATACTAAGAAAATCAAAAACACTCATAATACACGTCTCTCGTAATGTCTTTTAATTTTTCCCATATAGGGTATTTCCGATTCATTTAGGCGTTTTTTTACGTAACAATATTACAAAAGACTCAAAATACTTGTTTTGTAAGCGTTTTAGCGTTTTCGTATGTAAGGAGCTTAAAAACACTTAAAGGCAAGTTATTGGTAAAAGTTGGTTTTCTTACCATGTAATGTGATTGCCCTGCTTTTTAGTGCTTTATTGCCTAACACGCTCAAAAAAAAACTCAAAAGACACTATTCTGGTAATATTTTTTTTTTTCACACATAAATCTAGTTTCGCATGCAATTTGGGATTTTGGTAAGTAAGAATGTTAAAAAGATCTGGTAAGGTTGTTCTGTTTCTCAATTAAGAGAGTTATTCATGAATTTCAGCATTTTGGTATCTAAGAAACATCTCCATATACACGAGTTTTTGCGTGTTTTGCCTTGTGGTTCTTGTGAAACTACTCGTATAAAACACTCATTATACACGTTTCTCGTAATGTCCTTTTCTTTCCCAATATAGAGTGCTTTGCAACTATTTTCGCGTTTTCTGTAGGTAACAAGCTAAAAAAAACTTTTTTTAGTAACTTTTTAGTAATATTATTCTATTTCTTCATATTGGTTGGTTTCCATCCGATTTAATGTTTTTCTAAGTAAAACACTAAAAAGACACGTTTTCAGTAATTTTGTTTTGGATTCCCATATAAATTGACTTCCATATTATTTATCGTTTTGGTGCCTAACTTGCTGAAAAACACTCAAAAGACAGGTATCTGGTAAAGTCGTTTAATTTCCTCATGTAGGTGGCTTTGCATACACTTTAGGGTTTGGCACATAACAGACCGAAAAAAAAACCTAAAATTAACTTTTTTTCATATTATTTTTTTCACATAATTTTCTTGAATTTTGCCAGAATTTTGGCATCTCGGTACTTATGAAGATCAATAACAAAAAAAAGAAATCCTAGTTTTTATTTATTTATTTTTTTTTTTCTATGAAGAGTGTTATTTGTGGGTTTTAACTCTTTTCGTACTTATGGAACTTAAAAACATTCATAATACACGTTTCTCGTAATGTTCTTTCGTTTCCCAAACATAAGGTTCTATGCATGTATTTAAGCGTTTTTATACGTAACAGATCAAAAACACTGAAAATTCATGTTTTTCGTAATGTTATTTTGTTTCTCTATAAAGGGTGTTTTGCATGCATTTTAGCGTTTTGGTATGTAAGGAGCTGAAAAACACTTAAAGACAAGTTCTTGGTAAATATTGGTTTTATTCCCATTTAATGTCATTGCCCTGTTTTTTTGTGCTTTATTGTCTAACACGCTCAAAACCACTGAAAAGACACTTTTTTTTCTGGTAATGTTATTTTATTCCCACATAAAGCTAGTTGCGCATGTAATTTCGGGTTTTGGTAACTAAGAATTTGAAAAACACTCAAAATACACACATTTGGTAAGGTAGTTCTTTTTTTCAATTGAAAGTGTTATTCATGAGTTTTAGCGTTTTGGTATGTAAGAAACTTCTCTATATACATGAGTTTTTGCGTTTTTTGCCTTGTGGTTCTTGTGAAACTATAAAACACTCACTATACATGTTTCTCGTAATGTCCTTTTGCTTCCCAATGTAGAGTGCTTTCCATCCATTTGCGAGTTTTTTGTAGGTAAAAAGCTTAAAAACACTTTTTTGGTAATGTTATTCTATTTCTTCATATTTGTTGGTTTGCATCCGTTTTAGCGTTTTTCTACGTAAAACACTGAAAAGACACGTTTTCAGTTTTTTTGTTTTGGATTCACATATTGACTGACTTCTTGACATATTATTTATCGTTTTAGTGTCTAACATGCTGAAAAACACTGAAAGAACAGGTTTTTGTTAAAGTCGTTTAACTTCCTTATATAGGTGGCATGCACTTTAGAGTTTGGTACATCAAAATCCGAAAAAGAGCTATAATTAACTTTTTTTTTATAATGTTCTTTTTTTCACATAAATTCCCTGAATTTTGGCAGAATTTTGGCTTCTTCGTACCTATGAAAATCAATATAAAAAAAAGCTATTTTTTTATTTATTTTTTTCTCTATAAAGAGTGTTATTTGTGGGTTTTAACGTTTTGACACTTAAGGAACTTAAAAACGGTCCTAATACACGTTTCTTGTAATGTCCTTTCGTTTCCCAAACATAGGGTTCTTAGCATGTATTTAAGCATTTTTATAGGTAACATGATCAAAAACACTTAAAACACATGTTTTTAGTAATGTTATTCTGCTTCTCCATAAAGGAGTTTTTTGCATGCGTTTTAGCGTTTTGCTTTGTAAGAATTGACCTTCTTACAAAGCAAAACGCAAGTTCTTGGTAAAAGTTGGTTTTATTCCCATGTAATGTGATTGCCCTTTTTTTTTGTGATTTATTGCCTAACACGCTCAAAAACACTCAAAAGACACTTCTGGTAAAGTCATTTTTTTTCCAACATAGTTTCGCGTGCTATTTGGGGTTTTGCTAAGAATGTGAAAAACACTCAAAATACACGCATTTGGTAATGTTGTTCTTTTTCTCAATTAATATTGTTATTCATGAGTTTCAGCATTTTGGTAGCTTAGAAACTTCCTGATTTACACGAGTTTTTGCGTTTTTTGCCTTGTGGTTCTTGTGAACCACAAGTTCTTTTGCTCAAAAATAATAAATCACTCATTATACACGTTACTCGTAATATCCTTTTGTTTCCCAATAGGGAGTGTTTTGCATCCATTTTCGCGTTTTTTTGTATGTAACAAGCTCAAAAAAACTCAATATGTACCTTTTTGGTAATGTTATTTTATTTCTTCTTATTGGTTGGTTTGCATCCGTTTTAGCGTTTTTCTACGTAAAACACGAAAAGACACGTTTTCAGTAATTTTGTTTTAGATTCCCATATAGAGTGACTTGCATGTTATTTACCGTTATGGTGCCTAACAAGCTGAAAAACACTTATAAGACAGTTTTCTGGCAAAGACATTTAATTTCCCAATATAGGTGGCTTTGCATGCACTTTAGGGTTTGGTACATAACAGTAAGAAAAAAAAAAGCTAAAATTAACTTTTTTGATAATTGACTCATAATTTCCTGAATTTTGCCCAAATTTTGGTATCTCGGTACCTGTGAAGATGAAAAAGAAAGAAAAAAAAATATCGTATTTTTTATTTATTTTTTTTTTCTCAATAAAGAGCGTTATTTGTGGCTTTTAGCTTTTTGGTAAATAATGATCTTAAAAACACTCATAATACACGTTTCTTGTAATGTCCTTTCGTTTCCCAAAAATATGGTTCTTTGCATGTATTTAAGCGTTTGTATTGGTAACATGATCAAAAACACTTAAAATATATGTTTTGGTAATGTTATTATCTTTCTCCATAAAGTGTGTTTTGCATAAGTTTTAGCGTTTTGGTATATAAGGAGCTCAAAACACTTAAAGGCAAGTTCTTGGTAAACTTTTATTTTATTGCCATGTAAAGTGATTCCCCTGCTTTTTAGTGTTTTATTGTGTATCACGCTCAAAAACACACAAAAGACACTTTTCTGGTAATGTCATTTTTTTTTCCCACATAAAGCTGGTTTCGCATGCAATTTGGGATTTTGGTAACTAAGAATATGAAAACCACTCAAAATACACGAATTTGGTAAGGTTGTTCTGTTTCTCAATTAAGAGTGTTATTCATAAGTTTCAGCATTTTGGTATCTAGGAAACTTCTCCATATACACGAGATTTTGCGTTTTTTGTCTTGTGGTTCTTTTGAACTATAAAACACTCATTATACACTTTTCTTGCAATGTCCTTTAGTTTCCCAATATAGAGTGCTTTGCATCAATTTTCGCGTTTTTTGTAGGTAAGAAGCTCAAAAACACTTGAAATATACCTTTTTAGTATCGTTTTTCTATTTCTTGATATTGGTTGCTTTACCTCCGTTTTAGCGTTTTTCTACGTAAAACACTGAGAAGACACGTTTTCAGTAACATTGTTTTGGATTCCCATATAGAGTGAGTTCCTTATTATTTATCGTTTTGGTGCCTAACATGCTAAAAAACACTCAAAAAACAGATTTGTGGTAAGGTCGTTTAATTTCTTCATATAAGAAGCTTTACATGCACTTTAGGGTTTGGTACATAACAGTCCGAAAAAAAAAGCTGAAATTAAATTTTTTGATAATATTCTTTTATCATATGATTGCCCTGAATTTTCCCAGAATTTTGGCATCTCTGTACCTATAAAGATGAATAACAAAAAAAAATCCTATTTTTTTCATTTTTTTATTTATTTATTTTTTCTAAATAAAAAGTGTTATTTGTGAGTTTTAGCTTTTTGGTACTTAAGGAACTTAAAAAAACACTCATAATACACGTTTTTCGTAATATTCTTTTGTTTCCCAAACATAATGTTATTTGCATGTATTTAAGCGTTTTTATAGATAACATGATCAAAAACACTCAAAATACATGTTTTCGGTAATGTTATTCTGTTTATCCATAAAGTTTGTTTTGCATGCGTTTTAGCGGTTTGGTATATAAGGAGCTCAAAAATACTTAAAGGCAAGTTTTTGGTATAAATTGGTGTTATTGCAATGTAATATGATTGCTCTGCTTTTTAGTGCTTTATTGACTATCACGCTCAAAAACACTTAAAAGACACTTTTCTGGTAATGACATATTTTTCTCACATAAAGGTGGTTTCGCATGCAATTTGGGGTTTTGGTAACTAAGAATGTGAAAAGCACTCAAAATACACGCATTTAGTAAGGTTGTTCTGCTTCTCAATTAAGAGTGTTATTCATGAGTTTCAGCATTTTGATATCTAGGAACCTTCTCCATATACACGAGTGTTTGTGTTTTTTGCCTTTTGGTTCTATTGAACTATAAAAAAAACTCATTATACACTTTTCTTACAAAGTCCTTTTATTTTCTAATATATAGTGCTTTGCATGAATTTTCGAGTTTTTTGTAGGTAACAAGCTCAAAAAGACTCAAAATATACCTTTTTGGTAATATTTTTCTATTTCTTGATATTGGTTGGTTTACATCCGTTTTAGCGTTTTTCTACGTAAAACACTGAAAAGACACGTTTTCAGCAATTTTGTTTTACGATTCTCATATAGAGTGAGTTCTTATTATTAATCGTTTTGGTGTCTAACATGCTGAAAACACTCAAAAAACAGATTTCTGGTAAGATCGTTTAATTTCCTCATATAGGAGTCTTTGGATGCACTTTAGGGTTTGGTACATAAGAGTCCGAAAAAAAAAGCTAAAATTAACTTTTTTGATCATTTTCTTTTAATTTTCCCAGAATTTTGGCATCTCTGTACTTATAAAGATGAATAAAAAAAATCCTATTTTTTTATTTTCTTACTTTTTTTTCTAATACGAGTAAAGAGTGTTATTTGTGGGTTTTAGCTTTTTGGTATTTAAGGAACATAAAAACACTTATAATACACATTTCTCGTAATGTCCTTTCGTTTTGCAAACATAAGGATCTTTCCATATGTATTTAAGCGTTTTTATATATAATATGATCAAAAACACTCAAAATATATGTTTTTGGTAATTTTATTCTGTTTCTCCATAAAAGGTGTTTTGCATGCGTTTTAGCATTTTGGTATGTAATGAGCTCAAAAACACTTAAAGGCAAGTTCTTGGTAAAAGCTGTTTTTATTCCCATGTAATGTGATTGCCCTGATTTTTAGTGCTTTATTGGCTAACACGCTCAAAAACACTCAAAAGGCACTTTTCTGCTAATATCATTTTTTTTTTTCCCACATAAAGCTAGTTTTACATGGAATTTGGGGTTTTGGTAACTAAGAATGTGAAAAAACTCAAAACACAGGCAATTAGTAAGGTTGTTCTATTTCTTAATTAAAAGTGTTATTCATGAGTTTCAGCATTTTGGTATGTAAGAAACTTTTCTAGTACACACATTTCATAAGGTATTTCTGTTTCAAAATTAAAAAGTGTTATTCATGAGTTTCACCTTTTTGGTATGTAAGAAACTTCTTTATGTACACGAGTTTTTAAGTTTTTTACCTTTTGGTTCTTGTGAAACTATAAAACACTCATACACGTTTCTCGTAATGTCCTTTTCTTTGCCAATATAAAGTGTTTTCCATCCATTTTTGCATTTTTTGTAGGTAACAAGCTCAAAAACACATCCGTTTTAGCGTTTTTCTACGTAAATCACTGAAAGGACACGTTTTCTGTAATATTGTTGAAATTGCTGAAAAACACTCAAAAGAACAGGTTTCTGGTAAAGTCGTGTAATTTCCCCATATAGGTGGATTTGCATGCACTTCAGGGTTTGTACATAACTCCGGAAAAAAGCTAAAATGATTTTTTTTTATGATTTTTTTTTTTACAAAATTTCCATGAATTTTGCCAGAATTTTGGCATTTCGGAACCTATGAAGATGAATAACAAAAAAAAAAAAAATCTCTCAATAGTGTTATTTGTGG
Source organism: Scylla paramamosain (assembly GCF_035594125.1). Classification (NCBI taxonomy): domain Eukaryota; kingdom Metazoa; phylum Arthropoda; class Malacostraca; order Decapoda; family Portunidae; genus Scylla; species Scylla paramamosain. The sequence goes on along the minus strand of NC_087158.1, from coordinate 5,574,351 downwards.
GTTTTAGCTTTTTGGTACTTAACTTAAAAACACTCATAATACACGATTTTCGTAATGTCCTTTTGTTATACAAACATAGGGTTCTTTACATGTATTTAAGCGTTTTTATAGGTTACATGATCAAAAACACTCAAAATACATGTTTTTGGTAATGTTATTCTGTTTCTCCATTAAGGGTGTTTTGCATGCGTTTTAGCGATTTGGTATGTAAGGAGTTAAAAAACACTTAAAGGCAAATTCTTTGTAAAAGTTGGTTTTATTCCTACGTAATGTGATTATTCTGCTTTTTAGTGCTTTGTTGCATCTCACGCACAAAAAAACTAAAAAGACACTTTTTTGGTAACGTCATTTTTTTTTCCCACATGAAGGTAGTTTCGCATGTAATTTCGCATTTTCGTAACTAAGAATGTGAAAAAACACTCAAAATACAGAATTTGGTAAGGTAGTTCTGTTTATTGATTAAAAGTGTTATTCATGAATTTTATCATTTTGGTATGTAAGAAATTTCTCTATATACACGAGTTTTTGTGTTTATTGCCTTGTGATTTTTTTTTAACTATAAAACACTCATTATACACGTTTCTCTTAATGTCCTATTCTTTCCTAATATAGAATGCTTTACATCCATTTTTGCATTTTTTTGTAACAAGTTCAAAAACACTCAAAATATATCTTTTTGGTAATGTTATTCTATTTCTTCTTATAGGTTGGTTTGCATCCGCTTTACCGTTTTTCTACGTAAAACACTGAAAGGACACGTTTTCAGTAATTTTGTTTTGGATTCACATATTGACTGACTTCCATATTATTTATCGTTTTGGTACCTAACATGCTGAAAAATACTGAAAAGACAGGTTTCTGGTAAAGTCGTTTAACTTCCCTATATAGGTGGCTTTGCATGTACTTTAGGGTTTAGTACATAACAATCCGAAAAAAAGCTATAATTAACTTTTTTGGTAATGTTCTTTTTTCCACATAAATTCCCTGAATTTTGGCAGAATTTTGGCATCTCGGTACCTATTACGATGAATAACAAAAAAAAAAATTCCCATTTTTTTATATTTTTTTTATTATTTTTTTCTAAATAAAGAGTGTTATTTGTGGGTTTTAGCTTTTAGGTACTGAAGGAACTTAAAAAACACTCATAATACACGTTTCTCGTAATATCCTTTGGTTTCCCAAACATAAGGTTCTTTGCATGTATTTAAGCGTTTTTATAGATAACATGATCAAAAACACTAAAAATACATGTATTTGGTAATATTATTCTTTTTCTCCATAAAAGATATTTTGCATGCGTTTTAGCGTTTTGGTATGTAAGGAGCTCAAAAACACTTAAACGTAGGTTTTTGGTAAAATTTGGTTTTATTCCCATGTAATGTGATTGCCCCTCCTTTTAGTCCTTTATTGCGTAACGCGCTCAAAAACACTCAAAAGACATGCAAGGCCTCGCATATGAGAAAATTAAAAACCTTACCAGAAATCTGTCTTTTGAGTGTTTTTCAGCATGTTAGGCACCAAAATGATAAATAATATTTACTCTATGTGGGAATCCAAAACAAAATTACTGAAAACATGTCTTCTCAGTGTTTTACGTAGAAAAACGCTAAAACTGATGCAAAACAACCAATATCAAGAAGGAAAACAACATTACCAAAAATGTATATTTTGAGTTTTTTTGAGCTTGTTACCTACAAAAAAACGCAAAAATTGATACAAAGCACTCTATATTGAGAAACAAAGAGACATTGCGAGAAAAATGTATAATGAATGTTTTATAGTTAAAAAAAAAAAAAAAAAAAGGCAAAAAACGCAAAATCTCGTGTATATGGAGAAGTTTCCTAGATACCAAAATGCTGAAACTCATGAATAACACTCTTAATTGAGAAACAGAACAACCTTTGTAAATGCGTGTCAAAAAACAGTAAAAGGCAAGTTCTTCGTAAAAGTTGTTTTTATTCCCATGTAATGTGATTGCCCTGCTTTTTAGTGCTTTATTGCCTAACACGGTCAAAACACTCAAAGATACTTTTCTGGTAATATCATTTTTTTCCCACATAAAGCTAGTTTCGCATGGAATTTGGGGTTTTGGTAACTAAGAATGTAAAAAATCACTCAAAATACACGCATTTAGTAAGGTTGCTCTGTTTCTTGATTAATAGTGTTATTCATGAGTTTCAGCATTTTGGTATCTTAGAAACCTCCACACAGACGAGTTTTTGCGTTTTTTGCCTTGTGATTCTGGTGAAACTATAAAACACTCAATATACACGTGTCTCGTTATGTCTTTTTTCCTAATATACAGTGCTTTGCATCCATTTTTGCGTTTTTTTTTATGTAACAAGCTCAAAATCACACAAAATATACTTTTCTGGTAATGTTATTCTATTTTTTTCATATTGGTTGGTTTGCATCCGTTTTAGCGTTTTTCTACGTAAATCTTTTAAAAGTTACGTTTTTAGTAATTTTGTTTTGGATTTCCATATAGAGTGACTTTCATATTATCTATCGTTTTGGTGCCTAACATGCGGAAAAACACTGAAAAAAAACAGGTTTCTTGTAAAGTCCTTAAATTTTCCCAAATAGGTGGCTTTGCATACAGTTTATGGTTTGGTATATAACTCCGAAAAAAAAGGTAAAATTAACTTTTTCGATAATGTTCTTTTTTCCACATAATTTCCCTGAATTTTGGCAGAATTTTGGCATCTTGGTACCTATGAACATCAATAACAAAAAAATAATGTTTTTTTTATTATTTATTTAGTTTTTCTCTATAAAGACTGTTATTTGTAGGTTTTAACGTTTTGGTACTTAAGGAACTTAAAAACATTCATAATACACATTTCTCGTAATATTCTTTCGTTTCCCAAATATAGGGATCTTTGCATGTATTTAAGCGTTTTTATAGGTAACATAAAAAAAAACACTCAAAAACACTTGTTTTTAGTAATGTTTTCTGCTTCTCCATAAAGGAGTGTTTTGCATGCGTTTTAGCGATTTGGTATGTAAGGAGCTGAAATACACTTCAAGGCAAGTTCTTGGTAAAAGTTGGTTTTATTCCAGTGTAATATGATTGCCCTGCTTTTTAGTGCTTTATTGCCTAACAGGCTGAAAAACACTCAAAATGTCATTTTTTTTCCCACATAAAGCTAGTTTTGCATGCTATTTGGGGTTTTGCTAAGAATGTGAAAAAAAAACACTCAAAAATACACGCATTTGGAAATGTTGTTCTGTTTCTCAATTAAGATTGTTATTCATGAGTTTCAGCATTTTGGTATCTAAGAAACTTCTTTATATACACGAGTTTTTTTAGTTTTTTGCCTTGTGGTTCTTGTGAACCACAAGTTCTTTTGCCCGAAAATAATAAGACTCTCATTATACACGTTTCTCGTAATGTCCTTTTCTTTCCCAATAGGGAGTGCTTTGCATCTATTTTTCGCGTTTTTTGTAGGTAACAAGCTGAAAAACACTTTTTTGGTAATGTTATTCTATTTCTTCATATTGGTTGGTTTGCATCCGTTTTAGCGTTTTTCTACGTAAAACACCGAAAAGACACGTTTTCAGTAATTTTGTTTTCGATTCCCAAAGAATATCGACAGAATTTTGGCATCTTAGTACCTATGAAGATGAATTACAAAAAAAAAATTATTATTTTATATATTTTTTTTTTTCTCTATAAAGAGTGTTATTTGTGGGTTGTAGCTTTTTTGGTACTTAAGGAACTTAAAAACACTCATAATACACGTTTCTCGTAATGTCCTTCCATTTACCAAACATAAGGTTCTTTGCATGTATTTAAGCATTTTTATAAATAACATGATCAAAAATACAGAAAATGCATGTTTTTTGGTAATGTTACTCTTGTTCTCCATAATGGGTGTTTTCCATGCGTTTTAACGTTTTGGTATGTAAGGAGTTAAAAAAGCACTTAAAGGCAAGTTCTTCGTAAAAGTTGGTTTTATTCCCATGTAATGTGATTGTTCTGCTTTTTAGTGCTTTGTTGCATATCACGCTCAAAAACACTCAAAAGACACTTTTCTGCTAACATCATTTTTTTTCCCCACATAAAGCTAGTTTTGCATGTATTTTCGGATTTTCGTAACTAAAAATGTGAAAAACACTCAAAATACACACATTTGGTAAAGTAGTTCTGTTTCTCAATTAAAGGTGTTATTCATGCCTTTCAGCATTTTCGTATGTAAGAAACATCTCTATATACACGAGTTTTTGCGTTTTTTGCCTTGTGGTTCGTGTGAAACTATAAAACAATCATTATACATATATCATTATACATGTCCTTTTGCTTCGCAATATAGAGTGCTTTTACATCCTTTTTCGCGTGTTTTGTATGTAAAAAGCTCAAAAACACTTTTTGGTAATGTTATTCTATTTCTTCATATTCGTTGCTTTGCATCCGTTTTAGCGTTTTTTCTACGTAAAACACTGAAATGATACGTTTTCAGTCATTTTGTTATTGACTAACTTCATTATTATTTATCGGTTTGATGCCTAACATGCTGAAAAACACTGAAAAGACAGGTTTCTGATAAAATCATTTAATTTCCTCATATAGGTGGCTTTGCATGCACTTTAGATTTTGGTAAATAACAATCCGAAAAAAAGCTATAATTAACTTTTTTGATAATGTTCTTTTTTCCACATAAATTCCCTGAATTTTGGCAGAATTTTGGCATTTCGGTACTTATGAAAATCAATACAAACAAAAAGCTTTTTTTTTATTTATTTATATATATTTTTTTCTCTTTAAAGAGTGTTATTTGTGGGTTTTAACGTTTTTGTACTTAAGGAACTTAAAAACAGTCATAATACACGTTTCTCGTAATGTCCTTTCGTTTCCCAATGATGCATGTCTTTAAGCGTTTTTATAGGTAACATGATCAAAAACACTTAAAACACATATTTTTTGTAATGTTTTTCTGCTTCTCCATAAAGGAGTGTTTTGCATGCGTTTAAGCTTTTTGGTATGTAAAGAGCTCAAAAACACATAATAACAAGTTCTTGGTCAAAGTTAGTTTTATTCCCATGTAATGTGATTGCCCTGCTTTTTAGTGCTCTATTGCCTAACACGCTCAAAAACACTCAAAAGACACTTCTGGTAATGTCATTTTTCTCCCACATAAAGCTAGTTTCGCATGCTTTTTGGGATTTTGCTAATAATGTGAAAACACTGAAAATATACGCTTTTGGTAAGGTTGTTCTGTTTCTCAATTAAGATTGTTATTCATGAGTTTCAGCATTTTGGTATCTAATCAACTTCTTTATATACACGAGTTTTTTGCGTTTTTTGCTTTGTGGTTCTTGTGAACCACAAGTTCTTTTGCTCGAAAAATAATAAGACACTCATTATACACGTTTCTCGTAATGTCCTTTTGTTTCCCAATAGGAAGTGCTTTGCATCTATTTTCACCTTTTTTGTATGTAACAAGCTCAAAAACACTCAAAATATACCTTTTTGGTAATGTTTTTTCTATTTCTTGATATTGGTTGGTTTGCATCCATTTTAGCGTTTTTCTACGTAAAACACTGGGAAGACACGTTTTTAGTAATTTTGTTTTGGATTCCCATATAAAGTGAGTTCCTTATTATTTATCATTTTCGTGCCTAACATGCTGAAAAACACTCAAAAGACAGATTTCTAGTAACGTCGTTTAATTTCCTTATATAGGAGGCTTTGCATGCAGTTTAGGGTTTGGTACATAACAGTCCGAAAAAAAAGCTAAAATCTTCTTTTTGGGTAATATTCTCCTATCATATAATTGCCTTGAATTTTCCCAGAATTTTGGCATTTCGGTACCTATGAAGATGAATAACAAAAAAAAAAATCATTTTTTTATTTTTTTATTTATTTATTTTTTCTAAATAAAGAGTGGGTTTTAGGTTTTTTGGTACTTAACAATCTTACAAACACTCATAATATACGTTTCTCTTAATATCCTTTTGTTTCCCAAACATAAGGTTCTTTCCATGTATTTAAGCGTTTTTATAGATAACATGATCAAAAACATTCAAAATACATGTTTTTGGTAATTTTATTCTGTTTCTCCATAATGTTTATTTTGCATGCGTTTTATCGGTTTAGTATATAAGGAGCTTAAAAATACTTAAAGGCAAGTTCTTGATAAAAATTGGTTTTATTCAAATGTAATGTGACTGCCCTGCTTTTTAGTGCTTTATTGCATATCAGGCTAAAAAAACACTCAAAAGACATTTTTTTGGTAATGTCATTTTTTTCTCACATAAAGCTGGTTTCGCATGCAATTTGGGGTTTTGGTAAAAAAGAATGTAAAAAGTTCTCAAAATACACGCATTTAGTAAGGTTGTTCTGTTTCTCAATTAGGAATGTTATTCATGAGTTTCAGCATTTTGGTATCTAGGAAACTTCTCCATATCCACAAGTTTTTTTCGTTTTTTGCCTTTTGGTTCTTTTGAACTATAAAACACTCATTATACACTTTTCTTCCAATGTCCTTTTATTTCCTAATATAGAGTGCTTTCCATCAATTTTCGCGTTTTTTGTAGGTAAGAAGCTCAAAAACACTCTAAATATACCTTTTTGGTAATGTTTTTCTATTTTTTTTTATATTGGTTGGTTTCCATCCGCTTTAGCGTTTTTCTACGTAAAACACTGAGAAGACACGTTTTCAGTAATTTTGTTTTGGATTCCCATATAGAGTGAGTTCCTTATTTATTTATCGTTTTGGTGGCTAACATTCTGAAAAACACTCAAAAGACAGATTACTTTTAAGGTCGTTTAATTTCCTCATATAGGAGGCTTTGCATGCACTTTAGGGTTTGGTATATAACAGTCCGAAAAAAAAGCTAAAATAAACTTTTTTTTTATATTTTTCTTATATCATATAATAGGCCGGAATTTTCCCAGAATTTTGGCATCTCAGTACCTATCAAGATGAATAACAAAAAAAAAAAAAATCGTATTTTTTATTTTTTATTTATTTTTTTTTTTCTAAATAAAGTGTGTTATTTGTGGGTTTTAGCTTTTTGGTACTTAAGGAACTAAAAAACACTCATAATACATATTTCTCGTAATGTCCTTTCGTTTCCCAAACATAAGGTTCTTTGCATGTATTTAAGCGTTTTTATAGATAACATGATCAAAAACACTCAAAATACATGTTTTTGGTAATGTTATTCTGTTTGTCCATAAAAGGTGTTTTGCATGCGTTTTAGCGTTTTGGTATGTAATAAGCTCAAAAACACCTAAAGGCAAGTTCTTGGTAAAAGTTGGTTTCATTCCCATATAATGTGATTGCCCTGCTTTTTAGTGGTTTATTGCCTAACACGCTCAAAAACACTCGAAAGACATTTTCTGGTAATATTATTTTTTTCTCACATAAAGCAAGTTTCGCATGAAATTTGGGGTTTTGGTGAAAAACACTCAAAATACTGGCATTTAGTAAGGTTGTTCTGTTTCTTAATTAAAAGTGTTATTCATGAGTTTCAGCATTTTGGTATGTAAGAAGCTTCTCTAATACACACATTTGGTAAGGTAGTTCTGTTCTTCAATTAAAAGTGTTATTCATGAGTTTTGAGCATTTTGGTATGGAAGAAACTTCTTTATGTATACGAGTTTTTGAGTTTTTTGCCTTGTTGTTCTTGTGAAACTAAAAAACACTCGTAATGTCCTTTTCTTTTCTAATATAGAGTGCGTTTCATCGATTTTCGCATTTTTTTTTTGTAGGTAAAAAGCTCAAAAACACATCAAAATATATCTTTTTGGTAATATTATTCTATTTCTTCATATTGGTTGGTTTGCATCCGTTTTAGCGTTTTTCTACGTAAATCACTGAAAAGACACGTTTTCAGTAATATTGTTGAAATTGCTGAAAAAACACTCAAAAGAAAGGTTTCTGATAAAGTCCGGTAAAGGATGGCTTTGCATCCACTTCAGGGTTTGGTACATAACTCCGGAAAAATGCTAAAATTATTTTTTTTTAATATTTTTTTTACAAAATTTCCCTAAATTTTTCCAGAATTTTTGTATCTCGGTACCTATGAAGATTAATAACAAATTTTTTTTTTTTCTCTATAAAGTGTTATTTGTGAGTTTTAGCTTTTTGGTACTTAAGGAACTTAAAAACGCTCATAATACACGATTTTCGTAATGTCCTTTTCTAATACAAACATAGGGTTCTTTACATGTATTTAAGCGTTTATATAGGTAACATGATCAAACACACTCAAAATACATATTTTTGGTAGTGTTTTTCTGTTTCTCCATAAAGGGTGTTTTACATGCGTTTTAGCGTATTGGTATGTAAGGAGTTAAAAACACTTAAAGGCAAGTTCTCCGTAAAAGATGGTTTTATTCCCAAGTAATGTGATTGTTCTGCTTTTTAGAGCTTTGTTGCATATCACGCTAAAAAAAAAACACTCAAAAGACGTTTTTCTGGTAATGTCATTTTTTCCCACATAAAGCTAGTTTCACATGTAATTTGGCAATTTCGTAACTAAGAATGTGAAAAACACTCAAAATACACAATTTGGTAGGGTAGTTCTGTGTCTCGATTAAAAGTGTTATTCATGCATTTCATCATTTTGGTATGTAAGAAACTTCTCTATATACACGAGTTTTTGCGTTTATTGCCTTGTGGTTCTTGTGAAACTATAAAACACTCATTATTTCTCATTTCTCGTAATGTTCTTTTGTTTCCTAATATAGAGTGCTTTCCATCCATTTTTGTATTTTTTGTAGGTAACAAGTTGTTCTGTTTCTTAATTAAAAGTGTTATTCATGAGTTTCAGTATTTTGGTATGTAAGAAACTTCTCTAATAAACACATTTGGTAAGGTAGCTCTGTTTCTCAATTAAAAGTGTTATTCATGAGTTTCAGCATTTTGGTAAGCAAGAAACTTCTTTATGTACACAAGTTTTTGAGTTTTTTTGTCTTGTGGTTCTTGTGAAACTATAAAACACTCATTATACACGTTTCTCGTAATGTCCTTTTCTTTCCTAATATAGAGTGCGTTTCATGCATTTTCGCATTTTTTTGTAGTTAACAAGCTCAAAAACACATCAAAATATATCTTTTTGGTAAGGTTATTCTATTTCTTCAAATTGGTTGGTTTGCATCCGTTTTAGCGTTTTTCTTCGTAAATCTCTGATAAGACTCGTTTTCAGTAATATTGTTGGAATTGCTTCTGGTACAGGCTTTTGGTAAAGTCGTGTAATTTTCCCATATAGGTGGCTTTGCATGCACTTTTTCGATAATGTTCTTTTTTCCACATAATTTCCCTGAATTTTGGCAGAATTTTGGCATCTTGGTACCTATGAACATCAATAACAAAAAAATAAAAATACTTTTTTTTTTTCTCTCTATAAAGAGTGTTATTTGTAGGTTTTAACGTTTTGGTACTTAAGGAACTTAAAAACATTCATAATACACATTTCTCGTAATATCCTTTCGTTTCCCAAATATGGGGATCTTTGCATGTATTTAAGCGTTTTTATAGGTAACATGATAAAAAAAACACTCAAAACACTTGTTTTTGGTAATATTATTCTGCTTCTCCAGAAAGGAGTGTTTTGCATGCGTTTTATCGATTTGGTATGTAAGGAGCTGAAAAACACTTCAAGGCACGTTCTTGGTAAAAGTTGGTTTTATTCCAATGTAATATGATTGCCCTGCTTTTTAGTGCTTTATTGCCTAACACGCTCCAAAAACACTGAAAAAACACTTCTGGTAATGTCATTTTTTTTCCCACATAAAGCTGGTTTCGCATGCTATTAGGGGTTTTGCTAAGAATGTGTAAAAAAACACTCAAAATACACGCATTTAGTAAGGTTGTTCTGTTTCTCAATTAAGATTGATATTCATGAGTTTAAGCATTTTGGTATCTAAGAAACTTCTTTATATACACGAGTTTTTGCGTTTTTTGCCTTGTGGTTCTTGTGAACCACAAGTTCCTTTGTCCGAAAATAATAAGACACTCATTATACATGTTTTTTGCAATGTCCTTTTCTTTCCCAATAGGGAGTGCTTTGCATCCATTTTTGCGTTTTTTGTAGGTAACAAGCTCAAAAACACTCAAAATATACCTTTTTGGTAATGTTATTCTATTTCTTCATATGGTTGGTTTTCATCTGTTTTAGCGTTTTTCTACGTAAAACACCAAAAAGACACGTTTTCAGTAATTTTGTTCTCGATTCCCAAAGAATATTGTCAGAATTTTGGCATCTTAGTACCTATGAAGATGAAAATTTTTTTTTTTTTCTCTCTATGAAGAGTTTTATTTGTAGGTTTTAGCTTTTTTGGTACTTAAGGAACTTAAAAACACTCATAATACAGGTTACTCGTAATGTCCTTTCGTTTCCCAAAAATAGGGTTCTTTGCATGTATTTAAGCGTTTTTATTGGTAACATGATCAAAAACACTCAAAATACATGTTTTTGATAATGTTATTCTGTTTCACCATATAGTTGTATTTTGCAAGCATTTTAGTGTTTTGGAATATTAGGAGCTCAAATACACTTAAAGGCAAGTTCTTGTTAAAAATTGGTTTTATTCCAATGTAATGTGATTGCCCTACTTTTTAGTGCTTTATTGCCTAACACGCTCAAAAACACTCAAAAGACATTTTTCTGTCAATGTAATTTTTTTCCTACATAAAGCTGGTTTCGACTGCAATTTGGGGTTTTGGTAACTAAGAATTTGAAAAGCACTCAAAATACACGCATTTAGTAAGATTGTTCTGTTTCTCAATTAAGATTGATGTTCCAGAGTTTCAGCATTTTGGAATGTAAGAAATATCTCTATATACACGAGTTTTTGCGTTTTTTGCTTTGTAGTTCTTGTGAAACTATAAAACACTCATTATACACGTTTCTCGTAATGTCCTTTTGCTTCCCAATATAGAGTGCTTTTCATCCGTTTTCGCGTTTTTTGTAGGTAACAATTTCAAAAACACTCAAAATATACCTTTTTGGTAATGTTATTTTATTTCTTCATATTGGTTGGTTTGCATCCGTTTTAGCGTTTTTCTACGTAAAACAATGAAAAGACACGGTTTTAGTAATTTTGTTTTGGATTCCCATATAGATTGACTTCCATGTTATTTATCGTGTTGGTTCCTAACATGCTGAAAAACACTCATAAGACCGTTTTCTGGCAAAGACGTTTAATTTCTCCATATAGGTGGCTTTGCATGCACTTTAGGGGTTTGGTACATAACACTCCGAAAAAAAAAACCTAAATTTAACTTTTTTGATAATGTTTTTATTTCACATAATTTCCTGAATTTTGCCTGAATTTTGGCATCTCGGTCCCTGTGAAGATGAATAAGAAAGAAAAAAAAATATCGTATTTTTTTTTTATTTATTTATTGTTTCTCAATAGTGATATTTGTGGATTTTAGCTTTTTTGTAATTAATGAACTTAAAAATACTCATAGTACACGTTTCTCGTAATCTCCTTTCGTTTACCAAAAATAGTGCTCTTTGCATGTATTTAAGCATTTTTATTGGTAACATGATGAAAAACACTCAAAATACATGTTTTTGGTAATGTTATTCTGTTTCACCGTAAAGAGTGTTTTGCATGCGTTTTAGTGTTTTGGTATATAAGGAGCTCAAAAACACTTAAAGGCAAGTTCTTGGTAAAAATTCGTTTTTCTCCAATGTAATGTGATTACCCTCCTTTTTAGTGCTTTATTGCCTATCACGCTCAAAAACACTCAAAAGACACTTTTCTGGTAAAGTCTTTTTTTTCCCACAAATCTATTTTCGCATGCAATTTGGGGTTTTGGTAACTAAGAATGTGAAAAGCACTCAAAATACACGCATTTATTAAGGTTGTTCTGTTTCTCAATTAGGAGTATTATACATGAGTTTTAGCATTTTTGTATCTAGGAAACCTCTCCATATACGAGTACACGAGATTTTGCGTTTTTTGCCTTGTGGTTCTTTTGAACTATAAAACACTCATTATACACTTTTCTTGCAATGTCCTTTTGTTTCCCAATATAGAGTGCTTTGCATCAATTTTCGTGTTTTTTGTAGGTAACAAGATGAAAAACTCTCAAAAGATACCTTTTTAGCAACGTTTCTCTATTTCTTGATATTGGTTGCTTTGCATCCGTTGTAGTGTTTTTCTACGTAAAACACTGAGAAGACACGTTTTCAATAACTTTGTTTTGGATTCCCACATAGAGTGAGTTCCTTCGTGCCTAACATGCTAAAAAAAAAAACACTCAAAAAACTGATTTCTGGTAAGGTCATTGAATTTCCTCATATAGGAGGCTTTGCATGCACTTTAGGGTTTGGTACATAATAGTCCGAAAAATAAGCTGAAATTAACTTTTTTCATAATATTCTTTTATCATATGATTGCCCTGATTTTTCCCAGAATTTTGGCATTTTGGTACCTATGAAGATGAATAACAAAAAAAAAAAAAATCAAATTTTTTTATTCTTTAATTTTTTTTATTTTCTAAATAAAGGGTGTTATTTGTGGGTTTTAGCTTTTTGGTACTTAAGGAACTTAAAAAAAACACTCATAATACACGTTTCTCGTAATGTCCTTTTGTTTACCAAACATAATGTTCTTTGTATGTATTTAAGCGTTTTCATAGATAACATGATCAAAAACACTCAAAATACATATTTTTGGTAAAGTTATTCTGTTTCTCCATAAAGTTTGTTTTGCATGCATTTTAGCGGTTTGGTATATAAGGAGCTCAAAAATACTTAAAGGCAAGTTTTTGGTATAAGTTGGTGTTATTCCAATATTATATGTTTGCCCTGCTTTTTAGTGCTTTATTGCCTATCACGCTCAAAAACACTTAAAAGACACTTTTCTGGTAATATCATATTTTTCTCACATAAAGGTCGCATGCAATTTGGGGTTTTGGTAACTAAGAATGTGAAAAGCACTCAAAATACACGCATTTAGTAAGGTTATTCTGTTTCTCAACTAAGAGTGTTATTCACGAATTTCAGCCTTTTGATATCTAGGAACCTTCTCCATATACACGAGTTTTTGTGTTTTTTGCCTTTTGGTTCTTTTGAACTATAAAAACTCATTATACACTTTTCTTGCAAAGTCCTTTTGTTTTCTAATATAGAGTACTTTGCATCAATTTTCTCGTTTTTTGTAGGTAACAAGCTCAAAAACACTCAAAATATACCTTTGTGTAATGTTTTTCTATTTTTTTTTATATTAGTTGGTTTCCATCCGTTTTAGCGTTTTTCTACTTAAAACACTGAAGAGACACGTTTTCAGCAATTTTATTTTGGATTCTCATATAGAGTGAGTTCCTTATTATTTATCGTTTTAGTGCCTAACATGCTGAAAACACTCAAAAAACAGATTTCTGGTAAGGTCGTTTAATTTCCTCATATAGGAGTCTTTGGATGCACTTTAGGGTTTGGTACATAAGAGTCCGAAAAAAAAACTAAAATTAACTTTTTTGATCATTTTCTTTTATCATATAATAAAAAACACTTAAAAGACACTTCTGGTAATGTCATTTTTTCTCACATGCAATTTGGGGTTTTGGTAACTAAGAATGTGAAAAACACTCAAAATACACGCATTTAGTAAGGTTATTCTGTTTCTCAACTAAGAGTGTTATTCACGAGTTTCAGCATTCTGGTATCTAGGAACCTTCTCCATATCCACGAGTTTTTGTGTTTTTTGCCTTTTGGTTCTTTTGAACTATAAAAAAACTCATTATACACTTTTCTTGCAAAGTCCTTTTGTTTTCTAATATAGAGTGCTTTGCATCAATTTTCGCGTTTTTTGTAGGTAACAAACTCAAAAACACTCAAAATATACCTTTTGGTAATGTTTTTCTATTTTTTTTATATTGGTTGGTTTCCATCCGTTTTAGCGTTTTTCTACTTAAAACACTGAAAAGACACGTTTTCAGCAATTTTAATTTGAATTCTCATATAGAGTGAGTTCCTTATTATTTATCGTTTTAGTGCCTAACATGCTGAAAAAAACTCAAAAAACAGATTTCTCGTAAGGTCGTTTAATTTCCTCATATAGGAGTCTTTGGATGCACTTTAGGGTTTGGTACATGAGTCCGAAAAAAAAAAGCTAAAATTAACTTTTTTGATCATTTTCTTTTATCATATAATAGCCCTGAATTTTCCCAGATTTTTGGCATCTCTGTACCTATGAAGATGAATAACAAAAAAAAAAAAAAGAAAATCCTATTTTTTTATTTTCTTACTTTTTTTTTGTAAATAAAGAGATTTATTTGTGGGTTTTAGCTTTTTGGTACTTAAGGAACTTAAAAACACTTATAATACATATTTCTCGTTATGACCTTTCGTTTCGCAAACATAAGGTTCTTTGCATGTATTTAAGCGTTTTTATAGATAACATGATCAAAAACACTCAAAATATATGTTTTTGGTAATTTTATTTTGTATCTCCATAAAAGGTGTTTTGCATGCGTTTTAGCGTTTTTTTTTTATTCCCATGTAATGTGATTGCCCTGCTTTTTAGTGCTTTATTGCCTAACACGCTCAAAAACACTCAAAAGACACTTAACTTAAAAACTTTAAAACAGTCGTAATACACGTTTCTCGTAATGTACTTTCGTTTCCCAAAGATAGAGTTCTTTGCATGTATTTAAGCGTTTTTATAGGTAACATGATCAAAAACACTTGAAACATATTTTTTGTAATGTTTTTCTGCTTCTCAATAAAGGAGTGTTTTGCATGCCTTTTAGCGTTTTGGTATGTAAGGAGCTCAAAAACACATAATGGCAAGTTCTTGGTCAAAGTTGGTTTTATTCCCATGTAATGTGATTGCCCTACTTTTTAGTGCTTTATTGCCTAACACGCTCAAAAACACTCAAAAGACACTTCTGGTAATGTCATTTTTTTTTCCCACAAAAAGCTAGTTTTGCATGCTATTTGGGATTTTGCTAACTAAGAATGTGAAAAACACTGAAAATACACGCTTTTGGTAAGGTTGTTCTGCTTCTCAATTAAGATTGTTATTCATGAGTTTCAGCATTTTGGTATCTAAGAAACTTCTTTATATACACGAGTTTTTGCGTTTTTTGCCTTGAGGTTCTTGTGAACCACAAGTTCTTTTGCTCGAAAATAATAAGACACTCATTATACACGTTTCTCTTAATATCCTTTTCTTTCCCAATAGGGAGGGCTTTGCATCCATTTTCACCTTTTTTGTAGGTAACAAGCTCAAAAACACTCAAAATATACCTTTTTGGTAATGTTATTCTATTATTTTTTTTTTTTTCATATTGGTTGGTTTGCATCCGTTTTAGCGTTTTTCTACGTAAAACTCCGAAAAGACACGTTTTCAGTAATTTTGTTTTGGATTCCCATATAGAGTGACTTCTATGTTATTGATCGTTTTGGTGCCTAACATGCTGAAAAACATTCAAAAAACCGTTTTCTGGCAAAGACGTTTGATTTCCCCATATAGGTCGTTTTGCCTGCACTTTATTGTTTGCTATATAACAGTCGAAAAAAAAAGCTAAAATTAACTTTTTTGATAATGTTCTTATTTCACAAAATTTCATGAATTTTGCCCGAATTTTGGCTCTCGGTACCTGTGAAGATGAATAAGAAAAAAAAAATATCGTATTTTTTTTTATTTATTTATTTTTTTTTTTTTTTTCTCAATAGAGAGTTATTTGTGGCTTTTAGCTTTTTGGTACTTAATGAATTTAAAAACACTCATAATACACGTTTCTCGTAATGTCCTTACGTTTCCTACAAATAGGGTTCTTAGCATGTATTTAAGCGCTTTATTGGTAACATGATCAAAAACACTCAAAATACATGTTTTTGGTAATGTTATTCTGTTTCTCCATAAAGTGTGTTTTGCATGCGTTTTAGCGTTTTGGTTTATAAGGAGCTCGAAAACACTTAAAGGGAAGTTCTTGGTAAACATTGCTTTTATTCCCATGTAATGTTGATCCCCTTCTTTTTAGTGCTTTACTGCCTATCACGCTCAAAAACACTCATTAGACACTTTTCTAAAAATGTCATTTTTTTTTACCACATAAAGCTGGTTTCGGAATCAATTTGGGTTTTGGGTAACTAAGAATGTGAAAAGCACTCAAAATACACGCATTTAGTAAGGTTGTTCTGTTTCTCAATTAAGAGTGTTATTCATGAGTTTCAGCATTTCGGTATCTAGGAAACTTCTCCATATACACGAGTTTTTGCGTTTTTTGCCTTGTGGTTCTTTTGAACTATAAAACACTCATTATACACTTTTCTCGCAATGTCCCTTTCTTTCCCAATATAGAGTGCTTTGCATCGATTTTCGCATTTTTTTTTCTAGGTAACAAGCTCAAAAACACTCAAAATGTACCTTTTTGGTAACGTTTTTCTATTTCTTGATATTGGTTGGTTTGGATCCGTTTTAGCGTTTTTCTACGTAAAATACTGAGAAGACACGTTTTAAGTAATTTTTTTTGGATTCCCATATTGAGTTAGTTCATTATTATTTATCGTTTTGGTGCCTAACATGCTGAAAACACTCAAAAGACAGATTTCTGGTAAAGTCATTCAATTTCCTCATATAGGAGGCTTTGCATGCTCTTCAGGGTTTGGTACATAACAGTCCGAAAAAAAAGCTAAAATCAACTTTTTTGATAATATTCTTTTATCATATAATTGCCCTGAATTTTCCCAGAATTTTGTCATCTCGGTACCTATGAAGATGAATGAAAAAAAAAAAAATAAATAAATTTATATATATATATATATATATATATATATATATATATATATATATATATATATATATATATATATATATATATATATATATATATATATATATATATATATATATATATATATATATATATATATATATATATATATATATATATATATATATATATATATATATATATATATATATATATATATATATATATATATATATATATATATATATATATATATATATATATATATATATATATATATATATATTTTACTTTTTTTTTTTTTTTTTTTTTTTCTAAATAAAGAGTGTTATTTGTGGGTTTTAGCTTTTTGGTACTTAAGGAACTTAAAAACACTCATAATACACGTTTCTTGTAATGTTCTTTCGTTTCCCAAACATAAGGTTCTTTTGTATGTATTTAAGCGTTTTTCTAGATAACATGATCAAAACACTCAAAATACATGTTTTTGGTAATGTTATTCTCTTTCTCCATAAAGTGTGTTTTGCAGGCGTTTTAGCGTTTTGGTATATAAGGAGCTCAAAAACACTTAAAGGCAAGTTCTTGGTAAAAATTGGTTTTATTCGAATTTAATGTGATTCCCCTGCTTTTTAGTGCTTTATATCCTATCACGCTCAAAAACACTCAAAAGACACTTTTCTGGGAATGTTGTTTTTTCCCACATAAATCTGGTTCCGCATGCAATTTGGGGTTTTGGTAACTAAGAATGTAAAAAGCTCTCAAAATACACGCATTTTGTAAGGTTGTTCTGTTTCTCAATTAAGAGTGTTATTCATGAGTTTCAGCATTTTGGTATCTAAGAAACTTATCCATATATACGAGTTTTTGCGTTTTTTGCCTTGTTCTTCTTGTGAAACCATAAAACACTCATACACGTTTCTCGTAATGTCCTTTAGTTTCCCAATATAACGTGCTTTGCATCGCGTTTTTTGTGGTTAACAGGCTCAAAAATACTCAAAATATACCTTTTTGGTAACGTTATTCTATTTCTTCATATTGGTTGGTTTGCATCCGTTTTAGCGTTTTGCTACGTAAAACACGGAAAAGACACGTTTTCAGTAATTTGTTTTGCATTCCCATATTGAGTGACTTCCATATTATTTATACTTTTGATGCCTAACATGCTAAAAAAGAAAACACTCAAAAGAGAGGTTTCTGGTAAAGTCGTGTAATTTCCCCATATAGTTGGCTTTGGATGCACTTTAGGGTTTGGTACATAACAGTCCGAAAAAAAGCTAAAGTTAACCTTTTTTGATAATGTTCTTTTTTCCACATAATTTCCCTGAATTTTGCCAGACATTCGGCATCTCAGTGCCTATGAATATGAATAACAAAAAAAAAAAAAAAAAATGCTATTTTTTTATTTATTTATTTATTTTTTTTTTTTTCCCTCTATAAAGAGTGTTATTTGTGGCTTTTAGCTTTTTGGTGCTTAAGAAACTTAAAAACACTCATAATACAGGTTTCTCGTAATGTTTTTTTTTTCGTTTCCCAAACATGTATTTAAATGTTTTTATAGGTAACATGATCAAAAACACTCAAAATACGTTTTTTTTTTTTTGGTAATGTTATTCTGTTTCTCCATAAAGGGTGTTTTGCAAGCGTTTTATCGTTTTTGTATGAAAGGAGTTCAAAAAATCTTAAAGAGTAGTTCTTGGTAAAAATTGGTTTTATCCCTATGTAATGTGATTGCCCTGCTTTTTAGTGCTTTATTTCCTAACACGCTCAAAAACACTCAAAAAAAACTTTTTTATGTTAATGTCATTTTTTTCCCACATTTTTTTACCACAATATTTCGCATGCAATTTGGGGTTTTGGTAACTAAGATTGTGAAAAACACCCAAAATACACTCATTTGATAAGCTTGTTCTTTTTTTATCCTTCGTAAAATTTGGTTTTATTCCAATGTAATGTGATTGTTCTGTTTTTTAGTGCTTTGTTGCATATAACGCTCAAAAACACTCAAAGGACACTTTTCTGGTAATGTCATTTATTTCCTACATAAAGCTAGTTTCGCATGTAATTTGAGATTTTTCGTAACTAAGAATGTGAAAAACACTCAATATACACACATTTTGTAATTTAATTCTGTTTCTCAATTAAAAGTGTTATTCATGAGTTTCATCATTTTGGTATCTATGAAACTTCTCTAGGTACACGAGTTTTTGCGTTTTTTGCCTTTTGGTTCTTGTGGAACTATAAAACACTCATTATACACGTTTCTCAGAATGTCCTTTTGTTTTGCAATACTTTGCATCCATTTTTGCATTTTTTTTTAGGTAACAAGCTCAAAAACATTCAAAATATACATTTTTGGTAATGTTATTCTATTTCTTCATATTGGTTGGTTTGCCTTCTTTTTAGCGTTTTTCTACGTAAAACACTGAAAAGACACGTTTTCAGTAATTTTGTCTTGGATTCCCATATTGAGTGACTTCCATATTGTTATCGTTTTGGTGCCTAACATACTGAAAAACACTCAAAAGTAAGGTTTCTGGTAAAGTCGTTTAATTTCCTCATGTAGGTGGCTTTGCATTCACTTTAGAGTTTGGTACATAACATTCCGAAAAAAAAGCTAAAATTAACTTTTTTGATAATATTCTTGTATCACATAATTGCCCAGAATTTTCCCAGAATTTTGGTATCTCGCTACCTATGAAGATGAATAACAAAAAATAAAATAAAATAAAAAATTGCCGTTTTTTTTATATATTTATTTATTTTTTCTTGATAAAGAGTGTTATTTGTGGGTTTTAGTTTTTTGGTTCTTAAGGAACTTGAAAACACTTATAATACACGTTTCTCGTAATGTCTTATCGTTTCACAAACATAGGGTTCTTTGCATGTATTTTCGCGTTTTTATAGGTAGCATGATCAAAAACACTCAAAATACATGTTTTTGGTAATGTTATTCTAATTCTCCATAAAGGGTGTTTTGCATTCGTTTTAGCGTTTTGGTATGTAAGGAGCTCAAAAAAACTTAAAGGCAAGTTCTTGGTAAAAGTTGGTTTCATTCCCATGCAATGTTATTGCCCTGTTTTTTAGTGCTTTATTGCCTAACACGCTCAAAAACACCCAAAGTCACTTTTCTGGTAATGTCATTTCTTACCAACATAAAGCTAGTTTTTCATGCAATTTGGAGTTTTGGTAAATAAGAATGTGAAAAACACTCAAAATACACGCATTTCGTAAGGTTGTTATGTTTCTCATTTAAGAGTGTTTTTCATGAGTACCAGCGTTTTGGTAACTAAGAAACTTCTCCATATACACGAGTTTTTGCGTATTTTGCCTTGTGGTTCTTGTGAAACTATAAAACACTCATTATTCACGTTTCTCGTAATGTCCTTTTGTTTCCCAATATAGAGTGCTTTGCATCCTTTTTCGCGTTTTTTGTAGGTAACAAGATTAAAAACACTCAAAATATACCTTTTTGGTAATATTCTATTTTTTCATATTGGTTAGTTTGCATCCGTTTTAACGTTTTTCTACCTAAAACACAGAAAAGACACGTTTTCAGTATTTTGTTTTGGATTCTCATATAGAGTAACTTCCATATTATTTATCGTTTTGATGCCTAACAAGCTGAAAATCACTCAAAAGACAGGTTTCTGGTAAAGTCGTTTAATTTCCTCATATAGGTGGCTTTGCATGCACTTTATGGTTTGGTAAATAACAGTTCGAAAAAAAAGCTCAAATTAACTTTTTTGGTAATGATCTTTTATCACATAATTGCCCTGAATTTTGCCAGAATTTTGGCATCTCGGTACCTATGAAGATGAATAAAATAAATAAAAAAAATTCCTATTTTTCTATTTATTTTATTGATTTATTTTTTCTAAATAAAGAGTGTTACTTGTGGGTTTTAGCTTTTTGGTTCTTAAGGAACTTAAAAACACTCATAATACACGTTTCTCGTAATATCCTTTCCTTTCACAAATATAAGGTTCTTTGCATGTATTTAAGCGTTTTTATAGATAACATGATTAAAAAACACTTAAAATACCTGTTGTTGGTAATGTTATTTTGTTTCTATATAAATTGTGTTCTGCATGCGTTTTAGCGCATATAAGGAGCTGAGAAACACTTAAAGGCAAGTTCTTGGTAAACGTTGGTTTTATTCCATGTAATGTGATTGCCCTGCTTTTTATTGCTTTATTGCCTAACACTCTCAAAAACACTCAAAAGACACTTTTCTGGTAATGTCATTTTTATCCCACATAAAAGCTATATTCGCATGGAATTTCGTTTTTTTTTTTAACTAAGAATGTGAAAAAACACTCAAAATACACGCATTTAGTAAGGTTGTTCTGTTTTTCAATTAAGAGAGTTATGAGTTTCAGCATTTTGGTATCTAAGAAACTTCTCCATATATACGAGTTTTTGTGTTTTTTGCCTTGTGGATCTTGTGAAACTATAAAACACTCATTATACACGTTTCTCGTAATGTCCTTTTGTTTCCCAATATAGAGTGCTTTGCATGCATTTTCGCGTTTTTTGTAGGTAACGAGTTCAAAAACACTGAAAATATACCTTTTTGGTGATGTTTTTCTATTTCTTCGTATTGGTTGGTTTGCATCCGTTTTAGCGTTTTCTACGTAAAACACTGAGAAGACATGTTTTCAGTAATTTTGTTTTGGATTCCCATATTGAGTGACTTCAATGGTATTTATCGTTTTGTTGTCTAACATGCTAAAAAAAAACACTCAAAAGAAAGGTTTCTTGTAAAGTCGTTTAATTTCCATATATAGGTAGCTTTGCATGCACTTTAGGGTTTGGTACATAAAAGTCCGAAAAAAATCTATAATTAACTTTTTTGATAATGTTCTTTTTTCCACATAATTTCCTTGAATTTTCCCAGAATTTTGGCATCTTGGTACCTATGAAAAACAAAAAAAAATTGTTTTTTTTTAATTAATTTATTTATTTTTTCTCTATAAAGAGTGCTATTTGTGGGTTTTAGCTTTTTGGTACTTAAAGAACTTAAAAACACGCATAATACACGTTTCTCATAATGTCCTTTCGTTTCCCAAACATAGGGATCTTTGCATGTATTTAAGCGTTTTTATAGGTAACATGATCAAAAACACTCAAAATACATGTTTTTGGTAATGTTTTTCTGTTTCTCCATAAAGGGTGTTTTGCATGCGTTTTAGCTTTTCAATATGTAAGGAGCTCAAAAACACTTAAAAGCAAGTTCTTGGTAAAATTTGGTTTTATTCCCATGTAATGTGATTGCCCTGCTTTTTAGTGCTTTATTTCCTAACACGCTCAAAAACACTCAAAAGACACTCTTCTGGTAATGTCATTTTTTTTTTCCACATAAAGCTAGTTTCGCATGCATTTTGGGGTTTTGGTAACTAAGAATGTGAAAAACACTCAAAATACACGCATTTGGTAAGGTTGTTCTGTATCTATCAATAATTACTCCCAGTGAGGTCTAAAGCACTGTTCAGGGGGTGCTGTGAACTTATCATTAAACCCAGCTGTGACCTCACTGAACGTTTCCCTTTGTGTCTCACAACACAAGGGGGTAGTCACAGCCTGCCCTCTAAAGACAACTCTCTTCCTCCACACAAAACTACAAGCACCTAATAACACACACACCCTTCACTCAAAAAATTTTAAAATCATGGCGACTCCTACACCAGCCTCGGAGTCCCCATCTGGGGAGGGGACCATAAATGTCCCCAGGTCGGACTGCCTTTCCGTCGACGAACCTAAGTGTCTTGACACCCCCCTCAACTTTTTCTTCATTAACTTCTGCAACATTCGCGGTCTAAGATCTAATTGTCAATCTGTAGAACACCACCTCTCCTCTTCTAAACCTCATCTTCTTTTCCTCACTGAAACTCAGGTGTCTGAGGCAACTGACAGTAGCCCCTTTTCTGTTCCCTCCTACTTTCTCTATCCTCATTTTCGATCCAAAGCTGGATGCTGCGTTTATGTGCGCAATGACTTAACCTGCTCTCGTGCCCACGCTCTTGAATCTTCCGAGTTTTCCACCATCTGGCTACGACTACAGAGTCATTCTCATACTAAATTTATCTGTGCTGTATACCTCTCTCCTAACTCCTCTGACTATAAGAAATTCTTTGACTACTTAACTTCCAAAGTGGAGCACATTCTGACCCTCTTCCCTTTTGCAGAGATCTCCATTCTTGGAGACTTCAATGTTCACCACCAGCTTTGGCTTTCCTCTCCCTTCACTGACCATCCTGGTGAACTAGCCTACAACTGACCTAGAGCAATTGGTGCAACACCCTACTCGTATTCCTGACCGTCTTGGAGATACGCCCAACATTCTTGACCTTTTCCTGACCTCTAATCCTTCTGCTTATGCTGTCACCCTTTCTTCTCCGTTGGGCTCCTCCGATCACAATCTCATATCTTTATCTTGTCCTATCAGTCCAATCCCTCCTCAGGATCCCCCTAAGCGAAGGTGCCTCTGGCGTTTTGCCTCTGCTAGTTGGGGGGACCTGAGGAGGTATTTTGCTGATTTTCCTTGGAATGACTACTGCTTCCGTGTCAGAGACCCGTCTTTGTGTGCTGAGCGCATAACATAGGTGATAGTGTCTGGCATGGAGGTGTACATTCCTCACTCTTTTTCTCGTCCTAAACCTTCTAAACCTTGGTTTAACACAGCTTGTTCTCGTGCTATACATGATAGAGAGGTGGCCCACAAAAGGTACTTAAGCCTTCCTTCACCAGAATCTCATGCACTTTATATTTCTGCCTGGAACTATGCCAAGTCTGTTCTCCAACTAGCAAAAAACTCCTTCATTAACAGAAAATGTCAAAACCTTTCAAGATCTAACTCCCCTCGTGATTTCTGGCATCTAGCAAAAAATATCTCCAATAACTTTGCTTCTTCTTCTTTCCCTCCTCTACTTCAACCAGATGGCACCACTGCTATCACATCTATTTCTAAAGCTGAACTCTTTGCTCAAACCTTTGCTAAAAACTCTACCTTGGACGATTCTGGGCTTGTTCCTCCCTCTCCTCCACCCTCTGACTACTTCATGCCACGTATTAAAATTCTTCGTAATGATGTTTTCCATGCCCTCGCTTGCCTAAACCCTCGGAAGGCTTATGGACCTGATGGGGTCCCTCCTATTGTTCTCCGAAACTGTGCCTCCGTGCTTGCACCTTGCCTAGTCAAACTCTTTCAGCTCTGTCTGTCAACATCTACCTTTCCTTCTTGCTGGAAGTTTGCCTACATTCAACCTGTTCCTAAAAAGGGTGACCGCTCTAATCCCTCAAACTACCGTCCTATTGCTTTAATTTCCTGCTTATCTAAAGTTTTTGAATCTATCCTCAACAGGAAGATTCTTAAACATCTATCACTTCACAACCTTCTATCTGATCGCCAGTATGGGTTCCGTCAAGGCCGCTCTACTGGTGATCTTCTGGCTTTCCTTACTGAGTCTTGGTCATCCTCTTTTAGAGACTTTGGTGAAACTTTTGCTGTTGCCTTGGACATATCAAAAGCCTTTGATAGAGTTTGGCACAAAGCTTTGATTTCCAAACTACCCTCCTACGGTTTCTATCCTTCTCTCTGTAACTTCATCTCAAGTTTCCTTTCTGACCGTTCTATTGCTGCTGTGGTAGACGGTCACTGTTCTTCTCCTAAATCTATTAACAGTGGTGTTCCTCAGGGTTCTGTCCTGTCACCCACTCTCTTCTTATTATTCATTAATGATCTTCTAAACCAAACTTCTTGTCCTATCCACTCCTATGCTGATGATACCACCCTGCACTTTTCCACGTCTTTTCATAGACGTCCAACCCTTCAGGAGGTAAACATATCACGCAGGGAAGCCACAGAACGCCTGACTTCTGATCTTTCTAAAATTTCTGATTGGGGCAGAGCAAACTTGGTATTGTTCAATGCCTCAAAAACTCAATTCCTCAATCTATCAACTCGACACAATCTTCCAGACAACTATCCCCTCTTCTTCAATGACACTCAACTGTCCCCCTCTTCTACACTGAACATCCTCGGTCTGTCCTTTACTTATAATCTGAACTGGAAACTTCACATCTCATCTCTAGCTAAAACAGCTTCTATGAAGTTATGTGTTCTGAGACGTCTCCGCCAGTTTTTTCTCACCCCCCCCAGCTGCTAACTCTGTACAAGGGCCTTATCCGTCCATGTATGGAGTATGCTTCACATGTCTGGGGGGGTTCCACTCATACTGCTGTTCTAGACAGGGTGGAATCAAAAGCTTTTCGTCTCATCAACTCCTCTCCTCTAACTGACTGTCTTCAGCCCCTCTCTCACCGCCGCAATGTTGCATATCTAGCTGTCTTCTACCGCTATTTTCATGCCAACTGCTCTTCTGATCTTGCTAACTGCATGCCTCCCCTCCTCCCGCGGCCTCGCTGCACAAGACTTTCTTCTTTCTCTCACTCCTATTCTGTCCACCTCTCTAACGCAAGAGTTAACCAGTATTCTCAATCATTCATCCCTTTCTCTGGTAAACTCTGGAACTCCTTGCCTGCTTCTGTATTTCCACCTTCCTATGACTTGAATTCCTTCAAGAGGGAGGTTTCAAGACACTTATCCACCAATTTTTGACCACTGCTTTGATCCTTTTAAGGGACTGGCATTTCAATGGGCATTTTTTTTTATTAGATTTTTGTTGCCCTTGGCAAGTATCCTTCCTACATAAAAAAAAAAAAAATCTCAATTAAGAGTGTTTTTCATGAGTTTTAGCGTTTTATTACCTAAGAATCTCAAAAATATTCATTATGCACGTGTCTCGTAATGTCGCTCTTTTTCTTCATATAGAGTGCTTTGCATACATTTTGGCTTTTTTTTCACGTAATAGCTGAAAAACACTGAAAATTCACGCTTTTGGTAATAAGAACATAAGAACATAAGAAATAAGAAATAAGTAAATCTGCAAGAAGGCATCAGGCCTACAAGTGGCAGTAGTTGTATGAAATATGCCTACCTATTTCCACCTATCATCCCCATCCATAAATGTGTAATTTTCTCTTACTGTTCCCAAATGCCTCAGCACTAACAGCTTGATTACTACGTCCGTTCCAATCATCTACTACTCTATTTGAGAACCAATTCCTTCCTGTCTCCTTTTTTAACATCAAGTTTTTAGGCTTGAACCCGTTTTTCTTGTTCTATCATATTTACAGATTCTAAGAATTTTCCTTATGTTCCCTTTATTATAACCCATATACCACTAAAAGACTTCTATTAGGTCCAATCTTAACCTACGTCTCTTTAAAGAATGTAAATTTAGCAGCTTGAATATCGCTTCGTAAGGAATACTCCTCATCCCCTGTATCCTTTTAGTCATTTTCTTTTGTACTGATTCTAATAGACCTTTATCCTTCCTGTGATGTGGTGACCAGAATTGGACAGCGTAGTCTAGATGAAGTCTGACCAGCGCCAAATGTAACTTTAGTATTACTTTGGGAGTTCTACTTTTAGCACTCCTGAAAATGAATCATAATACACTATTTGCTTTGTTTCTGGCCTCTTTCCATTGCTTTCTTAGACGGAGTTCAGATATAACCTTAAATCTCAAATCTTTTACTTACCCTGAACCTACCAGAACTTGGTTGTTCATTGTGTAACTAGTGTGTGTGTTTCTTCTACTTACGCTAAGTGCTTTGCATTTGTTGACATTAAACTGCATTTGCCATCTGTCTGTCCATTCGTTCAACCTATTCAAATCTGCCTGCAAGGCGATGGTATGCGATTCTGACCTAATTAATCTACATATTCTCGTGTCATCCGCAAATTTACAACACTACTACAACAACACTACTAATTCCACTATCCAAGAAATTGACATATATTACAAACAACATCGGCCCTAATACTAATAATCCCTTTGTCACCCCACTAATTACTTGACCCCACTCCGATTTAGAGCCGTTTATTACAACACTCTGTCGCCTGACGCTTAGCCATGACCTTATCCAATCTAAACACCTCATCTCTCTCGTGTGCCCTAACATTTCTCAGTAGCCTTTGATGGGGTACCTTGTCAAACGCTTTACTAAAGTCCTGATATAGGATGCCATAACTATCATCATTATCTGCCGCCTTGTAAACCTTACTGTATAAACTTACCAAGTTTCTCAGGTAAGACTCCCCATTCCAGAAGCCGTGCTGTAACTGAGTTATCAAGTTATGTTTGTCTAAATGCTCTTAAATGTTCTTCGCTATTATTGAATCCATTTTTTTACATTCAACAGAAGTTAAGCTGACAGGTTAGACGTTAAAGTTTTTTCTCCTTTCTTAAAGGTAGGTACTATATTCGCCTGCCTCCAAATTACCGATACCTCACATGACTAAAGTGATTTCTTAAGGATTACTTATAACCTTTTTCCTTTCCTTAAATACTGTGAAATATATTTCATCTGGTCCTGGTGACTTGAACTTTTCAACTTATCTATCTCCTGTTCCTTTATCTCTTTTAGTTATGGTAATATCTGTCAGCTTCTCATTCTCTTCTACTCTAAATATCTTGTCACTATTCGGCAAATCCTGCATGTTTTCCTGGGCAAAGATAATTAAAAAATACTCGCTCACAATTTTACTAATCTCCTCTCAACAACTAAGCAGGTTCCATTCTGCTGTCTTTAAGGAACTATTGTTTCTCTATTCTTCGTCTTATATCCCTGATAAAATCCCTTGAGGTCCATCTTCGCTTGGCTGGCTACCTTTAATTCATAACTATTTTTAGCTTTCCTTGTTAAACTCCTGACTTTTCTAATTCATTATATTATGGCCTTAAAACCACTTCCCCTGTCTTTAATCTCATATATACTTCTCCTTCGCCCTACATGTATGTAGTGTTTTAACCTCAGTCATCCATTTAGGATCATTCTTCTGCGATCTTTTTCTTCTGTAAGGGATGTTCCCTAACTGTCCTGAATGTAATTTATCAACGAAATATTTATTTCGCTTCTCCATAAAGGGTGTTTTGCATGGGTTTTAGCGTTTCTGTACATAAGAACCTATAAAACACGTTTTTAGTAATGTTGTTTTGTATTCCTTTGTAGAGTGCTTTCCATGCTTTTTAGCGTTCTGGTGTCTAACACGTTGAAAAACATTGAAAAGGCACGTTGATGATAATGTCGTTTCGTTTCCCGATAAAGGGGGTTCCAATGCATTTTGTCTTTTGGTACTTAACAATATGATAAAAGGAGTTTAAGTAAAAGTTTTCGGTAGAGTTATTTTCCCATATAAAGTGCTAATTATGTGTTTTTGAGTCTTGGTACCTAAAAAGCTCAGAATCTCTCATAATACACTTTTCTCGTAATGTTATTCTGTTTCTCCATAAAGGTTGTTTTTGCATGCGTTTCAGCGATTTTGGACATAAGAAGGTCAAAAACACTCTAAAGATACTTTCTTGGTAATGTTATTTTATATCGCCAAATAGGGTGCTTTCAATGCTTTTTAGCATTTTGATTCCTAACACTCAAGTAAACACTCAAAAGACACGTTTCCTGTAATATAGTTTTGCTTCTTCATATAGGGATCTGCATGCATTATGATGTTTTGCTACATAATGTGGAAAACGCTCAAAATAAAGGTTTTAGTTAATGTTGTTCCTTTTTTCTATATAGGGTGCTATTCATGCGTTTTAGCGTTTTGGTATTTAGGAAGCTCAAAAACACTAACAAAACTTGTTTCTCCTAATGTCTTTCTATTTCCCCATATAGGATGCTTCGTATGTTTTTTGAAGTTTTGGTACGTAACAAGGTAAAAAAAAAAAAAACACTAAAAAACACATTTTTGGTGATGTTCTGTTTCTCCATTAAGAGATATAGGATATATTCAATTTTCATTCAGGCGGTTTAGTGTTTGGTACCTAAGAGACTCAAAACACTGATAATGCACGTTTCTCGTAATGTCCTATCATTTCCACATACAGGGTGCTTTACATGCATTTTTAAGTTGATGTACGTAACAGACTGAAAAAGACTCAAAATACACGTTTTTGGTAAGGTTTTTCTATAAGTTTAAAACACTTAAAAGACACGCTTTTAGTAATGTTATTTTGCATTTCTATATAAAGTGCTTTCCATGCTATTTAGCGTTTTCGTGCCTAACACGCTGAAAAACACATAAAAACATATTTCTTACATTGTTGTTTAATTTTCTCGTATAGCGAGCAAGCATTATGGTGTTTTGCTACCTGACAATGTGAAAAAAAACATTCAAATTACACGATTTTGGTAATGTTTTTCTCTTTTTCTATACAGTGTGCTTCTCATTTATTTTAGCGTTTTGGTACCTAAGAAGCTGAAAAAAACTCATAATACACGTTTTTTGTCATGTCCTTTCATTTCCTCATATAGGCTCTTTTTGGTGCTTTGGTACCTAACAGGGTGTTTGCATGTATTTTGACATTTTAGTACGTAAGAACCTAAAAAAACACTCTAAAGAGACGTTTTAGTAGTTTTGTATTCCCCTATAGGGTGATTTCGTTGCTTCTTACTGATTTGGTGCCTAACACGCTCAAAAAATAATAAAAGACAAGTTTCTAGTGATTTCGTTTCATTTCTTCATATAGGTTGCTTTACATGCATGTTGGCATTTTGGTAATTATCAATGTAAAAAAATACACGTTTTTGGGAAGTTTGTTTTTTTTTCTTCAGAGCACTATTGAAGCTTTTTACTGATTTGGTACTTAAGAGAGTAATAAAAGGAAAAAAAAAACATAACAAACGTTTCTCGTAATGTCCTTTCATTTCCATATGCAGGGTGTTTTGTTTGATGATAGGCAATTTTGTACATAAGCTCAAAGACACTCAAAATACACGTTTTTGGTAAATGTATTCTGTTTCTCCATATAGGGTATTTTCATGCGTTTTTAATGTCGTTTCATATATCTATATATGGGTCTTTGCATGAATTTTGGCTTTTTGGTAACTAACAATGTCATAACACTCAAAATGCACGTTTTTTTTTTTTTGGCAATATTGTTTTTTTTCTCCATATAGAGCGTTATTCATGCGTTTTACCCTTTTGATACTAAGAAGGTCAAAAACACTCATAATACACGTTTCTCGTAATGTCTTTTGATTTTTCCCACATAGGGTATTTTCGATTCATTTAGGCGTTTTTTTACGTAACAATCTTATAAAACATTAAAAATACTTGTTTTTGGTAATGTTATTCTGTTTCTCCATAAAGGATGTTTTCTATGTCTTTTTTTTATTGTTTTGGTACGTAAGACACTCAAAAGAAACGTTTTCTTAATATTGTTTTGTATTCCCATATCAGGTGATTTGTATCCTTTTTTAGCATTTTTGTACCTAACACGCTGAAGAACACATTTTAGACACGTTTCTGAAATCTCGTTTCCTTTCCCCAAATAGGGGGCTTTACATGCATTATGGCGTTTTCATTCATAACAATGTGAAAACACTGAAAATATACGTTTTTGGTAATGTTATTTCATATAGAGTGTTATTCATGCATTTTAGCGACTTCGTACCTAATAAGTTAAAAAAAAAAAACAGTAGTACACATTTTAGGAACGTCTTTTCATTTTCCCATTTAAGATACTATATATACATTTTGGCGTTTTTCTACTTAACTAACTCAAAAACACTCGAAATATTTGTTTTTGATAATATTATTTCTCCATGTTTTTTTTTTTTTTTTTTTTCATGCGATTTAACGTTTTTGGTTAAGTTGTTTTGTTTTCCTTTATAGGGTGCTTTCCATGCTTTTTAGCGTTTTGGTGCCTAGCACGCCAATAGACATTCAGAAGGCACTTTTCTGGAAATCGCGTTTTCTTTCCTCATTTAGGGTACAAAAACATGTATTACTAGTGTTTTCGAAAACGCCAAAGTGCATGCAAAGTAAGCTATACTGGAGAAACAAACAAAAACGTGTCTTTTGAGTGTTTTCAGCTTTTTACGTACCAAAACACTATAATGCATAGAAAAGAAACTTCATGGAGAAACAGAATAATATTGCCAAAAACGTGGATTATGAATGTTTTTCAGCTTATTACGTACCAATGCGCAAAAATTCATTCATTTCACCCTCTATAGGGTAAAGAGACGACATTCCCAGAAAAAAATGTTATTTCGGGGCTTTTCAGCGTTAGGCACCAAAACTCTAAAGAGCATGGAAGACATTCTATATAAAAATCAAAACAACTTTATCAAAATGGTGTCTTTTGAGTGTTTTTGAGCTTCTTACGTTCCAAAATGCTAAAACGCGTGCACAATAGCCTTTATCGGGAGACATTACCAAAAACGTATGATTTAAGCGTTTTCCAGCTTTTTAGAAACCAAAACGCCTAAATGGATGTGCTAATCACGTGTTTCAGTATTTTATTACCTAAGAAGCTCAAAAACTCTTATAATATACGTTTTTGGTAATGTTGTTCTGTTTTTTATTTATGGTATTCTGTATAGATTGTCGCACCTAACATGAGGAAAAAGCCCATTTGTTTGGTTAATGCTTTTTTCTCCATATAGAGTGATATTCACGTGTTTTAGTGTTTTCGTACATAAGATGTTGAAAAACACTCATAATAATATTTTTTCTTAATAACTTTTCGCTTCTCAATGTCCGTTAATTTGTGTGCAGTTTGGCGTTTTCGTACCCAACAAGCTCAAAAGCACTCAAAACACACATTTTTGGTAATGTTCTATTTCACCATAAAGGATGTTTTGCACGCTTTTTAGAAATTCGGTACGTAAGAAGCTCAAAAACATTCAAAAGACACGTTTTCGATGTTATATTTTTTTCCCTATATAGAGTGTTTTCCATGTCCTTTTTCTTTTTTTTTTGTGGGGTTGGTTTCTAATATGGTCAAAACACTCAAATAACACGTTTCCGGTAATATAATTTCTTTACATCAAATAGTGTGCTGTCTGCATTTTGGAATTTTGGTAGCTAATGATCGGGAAAACTCTCAAAACACGCGTTTATAGTAATGTTGTCCTCTTTCTCCATAAAGGGTGTTTTTCATGCGTTTTAGAGTTTTAGTACGTAAGAAACTGAAAAACACTCAAAAGACAAGTTTTTGTTAATATTGATTGCTTTTCCTATACAGGTTGTCTTGCATGCACTTTGGTGTTTTTTGTATCTAACAAGCTCAAAAACACTCAGCATACAAGTTTTTCGTAATGTTGGTCTGTTTTTTTTTTTTTTTTTTTATGTATGGTGTTCACTATGCTTTTAGGCGTTTTGGTACCTATCATGGGGAAAAAAACTCATAAAGTACGCTTTTGGTAATGTTGTTTTGTTTCTGCAAATATAGTATTATTCACGTGTTTTAGACTTTTGGTATCTATGAAGCTGAAAAAGACATAATACACCTTTATGTTAATATCGTTTCTTTTACCTATATATGGTAATTTGCATACATTTTGGAGTTTTGTTACCTAACAAGCTAAAAAAATCTCAGAACATAGGTTTTTTCCTAATATTGTTTTGGACGCCTTTTATCGTTTTGGTACGTAAGAAGCTCAAAAACACTCGATTTTGTTAATGTTATCTTGTTTTCCCATATAGGGTGTTTTCCTTGATTTTTTTAGCGTTTTGCTGCCTAATACGCTCAAAACACCTAAATGACAAGTTTCTGGTGGTTTTGCTACTGGTTTTAATGTTTTTTTTCTTCTCTCTCTCATATAGAGTAATATTCACTTATTTTAGCGTTTTGGTACATAAAATAATAAAAATAAAAAAAACTCATAATACACGTTTCTGTTAATATCGTTTCGTTTCCTTAAATAGGGTTCTTTGCATGCAATATGGGGTCTAGTACCTAACAAGTTAAAAGACACTGAAATAAGAATTTTTTGCTAAAGTTTCCCATAAATGTTTCTTTGCTCACATTTTAGCGTTTTGTACGCTCAAAAACACTAAAAAGAAACGTTTTTGAAAATGTTGTTTTCTTTTCTCATATAGAGCTATTTCCATGCTTTTTAGCTTTTTGTTGCCTAATTTCCTCGAAAAATTCCCAAATGGCACGTTGCAGGTACTATCTTTTAGTTACTCCAGACAAGGTATTCTACATGCATTCTGTCGTTTTGGTACCTAACTTAAAAACACTTAAAACACACGTTTTTGTTAATGTTCTATTTCTCAGTAAAGTGCGTTTTGCATCACTTTTAGAGTTTCGGTGGGTACGAAGCTGAAAAACACTCAAAAGATATGTTTTTTTTTTTCTCTCTCTTCTTCTATAGGATGCTTTGCATGTACTTTGGCATTTTGGTAACTAACAAACTCAAAAATATTCATAATACATGTTTGTGATCATGTCGTTCTGTTTCTTCACATAGGGTGCTTTATATGTATTTTGGCGTTTTGGTCCCTAACATGGGGAAAAGCACCCATAATACACGTTTTTCGTAATGATGTTCTGTTTCTTCATGTAGAATGCTATTTACGTGTTTTAGCATTTCGTTACATAAGAAGCTGAAAAACGGCGTTAATATTACCTAACATTGAGAAAAGCACTCATAATACAAGTTTTGATGATGCTGTTCTGTTTCTCAATATAGTGATATTCACGTGTTTTTAGCGTTTTGTTACTGAAGAAGTTGAAAAACAATTATAACACACGTTTCTGCTAATATCGTTTCGTTTCCCCATATCGGGTGATTATCATGGACTTTGGTGTTTTATTACCTAACAAGCCCAAAAACAATGAAGAAACACATTTTTTGGTAATGTTGTTTTGTTTCTCTATAAACAGTGTTACACTGTTTTAGCCTTTTGGTTCGGAAGAAGCTCAAAAACACTCAAAAGACGTGTTTTTGATAAAGAGTGTTTTCAATGTTTTTATAGCTTTTTTGTGGCTAATATGCTAAAAAAAACACAGAAATGACACATCTCTGGGAATGCCGTTTCGTTACCTCAAATAGGATGCTTTGCATGTGTTTTGTTATTTTGGTACTCAGCATGTTGGAAAAAAAAAAAAAAAAATTCAAAACACGTTTTTGGCAACGTTGCTCTGTTTCTCCATAAAGAGCGTTTCGCATGTTTTAACTTTTTTGGTATGTTAGGAGCTTAAAAAAAAAATCATTATGCACGTTTTTGTATCCAAAATGCATTTTGTATGCATTTTGGGGTTTTGGTACCAAAACACAAAGAAAAACACTCACAGTAGGTTTTTGGTAAAATTATTCTGTTTCTCCATATATATAAATATTCGCGCGTTTTAGCGTTTTGTTACATAAGAAGATAACCCTCAAAATACACACGATGATAATGTTATTTTGTTTTCCCATGTAGGGTATTTTTCATGCGTTTTAGAGTTTTGGTGCTTAATATGCTCAAAAACATCCAAATGGCACGTTTTCTGTAAATATCGTTCTAGTATCTAACCAGCTGGAAAATACTAAACACACACAAGTTTTCGGTAATGTTGTTAGGTTTCTCAATAAGATAATAATCATATTTTTTAGTTCCTTACGTAACAAAACGCTAAAACGCATAGAAAATAACCTTTATGGAGAAAAAGAACATTACCAAAAACATGCATTTTTAGAGTTTCTAAGCTCCTTAGGTAACAAAACACCAATAAGCATGCAAAACACCCTCAATTGGGTAACGGAATGACTTTAACAGAAACGTGTCATTTGGGAGTTTTGAGCATATTAGATTAAATCCTTGGAGAACACTCCATTTGGGAAAAGAAAAGAATATTATTAAAAATGTGTCTTTTCAAACTTTTTTGAGTTTCTTACGTACCAAACGTGCTAAAATGCATGGATAACACCATTTATGAAGAAACAGAACAGCATTACCAAAAACGGGTGTATTGAAAGTTTTGAGCTTGTTAGGTACGAGAACGCCAAAATAAATGCAATACATACTGAGAAACGAAACGATATTACATAAATATGTATTATAAGTGTTTTTGAACTTCATAGGTAAGAAAATGCTAAAACACGTGAATAGCACAATATATGGAAAAACAGAACAATATCACCAATAACGTGTATTATGAATATTTTTGAGTTTGTAAGGTACCAAAACGGTAAAGTTCATGCAAAGCACCCTATATGAAGAAATAAAACAACATTACCAAAAATGTGTATTAACAATAATTTTGAGCTTGTTAGGTATCAAAATGCTAAAGTGCATGCAGAGCATCCTGTATGGGAAAAGCAAACATTACAAAAAAATTGTGTTTTGAGTATCTCTCAGCTTCTTACTTACCAAAACACTGAAACGCATACAAAACACTCTTCATGGAGAAACAGAAAAACATTGGCAAAAAGTGTACTTTGAGATTTTTTAGAGCATGTTAGGTAACAAAACACCAAAATGCATGAAAATCACCGGACATTGGGAAACAAAACGATATTAACAGAAACTTCTATTATGAGTGTTTTTTCAGCTTTTTAT
Organism: Scylla paramamosain; assembly: GCF_035594125.1. Lineage (NCBI taxonomy): Eukaryota > Metazoa > Arthropoda > Malacostraca > Decapoda > Portunidae > Scylla > Scylla paramamosain. The sequence continues at coordinate 5,539,260 of NC_087158.1, read as the reverse complement.
GTACCAACACGCTTAAACACATGAATAGCACTCTATATAGAGAAATAGAACATTACCAAAACTTTTATTATGAGTATTCTTCCTCATATTAGGTACCAAAATGCAAAAATGCATACAAAGCACCCTATATGAAGAAACAAAGCAACATTACCAAAAATGTGTATTGAGTATTTTTGAGGTTGTTAGGTACCAAAACGCTAAAGGGCATTATTATAAAAGTGTCTTTTAAGTGTCTTTTGAGGTATTTTGCACGCGTTTTAACTCTTTGGTACGTAAGAGGCTTTTTGAGCCTCTTATGTACCAAAGAGTTAAAACGCGTGCAAAATACCCTGTATGAGGAAAAAGAATTACATTACTAAAAACGGAAGTTTTGAAAGTTTTGAGCTTGTTAGGTAACACAACGCCAAAATGCATGCAAATTAACTGATATTGGGAAGCGAAACGATATTAACACAAAAGTGTTTTATGATTGTTTATGGAGAAACAATAACATTACCAATAACAACTATTTTCCAGTGTTTTTGAGGTGCTTACGTAGAAAAACGCCAAAATACGTGAGTTATACCCTATATTAAGAAACGAAATTACATGAAAAACGTGTATTAGGGTTGGGATTTTTAGCTTTTTTAGTACCAAACACGAAAACGCATTAAGATCCCTCTATACGAAGAAACAACAACGTTCCTAAACGTGTAAATTGAGTGTTTTTCACAATGATAGATACTCACATTGTTAGCCTTTTTCATGGGGAAACTAAATGAAAGACAAGAAAAGTATATTTTGATTTTTTGTCTGCAGGTTACACAGAAAAATGTTAAAAGCATGGAAAGCACCCTATATACGAATAGAAAACATTACCAAAAACGTGTTTTGAGTGTTTTTCACCTCCTTACATACGGAAAGGCTAAAACGCAAGTAAAAACACCTTTTATGTACAAATAGAATAATGTTACCAAAAACAAGTATTTTGAATGTTTTTGAGCTTATTACGCACAAAAACGCAAAAAAAGCATGCAAAGTATCCTATATGCGTAAACAAAAAGACATTATGAGAAACGTGTATTATGAGTGTTTCTTGTTTGTTATCAAAACTCTAAAACGCATGAATAACACTCTATATGAAAAGAAAGAAAATACATGAATGGCGCTCTATATTTAGAAACAGCACAACATTACTAAAAAAAAAAAGTGCATTTTGAGTGATTTTCATATAAGTAAATACCAAAAGGCCGAAATTCATGGAAAGCCACGTATATGGGGAAACGAACAAAATTACCAGAAACATGTTTTTTGAGTGTTTGTTGATAGTGTTAGGAACAAAAACGTAAAAAAAAATCATAGAAATCACTGTAAATGGGATTACATGACGAAAAACTTATCTTTTGAGTTTTTTTTATTACCTATCAAAATACTTGTTAGTTACCAAAGCGGTAAAAAGCATGGAAATCACCAAAAACGTGTCTCTTGAGTGTTTTAGAAATTCTTATGTTCCAAAATGCTAAAACGCATGCAAAAATATTTTGTTATGGAGAAACTGAATATTATTACCAAAATCAAGAATTTTTTAAGTTTTTCTGCTTGTTACATAAGAAAATTCCAAAAAGCATGCAAACTATCCTTAATGTGGAAAAGAATAGACATTACATGAATCGTATATTATGAGCTTTTTTTCTGCTTTTTAGGTATCAAAACGCTAAAACACATGAATAGTACTCTATATTGACAAACGGAATAACATTACCAAAAACGTGTATTTGCAGGGGGTTTTTTTTCTTTTACAGTAGGGTACAGAAACGCCATAACGCATGCCATAGGAAAAGAAAACGTGTCTCCTGAGTGTTTATGAGCGTTCAAGGCACCAAGACGCTAAAAAGAAAATAATAAATAAATAAATATGTAAATAAATAAATAAATATTGAAAGCACCTTATATGTGAATACAAAACAGCATTACGAAAAACATGTCTTTTGAGTGTTTTTTTTTTTTTTTTCAACTGCTTACGTATCAAAACTCTATAATGCCTGAAAATACCATTTATAAATAAAAATAACATTACCGAAAAAATATTACCGAAAAAAAAGTATTTTCAATATTTTGGAGATTCTTACGTAGAAAAAAAATGCCAATATGCATGTAAAGTGTCCTATATAAGGAAACGAAAGGATATTACGAGGGAATTTTGTTATAAATATTTATCAACCTTATAGGTACCTAAAACCTAATATGAATGAAGAGCTTTCTATATGGAGAAAGAGAACCACATAACAAAAAACGTATATTTTGTGTGTTTCATATTAATAGGTATCAAAACGATATAAAAAAAAAAAACATCCAAATACCCTAATGGTGCAAAAAAAAAAAAATTAATAAAAAAAAACAGAAACGAGTCTATGGAGTGTTTATGAGCGTGTTAGGCAAAAACCATGGAAAAACCCTATAAAGGAAATAAAACAATATTACCAAAAACGTGTCTCATAGGTGATTTGGAGATACTTACGTTCTAAAATGCTGAAGCCTATGAAAAAAAAAGAAAATATTTATTGAGAAACAGTATACCTTTACCGAAAACGTGTATTTTAAAAGTTTTTGAGCTTGTTACATAAAAAGTGAAAAAAAAAATCCATGCAAATATGACGAAAATAAAAAAAAAAAACATTAGGAGAATAGTGTATTAAGGGAGTTTTGAGCTTCTTAGGTACTAAAAGCTAAAACGCATGAATAGCATATCTACATCGAGAAACAGAACAACATTACCGAAAACGTGTATTTTAATTGTTTTTCACATTATTAACTACCAAACCGCCAAAATCCATGTAAAGCTCACTATATCACTATATGGGAAAACGAAACGACATTACTAGAAAAATATCTTTTTAGTGTTTTAGAGCGAATTATGCACGAAAACGCAAAAAAAAAAAAAAAAAAAAGTGGAAATCATCCTATATGTGTCTTTTCAGTGTTACTGAAATTATAAAAAAACAAAACTCTAAAACTCATGCAAACTCTTTAGGGATAAGATAATATCATTACGAGAAACAATTTTTTTTGTACTTTTTACAAGGAAAAACGGAAAATGCAGGCAATGTACCTTATATATGGGGAAATGAAAGGTCATTACCAGAGACGTCTATTATGAGTGTTCTTTGGTACCAAAGCTTAGGTACCAAAACGCATGAATAGCACTCTATATAAAGAAACAGAATAACATTCCTAAAAACGTCTATTTTCAGCGTATTTTACATGGTTAGGTACCAAAACGCCAAAATGCATCCAAAGCGTCTTATATGGCGAATAGAAACGACATTTCCAGAAACGTGTCTTTTGAGTGTTAGGCACCAAAACGTTCTAAAGCATGGAAAACGAAAAAAAAAAAAAAAAACTTTGCAAAAAAATTTTTTGAGGATTATTGGGCTACTCCTGTACTATAACGCTAAAATTCTTGCAAAAAAACACTCTTTATGGAGAAGGAAAATAACGAACGAAAGAAATTGAAAACACTCATAATATTTGTTTTTGATAAAACAAGCATTATGAGTGTTTTCAGCTTTCGTACAAAAACGCAAAAAAAAATTCCTGGAAAGTATCCAATATAGGGAAACGAAAAGACATTACAAGAATTGTGCATTTTTTGTGTATTTGAAATTCTTAGGTACTAAAACTCTAAAGGGTATTTAATAGTATTCTATAGGTGAAATAAGAACATAACTAAAAATATATATTTCGAGTATTTTCACAATATTAGGTACCAAAATGCCAAAAAATCATATGGAGAAACGAAGCTACATTACCAAAAAAATGTCTTTTCAGAATTTTTTTTTTTCTTAGGCCTCAAAACGATAAAATACATCGAAAGCACCCTATATTTTGAAACAAAAGAACATTATAAGAAACGTGTATTATAAGTATTCCTGAGCTTATCTCAGGAACACACAATGTACTCGTACTTTTCTTGTAAAATCGTTTCATTTCTTAAATACGGTACTTTCCATGTATTTTGGTATTTTAGTACCTAACAAGCTAAAGACATTGAAAATTCCCTTTTCGTTAATGTTATTTTGTTTCTCTATAAACGGCGTTTTGTAGGCTTTTTAGTGTTTTCGTGAGTTAAGAAGGTCAAAAACACAAAACACTCAAAAGGCACAATATTTTCGTAATGTTTTTTTCATATCCCATTATATGGTGCTTTCTATGTATTTTACCGTTTTTGGGCTTAAACCATGAAAGAAAAAAAAGTAATATATGAAAAAAAAAGAGAAACATTCCCAAAAATGTCTATTTTTAGTATTTTTTACATTGTTAATTACCAAAACGCTTAAGTGCATGCAAAGCACCCAACATGGGGAAAGAAAAGCACATTGCGAGAAACGTGTATTGTTGTTTTTGAGATTTTTGGCGTTTTGGTACGAAACGCTGTGAAATTACTCAAAATACACACTTTTAGTAATTTCATTTTTATACATATAGAATGTTATTCATGTCTTATAGCATTTTGGTACCTAAGAAGCTCATTTTTTCTCTATATGGAGAAAGAAAACAACATTACTATAAACGTTTATTTTGAGTGTTAGGTTATAAAACGCCAAGATAAATATAAATTACATGGTGAAAAGAAAATGACAAGAAAGGTGCCGTTTAATTGTTTTTCAATGTTTTAGGCACTAAAATGTTAGAAAGCATGGAAATCACCCTATATGAGAATAGAATGCAAAACAACATTACCGAAAACGTGTCTTTGGAGTGTTTAGTAGCTTTTTACGTACCAAAACGCTAAAAGGCATGCAAAACTTACCTATTACCAAAAATGTGTATTTTGAGTATTTTATAACTTCCTAAGGAACAGAAACATGAAAAATGTATGCAAAGTACTTCATATGATAAAAAAAATATATATATATATATATATATATATATATATATATATATATATATATATATATATATATATATATATATATATATATATATATATATATATATATATATATATATATATATATATATATATATATATATATATATATATATATATATATATATATATATATATATATATATATATATATATATATATATATATATGCAAAATATTCCTTATGAATAAATAGAATGACACTACAAAAATCGTGAATTTTCGTCTTTTATTTTTTTTATTTTTTACATAGAATAAGGCCAAAATGCATGCAAAATACTCTGAATTGAGAAATAAAACGATATTACAATAAAGGTGATGATGAATGAATGTTTCTGACCTTCTTCGGTCCTAAAATCCTTAAACTCATTAAAAAGCAGTCTATATGGAGAAACAGATAAACATTACGAAAACGTGTGTTTTGAGTTTTTTCACCTTGTTAGGTAAAAATAAAGCATCAAAATGCATACAAAAGAACTGATTTGAAGAAACAGAACAAAATTACGTGTATTGTACGTATTTGAACTCGTTAGGTAGGAAAATGGCAAAATCCACACAAACCACTGTACATTGGGAATCTAAAACACTTTATGAGAAAAGTGAAAAATAAGTGTTTTCTGAGCTTTTTATGTATCGAAAAAGCAAAAACGCGTAAAACATATTCTATATGGAAAAAAAAAACATTATAATAAAACGTGTGTTTTGTATGTTTTTTAACATTGTTATGTACCAAAAGGCTAAATTGCATGCGAGAAACGAAGCGACATTACCAAAATGGTAAAAAGAATGGAAAGCATCATATTTTGGAATAGAAAACAAAATTACCCCCAAAAAAATTCTTGTGTTTTTTACTCACCAAAACACTATAACTCATTAAAAACATCCATTATGTAGAAACAACACATTACAAAAAAGAATCATTTTCATTGTTTTTTTTTTAGCTTGTTTAGACAAAGGAATGGGAAAATGCAAATAAAGTAGCCTATGTGGTGAAACAAAACGATATTTTCAAGAAATTGCTTTATAAATGTTATTGATTTTCCTAAATGACAAAAAACTCAATAGCACTCTCTATATGTAGAAACAAAAAAACATTACCAAAAATGTGTGTTATTCACATTGTTATGTACAAAAAACGCGAAAATTCATGAAAAGTATCCTATATGAAATAACAAAAAGACTTTACGAGAAAAGTGTATTATGAGTGTTTTTCAGCTCCTCAGGCTGCAAAACGCAAAAAAACACTTCAATAGCACAATATACTCGTAATACAACATTAGTAAAAATGAGCATTTTTTGTTTTTTACATTCTTAGGTACCAAACTGACAAAACGTATGCAAAGCACTCTATATGGGGAAAAGAAACGACATTGCCATAAACGTGTCTTTTGAGTGTGAACAACATGTTATGCAGGAAAACACTGAAATGCACGAAAAACACTCCCTTATAGGGAATACCAAATAACATTACGAAAAACATGTTTTTGAGTGTTTTGAGCTTTTTACGTGCCAAAGCAGTAAAATGCAAGCAAATACCCTTCATGGAGAAAAAATAACATTACTAAAAACAAGTATTTTGAGTATTTTTAAGCATGTTACGTATAAAAACGAGAAAATGCATGACACCTATATTGGGTAATGAATCAATATTACTATAAGTGCATATTTAGTGCTTTTGAGTTTCTTAGGTACCAAAATGCTAACACGCATGAATACCACTCTATTTGGAAGAGTGAACATTATAAAAAAAAAAAAGTATTCTGAGTTATTATTATCATTATTTTGAGTTTTTTCACATTCTTAGGTACCAAAACGCCAAAATGCATGCAGTGTACCCTCTGTGGTGAACTGAAACTTCACTTCCAGAAACATGTCTTCTTAATGTCTTTTAGAGCGTGTTCGATACGAAAGCACTAAAAAGTATTGAAGAGATTCTCTCTGAAAAAAAAAATAAATAAATAAATAAATAAAATACCTACAACGTGTCTTTTGACTTGTTGTCTTTTTAAGCTACTTACTCGTACGTACCAAAACGCTAAAACGCATGGAAAACACGCTTTAAAGAGAAACGCATTAACGTTACCAGAAAAGTGTATTTTTAGTGTTTATGAGCTTCTTACGTAAAAAAACGCCAAAATGTATTTAAAGTATACCACATCGGGAAACAAAAGAACATTACGCTTCTTAGGCAAGAAAAAGCTAAAACGAATTAATAGCAATCTATATGGAAAAAAAATACAAAAATGCGTATTTTTTATTTATTATTATTATTATTTTTTTTTTTACATTTTTAGAAAGCAAAACGCCAAAATACATGTAAAGCACCCTCTGCGTTGAAATGAAACCATATTACAAGAAACGTATCTTATGAGTGTTTTTATACATGTTAAACAAGAAAAAGCACTCTATATGGGAAAACAAGACATTACCAAAAATTTTCATTTTCAGTGTTTTGAGGTGCTTACCTACGAAAAAGCTTAAACTATGGAAAATACCTATAGTTGAGACACAAACTAACATCACAAAAATTTTTTGTTTTTGAACTTGTTAAACGCAAAAAATGCATGCGTAGTACCCTATATAGATAAGCAAAAGGACATTTCTAGAAACGTGTATTAGGAGTGTTTTTGAGTTTGTTAGGTACTAAAAACGCAAAAAAAAAAAAAAAACGCGTTGAATAGCACTCCATATATGTTTATATATATATATATATATATATATATATATATATATATATATATATATATATATATATATATATATATATATATATATATATATATATATATATATATATATATATATATATATATATATATATATATATATTACATTGTTAAGGTACCAGAATGGTAAAACGCATGCATAGCACTCTATTTAAGGAAACAAAGTGAAATTACCAGAAACGTGTCTTTTTAGGGTTTTGTGCGTTTTAGACACCAAAGCGCTAAAATGCATGGAAAGCACCCTATTTTTAATACCAAACATAACCCAAAAAATGTCTTTTGTGTGTTTTCGAGCTTCTTACGTACCAAACATGCAAAACACCCATTATTTTGAAACAGACTAACATTACCAAAAAAGTGTTTTGTGAGTGTAGGTAGAGAAATGAGAAAATGCATGAAATGTATCCTATATGGTGAAAAATAACGAGAAATGGGTATTATGAATGTTATTGACCTCCTTAAGTAACAAAACACTTAATAGCATTCTATATGCAGAAAAAGAAGAACACTATCAAAAACGTGTTATGAGTGTTTTTCATATTGTTATGTACGAAAATGCGTAAACTCATGCAAAATATCCTATATTTAATAACGGAAAGATATTACGAGAAAAGTGTGTTGTGAGTGTTTTTCAGCTTAGTGCTCAAAATGCAAAAACTCTTTAATTGCATTATTTATGGAAAACAGAACATTCCCAAAAACTTATTTTGAGTGTTTTTTGGATTGTTAGATACCAAACTGCCAAAAATTCCATACAGAACATTACCAAAAACGTTTATTTTCATATACATATCTTTATTACCAGATGAATATCTTTGCAGTATTTATAAGCATATTATGCATCAAAACGCTAAAATGTATAGAAATCACCCTATATGGAATACCAAACAACACTACAAAAAAAAAATGTACATGTTGAGTGTTTCAGCTTCTTACTTACCAAAACGCTAAAATGCACGGAAAATACCTTTTTTTTATATGAAGAAAGAATAATATTACGAAAAACAAGTATTTAGAGTGTTTCTTTATTTTATTACCCATAAAAACGACAAAATATATGGAGAGTACCCTATACTGGGTTCCAAAACAACATCACTAGGAATGGGTATTATGGGTTCATTTTGATCGTCTTACGTACCAAAACGATAATATGCATGAATAGCATTTTATATGGAAAAGAGAACAACATTTTCAAAAACATGTATTTTGAGCGTTTTTTTTTCACTTTCTTAAGTTTAAAAACGCCAAAATTCATGTTAATCACCCTTTATTCGGATTTGAAAATCCATTTCCAGGAATATGTCCTTTGATTGTCTGCTGATGCTTGTTAAAAACGCATGGAAAACACCTTATATGAAAAAAAAAACAAAAAAAAAACGAGTCTTTGAGAGTTTTTAGCTACTTGCATATCAAAACGCTAAACAGCATACAAAAACAATATAGAGAAAAACAATAAAAAAAATGTATTTTCAACGTTTTTAAGCTTGTTACGTACACAACCGCAAATATGTGCTGAAAGTACACAACATCAGTAAACAATAGAACATTACAAAAGACGTATATTTTGAATTTTTCGAGCTTCTTAATCACCAAAACGGTAAAACACATGAATGTAAAAAACGAAACATTACAAAAAATTAGTATTTTGTGTGTTTTCACAATGTTAGACATCAAAATGCCAAAATGTACTTAAAGCAACCTCAACGGTGATATTAATCGAATTTTCAAGAAACGTATCATATGAGTGTTTTTCTCCATGTTTGACAACAAAACGCTAAAAAGCATCGAAAGCACCCTATATATGAAAACGAAACATTAACGAAAAAATTTTTCTGTGTGTATTTGAAGTACTTACCTACGAAAATGCTTAAACTCATGTCACACCTCTTTTATTCAGACACACGGTAACATTATTAGAAAGAAGTATTATGAGTGTTTTTAAGCTTGTTACATAAATAACGCCAAAATGCATGCAAATATGCGAATATGTATGGACATTACGAAAAACGTTTAAAAGGAGTGTTTTTTCAGCATTTTAGGTACCAAAATACTCGAAAACGCGTTAAATAGCACGATATGGAGAAGCAGAACAAAAAAAAAAATGAGTGTATTGAGGTATTTGAGTGTACCAAAACGCCAAAATGCATGCAATGTACCCTGTATTGGGAAACAAAACGATATTACAAGAAACGAGTGCTTCTGATCTTCTGTCCGACAAATCTAAAATGCATTAAAAGCCCTCCATATGGAGAAACAGATCGGCTTTACGAGAAACGTGTGTTTTGAGTTACACTTTCTTATGTAACAAAACGTCAAAATGCATACAAATCAAGTGATCCGAAGAAATAGAACAATGTTATCAAAAGCGTGTATTGTGTGTTTGAACTCGTTAGATACCAAAACGCCAGAATGCATGCAAACCACTGTACATGGGGAATCTAAAAGGCATTATGAGAATGATGAGTGTTTCTGAGCTTCTCTTGTATGAAAACACAAAAACGAGTGAAAATACGAGTACTCTATATGGAACAAAGGAAAACATTAAAATAAAACGTGTTTTTTTTTGTGTGTTTTTCACATTGTTAGGTACCAAATCGCTAAAATGCATGCGAAGCAATCTATATAAGAAAACGAAGTGACATTACCAGAAACACCTCGTTTTTTTAGTTTTTGAGGGTGTTAGGCACAAAAGCGTTGAAAGACATGGAAAACACTATATTTTGGAATTCAAAACAAAATTACCAAAAAGGGGTCTCTTATGTGTTTTTCACCTTTTTTAAGTACCAAAACGCTATAATTCATTCAAAACACCTTTTTATGGAAAAAAAAAATACCAAAAACAAGTATTTTCATTGTTTTTGAGCTTGTTAGGCAAAGAAAAGGGAAAATGCAAGTAGCCCATAATATGAAACAAAACGATATTTTCAGGAACGTGTCTTATAAATGTTGTTGACCTCCTAAGTAACAAAACGCCCAAGAGCACTCTATAAGTAGAAACAGAAAAGAAAACATTACCAAAAACATGTGTTATGAGTATCATTCACATTGTTATACACACACGAAAAAAAAAAAACGGGAAAATTCATGCAAAGTATCCTATTTGGAATAAAGAAAAGACGTTACGAGAATAGTGTATTATGAGTGTTTTTTTTTTAGTTCTTGAGGCTAAAAAACGCAAAAACGCTTTAATAGCACTATATGTGGAGAAACAGAACAACATTACCAAAAAGGATTATTTTTTGTTTTTTTTTTACATTCTTAGGTTCCAAAATGCCAAAATGTATGTAAAGCACCTTATATGAGGAAAAGAAACGACATTTCCATAAACGTGTCTTTTGAGTGTTTATGAGCGTGTTTTACACCAAAACGCTAAAGTTCACACAAGTCACAATATATGGGAATTAAAAATATTATGAATAAGATGTTTTTTTAAGCGTTTTGAGCTTCCTATGTACCAAAGCGCTGAAACACATCCAAACACCCTTTATGGAGAAAGAATAACATAAGCAAAAACAAGTATTTTCAGTATTTTTAAGTTTTATTTCGTATAAAAAATGACAAAATTAATGAAAAATAACCTATATATGAAGTAACGAATCAATATTACGAGAAATGATTATTTAGAGTGCTTTTGAGCTTCTTAGGTACCAAAACGATAAAACGCATGAATAGCGTTTTATGGAGAAGACATATGGAGAAGACATATGGAGAGTTTTTCACTTTCTTAGGTACCAAAAAGCAAAAATGAATTGAAATTTCATTTCCAGAAACATGTATTTTGCAGCGTGTTCGGCGCTAAAGCACTATAAATCATTGAAAAACACTAAGAAAAAAAATACCTACAACGTGTATTTTCACGTCTTTTTAGCTACTTACGTACAAAAAGGCGCTAAAACGCTTGTAAAACACATTTTATAGAACTCAATAATTTAACCAGAAACGAGTATTTTTAGTGTTTATGAGCTTGTTACGTAAAAGCTGCCAAACTGTATTTAAAGTACACCACATTGGGAAACAAAAGAACATTACGGGAGACGTGTATTTTGAGTTTTTTTTTTTTTTTTAGCTTCTTAGGGACGAAAACGCTAAAATGTATTAATAGCACTCTATATGGAAGAGAAACAAAATGCATTTTGAGTGTTTTCATATTCTTAGAGAGCAAAACACCAAAATACATGTAAAGCACCCTCTGTGATGAAATGAAACCACATTACAAAAATTGTATCTTATGAGACAACAAAACGCTAAAAAGCATGGAAAGCTCTCTATATGGGAAAACAAAACATTACCAAAATTTTTCCTTTTCAGTGTTTTGAGGTGCTTACCTGTGAAAAAACTTAAAGCATGGAAAATCCCCATAATTAAGATACAGAAACATAACCAAAATCAACTATTTTGAGTTTTTTTGAACTTATGTACATAAATGCCAAAATGCATCCGTACTACCCTATATAGGTAAACTAAAGGTTTGTTAGGTACCAAAACTCGAAAACGCGTTGAATGGCACTCTATACGGATAAACAGAACATTATCAAAAACTTGTATTTTCATTGTGTTTTACATTGTTATGTACTAAAACGGTAAAGTGCATACAAAGCACTCTATATAAGGAAACGAAGCGAAATTACAAGAAACGTGTCTTTTTTTAGTTTTTTTTTTTTTCGTTTTATGCACCAAAACCCTAAAATGCATGGAAAGCACCCCATTTTCAATACAAAACAACATTATCAAAAAGGTTTCTTTTGTGTGCTTTCCAGCTTACGTACCAAAACGACATAATTCATGTAAAACACCCATGCTGGAGAAACAGAATAATATTACCAAAAATATGTCTTTCAGCTTGTTAGGTAGAGAAACGTAAAAATCCATGAAATGTACCCTATATGGTAAAACATAACGAGATTAGCAGAAACGTGTATTATGAATTTTATTGAGCTCCTTAAGTAAGAAAACGCTCAATAGCATTCTATATGCAGAAAAAAATGAACAACACTATCAAAAACGTGTTATGAGTGTTTTTTTCATATTTTTATGTACAAAAACACGTAAATTCATGCTAAATATCCTATATTTAAAAGCAAAAAGACATTACGAGAAAAGTTTGTTATGAGTGTTTTTGAGCATATTAGTGTCCAAAAACGAGTATTTTGAGTGGTTTCTGCATTGCACCCATGATGTGGAACGGGAATAACATTACCAAAAAACAAGTCTTTTGATTGTTTTTTTTTTTTAAGCTTGTTACACAGACAAAACGCCAAAATGCATTGGAAGTATCCTATATGAAAAAAAAAAAACGACATTTTGAGAAACGTGTATTATAAGTGGTTTTGAGTTTCTTAGATAACAAAACACTAAAACGCATGAATAGCAGCACTATATATGAAAAAACAACATTTAAAAATAAAAGTGCATTTTTGGTGTTTTTCACATTGTTAGGTGCCAAAACGCGAAAATGCTTGTAATGACTCCTATATATAGAAAAGAATCGACATTACGTGAAACGTTTCTTCTCAGTATTTTTGACCGTTAGGCACCAAAGCGATAGAAAGCATGAATTCACCCTTTTTGGAAATGCATAAAAAAAAAAAAAAAAACATTACGAAAAACATGCACTTTAGTATTTTTGACCTTACGTATTAAAAAGCATAGCGCATGCAAAACATACTTTTAAAAAGAAACATAATAACAATACCAAAAAAGAAGTATTTTGAAGAAGTATTTTGAGCTTGTTACATAGAAAAACGCCAAAACCCATGCAAAATAACCTTAATGGGGAAACGAAAAACATTATGAAAAACGTGTATTTCAATTGTATTTCACATTTTTAGGTATTAAGACGGCAAAATTCATAAAAAGCAGGCTACATATGGAAAGGAAAAGAAATTTTCAGAAAAGTGTCTTTTCAGAATTTAAGACAATGCTATACACCAGCACGCTAAAAGGTTTGGAAATCACCCTATATGGGAATGAAAAAAAAAAAAAACGTAAAAAAGAGTGATTTTCAGGTACTTACGAAGCGAAATGCTAAAGTGCATCCGAATTTTGTTTATGGAGAAATTGAACATTACCAAAAAAAAAAAAAAAAAAAGTGTTTTTTTTTTAGCTTGTTACGTAGAAAGTCTCCGAAACGCCGTGTGGAAATAAAATGACATTACGAGAAACGTGTATTATATTTTTTTTTTATCCTTTAATGTATATAATCACAAAAAAACAGATGAATCGCAGTCTATATGGAGAAACAGAACAACATTACCGTAAATGTGTATTTTGAGTGTATTTCACATTCACAATATGAAGAAAAAAAAAATTCTAGAAACGTGTCTTTCGAATATTTATGTGTGTGTTAGGCACCAAAACGCTAAAAAAGCATGAAAAGCATATATGGGGAAACAAATCAACATCATAAAAAAAATGTGTCGTTTGCGTGTTTTTGAGATGCCTACGTATAAAAAGGCTAAAGCGTATGCAAAACACTCTTCATAGAGAAACAAAATATATTTAGCAAATAAAAAAGTCTTTTGAAAGTTTTAGAGCTTGTTACGTATAAAAATGCCAAAATGCATGCAAAGTACGGTAAATGGGGAAACAGAAAGACATTACGAGAAACGTATAATAAATGTTTTTTTTCAGCTTCTTTGACACCAAACGTTAAAACGCATGAATAGCACTCTATATGGAATAACAGAACAATATTGCCAAAAACGTTTTTATTTTGAGTATAATTTACATTTTAAGTACCAAAACGGCAAAATGCACTCGAAGCCTTCTATATAGGGAAGGAAAAAAAAAATATTACAAGTAACGTGTCTCCAGTGTTTTCATCGTGTTAGGCACCAAAACGACAAAATGCATAAAATTCACTCTATCAAGGAATAGAAAAAAAATACGAAAAACGTGTCTTTTGATTGTTTTCAACTTCTTATGAACAAAACACTAAAATGCATGCAAAACACACTTCATGGAAAAAAAAAAAAACATTACAAAAGCAAGTGTCTTTGAGCTTCTTCAGTAAGAAAAAGGCAAAATGCATGCAAAGTAATCTATATGGTGAAAGAAAAAAGACATTACGAAAAACGTGTATTATGAATGTTTTGTACTTTGGTACTAAAACGCGAAATCGCATTAATAACACTACATATATATATATATATATATATATATATATATATATATATATATATATATATATATATATATATATATATATATATATATATATATATATATATATATATATATATATATATATATATATATATATATATATATATATATATATATATATATATATATATATATATATATATATATATATATATATATATATATATATATATATATATATATATATATATATATATATATATATATATATATATATAAACAGAGCAGCATTAATAAAAAAACACTATTTTGAGTGTTTTTGAGCTTGTTACATACATAAACGCAAAAATGCATACAAAGTACTCTATATGGGGAAAGGAAAATATATTAGGAGAAAATTAATATGAGGGTTTTTTTGAGGTTTATAGCCACCAAAGCGTTTAAACGCATCATCAGCACTCTATATGGAGAAACAGAACATTATGAAAGACGTGTAATCTGACTGTTTTCACACTTTTAGGTGCCATAACACCAAAATGCATGAAAAACACAATGTGGAGAGGAAACTTCCAGAAACGTTTCTTTTGAGAATTTGTGAATGTGTTAGGAATGAAAAAAAGAGCATGGAAAAGAAAACAACTTTACCAAAAAACGTGTCTTTTCAGTGTTTTTCAACTACTTACATACCAAAACACACAAAAAAAAAAAAACGAATGGAAAATACTCTGTATGGAGACAGAACAATATTACGGTAAAATAAGCATTTTGAAGATTTTTGAGGTTCTTACGTACAAAATGCCAAAATCCATTGAAAGTACCCAATAAAAAAAAAAAGACATTTAAAAGAACGGGTGTTATGAGTGTTTTTTGAGCTTCTTACAAAAACGCTAAAAGGAATGGAAAGCGCTATATACGGAGAAACAGAACAACATTAACAAAAACGTGTATTTTAAGTGTATTTAACATCTTTAGGTACCATAAACGCTAAAATACATGCAAAGCACCCTTCGTAAGGAAAATAAATGATATTTCCAGTAACGAGTCTTTTGATCGTTTATAAGCGTGCTAGGCACCAAAATGATACAAAGCATGGAAAGCACCCCCAATGGGAAAAACTAAATAATATTACCAAAAGACGTATCTTTTCGATGTTTTTAGCTCCTAAAGTACCAAAAAGCTAAAACGCATGCAAACAAACTCTAAATGAAAAAACAGTATTACTTTGCGAAAAACATGTTTTTTGAGTGTTTTACATTCTTAGGTAACAAAACGCCAAAATACATGTAGAGCATCCCATATGGGGAAATGAAGCGAGATTTCCAAAAACGTGTGTTTTGAGTGTTTATGAGCGTGCTAGGCACGAAAACGCTAAAAAAGCATTAAAAGCACCCTATATGGGAAAACAAAATATTCCCTAAAACGTCACTCATTATTGTTTTCAGTTTCTTACGTACCAAACCCAAAAACGTATGCAAACCGGTTTATGATGAAACAGAATAACATTAACAAAAACAAGAATTATGTGTTTTTCAAATTGTTGCGTAGAAAAACGCATATATATATATATATATATATATATATATATATATATATATATATATATATATATATATATATATATATATATATATATATATATATATATATATATATATATATATATATATATATATACGAAAAATACATTAAGGAAAACGTGTATTACAAGTGTCTTTTTTTTTTTTAGCTTCTTAGGTATAAAAGCTCTAAAACACTCTATATGGAGAGAGAAAACTACATAACGAAAAGTATGTGTTTTGAGTATTTTTCACAGTGTTAGATACCAAAACGCGAAGATGCATGGGGAAACAAAATTACATTACCAGAAATGTGTCTTTTGAGTGTTTTTTTTTTGTGTGTTATGCTCTAAAATGCTAAAATGAATGGAATTCACTCTATAAGGGAACGCAAAAACATCATTATGAAAAACGTGTCTTTTGGGTGTTTTTGAACTTCTTACGTACCAAAATGCTGTATGAATGCAAAACACACTTTATGGGGAAACTGTTTAACATTACCAAAACAATTATTTTTGAATGTTTTTGAGCTTACGTAGAAAAAAAAATGCACACTAGCCTCCTATATAGGGAAACAAAAAGATATTACGAAGTTATTTTATTAGTGTTTTTGAGTTTGTTTTTTTTTGTATCATTCGTGAAAATGCGTTAATACCTCTCTATATTCAGAAGCAAATCAATATTTCTAAAAACGTGTATTTTAAGTGTTTTTTTTTCACACTGGTAGATAAAAAACGACAAAATCCATAGGATGCCCACTATATAGGGAAAAGTAACGACATTCCAACAAACGCATCTTTCGAGTATTTTAGTGCGTGTTAAACACCAAAATGCTAAAAAGCATGGAAAGCAGCCTATATGGGAATAGAAAACAACTTTACCAAAAAAAATTATCTTAAGTAATTTTCTGAGTTTTCGTATGAAAACCCTAAAACGCATGTAAAAACAAGCTATTTAGAGAAACAGTTTAACATTACCAATAAGATTTATCTTAAGAATTGTTATGTACAAAAAACGACCCCCCCCCCAAAAAAAAAAGCGTACAAAGGACACTTTTTTTGTAATATCATTTTTCATGTTTCCATATAGTGAGGCTTCCTTACTTGTTAATGTTTTAATGTTTAACTCGCTCATAAACAATATACCATATATGGGTATTGTGAGTGTTTTTGAGATTCTTTGTTACCAAAAGGCTCAAGTGCATGAACAGCACTCTATATGGAGAAACTGAATATTTGTAGGCACATATATTGTTAGGCACAGAAACGCCAAAATGCATGCAAAGCACACTATATGGGAAAAAGAAATGACATCTCCAGAAACTTGTCATTTAAGAATTTATGATCGTGCTAGGCACCAAAAACGCTAAAAAGCATGGAAAGCACCCTATATTAGGGAAACAAAACAACCTCATAAAACACTTTCTTTTTTAGTGTTTTGGCTTTTTTTTTAAGGTAAATACCTTATATGGGGAAGGAAAAGACATTACGAAGAACTTGTATTTTTAATGTTTTTGAGCTTTTTTGGGTACCAAATGAGAAAAGGGGAAAATGTGGAAAGAAAGCATCTTTACCAAAAATGTCTCTTTTGAGAATTTTTGAGCTGTTTACGTGGAAAAAAAAAGAACGACATTACCAAAAAACAAGTGTTTTGAGTGTGTGTGTTTTTTTTTTTTTCTTTTAGATTGTACGCCAAAATCCATGGAAAGTACCATATACATGGAAACGAAAGTTTATTGCGAGGAACATGTATTATGAGTTTTTTTATATTCTTAGATACCAAAACACTAAAACCCTTGAATAGCACTGTATAACGTGTTTCTTAGGTGTATTTCACATTATTAGGTACTAAAACGCAAAAATGCCTGAAAAGGACACTATACGGGAAAAGGAATCAAGATTTCCAAAAATGTGTCTCTTGAATGTTTATGGGCGTGCTTGGCACGAAAACGTTGAAAAGCATGGAAATCACTCTATGATAAAGACAACATTTCCGAAAAAAAAGTCTCTTTTCAGTGTCTTTCAGCTACTGACGCACCAAAACGCTAAAACTCGTGAAAAACACCCTTCATGGAAAAAACAGAATGAATACGTAAAACAAATATTATATTTTACATAATACATTACTGTTTTTTCTTATTTTGTTACTTAAAAAAATACCCAAAAAATCATGCAAAGCATCCTTTATGAAGAAAGGAAACGAGAAAGTGCCTGTGTATTGTTTATGAGCCAGTTAAACACTAAAACGCTAAAAAATAAAGTATGGAAGTCTGATTATATAGAAACAAAAAAAAAAAAAAATGAATTAACCAAAAAACGTGTCCTTTGTGTGCAAAATAACGCTAAAAACGCATGCAAAATTATCTTTATGGAGGAAAAGAATAACTTTGCCAGAAACAAGTATTTTGAGTGTTATTGAGCTTCAAAAGACGATACGATGAAGAATATTTTTCAGCTTCTTAGGTGACAAAACATTAAAACGCATGAAAAACACTCAATATGGAGAAACAGAACAATATTACCAGGAACGTAATTTTCTGTTTATTTGGTAGTCATCAAAACACCAAAAATGCACACATAGAAGAAAAACGAGATATCCAGAAACGTGTCTTTTAAGTGTTTATGAGACTGCTTTTCACATTATTAAGTACTAAAACACCGAAATGCATGCAAATATGGGGAAACAAAACTGAATTACCAAAAAACGCGTTTTTTGTATTTTTGAGCGTGGTAGACTCCAAAATCGCTAAAAAGCATGGAAATCTTCCTATATGGAAATACAAGAAACAATAAGAAAATCATATAATTTGAATGTTTCTTGGACTTCTTACGTACCAAAACGCTAATATGCAAGCAAAACACCCTCTTTGGAGAAACAGAATAACATTAACAAAAATAATTATTTTGATTGTTTTTAAGCTTGTTACACACGAAAACGCCAAAATGTATGCAAAGCACGATATATGTTGAAACAAAACGACATTAAGAGAAACGTGCCATTTCAGTGTTTATTTATTTATTTTTTTCAGCGTTTCAGGTACCAAAACAATAAAATGTAAGGAAAGAACCATATAGTGGGAATACAAAACTTAACGGAAAACGTGTCTTTTGAGTGTTTTTTTAGCTTCTTACGTACCAAAACGCTAAAATGCATGCAAAAAGTGTGTTATTGATCTTCTTACCACAAAAACACCAATATGAAAGCAAAGATAGATATGGGAAATGAAACGATATTACAAGAATTATGTCTTTTACGCGTTTCTGAATATCTTAGGTAATAAAACGCTAAAACACTTATATGGCGCTTTATTTAGAATAACAGAACAACTTTGCCAAAAACGTCTGTTTAGTTTTTTTTTTTTTTTTAATATTGTTAGGTACTAAAACACCAGAATACATGCAAAGTACTCTTTATGGAGAAATAAAATGACATTACCATAAACGTGAATTGTAAGTGTTTTTGTTCTTAGGTACCAAAACTCTACAGAGTGTAAATGACACTCTAAATGGGGGGAAAAATACAAAAAAGTTTTATTTTTAGTGCTTTTCACGTTGTTAGTTACTAAAAGACCAGAAAATATGCAAAGCACTTTATATGGGTAAACGAAATGAAATTACGAGAAACGTGTCTTTTGAGTGTTTTTGAGCGTGTTAGGCACCAAAACACACAAAAAAAAATGGTAATAATTTAATATGGGAATACATAAAGCAAAAACGCTCACAAAACACCCTATATGAAGAAACAGAATAACTATCAAAGTATTTTTAGTGTTTTTAGCTACTAACATAATAACGCGAAAATCAATGCAAAGAACCCTATATTGTGATACAAAAAACATACTACCAAAAAACCGTGTATTATAAATGTTATTGACCTCCTTAGGTCAGTGCTTATGCTGTCACCCTTTCTTCTCCGTTGGGCTCCTCCGATCACAATCTCATATCTTTATCTTGTCCTATCACTCCAATCCCTCCTCAGGATCCCCCCAAGCGAAGGTGCCTCTGGCGTTTTGCCTCTGCTAGTTGGAGGGACCTGAGGAGGTATTTTGCTGATTTTCCTTGGAATGACAACTGCTTCCTTGTCAGAGACCCGTCTTTGTGTGCTGAGCGCATAACAGAGGTGATAGTGTCTGGCATGGAGGCGTACATTCCTCACTCTTTTTCTCGTCCTAAACCTTCTAAACCTCGGTTTAACACAGCTTGTTCTCGTGCTATACATGATAGAGATGTGGCCCACAAAAGGTACTTAAGCCTTCCATCACCAGAATCTCATGCACTTTATATTTCTGCCTGGAACCATGCCAAGTCTGTTCTCCAACTAGCCAAAAACTCCTTCATTAAAAGAAAATGTCAAAACCTTTCAAAATCTAACTCCCTTCGTGATTTCTGGCATCTAGCAAAAAATATCTCCAATAACTTTGCTTCTTTTTCTTTCCCTCCTCTATTTCAACCAGATGGCACCACTGCTATCACATCTATTTCTAAAGCTGAACTCTTTGCTCAAATCTTTGCTAAAAACTCTACCTTGGACGATTCTGGGCTTGTTCCTCCCTCTCCTCCACCCTCTGACTACTTCACGCCACGTATTAAAATTCTTCGCAATGATGTTTTCCATGCCCTCGCTGGCCTAAACCCTCGGAAGGCTTATGGACCTGATGGGGTCCCTCCTATTGTTCTCCGAAACTGTGCCTCCGTGCTTGCACCTTGCCTAGTCAAACTCTTTCAGCTCTGTCTGTCAACATCTACCTTTCCTTCTTGCTGGAAGTTTGCCTACATTCAACCTGTTCCTAAAAAGGGTGACCGTTCTAATCCCTCAAACTACCGTCCTATTGCTTTAATTCCCTGCCTATCTAAAGTTTTTGAATCTATCCTCAACAGGAAGGTTCTTAAATATCTATCACTTCACAACCTTCTATCTGATCGCCAGTATGGGTTCCGTCAAGGCCGCTCTACTGGTGATCTACTGGCTTTCCTTACTGAGTCTTGGTCATCCTCTTTTAGAGATTTTGGTGAAACTTTTGCTATTACCTTGGACATATCAAAAGCTTTAGATAGAGTCTGGCACAAAGCTTTGATTTCCAAACTACCCTCCTACGGTTTCTATCCTTCTCTCTGTAACTTCATCTCAAGTTTCCTTTCTGAGCGTTCTGTTGCTGCTGTGGTAGACGGTCACTGTTCTCCTAAATCTATTAACAGTGGTGTTTCTCAGGGTTCTGTCCTGTCACCCACTCTCTTCTTATTATTCATTAATGATCTTCTAAACCAAACTTCTTGTCCTATCCACTCCTACGCTGATGATACCCTGCACTTTTCCACGTCTTTTCATATACGTCCAACCCTTCAGGAGGTAAACATATCACGCAGGGAAACCACAGAACGACTGACTTCTGATCTTTCTAAAATTTCTGATTGGGGCAGAGCAAACTTGGTATTGTTCAATGCCTCAAAAACTCAATTCCTCCATCTATCAACTCGACACAACCTTTCAGACAACTATCCCCTCTTCTTCAATGACACTCAACTGTCCCCCTCTTCTACAATGAACATCCTCGGTCTGTCCTTTACTTATAATCTGAACTGGAAACTTCACATCTCATCTCTAGCTAAAACAGTTTCTATGAAGTTAGGTGTTCTGAGACGTCTCCGCCAGTTTTTCCCACCACCCCAGCTGCTAACTCTGTACATGGGCCTTATCTTTCTATGTATGGAGTATGCTTCACATGTCTGGGGGGTTTCCACTCATACTGCTCTTCTAGACAGGGTGGAATCAAAAGCTTCTCGTCTTATCAACTCCTCTCCTCTAACTGTCTTCAGCCTCTCTCTCACCGCCGCAATGTTGCATATCTAGCTGTCTTCTACCGCTATTTTCATGCTAACTGCTCTTCTGATCTTGCTAACTGCATGCCTCCCCTCCCTCCGCGGCCTCGCTACACAAGACTTTCTTCTTTTTCTCACCCCTATTCTGTCCACCTCTCTAACGCAAGAGTTAACCAGTGTTCTCAATCATTCATCCCTTTCTCTAGTAAACTCTGGAACTCCCTGCCTGCTTCTGTATTTCCATCTTCCTATGACTTGAATTCCTTCAAGAAGGAGGTTTCAAGACACTTATCCATCAATTTTTGACCACTGCTTTGACCCTTTTATAGGACTGGCATTTCAATGGGCATTTTTTTTATTAGATTTTTGTTGCCCTTGGCCAGTGTCCTTCCTACATAAAAAAAAAAAAAAATGCTAAAACGCGTAAATAGCACTCTATATGTAGAAACAGAAGAACTTTTCCGAAAAGATGTTTTGATTTTTTTTTTATTTTGTTGAGTGCTAAAACACGAAAAATGCATGCATCGCTGTTTATATGAGGAAACCAAATGATATCATCAGACATGTGCTTTCTCAGTGTTTCCAGCGTTTTACTCACGAAAACGTTAAAATGCATGGAAAAGATCCTACATTGGAATACATAGCAACATTATTAAAAAAAAATGAAGTGTTTTTTCACTGTTTTTTTTTTTTTCAGCTTCTTACGTATCAAAACGATAAATCGCGTACAAAATACTCTTTACGGAGAAACAATAATATTAAAGAAAAACGTATACTTTCAATGTTTTTGAAATTGTACCGTACAAAAACTTTAAAATGCATACAAAGCCTTCTAAATTGGAAACGAAACGATATTACAAGAAGCGTGTATTATAATGTTTGTGAGGTTCTTATGTACCAAAACGCTATAAAGCGTGAATAGCAACTTATGTGGAAAAATAGAACTACCAAAAACGTGTTTTATTTTTTATTTATATATATATATATATATATATATATATATATATATATATATATATATATATATATATATATATATATATATATATATATATATATATATATATATATATATATATAATTATATAATAATTATATATATAATAATTACTCCCAGTGAGGTCTAAAGCACTGTTCAGGGGGTGCTGTGAACTTATCATTAAACCCAGCTGTGACCTCACTGAACGTTTCCCTTTGTGTCTCACAACACAAGGGGGTAGTCACAGCCTGCCCTCTAAAGACAACTCTCTTCCTCCACACAAAACTACAAGCACCTAATAACACACACACCCTTCACTCAAAAAATTTTAAAATCATGGCGACTCCTACACCAGCCTCGGAGTCCCCATCTGGGGAGGGGACCATAAATGTCCCCAGGTCGGACTGCCTTTCCGTCGACGACCCTAAGTGTCTTGACACCCCCCTCAACTTTTTCTTCATTAACTTCTGCAACATTCGCGGTCTAAGATCTAATTTTCAATCTGTAGAACACCACCTCTCCTCTTCTAAACCTCATCTTCTTTTCCTCACTGAAACTCAGGTGTCTGAGGCAACTGACAGTAGCCCCTTTTCTGTTCCCTCCTACTTTCTCTATCCTCATTTTCGATCCAAAGCTGGATGCTGCGTTTATGTGCGCAATGACTTAACCTGCTCTCGTGCCCACGCTCTTGAATCTTCCGAGTTTTCCACCATCTGGCTACGACTACAGACTCATTCTCATACTAAATTTATCTGTGCTGTATACCTCTCTCCTAACTCCTCTGACTATAAGAAATTCTTTGACTACTTAACTTCCAAAGTGGAGCACATTCTGACCCTCTTCCCTTTTGCAGAGATCTCCATTCTTGGAGACTTCAATGTTCACCACCAGCTTTGGCTTTCCTCTCCCTTCACTGACCATCCTGGTGAACTAGCCTACAACTTTGCTATCCTCCACGACCTAGAGCAATTGGTGCAACACCCTACTCGTATTCCTGACCGTCTTGGAGATACGCCCAACATTCTTGACCTTTTCCTGACCTCTAATCCTTCTGCTTATGCTGTCACCCTTTCTTCTCCGTTGGGCTCCTCCGATCACAATCTCATATCTTTATCTTGTCCTATCACTCCAATCCCTCCTCAGGATCCCCCTAAGCGAAGGTGCCTCTGGCGTTTTGCCTCTGCTAGTTGGGGGGACCTGAGGCGGTATTTTGCTGATTTTCCTTGGAATGACTACTGCTTCCGTGTCAGAGACCCGTCTTTATGTGCTGAGCGCATAACAGAGGTGATAGTGTCTGGCATGGAGGCGTACATTCCTCACTCTTTTTCTCGTCCTAAACCTTCTAAACCTTGGTTTAACACAGCTTGTTCTCGTGCTATACATGATAGAGAGGTGGCCCACAAAAGGTACTTAAGCCTTCCTTCACCAGAATCTCATGCACTTTATATTTCTGCCCGGAACCATGCCAAGTCTGTTCTCCAACTAGCCAAAAACTCCTTCATTAACAGAAAATGTCAAAACCTTTCAAGATCTAACTCCCCTCGTGATTTCTGGCATCTAGCCAAAAATATCTCCAATAACTTTGCTTCTTCTTCTTTCCCTCCTCTACTTCAACCAGATGGCACCACTGCTATCACATCTATTTCTAAAGCTGAACTCTTTGCTCAAACCTTTGCTAAAAACTCTACCTTGGACGATTCTGGGCTTGTTCCTCCCTCTCCTCCACCCTCTGACTACTTCATGCCTCGTATTAAAATTCTTCGTAATGATGTTTTCCATGCCCTCGCTGGCCTAAACCCTCGGAAGGCTTATGGACCTGATGGGGTCCCTCCTATTGTTCTCCGAAACTGTGCCTCCGTGCTTGCACCTTGCCTAGTCAAACTCTTTCAGCTCTGTCTGTCAACATCTACCTTTCCTTCTTGCTGGAAGTTTGCCTACATTCAACCTGTTCCTAAAAAGGGTGACCGCTCTAATCCTTCAAACTACCGTCCTATTGCTTTAATTTCCTGCTTATCTAAAGTTTTTGAATCTATCCTCAACAGGAAGATTCTTAAACATCTATCACTTCACAACCTTCTATCTGATCGCCAGTATGGGTTCCGTCAAGGCCGCTCTACTGGTGATCTTCTGGCTTTCCTTACTGAGTCTTGGTCATCCTCTTTTAGAGACTTTGGTGAAACTTTTGCTGTTGCCTTGGACATATCAAAAGCCTTTGATAGAGTCTGGCACAAAGCTTTGATTTCCAAACTACCCTCCTACGGTTTCTATCCTTCTCTCTGTAACTTCATCTCAAGTTTCCTTTCTGACCGTTCTATTGCTGCTGTGGTAGACGGTCACTGTTCTTCTCCTAAATCTATTAACAGTGGTGTTCCTCAGGGTTCTGTCCTGTCACCCACTCTCTTCTTATTATTCATTAATGATCTTCTAAACCAAACTTCTTGTCCTATCCACTCCTACGCTGATGATACCACCCTGCACTTTTCCACGTCTTTTCATAGACGTCCAACCCTTCAGGAGGTAAACATATCACGCAGGGAAGCCACAGAACGCCTGACTTCTGATCTTTCTAAAATTTCTGATTGGGTCAGAGCAAACTTGGTATTGTTCAATGCCTCAAAAACTCAATTCCTCCATCTATCAACTCGACACAATCTTCCAGACAACTATCCCCTCTTCTTCAATGACACTCAACTGTCCCCCTCTTCTACACTGAACATCCTCGGTCTGTCCTTTACTTATAATCTGAACTGGAAACTTCACATCTCATCTCTAGCTAAAACAGCTTCTATGAAGTTAGGTGTTCTGAGACGTCTCCGCCAGTTTTTCTCACCCCCCCAGCTGCTAACTCTGTACAAGGGCCTTATCCGTCCATGTATGGAGTATGCTTCACATGTCTGGGGGGGTTCCACTCATACTGCTGTTCTAGACAGGGTGGAATCAAAAGCTTTTCGTCTCATCAACTCCTCTCCTCTAACTGACTATCTTCAACCTCTATCTCACCGCCGCAATGTTGCATCTCTAGCTGTCTTCTACCGCTATTTTCATGCTAACTGCTCTTCTGATCTTGCTAACTGCATGCCTCCCCTCCTTCCGCGGCCTCGCTGCACAAGACTTTCTTCTTTCTCTCACTCCTATTCTGTCCACCTCTCTAACGCAAGAGTTAACCAGTATTCTCAATCATTCATCCCTTTCTCTGGTAAACTCTGGAACTCCTTGCCTGCTTCTGTATTTCCACCTTCCTATGACTTGAATTCCTTCAAGAGGGAGGTTTCAGGACACTTATCCACCAATTTTTGACCACTGCTTTGACCCTTTTAGGGACTGGCATTTCAGTGGGCATTTTTTTTATTAGATTTTTGTTGCCCTTGGTCAGTATCCTTCCTACATAAAAAAAAAAAAAAAAAAAAAAATATATATATATATATATATATATATATATATATATATATATATATATATATATATATATATATATATATATATATATATATATATATATATATATATTTTACATTTTTATGAACCAAAAAGTCAAAATGGAATTAAAGGAGTCTATTTAGGGAAACAAAATGACATTACCAAACCCCAAAATGAAAGCAAGGCATCCTGTATGGGGATCTTACAAGAAATATATATTATGAGTGTTTTCGAGCTTAATAGGTACAAAAACTCTAAAACGGGTGAATAGCACTCTGCATGGAAAAAAAGAATATTACCAAAAACATGTCTTGATTGAATTTTTTTTCTTTTTTTTTTTAACATTGTTAGGTACCAAAACGCCAAAACGCATTCATAGCACTTTACATAGGGAAAGAAAATGACATTACCAAATATGTGTGATTCGAGTGTTGTTGAGCGTCTTGGGCACCAAAACGCTAAAATAGCATGGAAGTAAATCTGTATGCGAATAAACAAACATTAAGAAAAACGTTTGTTTTGAGAGTTTTGGTATTTCTTACGTACCAAAATGAGAAAACTCATGGAAAACACACTTTATAAAGAAATATAATAACATTACCAAAAACAAGTCTTAAGAGTGTTTTTCAGCTTTTTACGTAGAAAATTGCCGCAAATACAAAATACTCAAAATACTCAATACTCAAAAAAAGCCATTACTATTAACGTGTATTATCTGTGTTATTCAGCATATTAGGTAACAAAACGCGAAAACGCGTTGTCACCACTCTATATTTAGAAACAGAACAACATTGCCGAAAAAAAAAACATGTAAATTGAGTGTTTTTCACATTAATAGATAACAAAATGTCAAAATGCATAGGAAAAAGTCGTTTATATTAGAAAAAGAAAAAAAAAAAAAGAAACGACATTTGAAGAAACGTATCTATTGCGTGTTTTTGTGCTTGTTAGACACCAAAACGCTAAAAAGCATGGAAAGTGCCATATATGTAAGTAGAAAACAACATTACCAAAAACGTGTCGAGTTTTTCTTAGCTTACACACCAAAACGCTAAAACGTATGCAAAAAACACTCATTAATAGAGAAAATGAATAACATTATGAGTAACAAGTATTTTGGATGCTTCTGAGCTTGTTGCGTACAAAAACACCACAATGCATGCAAAGTCCCGAAATGGGGAAATGGAAACACATTTACGAGAAACGTGTATTTTTTTTTTAAGATTCTTCACTACCAAAACGCTAAAACCCTTGAAGGGCATTATATATGGAGAAACAGAATAACATTATAAAAAAAACAACGATTTTCATTGAATTTCACATTGTTAGATCGAAAACGCAAAGATGCAGGTAAAGCACCCTATATGTGTAAATGTGTCTTTTGAGTGTTTATAACCGTGTTAGGAACCAAAGTCATAAGAATAAGGGAAAGTATCCTATATATGGAAAGAAATGAAATCTACAAAAAAAATAAATAAATAAACGAGCTCTTAAATTGTTTGGTACTTAAGTACCAAAACGATAAGACACATGTACAACACCGTTTATGGAGAAAACGAATAACATAACTAAAAAATTTTGGGTGTTTTGAACTTCTTACGTAAAGGAACGCCAAAATACATGGAAATTATCCTATATGGGAAACGAAAGAACATTACGATAAACGTGCATTATGAGTTTTTGAGCGTCTTAGGTACCAAAATGCTAAAAGTAATGAATAGTACTCTTTATGAAGAAACCGAAGAACATTATCAAAAACGTGTATTTGACAATGTTAGGTACCAAAACGCCAAAATGCATGCAAGCCCCCCTATATGGGGAAAGGAAAAGAGATATCCAGAAACGTGTCTGTTTTATGGATCGTTCCAGGGTCAAAAACAATAAAATGCAAGTAAAGCACCCTATATAAGAAAAAAAGAACAACATTACCAAAAACGTCTCTTTTCAGGGTTTTTGAGTTATTTACATACCAAAACGCCGAAATGCATCAAAAAAAAATTTTATGATGAAAGAGGATAACTTAATGAAAAACGTGTATTTTCATTGTTTTTGAGTATTACGTAGAAAAATTGCAAAATGCAACCAAATTACTCTATATGATGAAACGAAAAGATATTATGAGAAAAGTTTATTGGGAGAAGTTTTGTACTTTTTAAGTTTCAAAGTGCAAAAACGCATAAAAAGCATTCTATATCGAGAAATACAATATTATTAAAAACGAGTATTTAGAGTGTTTTTTTTTTTTTTTTTAACATTGTTAGGTACCACAACGTTACATTACATATAAAGCACCTTATATGAAGAGAAAAAAAAACGAAATTTCTAGAAACTTGTCTTTTTCTTATGAGAATTATAGACAGTAAAAACGCTAAGATGCATGAAAATTACCCTATTGATGAATACAAAACATTATTACAAAAAAAAACGAGTCTTTTGAGTGTTTTCAATTTATTTCGTACCAAAAGATTAAAACGAAGGCACCCTTTGTAAATAAATTACAAGTTACCCCCCCAAAAAAATGTATTTTGAGTGTTTCTGAACATGTTACGTACAAAAACACGAAAAATATATGAAAAATATTGTATATAAAGCCAAAATGAAATTACCAGAGACGTGCATCATAAGTATTTTGAGCTTCTTAGTCACCAAAACGTTAAAAACACATGAATAGCTCTTTATAATGAGGAACAGAGCAACCTTGCAGAAATCGTGTATTTTGACTGTATTTCACATGGTTAGGTAATAAAGCTCTAAAATGCATGCAATAAACAATACATGAGGAAAGGAAACAAATTTTCCGGAAAAGTGCTTGGTCATTGTTTATTTTTTCCATGCTTTTTAGCTTTTTGTGCCTAAGACTCTCAAAAACACTCAGAAGGCAAGTTTCTTGCAATGTCTCTTCGTTTTCCCATATAGTAAGATTTGCATACATTTTGGCTTTTTTGCACCTAATAACGTGGAAACACTTAAAATTTATTTTTTGGGTAATATTCTGTTCCTCCATATAGAGAGCTATTCATACGTTTTAGCGTTTTTATTCCTAAGTTAAAAAATACTCATAATACATATTTCTTGTAGTGTATTTTTGTTTCTCCATACATTCTGGCGTTTTCCTAAGCCAAAATCTATGGAAGGTACCTAAGAAGTTTCGAAACACTCAAAATATTTCTTTTGAGTAATGTCTTTCTGTTTCTTCATAAAAGGTATTTACGTATCAAAACTCTAAAACGCATGCAGCGTTTTAGAGTTTTGGTACGTAAACAGCTGAAAACTCTGAAAAGAGACGTTTTTCGTAATGTTTTGCTTTCTCACATAGGGTGCTTTTCATGCTTTTCAGTGTTTTGGTGCTTAGTACGCTCATAAACATAAAAAAGATAGGTTTCTGGAAATCTCGTTTCCTTTCAATATGTATACTGAAAATACACGTTTTGTGTTATGTGGTTCTGTTTCCTAGTATAGCATACTATTCATGTCTTTTAGCGTTTTGTTACCTAAGAAGCTTAAAAACTCTCATACGAGTAATCCTTGTTTCTCGTAATGTCTTTTTCGTTTCCCCATATAGGGTGCTTCGCATGCATTTTAGCGATTTTGTACGTAATAAGTTAAAACTCTAAAAATAATTGTTTTTGATAATGTTATTGTATTTTTCCATTAAGTGTGTTTTGTATGCCATTTAGCGTTTTGTTACATAAGAATTTCAAAAACAGTGAAAAAAACAAATTTTTTCGTAATATTGTTTTGGGTAAATTCTAGGGTAAATTCCATGGTTTTTAGCTTTTTGTGCTTAAGATTCTCAAAAACACTCAAAAGACAAATTTCTTACAATGACTCTTCGTTTTCCCATAAAGTAGGATTTGCATGCATTTTGGCCTTTTTGCACCTAATATCGTGGAAACACTTAATTTTTTTTTTTTTTTTTTGTAATATTCTGTTCCTCCATATAGAGAGCTATTCATACGTTTTAGCGTTTTGATTCCTAAGAAGTTCAAAAATACTCATAATACATGTTTCTCGTAGTGTATTTTCGTTTTTCCATACATTCTGGCGTTTTCTTAAGCCAAAATGTATGGAAAGTACCTAAGAAGATCCGAAACACTCAAAATATTTATTTTGCGTAATGTCTTTCTGTTTCTTCATAAAAGGTGTTTTGCATGCGTTTTAGAGTTTTGGTACGTAAACAGTTCAAAAACTCTGAAAAGAGACGTTTTTGGTAATGTTTTGTTTTCTCACATTTTTCATTGTTTTGGTGCTTAGTACGCTCATAAACACAAAAAAGACACGTTCCTGGAAATCTCGTTTCCCTTCAACATATAGGGTTTGCTATCTATCATTGAGGAATTCACACAAAATACAAGTTTTTGGTAATGTTGATCTGTTTCTCCATATAGAGTTAAGGGTTTTTGAATTTTGGTAATAAAGAAGCTCAAAAACAGTAATAATATAAGTTTCTTGTTAAGTGTTTTTGTTTACTTTCCAAGCATTGCTGCGTTTTCTACGTAACAAGCTCAAAACAATAAAAAAAAAAAAATTGGGGGTTAATATCATCATGTTTCTACATAAAGTGTACTTTCCAGGCGTTTTAGCGTTTTCGTACGTACTTAGCTCAAAAAGCTAAAAAGAAACCTTTTTGGTAATGTTGTTTTTGCTCTCTCATATAGGGTGCTTTTTCATGCTTTTTTAACGTTTTTGTGTCTAGCACACTGATAAGCATTCAAAAGGCACATTTTTTAAAATCTCATTTTTTCTTTCCCAATATAGGAAGCTTTACGTACATTTTGACATTTTAGAACTTGACAATGTTAAATACACTCGAAATACATGTTTTTGGTAATGTTGTTCTATTTCTTCATATAGAGTTCCTTCATATAGATACTTTCTATGCTTTTTGACGTTTTTGTACGTAACATGTCAAAAACATTTAAAATATTTGTTTTTGTTAATGTTACTGTTTTTTTTTTCCAGAAACAGTGTTTTTCATGCGTTTTACTGTTTTGTTACATAAGTAGATCACATTCAAGACACATTTCTGGTCTTTTTTTTTCTTTTCGTAAATAAGGTGTTTTATGTTTTTATTTATCTATTTATTTTTTTACTTTTTCTGCATAATACGTTTATAAAGACTCAAAATAGATGTTTGTGGATATGTCTTTTTTTTTCCATATAGAGTGCTCTCATACATTTTGCCGTTATGGCACCCAACAATGTGAAATACACTCAAAATACTCGTTTTTGGTAATATTGTTCTGTTTCTCCATATAGAGTGCTATTCAAGCGCTTTCAACTTTTTGTACTTAAGATGTTTAAAAACACTCATAATACACATTTCTCGGATTTTTTTTATTTACTTATATAAGGTATTTTCCATGCTTTTTGACGTTTTTGTAAGTAAGAAGCTCAAAAAACACTCAAATTGCTTCTTTTTTTATAATGTTTCAGTGTGCTTTGCATGCATTTTAGCGTTTTGGCACGTAAGAAGATCAAAGACACTCAACAGACACGTTTTTCGTAATATTGCTTTGTATTACCAAACAGAGTGAATTCCATGCTTTTTGGTGCGTTTTTTGTGCCGAACGTGCTCGAAAACACTCAAAAGACACTTTTCTGGTAATGTATTTCACATTGTAAGGTACCAAAACGCCAAAAATGGATGCAATAAACCCAACATGAGGAAAGGAAACAAATTTTCCAGAAACGTGTCATTTGAGTGTTTTAAAGCGTGTTACGCACTATTAAGCTAAAAAGCATGGAAATTATGGGGATGGGGGAAAACCTTTCCCCTTATAGGAGGCTTCGAATGAATTTTTGCGTTTTGGTTGCTAACGATGTGAAAAACATTCAAAATACACATACTCGGTAATGTTCTGGTTTTCCATATAGATAAAATGCATATTCATGTATTTTACAGTTTTGGCACCCAAGATGCTTAATAACATTCATAATACGCGTCTCTGGTAATTCTCTTTCGTTTCCCCATATAGGGTATTTTGCATGCATTTTTGGCGTTATTTTTTTAATAATAATCTCAAAAACACTCAAAATACTTTTTTTTTTTGTAATATTCTAATCCTCTATGAAGGTTATTTTGTATGCGTTTTAGCGATTTAGTACGTATGAAGCTCAAAAACACTCGAGAGTCTTTTTTCCATGTTTTTTTTTTCTTTCCTTGCGTTTTTTTATGCGTTATGCACAACACGCTAAAAAAAAAAAAAACTAAGAAAAAGCAAGTTTCTGGAAATTTTGTTGCCTTTCCTCATGTAGGGTATATTGCATGCATTTTGGCGCTTTGGTACCTAACCATATGAAATACACTCAAAATAGACGTTTATCGCAAGGTTGCTCTGTTTCTCCATATAAAGTGCTATTCATGTGTTTTAACGTTTTGGTGACTAAGAAACTCAAAATACTTGTAATGCACGTCTCTGGTTATTTCATTTTGGATCTTTATGTAGAGTATTTTTCGTGCTTTTTTTTCGTGTTTTTGTACGTAACATGTTCAAAAACACTTTAAATACATGTTTATTTTTAATAACTTGTATTTTCTTTCTTAACAAAGGGTGTTTTTTATTCGTCTTAACGTTTTGGTACGAAAGAAGCTCAGAACACTCAAAAGACTTGTTTTTTGTAATAATGTTTTGTATTCCTTTATAGGGTGATTTTAGTGCATTTTAACTTTTTTTGCTGTCTATAACGCTCATAAGACCTCAAAAGACAAGTTTCTGGAAATTTCGTTTTTTTTTCTTTCTTCATATAAGGTGCTTTATATGTAATGTGACGTTATGATACCTTACAATGGAAAAAAAAAAACACTCCGAATACACGTTTTTAAAATGTTTTATTTATCGATATAGAGTGCTTTTCATGTGTTTTTGCATTTTGATATTTAAAAAGTACAAAAACTCTCACAATAAACTTTTCTCATAATGTCTTTTCGTTTCATCGTGCAAAAACATTTAAAAGATACGTTTCTGGAAATCTCGTTTTTACCCGTATAGAGGATTTTCGATGCATTTTGGCGATTTGCTATTTATTAATGTGAAAACACTCAAAATACACGTTTTTTGTCTCGATATCGAGTACTATTCCTGAGTTTCAGCATTTTGTTACCTATGATGTTCAAAAACACTTATAATAGATTTTCTTCGTAATGTCCTTTCGTTTCCCCATATAACGTTATTTTCATGTATTTTTGCATTTTTGTACGTAACACGCTAAAAACACTCGAAATAGTTATTTTTTTGTAATATTATTCTTTTTCTCCATAAAGTGTTTTGTATTCGTTATAGCGTTTTGTACGTAGGAAGCTCTATAACATTCAAAAGACACGTTTTTTCGTAATGATGTTTTATATTGCCATATACGTTGCTTTGCATGCATTTTGGCGTTTTGTTAAATACACTCAAAATATAAGTTTTAGGTAATGTTTTTTTTTTTTTTTTATTATTAAGTGCTGTCAATGCGTTTTAGCGTCTTTGTACCTAAAAAGGTAAAAAAAAAAAAAACGATTATAATAGATCTTTCATAATGTCCTTTCGTTTCCCAAAATAGAGGACTTTGCATATATTTTGGCGTTTCTTTACGTAACAAGCTCAAAAAAACTCTCTCTCTCTCTCTATTCTCTCTCTCTCTCTTTTTTTTTTGTTTTTTCATAAAGTGTGTTTTGCATGTTTTAGTTTTGGTGCTAAAGAAATTCAAAAACCCTGAAAAGACACTTGTTCGTAATGCTGTTTTACATGTATATTCCCATATAGGGTGATTTCTATGTTTTTTTTTTTTTTTTTAGCGTTATGATGCCTAATACGAAAAAAAATAATAATAAATAAATAAAAAACCCTCAAAAAACATTTTTCTAGTAATGTAGTTTTGTTTCCATATATAGGTGACTGTGAATACATTATGGCATTTTGGTACCTAATAATAAAAAAAAAACACCAAAATACAAATTATTGTTAATGTTGTTCTGATTTGTCGATATAAAGTGCACTATAAAATTCATGCGTTTTAGTATTTTTGCTACCTGAGAAACTCTAAAACTCTCACAATACACCTTTTTCCTGATGTCTTTTCGTTTAATATTACAGAGTCTTTTGCTTGCATTTTGGCATTTTTCCACGTACTAAGCTCAAACACAAACAAAAACACGTTTTTGATACTTATACTTTTTCTTCATGTTTTTTTTTTTTTTTTGCAATCGTTTCAGCGTTTTTGGTACGTAAGTAGCTCAAAAACACTATAAAGAGACGTTTTGGTAATGTCTTGTTCTCTCATATAGGGTACTTTCCCTCCTTTTTTATCGTTTGGGTGTCTGCACGCACATAAATATTAAAAAAAAAAACACACATTTCTGGAAATCTCGTTTCCTTTCTCCATATAGGGTGCTTTCCACGGATTTAAAAACCAAACAATATGATATACACTCAAAATAACACGTAATGTAATTCTGTTTCTCTCTATAGAGTGTTATTCATACTCATTCATAGCGTTTTGGTACTTATGAAACTAATAAAATACTCATAATACACGTTTTTCGTAATGTTTATCCATTTCCCCATTTAGGGTACTGTGCTTACTTTTTGGCGTTTTTCTACGAAACAACTTGATAAAACACTCAAAATACTTATTTTCTTAATGTTATTAATAATATTTTGCATGCGTTTCAAAGTTTTGGTACATAAGTTGCTCAAAAACAGTGGAAAAAAAAAAAACGTTTCTGGTAATGTGTTATTTTCCTATATAGGGTGTTTTTTTTTTCTTTTTTTTCGTTTTGGTGTCTAACACGTTCATTAACAATCAAAAGACACTTTTCTTGAAATCTCGTTTTCTTTCACCATATAGGGTGTTTTGTTTGCATTTTGGAGTTTTGGCACCTGACAATGTGAAATACACTCAAAATACATGTTTTTGGAAATATTGTTTTTTTTCTTCTATGGAGTGCTAATTATTGCCTTTTAGCGGTTTGTTACCTAAGAGGTAAAAAAAAAAAAAAAAAAACACCTTTCTCGTAATATTTTTTTTTTTTTTAATTTAACCAAATAGGGTACTTGGAATGTATTTTGACGTTTTTCACGTAACAGCCTCAAAAACAATCAAAAAACTTGTTTTTGGTAATGTTATTCTGTTTCTCCATCAAGGGTGTTTTTACATGCGTTTTAGCGTTCTGATACCTAATTTGCTCAAAAATACTGAAAAAAGACATTTTTGTTAATGTTTTGTTTTCCTTTACAGTGTGATTTTCATGCTTTTCATCGTTTTGGAGCTGGAACACTCATAAACACTCAAAAGACACCTTTCTGGAAAACTCGTTTCCTTTTGCATGCTTTACACGTGTACCTAACAAAGAGAAATGCACTCCAATTACAAGTTTTTGGTAATGTTATTATGTTTCTCCATGAAGATTTTTTTTTTTTTTTTGCATGCGGCTTAGGTTTTTGGTATGTAATAAGCTCAAAAACACTTAAAAGACACGTTTTCCTTAGTGTTCTTTTGTTGTTCAAATCAAGTGATTTCCAAGCTTTATATCAATTTAGTGTCTAAACACTCCAAAGACACGTTTCTGGAAACATCGTTTCATTTCCTCATAAAGGTTACTTTGCATACATTTTTGCGTTTTCTATATAACAAACTCATAAACATATAAAATACTTGTTTTTGGCAATTTTATTCTGTTTCTCCATAAAAAGTGTTTTGCAAACGTATTAGCGTTTTGGTACGTAAGAAGCTCAAAAAGATTGAAGACATGTTTTTGATAATGTTTTTTATTCCCATATGGTGATCTTTTCATGCTTTTTAGCATTCTGGTACATAGCAGATTCATAAACATTCAAAAGACACGTTTCATTAAATTTTAGTTTCGTTTGTTAGTTAGCTGGCTTCCATACATTTTGGCGTTTTGGCACCTAACAATATGAAAAAAAAAAAACACTCAAAATGCACGTTTTTGGTAATGTTGTTATGTTTATCCATACAGAGTGCTATTCATGCGTTTTCACATTTTGCTACCTAAGAAGCTCAAATTTAATCATAATACACGTTTCTCGTAATGTCTTTTTCTCTCTTCATATAGAATACTGTGCATACATTATAGCGTTTTTCTTCCTAAGAAGCTCAAAAATTCTCAAATGATTTCTTTTTGGTGATATTATTCTGTTTTTCCAAAAAGTGTGTTTTTCATGCATTTTACCTTCTTGGTACGTGAGAAGCAGAAAAAAAAACTCAAAAGACACGTTTTTGGCAAAGTAGTTTTTTTTTTTTTTCCATGTATATGTGTATATGAACTTCTTAACCACAAAACAGTAAAAAGCATGAAAACTTCCCTATACTGAAAAAGCAAAAAACAACTTTCCCCAAAAAACGTATTTTGGGGGGTATTTTTCAGCTACTAACGTACAAAAACGCTGAAATGCTTGAAAAATACCCTTCTTGAAAAAACAAATAACCTTACCAGAAACTAGTATTTCATTTTATTTCTTAAGCTTGTCACGTACAAAAGTGCCAAAATGCATGCAAAGTGCACTATATATGGATACGAAAGTACATTACGAGAAACGTGCAGTATGAGTGTTTTCAACTTATTAGGTACCAAAACGCTAAAGCGACTGAATAGCACTCTATATGGAGAAACAAGAACGCTAAAATGCATGCAAAGCATCATATATGAGGGAAAATACGACACTTCTAGAAACGTGTCTTTTCAGTGTTTGTAAGCGTATTAGGTACCAAAATGCTAAAAACCAAGGAAAGAACCATACATGGGAAAACAAAACATTACAAAAAAGTCTTTTCATTGTTTTGAGCTACTTACATGCTAAAACGCAAAGGCGCATGCAAAACACCTTTTATGGAGAAACAAGAAAACGTGTATTTTTAATTTTTTAAGCTAATTACGTAGAAAAATTCAAAATTCATGTAAAGTTCCCAATATGGGGAAACGAAAAGACATTACGAGAAACGTATATTATAAGTGTTTTACACCTTATTAGGTTGAAAAATACGAAAATGCATGAATACCACTCTATATGGAGTAACAGAGCAACATTACTAAAAACGTGTATTTTGTTTGTTTTAACAATGTTATGTACCAAAACGTCGAAATTCATGCAAAGTGCAATCTATGGGAGAAACGAAACGAAATCTCCAGAAACGTGAATTTTGAGTGTTTATGAGCGTGTTAGGCACCAAAACTGTAAAAAAAATAAAAATGGAAAGCATTCTATATGGGAATACAAAACAAAATTATCAAAAAAATAGTATTTTTTTAGTGTTTTGAGCTACTTTTATATCAAAACGCTTGAACAGACGCAAAACACGCTTTATGGATAAACAAAATAACAATACAAAAAAAATATATAAAAATATAATAAAAATAAAAAAATATTTTCAGTGTTTTTGAGGTATGTAAGTAGAATAACGCCGAAATGTATGCAAAGTTCTCTATGCCGGGAAACGAAGACATTTCGAGAAACGTGTATTATGAGAGCTTTTCAGCTTTTTAGGTACCAAACACAAAGGTACCTTAATAGTACTCTATATGGAGAAACAAAACAACACGAATGAAAATATATATTTTGAGTGGTTTTCATATTATTAGGTACCAAAGCGCAAAAATACATGCAAAGACCTCTAAAAGACGACACAAAACGAAGTTACAAGAAACCTATCTTTTGAGAGTGTTTCTACGTGTTAGGCACCAAAACAATAAGAAGTATGAAAAGAGCACTATGTTGGAAGGGAAAAAGAAATAACCAACAAAGTGACTTTTCACGTGTTTGGAAGTTTTTAAATTTATAATGTACCACAACGATAAAACATGCAAAACACCCTTCCTGCAGAAACATAAAACATTACCAAAAACGAGCATTTTCAGCGATTTTTGAGCTTGTTATGTATAAAAGCGTCAAAATGCATATAAAGTACCCTATATAAGAAAACGAAAAGACATTAAGAGAAACCAGTATTATGAGTTTTTTTTATTTTTTTTTTTAGCTTATTAGGTACCGAAACGATAAAAGGCACGATTTGCCTTCTGTATGGAGAAAACGTGTATTTTAAGTGTATTTAGCTTTGTTAGGTATCAAAACGCCAAAATGCATGCAAAGCACCCGATATGGGGAAAATAAACGACATTTCCAGAAACATGTCTTTTGAGAGTTTATGAGTGTGTTAGGCACAAAAAGCTCTTAAAAAGGATGGAAAGTATCGTAAATGGGAAAACATTAAGTGTTTTGAGGTACTTACATATCAAACCGCTAAAACGGTTGAAAACACACTTTATGGAGAAACTCAACAGCTTTACCAAAAACATGCATTTTGAGAGATTTTGCGCCTGTTACATACAAAAACGATAAAATACATGCAAATAACCCTAAAAGGGGAAAAGAAAACATTAAAAGAAACATATATTTTGAGTGGGATTGAGCTTCATAGGTACCAGAACACTAAAACGTATGAATAATACGCTATATGGAGAAACGGAACAAGATTAACCAACCCTTGTGTTTTAAGGCTTTTTTCACGTTATTAGGTACCGCAACGCGAAAATGCATGCAAAGCATACTATAGGGGAAAGGAATCATTTCCAGAAACATGTCCTTTCACTGTTTATGAGCATGTTAGGTACCAAGAAGCTAAAAACCAGGGAAAGCACCCTATAGGAGAAAACAAAGGATTACAAAAACTTTTAATTTCAGTGCTTATGTGCTACTTACATACAAAAACACTTCAACGCATCCAAAACGCCTTTTTTTTTGGAAAAACTGAATAACATTACCAAAAAAAGCGTGCATTTTCAATGTTTTGAGCTTATTACGCAAAAAAAAAAAAGTAACCAAAGACATTATGAGAAACTTATATAAAGAGCGTTTTTGAGATTCTCAGGTACCAAAACGCGAAAATACATAAATAATACTCTCTTTTAGAGAAAAACAACAACATTAGATACCAAAACGCTAAAAAGCAACGAAAGCTCTCTATTTGGAAAAGCAAAACATTACCAAAAGCGTGTCTTTTGAGAGTTTTTACAGTTACTTACGTACCAAAACGCTAAAATGCATGCAAAGCACATTTTATAAAGAAACAGAATAACAATACCAGAAACGTGTATTTTGAGTTTTTTTAATCTTACGTATAAAAAAAAAGCAAAAATGCATGCAAAGTATCCTAAATGGCGATACGAAAAAAAATAAAAAGACACTTCATTTATCAGTGTTTTTGAGATTCTTAGCAAAATGCACAAACGCATGTATAGCATTATATATCAAGAAACAGAAGAACATTACCGAAAACGTATATTTTGAGTGTTTTTTTCACATTGTTACGTAACAAAAACGCCAAAATGCATGGAAATCACCCAATATGGATAAAATAAAGGACATTACGAGAAAGATGCCATTAGTGTTTTTGAGCGTCTTAGGTACCAAACGCGAAAACTATTTAGTACCACTGTATATGGAGAAACAGAACATTACCAAAAACGTTTATTTTGCGTTTTTCACAATTTTATGTACCAAAACTTCAAAATGACTCCAGAGCACCATCTATGGGGAGATGAAACGATATTTCCAGAAACATGTCTTTTGGGTGTCGATTGTTGTTGTTAGGTACCAAAGTTATAAAAAGCATGGAAAGCTACCTATATGAAAGAACAAATCAACCAAAAATTTATATTTTGGATATTTTCAGCTACTTACGTACCATAACGCTGAGATGTATGCAAAACACCCTTTATTACCATAAACAATTTTTTTTCTTTTTATATATAAAAAGAAACATAAATGCATGCAAACAACTTTGCATGAGGAAACGAAAAGACATTAGAAGAAACTTTTATAATAAATGTTTTTTTTTTTTTATTTCTTAGGTACCAAGACCTATTTGACGCATTGAAGAACACCCTATATGGAGAAAAGAACAAGATTACCAAAAATGTGCTTTTTGAGTGTTTTTCACATTGTTAGGTACGAAAACACTCTATAAAGAGTGTTATTTCTGGGTTTTAGCTTATTCATACTTAACGAACTTAAAAAAAAACTCATAATACACGTTCCTCGTAACGTCCTTTCATTTTTCAAACATAGGGTTCTTTCCATGTATTTTAGCTTTTTTTATAGGTAACATCATAAAAACACTCAAAATACATTTTTTTTGGTAATGTTATTCTGTTTCTTCATAAAGGGTGTTTTGCATGCGTTTTAGCGTTTTGGTATGTAAGGAGCTCAAAAACACTTCTCGGTAAAAGTTCGTTTTATTCCCATGTAATGTGATTGCCGTGTTTTTTACTGCTTTATTGCCTATCACGCTCAAAACCTTTTTTGGTAATGTCATTGTTTTCCCACATAAAGCTAGTTTCGCTTGCAATTTGGGGTTTTGGTAACTAAGAATGTGAAAAGCACTCAAAATACACGCATTTGGTAAATTTGTTCTGTATTCTTAATTAAGAGTGTTATTCCTGAGTTTCAGCATTTTGGTATCTAAGAAAATTCTATATATACACGAGTTTTTGCGTTTTTTGCCTTGTGGTTCTTGTGAAACTATAAAACACTCACTATACACATTTCTCGTAATGTCCTTTTGTATCCCAATATAGAGTGCTTTCCATCCATTTTCGCATTTTTTGAAGGTAAGAAGCTCAAAAACATTAAAAATATACCTTTTTGGTAATATTATTCTATTTCTTCATATTCGTTGATTTGCATCCGGTTTAGCGTTTTTCTACGTAAAACACTTAAAAGACATTTTTTTCAGTAATTTTGTGATGGATTCCCATTTTGAGTGACTTCCATATTATTTATCGTTTTGGTGCCTAACATGCTGAAAAACACTGAAAAGACAGGTTTCTGGTAAAATCGTTTAATTTCCCAATATAGGAGGCTTTGGATGCAATTTAGGGTTTGGTACATAACAGTCCGAAAAAAAAAGATAAAATTAACTTTTTTTTTCATAATGTTCTTTTTTCACATAATTTCCCTGAATTTTTCCAGAATTTTGGCATCTCGGTACCTATGAAGATGAATAACAAAAAAAAAAATTCCTTTTTTTTATTTATTTATTTTTTTCTCTATAAAGAGTGTTATTTGTGGGTTTTAGCTTTTTGGTACTTAAAGAACTTAAAAACACTCATAACACACGTTTCTCGAAATGTTCTTTCGTTTCTCAAACATAAGGTAAAGTCTTTGCATGTACTTGAGCGCTTTTATAGGTAACATGATCAAAAACACTCAAAATACATGTTTTTGGTAATTTTATGATATTTCTCTATATAGGGTGTTTTGCATGCTTTTTTTTTAGCGTTTTGATATATAAGGAGCTCAAAAACACTTAAAGGCAAATTCTTGGTAAAAGTTGGTTTTATTCCCATGTAATGTGATTGCCCTGCTTTTTATTGCTTTATTGCCTATCATGCTAAAAAAAAAAAAAAAAACACTTAAAAGACACTTTTCTGGTAATGTCATTTTTTTCCCACATAAAGCTACTTTCACATGCAATTTGGGGTTTTGG
Organism: Scylla paramamosain; assembly: GCF_035594125.1. Lineage (NCBI taxonomy): Eukaryota > Metazoa > Arthropoda > Malacostraca > Decapoda > Portunidae > Scylla > Scylla paramamosain. Next base: position 5,497,264 of record NC_087158.1, on the reverse strand, counting down.
TAACTAAGAATGTAAAAAAAACACTCAAAATACACGCAAAATACACAGGTTTCTCGTAAAGTCGTTTAATTTCCTCGTATAGCTTTCCATGCACTTTAGGGTTTGGTACATAACAGTCCGAAAAAAAAAGCTAAAATTAACTTTTTTGATAGTGTTCTTTTTTCACATAATTTCTCTGAAATTTGCCAGAATTTTAGCATCTCGGTACCTATGAAGAAGAAAAAACAAAAAAAAAAAAATGCTATTTTTTATTTATTTATTTATATATTTTTTTTCTCTATAAAGAGGTTTTAGCTTTTTGGTACTTATGGAACTTAAAAACACTCATAATACACGTTTCTCGTAATGTCCTTTATTTTCCCAGACAAAGGGTTCTTTGCATGTATTTAAGCGTTTTTAGAGGTAACATGATCAAAAACACTCAAAATACATGTTTTTGGTAATGTTAATCTGTTTCTCCATAATGGGTGTTTTCCATGCGTTTTAGCGTTTTTGTATATAAGCGGCTCAAAAACACTTAAAGGCAAGTTCTTGGTAAAAGTTGTTTTTTTCCCCACGTAATGTGATTCCCCTACTTTTAGTGCATTATTACCTATCATGCTAAAAAAAAAAAAAACTTAAAAGACACTTTTCTGGTAATGTCAATTTTTTCCCACATAAAGCTACTTTCACATGCAATTTGGGGTTTTGGTAACTAAAAATGTGAAAAACACTCAAAATACATGCATTTGGCAAGGTTGTTCTGTTTCTCAATTAAGAGTGTTATTCAGGAGTTTCAGCATTTTAGTATCTCCATATATACGAGTTTTTGCGGTTTTTGCCTTGTGGTTCTTGAGAATCTATAAAACACTCATTATACACGTTTCTCGTAATGTCCTTTTGTTAACCAATATAGAGAGGTTTGCATCCATTTTCGCGTTTTTTGTAAGTAAAAAGCTCAAAAACACTAAAAATACACCTTTTTGGTAATCTTATTCTATTTCTTCATATTGGTTGGTTTCCATCCGTTTTATCGTTTTTCTACGTAAAACAAGGCAAAGACATTATGTGGGAAAAATTACAGATAAATTATTTGAAAAAAGAACATTATCAAAAAAGTTAATTTTAGCTTTTTTTTCGGACTGTTATGTACCAAACCCTAAAGTGCATGCAAAGCCATCTATATGGGGAAATTAAACGACTTTACAAGAAAACTGTCTTTTCAGTGTTTTTCAGCATGCTAGACACCAAAACGGTAAATAAAATGGAAGTCACTGTATATGGGAATCCAAAATAAAATTACTGAAAACGTGTCTTTTCAGTGTTTTACGTAGAAAAACGCTAAAACGGATGCAAACCAACCAATATAAAGAAATAGAATAACATTACCAAAAACGTATATTTTAAGTGTTTTTGAGCTTGATACCAACAAAAAAAAAACGCGAAAATGGATGCAAAGCACTCTATATTGGGAAACGAAAAAGACATTACGAGAAACGTGTATAATGAGTGTTTTATAGTTTCACAAGAACCACAAGGCAAAAAACGCAATAACTCGTGTATATGGAGAAGTTTCTTAGATACCAAAATGCTGAAACTCCTGAATAACACTCTTAATTGAGAAACAGAACAACCTTACAAAATGCGTGTACTTAGAGTGTTTTTCACATTCTTAGTTACCAAAACCCCAAATTGCATGCGAAACTAACTTTATGTGGGAAAAAAAAAAAGTGACATTACCAGAATAGTGTCTTTTGAGTGTTTTTGAGCGTGTTAGGCAATAAATCACTAAAAAGGAGAGCAATCACATTACATGGGAATAAAACCAACTTTTACCAAGAACTTGCCTTTAAGTGTTTTTTGAGCTCCTTATATACCAAAACGTTAAAACGCATGCAAAACACCCCTTATGGAGAAACAGAATAACATAACCAAAAGCATGTATTTCGAGTGTTTTTAATTGTGTTACCTATAAAACCGCTAATTAAATACATGCAAAGAACCTTATGTTTGGGAAACGAAAGAGCATTTCGAGAAACGTGTATTATGAGTGTTTTTATTTTTTTTTTATTTACCAAAAAGCTAAAACCAAAAAATAACACTCTTTAAAGAGAAAAAAAAAATAAAAAAATTAAAAAATTGGATTTTTTTTTTTTTTTGTTATTCATCTTCATAGGTACCGATATGCCAAAATTGTGGCAAAATTCAGGAAAATTATGTGAAAAAAAGAATATTATGAAAAAGAGTTAATTTTAGTTTTTTTTCGGACTGTTATGTACGAAACCCTAAAATGCATGCAAAGCCACCTATATTTGGGAATTTAATCGACTTTACCAGAAACCTGTCTTTTGAGTGTTTTTCAGCATGTTGGGCACCAAAATGATAAATAATATGGAAGTCATTCAAAATGGGAATCCATCACAAAATTACTGAACAAGTGTCTTTTCAGTGTTTTACGTAGAAAAACGCTAAAACGGATGCAAACCAACGAATATGAAGAAATAGAATAATATTACGAAAAGGTATATTATGAATGTTTTTGAGCTTCTTACAAAAAAAGCGAAAATGGATGGAAAGCACTCTATATTGGGATACAAAAGGACATTACGAGAAACGTGTATAATGAGTGTTTTATCGTTTCACAAGAACCACAAGGCAAAAAACGCAAAAACTCGTGTATATAAAGAATTTTCTTAGATACCAAAATGCTGAAACTCAAGAATAACGCTCTTAATTAAGAATACAGAACAACCTTACCAAATGCGTGTATTTTGAGTGCTTTTCACATTCTTAGTTACCAAAACCCCAAATTGCATGCGAAACTAGCTTTATGTGGGAAAAAAATGACATTACCAGAAAAGTGTCTATTGAGTGTTTTTGAGCGTGATAGGCAATAAAGCAGTAAAAAGCACGGCAATCACATTACATGGGAATAAAACGAACTTTTACCAGGAAGTGTTTTTGAGCTCCTTACATATCAAAACGCTAAAACGCATGCAGAACACCCTTTATGGAGAAACATAATAACATTACCAAAAACATGTATTTTGAGTGTTTTTGATCATGTTACCTATAAAAAAGCAAAGAACCCTATGTTTGGAAAATGAAAGGACGTTACGAGAAACGTGTATTATGAGTTCCTTTTTAACTTCGTTAAGTATGAAAAAGCTAACACCCACAAATAACACTCTTTATAGAGTGTTTTCGTACCTAGCAATGTGAAAAACACTCAAAAAGCACATTTTTGGTAATTTTGTTCTTTTCTCCATATAGAGTGCTCTTCAATGCGTCAAATAGGTCTTGGTACCTAAGAAATAAAAAAAAAAAACACTCATTATAAAAGTTTCTTCTAATGTCTTTTCTTTTCCTCATGCAAAGGGTGTTTTGCATACATCTCAGCGTTATGGTACGTAAGTAGCTGAAAATACCCAAAAGAGAAATTTTTGGTTGTTTTGTTCTTTCATATAGGTAGCTTTCAATGTTTTTTTTTTTATAACTTTGGTACCTAACACGTTCATCAACACTCAAAAGACATGTTTCTGGAAATGTCGTTTCATCTCCCCATATATGGTGCTCTGGAGGCATTTTGACGTTTTGGTACATATAATTGTGAAAAACACTCAAAAAAAACGTTTTTGGTAATGTTCTGTTTCTCCATATACAGTGGTACTAAATAGTTTTTGCGTTTGGTACCTAAGACGCTGAAAGACACTAATAATACATCTTTCTCGTAATGTCCATTATTTTATCCATATTGGGTGATTTCCATGCATTTTGGCGTTTTTGTTACGTGAAAAATACTCAAAATATACGTTTTCGGTAATGTTCTGTTTCTTCATATATAATGTTATACATGCGTTTGTGCATTTTGCTACCTAAGAATCTCAAAACACTGATAAATGAAGTGTCTTTTTATTTCTTTTCGTATCGCCATTTAGGATACTTTGCATGCATTTTTGCTTTATTTTTATACGTAAGATAAGAAAAAAAAAACTCAAAATACACGTTTCTGGTAATGTTATTCTGTTTCTCCATAAAATGTGCTTTCCATACATTTTAGCGTTTTGGTACGTAAGTAAAAAAAAACTCTCAAAAGACACGCTTTTGGTAATGTTTTGCTTTTCCAAATAGAGAGTTTTCGTTGCTTTTTAGCGTTTTGGTATCTAATATTGTTGTGTTTCATCAAAGAGAGTATTATTCATACATTTTCGTGTTTTGGTACCTGAGAAGCTCAAAAACGCTCTTAATATAAGTTTCTCATAATGCCTTTGTTTTTTTTTTTTTTTTTTTAGGTTAAGAAGCTCAAAACATTGAAAATACACTTTTTTTGGTAATGTTATTCAGTTTTCTCCAAAAAAAAAGGCGTTTAAGATGCGTCTTAAGATACGTTTAAGTGTTTTTGTATGTAAGAAGCTCATAAGCACTGAAATGAAAAGTTTTTGCAATCTTTTGTTTTTTCCTATAGGGTGCTTTCTTTGGTTTTTAGCTTCTTGGTACCTAACACGCTCATAAACACTGAAAGGACATGTTTCTGGAAATATTTGCTTTCCCCATATAGTATGCTTTGCATGCATTTTCGCGTTGCGGTACCTAATAACGTGAAAAAAGCCTTAAAACACAAGTTTTGGTTAATCTTGTTCTGTTTCTCCATATAGAGTCTTATTCATACGTTTTAGTGTTCTGGTACCTATGAAGCTCAATACCACTCAAAATATACGTTTCTTTTAATGTTTTCTTTTCCCGTTTTAGGATTATGTGCATGTATTTTATCGTTTTTGTACGTAACAAGCGCAAAATTTCTCAAAATGCAAGTTTTTGGTAAAGCTGTTGAGTTTCTCCATAAAGTGTGCTTTGCAACCGTTTTAGCGGTTTGGTATGTAAGTACCTCAAAACAATGTTTTCCCATTTACGGTACTTTTCATACTTTTTAAGAGCTTTTTGTGCCTAACACACTCATAAACTCTCAAAAGACATGTTTCTGGAAATGTCGTTTATTTTCCCCATATCGGGTGCTTTGCATGCATTTTGGCGTTTTGATACCTAACAAAGCTAAATACACTTAAAATACACGTTTTCTCCATACAGAAGGCAAATCGTGCCTTTTATCGTTTCGGTACCTAATAAGCTAAAAAAAAAAATAAAAAAAACTCATAATACTGGTTTCTCTTAATGTCTTTTCGTTTTCTTATATAGGGTACTTTATATGCATTTTGACGCTTTTGTACATAACAAGCTCAAAAATCGCTGAAAATGCTCGTTTTTGGTAATGCTTTATGTTTCTGCAGGAAGGGTGTTTTGCATGTTTTATCGTTGTGGTACATTATAAATTTAAAAACTTCCAAACACGTGAAAAGTCACTTTGTTGGTTATTTCTTTTTCCCTTCCAACATAGTGCTCTTTTCATACTTCTTAGTGTTTTGGAGCCTAACACGTAGAAACACTCTCAAAAGGTAGGATTCTTGTAATGTCATTTTGTGTCGTCTTTTAGAGATCTTTGCATGTATTTTTGCGTTTTGATACCTAATAATATGAAAACCACTCAAGATATATATTTTCATTCGTGTTGTTTTGTTTCTCCATATAGAATACTATTAAGGTGCCTTTGTGTTTGGTACCTTAAAAGCTGAAAAGCTCTCATAATACACGTTTCTCGAAATGTCTTCATTTCCCGGCATAGGGAACTTTGCATACATTTCGGCGTTATTCTACTTACATACCTCAAAAACACTGAAAATATATATTTTTTTTGTATTGTTATTTTGTTTCTCCATAAAGCGTGTTTTGCGTCTGTTCAAGCGTATTGATAGATAGAAGTAGCTCAAAAACACAAAAAAAATACTATTTTTTTTTTGTAATTTTGTTTTGTATTCATATATGGATGCTTTCCATTTTTATTTTTTTAAAGTTTTGGTGCCTAACACTCAAAATTCACGTTTCTGGAAATTTCGTTTCGTTACTCCCATAGATTGCACTTTGCATGAATTTCGACGTTCTGGTACATAACATTGTTAAAACAAACAAAATACACGTTTTTAGTAATGTTGCTCTGTTACTCCATATAGAGTGGTATTCATGCATTTTCGTATTTTTCAACCTAATAAGGTGTAAAACACTTATAATATACGTTTCTCGTAATGTCTTTTCGTTTCCCCATATTGGGAACTTTACATGAATTTTGAATTTTTCTACGTAATTAGCTTAAAAAATTAAAAATACACGTTTTCTTGTTTCTCCATAAAAGGTGTTTTGCATGCGCCTTTGCGTTTTAGCATGTAAGTAGCTCAAAACAATGAAAAGACTTTTTTGTAATGTTTTGTTTTCCCATGTATGGTTCTTTCCTTGCTTTTTAGCATTTTGGTACCTAATACGCTTACAAACACTGAAAAGACACGTTTCTAGAAGTGTCGTATTTTCCCTCATATATGATGCTTTGCATGCATTTTAGCGTTTTTGTTTCTCCATATAGAGTGCTATTCAGTCGCTTTAGCGTTTTGGTACCTAATAAGTTGAAAACACTCATACTGCACGTTTCTCGTAATGTACTTTCGTATCCATATATAGTGCACTTTGCATGCATTTTGACACTTTTGTACGTGACAAGCTTAAGAAATAAAATGAAATACTAGTTTCTGGTAAGGTTATTTGTTTTTTCCATGAAGGGTATTTTGCAAGCATTTCAGCGTTTTTGTACGTTAGTAGCTGAAAAATACCCCCAAAAATACGTTTTTTGGGGAATGTTGTTTTTTCCTTTTCCAGTATAGGGAAGTTTTCATGCTTTTTACTGTTTTGTGGTTAAGAAGTTCATATACACATATACATGGAAAAAAAAAAACTACTTTGCCAAAAACGTGTCTTTTGAGTTTTTTTTTTTTTCAGCTTCTTACGTACCAAGAAGGTAAAATGCATGAAAAGCACCCTTTATGGAAAAACAGAATAATATCACCAAAAAGAAATCATTTGAGAGTTGTTGAGCTTGTTAGGAAGAAAAACGCCATAATGTATGCAAAGTATTCTATATAAAGAAAGAAAAAGACATTACGAGAAACGTGTATTATGAGTAAATTTGAGCTTCTTAGGTAGCAAAATGTGAAAACGCATGAATAGCACTCTGTATGGATAAACATGACAACATTACCAAAAACGTGCATTTTGAGTGTTTTTTTTCATATTGTTAGTTGCCAAAACGCCAAAATGTATGGAAGCCAACTAACTAACAAACGAAACTAAAATTTAATGAAACGTGTCTTTTGAATGTTTATGAATCTGCTATGTACCAGAATGCTAAAAAGCATGGAAAGATCACCATACGGGAATAAAAAACATTATCAAAAACATGTCTTCAATCTTTTTGAGCTTCTTACGTACCAAAGCGCTAATACGTTTGCAAAACACTTTTTATGGAGAAACAGAATAAAATTGCCAAAAATAAGTATTTTATGTGTTTATGAGCTTGTTACATAGAAAACGCAAAAATGTATGCAAAGTAACCTTTATGAGGAAATGAAACGATGTTTCCAGAAACGTGTCTTTGGAGTGTTTAGACACTAAATCGATATAAAGCTTGGAAATCACTTGATTTGAACAACAAAACAACACTAAGGAAAACGCGTCTTTTAAGTGTTTTTGAGCTTATTACACACCAAAAACCTAAGCCGCATGTAAAAAAAAAAAAAAGATCGTCATCGAGAAACATAATAACATTACCAAAAACTAGTAATTGGAGTGTGTTTCTCATTGTTAAGTACACATGCAAAGCATGCGAAAGGAAACTAATTTTCTAGAAAGGTGTCTTTGAGTGTTTATCGGTGTTCTAGCTCCAAAACGATGAAAAGCATGGAAATCACACTGTAATGGAAAACAAAACATTAACAAAAATGTCTCTTTTCAGTATTTTTGAGCAACTTAGGTATCAGAATGCTAAAACGCATGCAAAACACCCTTGATGGAGAAACAGAATAACATTACCAAAAACAAGTTTTTTTTTATTGTTTTTTGAGGCTGTTGCGTGAAAAACGTCAAAATACATTCCAAGTACCCTATTTGGTTAAATGGAAAAAAAAATATTACGACAAAGGTTTTTTTTTTTACTTCATAGGTAACAAACCGCTAAAAGGCATCCATTTTCGGGGGTTTTGTAAATAAAAAGCTCAAAAACATTCAAAATATACTTTTTTGGTAATCTTATTCTATTTCTACATATTGGTTGGTTTGCATCCGTTTTAGCTTTTTTCTACGTAAAACACGGAAAAGAAGCGTTTTCAGTAATTTTGTTTTGGATTCCCATATAGAATGACTTCCATATTATTTATTGTTTTGGTGACTAACATCCTGAAAAACAGTCAAAACACAGGTTTCTAGTAAAGTCGTTTAATTTTCCCATATAGTTGGCTTTGCCTGCACTTTAAGGTTTCGTACATAACAGTCCGAAAAAAAAGCTAAAATTAACTTTTTTGATAATGTTCTTTTTTCACATAATTTCCCTGAATTTTGCCAGAATTTTGGCATCTCGGTACCTATGAAGAAGAATACCCCCCCAAAAAAAAAATAATCCTATTTTTTATTTTTTATTTTTTTTCTTTATAAAGAGGTTTTAGCTTTTTGGTACTTATGGAACTTAAAAAACACTCATTATACACGTTTCTCGTAATGTCCTTTCGTTTCCCAGACATAGGGTTCTTTGCATGTATTTAAGCGTTTTTAGAGATAACATGATCAAAAACATTCAAAATACATGTTTTTGGTAATGTTAATCTGTTTCTCCATAAAGGGTGTTTTGCATGCGTTTTAGCGATTTGGTATATAAGGAGCTCAAAAACACTTAAAGGCAAGTTCTTGGTAAAAGTTGGCTTTATTCCCATGTAATATGATTGCCCTCCTTTTTAGTGCTTTATTGCCTAACACGCTCAAAAACACTCAAAAGACACTTTTCTGGTAATGTCACTTTTTCTTCCCACATAAAGCTAGTTTCGCATGCATTTTGGGGTTTTGGTAACTAAGAATGTGAAAAACACTGAAAGTACACGCATTTAGTAAGGTTATTCTGTTTTTTAATTATAAGTGTTATTCAGTAGTTTCGTCTTTTTGGTATCTAAGAATCTGAAAAACACTCATAATGAACGTTTCTCGTAATGTCCCTTTTTTTACTCATTTAGGGTGCTTTGTATGCATTTTGGCATTTTTTTTCACGTAATAGCTGAAAAACACTGAAAATACACGGTTTTGGTAATAAGAATATAAGAACATAAGAAATAAGTAAATCTGCAAGAAGGCATCAGGCCTACACATGGCAGTACTTGTATGAAATATGTCTACCTATTTCCACCTATCATCCCCATCCATAAATGTCTAATTTTCTCTTACAGTTCCCAAATGCCTCAGCACTAACAGCTTGATTACTACGTCCGTTCCAATCATCTACTTCTTTATTTGAGAACCAATTCCTTCTTGTCTCCTTTTTAAACATCAAGTTTTCAGGCTTGAACCCATTTTTCTTGTTCTATCATGGTTACAGATTCTAAGAATTTTCCTTATGTTCCCCTTGTTATAACCCATATACCACTTAAAGACTTCTATCAGGTCCACTCTTAACCTACCTCTCTCTAAAGAATGTAAATTTAACAGCTTGAATCTCGCTTCGTAAGGAATACTCCTCATCCCCTGTATCCTTTTAGTCATTCTCCTTTGTACTGATTCTAATAGACCTTTATCCTTCCTGTGATGTGGTGACCAGAATTGGACAGCTTAGTCTATATGAAGTCTGACCAGCGCCAAATGTAACTTTAATATTACTTCGGGAGTTCTCCTTTTAGCACTCCTGAAAATGAATCATAATACACTATTTGCTTTGTTTCTGGCCTCTTTGCATTGCTTTCTTAGACGGAGTTCAGAGCTAACTTTAAATCTCAAATCTTTTTCTTACCCTGAACCTACCAGAACTTGGTTGTTCATTGTGTAACTAATGTGTGGGTTTCTTCTACTTACGCTAAGTGCTTTCAATTTGTTGATATTAAACTGCATTTGCCATCTGTCTGTCCATTCGTTCATCCTATCCAAATCTTCCTGCAAGGCGATGGTATGCGATTCTGACCCAATTAATCTACATACTCTCGTGTCATCCGCAAATTTACTAACAACACTACTAATTCCACTATCCAAGTCATTGACATATATAACAAACAACATCGGCCCTAATACTAATAATTCCTTTATCACCCCACTAATTACTTGACCCCACTCGGATTTAGAGCCGTTTGGCATCTCGGTACCTATGAAGAAGAATACCCCCCCCCACAAAAAAATCCTATTTTTTATTTATTTATTTATTTTTCTTTATAAAGAGGTTTTAGCTTTTTGGTACTTATGGACCTTAAAAACACTCATAATACACGTTTCTCGTAATGTCCTTTCGTTTCCCAGACATAAGGTTCTCTGTCGCCTGCCGCTTAGCCATGACCTTATCCAATCTAAACACCTCATCTCTCTCGTGCGCCCTAACCTTTCTCAGTAGCCTCTGATTGGGTACCTTGTCAAATGCTTTACTAAAGTACTGATATAGGATGCCATAACTATCACCATTATCTGCCTCCACATTACCGATACCTCACATGACTAAAGTGATTTCCTAAGGACAGAAACTAACAGATTATTTATAACCTTTTTCCATTCCTTAAATACTCTGGAATATATTTCATCTGGTCCTGGTGACTTGAACTTTTCAGCTTATCTATCTTCTGTTCCACTATTTCTTTAGTTATAGTAATATCTGTCAGCTTCTCATTCTCTTCTATTCTAAATATCTTTTCACTATTCGGCAAATCCTGCATGTTTTCCTGGGCAAAGAAAGTTAAAAAATACTCGTTCACAATTTTACTAATCTCCTCCCAACAACTAAGCAGGTCCCATTCTGCTGTCTTTAAGGAACTATTTTTTCTCTATTCTTCGTCTTATATGTCTGATAAAATCCCTTGGGGTCCATCTTCGCTTGGCTGGCTACCTTTAATGCATAACTATTTTTAGCTTTCCTCCTGACTTTTCAAATTCATTATATTATGGCCTTAAAACCACTTCCCCTGTCTGTAATCTCATATATATACTTCTCTTTCGCCTTATGTAGTGTTTTATCCTCAGTCATCCATTTAGGACCATTCTTCTGCGATCTTATTCTTCTGTAAGGCATGTTCCCTAACTGTCCTGAATGTAATTTATCAACGAAATATTTATTTAACTTCTATATAAAGGGTGTTTTGCTTGGGTTTTAGCGTTTCTGTACATAAGAACCTATAAAACACGTTTTTAGTAATGTTGTTTTGTATTCCTTTTTTTGTTTTTTTTGGTAAATAAAACGCTCAAAAATACTCATAATACACTTGTCTCTTAATGTGTTTTTGTTTTTATATAGGGTAATTTCATGATCTTGGTATTTTTCTACTTATGAAACTCAAAAACACTCAATATAAACGATTTTTTTAAGGGGGTAAATTTATATATATATATATATATATATATATATATATATATATATATATATATATATATATATATATATATATATATATATATATATATATATATATATATATATATATATATATATATATATATATATATATATATATATATATATATATATATATATATATATATTTTATTTTTTTTTTTTTTTTATTACATACGTTTTAGCGTTTTAGTACGTAACTTTATAAACATTGAAAAGACACGTTTTTGGTAATGTTGTTTTGTTTCCATAAACACTAAAAAGACGTTTCTTAAGATATCGTTACCTTTACCAAATATAGGGTGCTTTAAATGCATTTTGGCGTTTTGTCATTTCAAAATATGAAATGCACTTAAAATACACGTTTTTGATAATGTTGTTCTGTTTCTCTCTATATAGAGTCCTACTCATGCAAATCTGAAAAAAAAAACACTCAATACATGTATCTCGTTATGCCTTTTCCATTCCTTATTGCATTGTACATTGCCTGCATATTGACCTAATATGCTGAAGACACTAAAATTATTATTTTTTTTTTTTTTTGGTAATGGTAATGTTTCTAGTTTTTTTTTTTTCATGCGTTTTATCGTTTTGTTACCTAAAAAGCTGAAAACAGACTCAAAATGTACAATATTAGTAATGTTGTTTCGTTTTCCCATATAAGGTGTATTCCATTCTTTTTAGCATTTTCGTGCCTAACATGCACAAAAACACAAAAAAAATACATTTCTTGTAATGTTGCTTCGTTCCTGAATATAAAGAGTTTTGCATCCATTTTGTCGTTTTGATATCTTACAGTACGAAAAACACTTAAAATACACGTTTTTAGTAATGTTGTTGTGTTTCTGAATAGGAAGTGTTATTCTTGCTTTTCCTCATTTTTGGTACCTAAAAAGCTGAAAACATCCATTATACATGTTTTTCGTAATGCATTTTTCTTTCCCCATATAGAATACTTTGTATGCGTTTCTGAGTTTTCCAAGTAATAAGCCGAAAACACTCAGAACACTTTTTTTTTTTTTTCAATGTTATTCTATTTCTCTATAAAAGGTGTTCTGCATGAGTTTTAGCGTAAAAAGTAAAAACAAAACTCTCAAAAGACTCGTTTTTCGTAACGTTTTGTATTCCGCTATAAGGTCATTTTCCATGCTTTTTAGCGTTTTGTTGCCTAACGTGCTGAAAGACACATAAATACACGTTTCTCGTTTCTTGTAATCACGTTTCATTTTCGTATATAAAGGCTTTTGGTAATGTAAAAAGCACTCAAAATGCGTGTTTTTAGTAATGTCGTTCTGTTTTTCCATATATAGTTGTATTATCGCCTTTTTCCGTTTTGGTACCTAAGAAGCTTAAAAACACTTTCTCGTAATGTCTTTTCGTTTCATCATAGAGAGTACTTTGCACGGTTTTTTTTTTCTTTTTTGTACGTAACAAACTCATAAAACAATTGAAATACAAGTTTAAATAAAGTTATTGTGTTTCTGAATAAAGCATATTTATATGCGTTTTAGCTTTTGGAAACGTAAGTAGCTCACAAACACTGAAAAGAGACATTTTTTGTAATGTTGTTTTGTTTTCCCAGATATAGTGGACACACAAAGCGTTTTCGCTTTTATCGTTTTGGTGCCTAGCACGCTCATCAACATCTGGAAAGACACTTCTGGAAAACTCGTTTCGCCATTTAGGGTGCATTACATAGACAATGGCGTTTTGGTACCTAACAATGTGAAATATACTTAAAATACACGTTTTTGGTAATGTTGTTTTGTTTCTCCAAAGAGATCGCTAGTCATGCGATTTCTCGTTTTTGTACCTAGGAAGCCCCCCAAAAAAACACTAAGAAATGGTTCTCGCAATCCCCTTTCGTCTAAACATATAGGGAACTTTGGATGCATTTTGCCGGTTTTGTACGTAAAACTGAAAACAGTCAAAATACTTGTTTTTGGTAAAATTATTCTGTTTCACCATGAACTGTATTTTATATGGGTTTTATCGTTTCAGTACGTAAGAAGACTAAAAACACTCAAAAGACATGTACGTAACGTTGTTTTGTATTCTTATATAAGGTGATTCCATGCTTTTAAGCGTGTTTGTAACTAACACGCTCAAAAACACTGAAAAGACACGTTTCTGGTAATGCTGTTTCGTTTCCCCATATATGAACCTTTATTGCCTCGTGCTGTTTTGCTACCTAATAATGTGAGAAAACACTCAAAATACACGTTTTTGGTAATGTTAGTTTTTCGATATAGAGTACTATTCATTAGTTTTAGGATTTTGGTACCTAAGAAAATTAAAAAAAAACTCATAATACACGCTTCTCGTAATTTCTCGTTTCCCCGTATAGAGTAAATTGCATTCATTTTTACTTTTCAACGTAACAAGCTCAAAACATTTAAAACACATATTTTTTTATAAAGTTATTGTGTTTATGAAGGGTGTTTTTGCATGTAATTTAGAGTTTTGGTACGTAAGAAGCTGAAAAACACTCAGAAGATACGTTTTTTTCGTAATGTTTTGAATTTTCATACATGCTTACATGCTCAGAAACCCTCAAAGCACTATTTTTTTTTTCTGAAAAATGTCGTTTCCTTTCCTATTATAAGGGGCTTTGCATGCATTTTGGCGTTTTGGCGGGTAACAATGTGAAACACACGCAAAATACATGATTTCTCTATTTCGAAAAACAAAACAACATTACATTAATCGTGCCTTTTGAGTCTTTTCATTTATTTACGTACCAAAACGCTAAGACGCATGCAAAAAAAAACTTTAATGTAGAAACAGAATAATATTATCAAAATCATACATATTTTTATTTATTTAATTTTTTTTATAGCTTGTTACGTAGAAAAAGCGAAAATGCATGCAAAGTACCCTATATAGGGAAACAAAAAGACTTCATGAGAAACTTGTATTATGAGTATTTTGAGGTTCTTAGCTACCAAAATGTTAAAGTGCATGAATAACACTCTATATGGAGAAACAGAAAAGCATTATCGAAAACATGTATCTCGACTGTATTTCATATTGTTAGGCAACAAATCACCAAAAGCATGCAAAGCGATATTTCCAGAAACGTGTCTTTTTGAGTGTTTATGAGCGTGCTAAGCACCAAAACCCAAAATGTATGGAAATCATCCTGTATGAGTAAACAAAATGATATACGAGTAACTACATACATCTCTTTTCAGTGTTTTTGAGGTATGTACCAAAACGCCAAATGCATGCAAAAAAAAAAAAAGTATGGAGGAATAGTAAAAAATTACAAGAGAAACGTGTTTTTAGTGCTTTTCAACTTAATACGTGGAAAACGCCAAAATGTATGTAAATTACCCTATATCTCGTAACGAAAACATATAACAAGAAACGTGTATTTTTTTTTGTGTGTGTTTTTGAGCTTCTTTGGTACTAAAACGAGAAAAAGTATGCATAGCACCCTATATATAGAAACATAATAAGATAACCAAAAATTGGTATTGAGAGTGATTTTTCACATTGTTAGATACCAAAACGCCAAAATGTATGGAAAGTACCTTATATCGGGATAGGAAACGAGATTTCAAGAAACGGGTCTTTTGTGTGTTTGTGAGCGTGCTAGGCACAAAAATGCTAAAAAAAAAAAAAAAAGAAAACGTAAAACAAACATTAATAAAACATCTTCTGAGAGTGTTTGAGCTACTTACGTCGTAAAATGATAAAATGCATGCAAATGTTTTATGGAAAAACAAAATAATTTTAGCAAAAAACGTGTATTTTTTTCAGCTTTTTACGTACAAAAACGCTGAATTGCATGGAAAATAGTTTATAAGGGGAAACGAAAGAAAATTGTTTTTGAGCTTTTTAGGTACCAAACCAGAAAAAAAATATGTATGAATATCACACTATATAAAAGAAACATAAATTATTATCAAAAAAACTTGTATTTTGAATGTTTTTAACATTGTTAGGTATCAAAACGGCAAAGTGCATGGAAATATCCCTATAAAGGGTTTTTTTGTACGTTGAAAACACCAAAATGCATACAAACTATCCTATATGGGGAACCGAAACGACATTACAAAAAACGTTTATTATCATTATTTTTTTTTAGCTTCTTAGGTACCAAAACGTAAAAACGCATGAATAGCACTTTATTTGGAGAAAAAGAAGATTAATACCAAAAACGTGTATTGTAAATGTATTTCACGTGATTAGGAGATATAACAGCGAAATGCATGCAAAGCACTCAATATTGAGAAACGAAAAGTCTTTACGAGAAATCTGTTTTTTGAGCTTCTTAAGTACCAAAACTCTAAAACGCATGAATAGCATTCTATATGAAAAAAAAAGAACAATAGTACCAAAAAACGTGTCTTTTGAGTGTTTTTTTTCAGTATCTTACGTACCAAAAACGCAAAAAAAATGCATGCAAAACACAATTTATGGAGAAAAAGAATAATATTACCAAAAACAAGTTATTTGAGTGTTTTGTGAGCTTAGGTGGAAAGACGCCAAAATACATCCTTCTTAGGTACGAAAATTTTATATGGAGAAACGAAAAGGCATTACAAGAAACGTGTGTTATGAATGTTTTTGAGCTTCTTAGGTACCAAAACGCAATAAACCATGAATAACATCCTATATGAAGATACAAAACATTACCAAATACGTGTGTTTTGAGTGTTTTTTTTTTCACATTCATAGATATCAAAACACCAAAATGCATCCAACGATCCCTATATAGGGAAAAGAAATTAAATTTCTAGTAACGTGTCTTTTATGAGTTTATTAGCGTGTTAAGTACCAAAACGAAAAAAAAAAATAAATAAAAAATAAAAAACACCCTATATGGATAACAAAACGTCACCGAAACCGTCTCTTTTCAGTGTTTTTCAGGTAATTACGTATCATAATGGTAAAATCCATGGAAAAAAAAATTATGGCGAAACATTATATATTTGCGAAAAAAAAAATTGTTTTTGAGTTTGTTACAAAAACGACAATATGCTCACAAAGTAGACTATGGGAAACGAAAGGGCATTACCTGAAACGTGTATTATTAGTGCTTTTGAGCTTCTTAGGTACCAAAATGTTAAAAGGCATTAATAGCACTCTCTATGGAAAAAAAAAAAAAACATTACCAAAAACTTGTGTTTTATGTGTATTACACATTATTAGGTGCCAAAAAGCCAAAAAACAGGAAAAATAGGCTATAGTTGGGAAAGAAAATGATATATCGTGAAACGTGTCTGTTGAGTGTTTATGATCGTGTTAAGCACCAAAATGTTTTTGAGCTACTTACGTACCAAAACGCTAAAACGCACGTGAAACATGATTTATGGAGAAACACAATAAAATTACGAAAAAGAAGTATGTTAAGGGTTTTCAGTTTGTTACCTACGAAAACGCCAACATGTATGCAAAGTACCTAATATTAGGAAACGAAGAGACATTACAAGAAAAGTGTATTATCAGTTTTTAAGTTTTTGGTACCAAAACGTTAAAAGACATAAATAGTATTACTCTATATGGAAAAAAATAAATAAATAAAAGAAAATTACCAAAAAACGTGATTTTTGAGTTTTTTTCACATTGTGAGATAGCAAAAACGCCAAAATGCATGCAAAGTGCCCTCTCTAGGGAAATGAAACGACATTTCCAGAAACATGTATTTTTTTTTTTTTTCTGTTTATAAGCGTGTTAGGCACAAAAACGCTAAAAGGCATGGAAAAGTTCCTCTATGGGGAAAGCAAAACAACATTTCTAAAAACGTGTGTTTGGTGTGTTTTGAGCTATTTATGTACAAAAACCATAAAACGAATGGAAAACACCCTTTTAAATAGAAAGAGAATAACCTTAAACAAAAACAAGTATTTAAATGCTTTTGAGTTTGTTACGTACAAAATCGCCAAAATGCATGCAAAGAATGAGAAAATGAAAAGACATTGCGAGAAATGTGTGTTATGAGTGTTTTTGAGTTTCCTGTCTACGAAAATGCGAAAACCCTGTAATAAAACTCTAAATGGAGAAACAGAACAACATCAAAAGAAAAAAACAAGCGTGTTTTGTGTATTCTTTTACACTGTTAAGTAATTAAATGCATAAATATATGTAAGGTACCCTATATTAGGAAAAAAAAAAAAAAAGACATTTCCAGGAACATGTTTTTTGAGTGATTATGATCTTGTTACGTACCAAAACGCAAAAATGTATGCAAACACTCTTCATGTAGAAAACATGATAATATTACTGAAACCAAGTATTTTGAGAGTTTTCGAGCTTATTACGTAGAAAAATGCCAAAATACTTGATTACGCGATCTGAGGAAACAAAAACACGTTACGAGAAACTTGTGTTATGAGTGTTTTTTTTTTTTCAGTTTCTTAGGTACTAAAACGCTAAAACACCTAAATATATGGAGACAATTAACATTATAAAAAAAACTTGTGTTTTGAGTGTATTTCACATGGTTAGGTACCAAAACGCCAAAATGTACGCAAAGCACACTTTATAGGAAAAGGAAACGATATTTCCAGAAATGTGTTTTTTGAGTGTTTATGAGCGTGTTAGGCACCAAAACGTTTAAAAAAGCATGAAAAGTACCCAATATGGAAAAAAAAAACATCATTACCAAAAACGTTTCTCTTTGGTCTTTTGAACGACTTACGAAAACGCTAAGAAGCATGCAAAACAACTTTTATGGAGAAACAGTATATGTAATAAAATCGTGTTTTGAGTGCTTTTTCAGCTTGTTTCGTAGAAAAATGCCAAAATTCATGCAAAAACGAAAAGACATCACGAAAACGCTAAAACGGGTGTAAATAATCTTTATATACGAACACAACATTAACAAAAGCGAGTATTTTTATTGCTTTTCACATGGTTAGGTAACAAAAAAGCCTAACAATTTGAAATAGACTCAAAATATATGCTATTAATAATGTTATGTGTCTTCATATAAAGTGCTATTCATGCGTTTTAGTGTTTTTGTACCTAAGAACCAAAAACATTCATAATAAACGTTTCTCGTAAAGTCTTTTCATTTCGAAAGATGCTTTCTTGTAACAATTTCATTTCCCCATGGCTTTCCATGCATTTTGTGAAATATGCTCTTCATAGAGTGCTGTTTATAGGTTTAGCGTTTTAATACCTAAAATGTTAAAAAAAAATAATTATAATACATGTTTTTCGTAATATCATTACGTCTACCTATTAAGAGTATTTTGCATCCATTTTAATGTTTTTGTATGCAAGAAACTCAAGAAACTCTCAAAATACTTGTTTTTTGGTAATGATATTCTTCTACATAAAAGGTGTTTTGCATGCTTTTTTCGGGTTTCGGTACGTAAGAGGCTGAAAAACACTCAAAAGACACGTTTTTTGGTAAAGTTGTTTTCTATTCCCATTTATGGTGTTTACCATTGCATTTTAGCGTTTTGGTGACAAACATACAAAGAAACACTAAAAAAAACACACATTTTATCGTTTCCAAATATATTGGTACTTATCAATGTGGAAAAAAAAAAAACACAAATTACGCGGTTTTTGGTAATGTTGTTCTGTTTCTTCGTATAAGGTGGTATTAATGCGTTTTCGCATTTCGGTACCTGGGAAGCTCAAAAACACTTATAATACACTTTTCTTCTAATGTCTTTTTGTTTCCCCACATAATAAACTTTTCATATATTTTGGTGTTATTCTATGTAACAAGCTCAAAAACACTCAAAATACTTGTTTTTGGTAATGTTATTCTGTTTCTGCATAAAGGGTGTTTTGCATGCATTTTACCTTTTTGGTACATAAGAAGTTCAAAAACACTCAAAAAGTCATGCTTTTCGTTAAGTCGTTTTGTATTCCCAAATAAAGTGATTTCCATGCTTTTTAGCGCATTGGTGCTTAACACGCTCAAAAACATTTAAAAGATATGTTTCTGGAAATCTCGTTTTTACCCATATAGAGGATTTTCAATGCATTTTGGTGATTTGTTATTTATTAATGTGAAAACACTCAAAATACACGTTTTTTGGGTCTCGATATCGAGTACTATTCTTGAGTTTCAGCATTTTGTTACCTAAGATGTTCAAAAACACTTATAATAGATTTTCTCCGTTTCCCCATATAACGTTATTTTCATGCA
The DNA here is from genome assembly GCF_035594125.1 of Scylla paramamosain. NCBI lineage: Eukaryota > Metazoa > Arthropoda > Malacostraca > Decapoda > Portunidae > Scylla > Scylla paramamosain. Next base: position 5,477,672 of record NC_087158.1, on the reverse strand, counting down.
TTTTTGCATTTTTGTACGTAACACGCTAAAAACACTCGAAATAGTTATTTTTTGTAATATTATTATTTTTCTACATAAAGTGTTTTGTATTCATTATAGCGTTTTGTACGTAGGAAGCTCTATAACATTCAAAAGACACGTTTTTTTCGTAATGATGTTTTATATTGCTATATACGTTACTTTGCATGCATTTTGGCGTTTTGTTAAATACACTCAAAATATATGTTTTAGATAATATTTTTTTTTTTTCATATTAAGTGCTGTCAATGCGTTTTAGCGTCTTTGTACCTAAAAAGGTAAAAAAAAAAAACGATTATAATAGATCTCTCATAATATCCTTTCGTTTCCCAAAATAGAGGATTTTGCATATATTTTGGCGTTTCTTTACGTAACAAGCTCAAAAACACTCAAAATACTTGTTTTTCGTAAGGTTATTCTCTTTTATATATATATATATATATATATATATATATATATATATATATATATATATATATATATATATATATATATATATATATATATATGTTTTTAGAAATATTGTTTTTTTTTTTTCTATAGAGTGCTAATGATTGCCCTTTAGCGGTTTGTTACTTAAGAAGTAAAAAAAAAAAACACCTTTCTCGTAGTTTTTTTTTTTTTTCATTTAACTAAATAGCGTACTTGGAATGTATTTTGACGTTTTTCACGTAACAGCCTCAAAAACAATAAAAAAAACTTGTTTTGGGTAATGTTATTCTGTTTCTCCATCAAGGGTTTTTTGCATGCGTTTTAGCGTTCTGATACATAAGTTGATCAAAAATACTGAAAAGAAACATTTTTGTTAATGTTTTGTTTTCCATTACAGTGTGATTTCCATGCTTTTCATCGTTTTGGAGCTAGAACACTCATAAATACTCAAAAGACACCTTTCTGGAAAACTCGTTTCCTTTCGCATGCTTTGCATGCGTACCTAACAATGAGAAATACACTCCAATTACAAGTTTTTGGTAATGTTATTATGTTTCCATGAAGATTTTTTTTTCTTTTTTTGCATCCGGCTTAGGTTTTTGGTATGTGATAAACTCAAAAACACTTTAAAAGACCCGTTTTCCTTAGTGTTGTTTTGTTCTTCAAATCAAGTGATTTCAAAGCTTTATATCGGTTTAGTATCTAAACACTCAAAAGACAAGTTTCTGGAAACATCGTTTCATTTCCTCATAAAGGTTACTTTGCATGCATTTTTGTGTTTTCTACGTAACAAGCTCATAAACACATAAAATACTTGTTTTTGGCAATTTTATTCTGTTTCTCCATAAAGAGTGTTTTGCAAGCGTATTGGTACGTAAGAAGCTCAAAAAGATTGAAAAGACATGTTTTTGATAATGTTTTTTTTATTCCCATATGGTGATCTTTCCATGCTTTTTAGCATTCTCATACCTACCTAGCAGTTTCATAAACATTCAAGACACGTTTCATTAAATTTAGTTTTGTTTGTTAGTTAGTGGGCTTCCATACATTTTGGCTTTTTGGCACCTAACAATATGAAAAAAACACTCAAAATACACGTTTTTGGTAATGTTGTTATGTTTATCCATACAGAGTGCTATTCATGCGTTTTCACATTTTGCTACCTAAGAAGCTTAAATTTACTCATAATACACGTTTCTCGTAATGTCTTTTTCTTTCTTCATATAGAATACTTTCCATACATTATGGCGTTTTTCTACCTAACAAGCTCAAAAACTCTCAAACGATTTCTTTTTGGTGATATTATTCTTTTTTTCCATAAAGGGTGTTTTCATGCATTTTACCTTCTTGGTACGTAAGAAGCTGAAAAAAAAAAAAACTCAAAAGACACGTTTTTGGCAAAGTAGTTTTTTATTTTTTTTTTATTTCCATGTATATGTGTATATGAACTTGTTAACAACAAAACGGTAAAAAGCATGAAAACTTCCCTATATTGGAAAAGCAAAAACAACATTCTCCCCAAAAAACGTATTTTTGGGGGTATTTTTCAGCTACTAACATACAAAAACGCTAAAATGCTTGAAAAAATTCCTTCATGGAAAAAACAAATAACCTTACCAGAAACTAGTATTTCATTTTATTTTTTAAGCTTGTCACGTACAAAGGCGCCAAAATGCATGCAAAGTACACTATATATGGATACGAAAGTACATTACGAGAAACGTGCAGTATGAGTGTTTTCAACTTATTAGGTACCAAAACGCTAAAGCGACTGAATAGCACTCTATATGGAGAAACAAAAACGCTAAAATGCATGCAAAGCATCATTTATGAGGGAAAATACGACACTTCTAGAAACGTGTCTTTTCAGTGTTTGTAAGCGTATTAGGTACCAAAATGCTAAAAAGCAAGGAAAGAACCATACATGGGAAAACAAAACATTACAAAAAAGTCTTTTCATTGTTTAGAGTTACTTACATACTAAAACGCAAAGGCGCATGCAAAACATCTTTTATGGAGAAACGGGAAAACGTGTATTTTTAATGTTTTAAGCTAATTACGTAAAAAATTGTCAAAATTGATGTAAAGTTCCCAATATGGGGAAACGAAAAGACATTACGAGAAACGTATATTGTAAGTGTTTTAGACCTTATTAGGTTGAAAAATACGAAAATGCATGAATACCACTCTGTATGGAGAAACAGAGCAACATTACTAAAAACGTGTATTTTGTTTGTTTTCACAATGTTATGTACCAAAACGTCGAAATTCATGCAAAGTGCAATCTATGGGAGAAACGAAACGAAATTTCCAGAAACGTGAATTTTGAGTGTTTATGAGCGTGTTAGGCACCAAACTATAAAAAAACAAAAATGGAAAGCATCCTATATGGGAATACAAAACAAAATTACCAAAAAAATAGTATTTTTTTACTGTTTTTGAGCTACTTTTTCACGTGTTTGAAAGTTTTTAAATTCATAATGTACCAAAACGATAAAACATGCAAAACACCCTTGATGCAGAAACAACATTACCAAAAACGAGTATTTTTAGCGATTTTTCAGCTTGTTATGTACAAAAGCGTCAAAATGCATATAAATTACCCTATATAAGAAAACGAAAAGACTTTAAGAGAAACTAGTATTATGAGTTTTTTTTAGCTTATTAGGTACCAAAATGATAAAACGTATGATTTGCATTCTGTATGAAGAAAACGTGTATTTTAAGTGTATTTAGCTTTGTTAAGTATCAAAACGCCAAAATGCATGCAAAGCACCCAATATGGGGAAAATAAACGACATTTCCAGAAACATGTCTTTTGAGAGTTTATGAGTGTGTTAGGCACAAAAACCTCTTAAGAAGCTTGGAAAGTACCGTAAATGGGAAAACATTAAGTGTTTTAAGCTACTTACGTACCAAACCGCTACAACGGTTGCAAAACACACTTTATGGAGAAATTCAACAGCTTTACCAAAAACATGCATTTTGAGAGATTTTGAGCCTGTTACATACAAAAACGATAAAATACGTGCAAATAACCCTAAAAGGGGAAAAGAAAACATTAAAAGAAACGTATATTTTGAGTGGTATTGAGCTTCATAGGTACCAGAACACTAAAACGTAATAACAATACTCTATATGGAGAAACAGAACAAGATTAACCAAAACTTGTGTTTTAAGGCTTTTTTCACGTTATTAGGTACCGCAACGTGAAAATGCATGCAAAGAATACTATATGGGGAGAGGAAACATTTCCAGAAACATGTTCTTTCAGTGTTTATGAGCGAGTTAGGTACCAAGAAGCTAAAAACCAAGGAAAGCACCCTATAGGAGAAAACAAAAGATTACAAAAACTTTTCTTTTCAGTGCTTATGAGCTACTTATATATAAAAATACTTAAACGCATCCAAAACGCCTTTTTTTTTGGAAAAACTGAATAACTTTACCAAAAAAGCGTGTATTTTCAATGTTTTGAACTTGTTACGCAAAAAAAAAAAAAGTAACCAAAGACATTATGAGAAACTTATATTAAGAGCGTTTTTGAGCTTCTCAGGTACCAAAACGCGAAAATGCATGAATAATACTCTCTTTGGAGAAACACAACAATATTAGATACCAAAACGCTAAAAAGCAACAAAAGCTCCTATTTGGAAAAGCAAAACATTACCAAAAGCGTGTCTTTTGAGAGTTTTTACAGCTAGTTACGTACCAAAACGCTAAAATGCATGCAAAGCACATTTTATGAAGAAACAGAATAACATTACCATAAACGTGTATTTTGAGTTTTTTTTTTAGCTTCTTACGTATAAAAAAAAGCAAAAATGCATGCAAGGTATCCTAAATGGCGATAGGAAAAGAAATAACAAGACACTTCATTTATCAGTGTTTTCAGATTCTTAGGTAGCAAAATGCATAAACGCATGTATAACATTATATATGAAGAAACAGAAGAACATTACCGAAAACGTATATTTTGAGTATTTCCTTTCACATTGTTACGCAACAAAATGCCAAAATGCATGGAAATCACCCAATATGGATAAAATAAAGGACATTACGAGAAAGATGTATTATTAGTGTTTTTGAGCGTCTTAGGTACCAAACGCGAAAACTATTTAGTACCACTGTATATGGAGAAACAGAACATTACCAAAAACGTTTATTTTGAGTGTTTTTCACAATTTTATGTACCAAAACGTCAAAATGCCTCCAGAAAACCATCTATGGGAAAATGAAACGACATTTCATGTCTTTTGAGTGTTGATGAGTGCTGTGTTGATGTTGATGAGTTGAGTGCTACTTACGAGTACGTACCATAACGCTGAGATGTATGCAAAACACCCTTTATTACCATAAACAATTTGTTTTCTTTTTACATATAAAAAGAAACATAAATGCATACAAAATACTTTGCAAGGGGAAACGAAAAGACATTAGAAGAAACTTTTATTATGAGTATTTTTTTTTATTTCTAAGGTACCAAGACCTATTTGACACATTGAAGAGCACTCTATATGGAGAAAAGAACAAGATTACAAAAAATGTGAGTTTTGAGTGTTTTTCACATTGTTAGGTAAGAAAACACTCTATAAAGAGTGTTATTTGCGGGTTTTAGCTTTTTCATACATAACGAACTTAAAAAAAAACTCATAATACACGTTTCTCGTAACATCCTTTCATTTTCCAAACATAGGGTTCTTTGCATGTATTTAGGCGTTTTTATAGGTAACATGATGAAAAACACTCAAAATACATGTTTCTGGTAATGCTATTCTGTTTCTCCATAAAGGGTGTTTTGCATGCGTTTTAGCGTTTTGGTATGTAAGAAGCTCAAAAACACGTAAAGGCAGGTTCTTGGTAAAACTTGGTTTTATTCCCATATAATGTGATTGTCCTCCTTTTTAGTGCTTTATTGCCTATCACGCTCAAAAACACTCAATAGACACTTTTCTGGTAATGTCATTTTTTTTCCCACATAAAGCTAGTTTCGCATGCAATTTTTGGTTTTGGTAACTAAGAATGTGAAAAGCACTCAAAATACATGCATTTGGTAAGGTTGTTCTGTATTCTCAATTAAGAGTGTTATTTCTGAGTTTCAGCATTCTGGTATCTAAGAAACTTCTCCATACACACCTAGTTTTTGCGATTTTTGCCTTGTGGCTGTTGTGAAACTATAAAACAGTCATTATACACGTTTCTCGTAATGTCCTTTTGTATCCCATCCATTTTCGCGTTTTTTGAAGGTAAGAAGCTCAAAAACACTCAAAATATACCTTTTTTGGTAATGTTATTCTATTTCTCCATATTCGTTGGTTTGCATCCGTTTTAGCGTTTTTCTACGTAAAACACTGAAAAGACACTTTTCAGTAATTTTGTGATGGATTCCCACATTGAGTAACTTCCATATTATTTATCGTTTTGGTGCCTAACATGCTGAAAAAAAAACACAAAAGACAGGTTTCTGGTAAGGTCGTTTAATTTCCGCATATAGGTGGCTTTGCATGCACTTTAGGGTTTGGTACATAACAGTCCGAAAAAAAAAAAAAGCTAAAAATTAACTTTTTTTCATAACGTCTTTTTTCACATAATTTCCACATAATTTCACATAATTTTTTGGCAGAATTTTGGCATCTCGGTACCTATGAAGATGAATAAAAAAAAATCCTATTTTTTTTTTTTTTTTATTTATTTTTTCTCTATAAAGAGTGTTATTTGTGGGTTTTAGCTTTTTGGTACTTAAAGAATTTAAAAACACTCATAATACACGTTTATCGATATGTCCTTTCGTTTCCCAAACATAAGATTCTTTGCATGTATTTAAGCGTTTTTATAGGTAACATGATCAAAAACACTCAAAATACATGTTTTTGGTAATGTTATTCTGTTTCTCCATAAAGGATGTTTTACATTCGTTTTAGCGTTTTGGTATATAAGGAGCTCAAAAACACTTAAAGGCAAGTTCTTAGTAAAAGTTAGTTTTATTCCCATGTAATGTGATTGCCCTGCTTTTTAGTGCTTTATTGTCTATCATGCTAAAAAAAAAAAAAAACACTTAAAAGACACTTTTCTGGTAATGTCATTTTTTTTTCCCACATAAAGCTACTTTCACATAAAATTTCGGGTTTTGGTAACTAAGAATGTGAAAAACACTCAAAATACACGCATTTGGTAAGGTTGTTCTGTTTCTCAATTAAGAGTGTTATTCAGGAGTTTCAGCATTTTGGTATCTAAGAAACTTCTCCATATATATGAGTTTTTCCGTTTTTTGCCCTGTGATTCTTGAGAATCTATAAAACACTCTTTATACACGTTTCTCGTAATGTCCTTTTGTTAACCAATACAGAGAGCTTTGCATCCATTTTCGCGTTTTTTGTAAGTAAAAAGCTCAAAAAACACTCAAATTATACCTTTTTGGTAATCTTATTCTATTCCTTCATATTGGTTGGTTTGCATCCGTTTTAGCGTTTTTCTACGTAAAACACGAAAAAGACACGTTTAAAGTAATTTTGTTTTGGATTCCCACATAGAATGACTTCCATATTATTTATTGTTTTGGTGACTAACATGCTGAAAAACAGTCAAAACACAGGTTTCTAGTAAAGTCGTTTAATTTCCCCATATAGTTGGGTTTGCATGCACTTCATGGTTTGGTACATAACAGTCCGAAAAAAAAGCTAAAATTAATTTTTTTGATAATATTCTTTTTACACATAATTTCCCTGAATTTTGCCAGAATTTTGGCATCTCAGTACCTATGAAGAAGAATAACAAAAACAAAATCTTATTTTTTAATTATTTCTTTATTTTTTTCTCTATAAAGAGGTTTTAACTTTTTGGTACTTATGGAACTTAAAAACATGCATAATACTCGTACACGTTTCTCGTAATGTCCTTTCGTTTCCCAGACATAGGGTTCTTTGCATGTATTTAAGCGTTTTTAGAGGTAACATGATCAAAAACACTCAAAATACATGTTTTTCGTAATGTTAATCTGTTTCTCCATAAAGGGATTTTTGCATGTGTTTTACCGTTTTGATATATAAAGAGTTAAAAACACTTAAAGGCAAGTTCTTGGTAAAAGTTGGTTTTATTCCCATGTAATGTGATTGCCCTCCTTTTTAGTGCTTTATTGCCTCTCTCAAAAACCCTGAAAAGACACTTTTCTGGTAATGTCATTTTTTTTTCCCACATAAAGCTAGTTTCGCATGCAATTTGGGGTTCTAGTAACTAAGAATGTGAAAAACACTCAAAATACACGCATTTAATAATGTTATTCTGTTTCTTAATTAAGAGTGTTATTCAGGAGTTTCAGCATTTTGGTATCTAAGAAACTTCTCCACATACACTAGTTTTTGCGTTTTTTGCTTCGTGGTTCTTGTGAAACTATAAAATACTCATTATACACGTTTCTCGTGATGTCTTTTTGTTTCCCAATATAGAGTGCTTTGCATCCATTTTCGCGTTTTTTTTTTTGTTGGTTACAAGCTCAAAAACACTTAAAATACACGTTTTTGGTAATGTTATTCTATTTCTTCATATTGGTCTGTTTGCATCTGTTTTAGCGTTTTTTTTTTTACGTAAAACACTGAAAAGACACGTTTTGTTTTGGATTCCCATATAGAGTGACTTCCATATTATTTATTGTTTTGGTGCCTAACATGCTGAAAAACACTGAAAAGACAGTTTTCTTGTAAAGTCGTTTAATTTCCCCATATAGATGGCTTTGCATGCACTTTAGGGTTTGGTACATAACAGTCCGAAAAAAAAGCTAAAATTATTTTTTTCGATAATGTTCTTTTATGCACATAATTTCCCTGAATTTAAACAGAATTTTGGCATCTCGGTACCTATGAAGATGAATAACAAAAAAAAAAATATATATTATTTTCATTTATTTCATTTATTTATTTATTTTATTTTTTTATTTATTTATTTTTTTTTTTTTGGTTTCTTTGTAAAGAGTGTTATTTGTGGGTTTTAGCTTTTTGGTATTTAAGTAACTTAAAAACACTTATAATACACGTTTCTCGTAATGTCCTTTCGTTTCCCAAACATAGGATTCTTTGCATGTATTTAAGCGTTTTTATAGCTAACATGATCAAAAACAATCAAAATAAATGTTTTTTTGTAATGTTATTGTGTTTCTCCATAAAGGATTTTTTGCATTCGTTTTAGCGTTTTGGTATGTAAGGAGCTCAAAAATATTTAACGGCAAGTTCTTGGTAAAAGTTTGTTTTATTCACATGTAATGTGATTGCCCTTCTTTTAAGTACTTTATTGCCTAACACGCTCATAAACACTCAAAAGACATTTTCTGGCAATATAATTTTTTCCCCACATAAACCTAGTTTCGCATGCAATTTCGTGTTTTGGTAACTATGAATGTGAAAAACACTCAAAATACACGCATTTGCTAAGGTTGTTCTGTATCTCAATCAAGAGTGTTATTCATGAGTTTCAGCATTTTGGTATCTAAGAAACTTTTGCCTTGTGGTTGTTGTGAAACTATAAAACACTCTTTATACAGGTTTCTCGTAATGTCCTTTTGTTTACCAATATAGAGTGCTTTGCATCCATTTTCGCGTTTTTTGTTGGTAACAGGCTCAAAAACACTCAAAATATACCTTTTTGGCAATGTTATTCTATTTCTTCATATTGGTTTGTTTGCATCCGTTTTAGCGTGTTTCTACGTAAAACACTGAAAAGACAAGTGTTAAGTGATTTTGTTTTGGATTCCCATATAGAGTGACTTCCATATTATTTATTGTTTTGGTGCCTAACATGCTGAAAAACACTCAAAAGACAGGTTTCTGGTAAAGTCGTTTAATTTCGCTATAGATGTGGCTTTGCATGCAATTTAGGTTTTGGTACATAACTGTCGGAAAAAAAGCTAAAATTAACTTTTTTGATAATGTTTTTTCCACATAATTTCCCTGAATTTTGCCAGAATTTTGGCATCTCGTTACCTATGAAGAAGAATAACAAAAAAAAAAAGAAAATTACTTTTTCTTTTTTTTTTTTTGTTTCTCTAGTCTATAAAGAGTGTTATTTGTGGGTTTTAGCTTTTTGGTGCTTAAGGAATTTAATAACATTCATAATACACGTTTCTCGTAATGTCCTTTCGTTTCCCAAACATACGCTTCTTTGCATGTATTTAAGCGTTTTTATAGGTAACATGATCAAAAACACTCAAAATACATGTTTTTGGTAATGTTATTCTGTTTTTCCATAAAGGTTGTTTTGCATGCGTTTTAGCGTTTTGGTATGTTAGGAGCTAAAAAACACTTAATGGCAAGTTCTTGGTAAAAGTTGGTTGTTCTGTTTCTCAATTAAGAGTGTTATTCATGAGTTTCAGCGTTTTGGTATCTAAGAATCTCAAAAACACTTATAATGCACGTTTCTCGTAATGTCCCTTTATTTCCTCATTTAGGGTGCTTTGCATGCATAGCTGAAAAAAACACTGAAAATACACGCTTTTGTTAATAAGAACATAAGAACATAAGAAATAAGTAAATATGCAAGAAGGCATCAGGCCTACACGTGGCAGTACTTGTATGAAATATGCCTACGTATTCCTACCTATCATCCCCATCTATAAATGTGTAATTTTCTCTTACAGTTGCCAAATGCCTTAGCACTAACAGCTTAATTACTAAGTCCGTTCCAATCATCTACTACTGTATTTGAAAACCAATTCCTTTCTGTTTCATTTTTGAACATCAAGTTTTCAGGCTCAAGCCTGAAACTTGATGTTCTATTTTTCTTGTTCTATCATGGTTACAGATTCTAAGAATTTTCCTTATGTTCCCCTTGTTATAACCCATTTACCACTTAAAGACTTCTCTCAGGTCCACTCTTAACCTACGTCTCTCTAAAGAATGTAAATTTAACAGCTTGAATCTCGCTTCGTAAGGAATACTCCTCATCCCCTGTATCCTTTTAGTCATTTTCCTTTGAAGTGATTCTAATATACCTTTATCCTTCCTGTGATGTGGTGACCAGAATAGGACAGCGTAGTCTAGATGAAGTCTGACCAGCGCTAAATGTAACTTTAATATTACTTCGGGAGTTTTACTTTTAGCACTCCTGAAAATGAATCATAATACACTATTTGCTTTGTTTCTGGCCTCTTTGCATTGCTTTCTTAGACGGAGTTCAGAGCTAACTTTAAATCTCAAATCTTTTTCTTACCCTGAACCTACCAGAACTTGGTTGTTCATTGTGTAACTACTGTGTGGGTTGCTTTTACTTACGCTAAGTGCTTTGCATTTGTTGATATTAAACTGCATTTGCCATCTGTCTGTCCATTCTTTCATCCTATCCAAATCTGCCTGCAAGGCGATGATATGCGATTCTGACCTAATTAATCTACATACTCTCGTGTCATCCGCAAATTTACTAACAACACTACTAATTCCACTATCCAAGTCATTGACATATATTACAAACAACATCGGCCCTAATACTAATAATCCCTTTGTCACCCCACTAATTACTTGACCCCACTCGGATTTAGAGCCGTTTATTACAACACTCTGTCGTCTGCCGCTTGGCCATGACCTTATCCAGATTACCTATAACCTTTTTCCAATTCTTAAACACTCTGGAATATATTTTATCTGGTCCTGGTGACTTGAACTTTTCAGCTTATCTATCTCCTGTTCCACTATCTCTTTAGTTATGGTAATATCTGTCAGCTTCTCATTCTCTTCTACTCTAAATATCTTCTCACTATTCGGCAAATTCTGCATGTTTTCCTGGGCAAAGTCAGTTAAAAAATACTCGTTCACAATTTTACTAATCTCCTCCCAACAACTAAGCAGGTCCCATTCTGCTGTCTTTAAGGAACTATTGTTTCTCTATTCTTCGTCTTATATACCTGATAAAATCCCTTGGGGTCCATCTTCGCTTGGCTGGCTACCTTTAATTCATAACTATTTTTAGCTTTCCTTGTTAAACTCCTAACTTTTCTAATTCATTATATTATGGTCTTAAAACCACTTCCCCTGTCTTTAATCTCATATATACTTCTCTTTCGCCCTATGTAGTGTTTTAACCTCAGTCATCCATTTAGGACCATTTTTCTGTGATCTTATTCTTCTGTAAGGGATGTTCCCTAACTGTCCTGAATGTAATTTATCAACGAAATATTTATTTCGCTTCTCCATAAAGGGTGTTTTGCTTGGATTTTAGCGTTTCTGTACATAAGAACCTATAAAACACGTTTTTAGTAATGTTGTTTTGTATTCCTTTATAGAGCGCTTTCCATGCATTTTTAGCGTTTTGGTGTCTAACACGTTCAAAAACACTGAAAAGACACGTTGATGATAATGTCCTTTCGTTTCCCAATAAAGAGGGCTTCCAATGCATTTTGACTTTTGGTACTTAACAATATGAAAAAAAAGTTTAAGTAAAAGTTTTCGGTAGAGTTGTTTTTCCATATAAAGTGCTAATCACGTGTTTTTGAGTTTTGGTACCTAAAAAGCTCAAAATCTCTCATAATACACTTTTCTCGTAATGTCCTTTCTTTTCTCCATGTAGGATGCTTTGCGTGTAATTTGGCATTTTTATACTTAACAAGCACAAAAACAATCATAATACAAGTTTTTGGTAATGTTATTCTGTTTCTCCGTAAAGGTTGTTTTGCATGCGTTTCAACGATTTCGGGCGTAAGAAGGTCAAAAAACACGCTAAAGATACTTTCTTGGTAATGTTATTTTATATTGCCAAATAGGGTGCTTTCAATGCTTTTTAGCATTTTGATTCCTAACACTCAAGTAAACACTCAAAAGACACGTTTCCTGTAATATAGTTTTGCTTCTTCATATAGGGATTTGCATGCATTATGATGTTTTGCTACATAATATGAGAAACGCTCAAAATAAAGGTTTCAGGTAATGTTGTTCTTTTTCTCTATATAGGGTGCTATTCATACGTTTTAGCGTTTTGGTAGTTAGGAAGCTCAAAAACACTAATAAAACGTTTTTCTCCTAATGTCTTTCTGTTTCCCCATATAGGATGCTTCGTATGTATTTTGACGTTTTGGTACGTAACAAGGTAAAAAAAAAAAATAAAAATAAAAACACGTTTTTGGTGATGTTCTGTTTCTCTATTAAGAAATATAGGATATATTCAATTTTCATTCAAGCGGTTTAGTGTTTGGTACCTAAGAGACTCAAAACACTGACAATGCACGTTTCTCGTAATGTTCTATCGTTTCCCCATACAGGGTGCTTTACATGCATTTTTAATATGATGTACGTAACAGAATCAAAAAGATTCAAAATACACGTTTTTGGTAAGGTTTTTCTATTTGGTAAGGTTATTCGTGTTTGTTGCACGTGTTTTAGCGTTTTGGTACATAAAAAGTTTAAAACACTTAAAAGACATGCTTATTATTTTGCATTTCTATATAAGGTGCTTTCCATGCTATTTAGCATTTATGTGAAAAACACATAAAAACACATTTCTTACATTATTGTTAAATTTTCTCGTATAGCGAGCAAGCATTATGGTGTTTTGCTACCTGACAATGTGAAAAACATTCAAATTACACGATTTTGGTAATTTGTTTCTCTTTCTCCATACAGTGTGGTACTCATTTATTTTAGCGTTTTGGTACCTAAGAAGCTAGAAAAAAAAAACTCATAATACACGTTTTTTGTTATGTCCTTTCATTTCCTCATATAAGGTCTTTTTGGTGCTTTGGTACCTAACAGGGTGTTTGCATGTATTTTGACATTTTAGTTCGTAAGAACCTAAAAAAAAACACTCTAAAGACACGTTTTAGTAAAGTTGTTTTGTATTCCCCTATGGGGTGATTTCGTTGCTTCTTACTGATTTGGTGCCTAACACGCTCAAAAAAATAACAAAAGACAAGTTTCTAGTGATTTCGTTTCGTTTCTTCATATAGGTTGCTTTACATGCATGTTGGCGTTTTGGTAATTATCAATGTAAAAAAATACACGTTTTTGGTAAGGTTGTTCTTTTTCTTCAGAGCACTATTGATGCTTTTTACTGATTTGGTACTTAGGAAGGTAATAAAAAAAATAACATAACAAACGTTTCTCGTAATGTCCTTTCATTTCCATATGCAGGGTGTTTTGTTTGATGATGGGCGATTTTGTACATAATACGCTCAAAGACACTCAAAATACACGTTTTTGGTAAATGTATTCTGTTCTCTATATAGGGTATTTTCATGCGTTTTTAATGTCGTTTCATATATCTATTTCTCCATATAGGGTGTTATTCATGCGTTTTACCCTTTTGATACTAAGAAGGTCAAAAACACTCATAATACACGTTTCTCGTAATGACTTCATTTTTCCCATATAGGGTATTTTCAATTCATTTAGGCGTTTTTTACGTAACAATCTTACAAAACACTCAAAATACTTGTTTTTGGTAATGTTATTCTGTTTCTCCATAAAGGATGTTTTCTATGTTTTTTTTTTATCGTTTTGTTACGTAGGACACTCAAAAGAAACGTTTTCTTAATGTTGTTTTGTTTTCCAATATCAGGTGATTTGTATGCTTTTTAGCATTTTTGTGCCTAACACGCTGGAGAACACATTTTAGGTACGTTTCCGAAATCTCGTTTCCTTTCCCCAAAAAGGGGGCTTTACATGCATTATGGCGTTTTGATTCATAACAATGTGAAAACACTGAAAATTTACGTTTTTGGTAATGTTATTTCATATAGTGCTATTCATGCATTTTAGCGACTTCGTACCTAATAAGTTAAAAAAAAAAACACAAATAGTACACATTTTAGTAACGTCTTTTCATTTTCCCATTTAAGATATTATATATGCATTTTGGCGTTTTTCTACTTAACTAACTCAGAAACACTCGAAATATTTGTTTTTGATATTATCTCTCCATGTTTTGTTTTTTTCATGCGATTTAGCGTTTCGGTACGTAAGAAAGTCAAAAATAATGAAAACACACATTTATGGTAAAGTTGTTTTGTTTTCCTTTATAGGGTGCTTTCCATGCTTTTTAGCGTTTTGGTGCCTAGCACGCCAATAAACATTCAAAAGGCACTTTTCTGGAAATCGCGTTTCCTTTCCTCATATAGGGTACAAAAATATGTATTAGTAGTGTTTTCAAAAACGCCAAAGTGCATGCAAAGTAAGCTATACGGGAGAAACAAAAAAAAACGTGTCTTTATAATGTTTTCAGCTGTTTACGTACCAAAACACTAAAATGCATGGAAAAGAAACTTCATGGAGAAACAAAATATTATTGCCAAAAACGTGTATTTTGAATGTTTTTAAGCTTATTACGTACCAATACGCAAAAATTCATCCATTTCATTTTATTTCGGTGCTTTTCAACGTTAGCACCAAAACTCTAAAGAGCATGGAAGTTATATAGAAATCAAAACAACATTATCAAAATGGTGTCTTTTGAGTGTTTTTGAGCTTCTTACGTTCCAAAATGCTAAAACGATAAATAGCCTTTATTGGGAGACATTACCAAAAACGTATGATTTAAGCGTTTTCCAGCTTTTTAGAAACCAAAACGTCTAGATATATGTACTAATCACGTGTTTCAGTATTTTATTACCTAAGAAGCTCAAAAACACTTATAATATACGTTTTTGGTAATGTTTTTTTTTCTGTTTTTCATATATGGTATTCTGTATAGATTGTCGTACCTAACATGAGGAAAACACCCATTTTTTTGGTTAATGTTTTTTTTCTCCATATAGAGTGATATTCACGTGTTTTAGTGTTTTCGTACATAAGAAGTTAAAAAAACACTCATAATAATATTTTTTCTTAATAACTTTTAGTTTGTCAATGTCCGTTAATTTGTGTGCATTTTGGCGTTTTCGTACCCAACAAGCTCAAAAAGACTCAAAACACACATTTTTGGTAATGTTCTATTTCACCATAAAGGATGTTTTGCACGCTTTTTAGAAATTTGGTACGTAAGAAGCTCAAAAAACATTCAAAAGACACGTTTTCGATGTTATATATATTTATATTTTTTTTTTGTTGGGGTTGGTTTTCTTTTTTGTGCCTGACACTTTTGCAAACACTCAAAAGACGCGTTTCTGAAAAAAAAAAAGATATATATATATATATATATATATATATATATATATATATATATATATATATATATATATATATATATATATATATATATATATATATATATATATATATATATATATATATATATATATATATATATATATATATATATATATATATATCGTAATGTTCTTTCGTTTTCTTTTATAGAGAACTTTCCATGCATTTTGAAGTTTTTGTATGTTCAAAAACGCTTAAAAAATACACATGTTTGTAAACTTATTGTGAATCTCAATTAAAGGTGTTTTGCATACTTTTTAGCATTTTGATACGTAAATAGCGTAAAAAAAAAAAACACTTAAAAGAGACGTTTTTGGTAATGTTTTGTTTTCCCATATAATTTGCTTTTCATGTTTTCTGTCGTTTTGGTGCCTAGGATGCTCTTAAACCCTCAAAATGCGCGTTTCTGGATTTTTTTTCCTTTCCTAATATAGGGGGTTTTCGTACCTAACAATGTGAAAAACACTAAAGATACACTTTTTTGCTAATGTTGTTATGTTTCTCCATATAGACAACAATTCATGCATTTTCACATTTTGGTACCTAAGAAGCTCAAAAACACTCATAATACACATTTCTCGTAAAGATTTTTCATTTCGCCATATAGGGTACTTTGCATGCATTTTGGTGTTTTTTTGTTTTTTTTTCTACGAAACAAGCTCAAACACACTCAAAATACGTGTTTTTGGTAATGTTATTCTGGTTTTCAATAAAGGTTATTTTGCATGCCTTTTAGCGTTTTGATATGTAAGTAGCTCAAAAACATTTAAAAGACATGATTTTGGTAGTTTTTTTTTTTTTTTTTCCATATACAGTGCTTTTCATGCTTTTTAGCGTTTTGGTGCCCAACACGCTCATAAACACGCATAAGACACATTTCTGGAAATGCCCTTTGTTTTCCCCACCTAGGGTGCTTTGCATGTATTTCAGCATTTAGATACTTAACAATGTGAAAAACACTCAAAATACTCATTTTTTGGTAATGTTGATCTGTTTCTCCAAATAGAGTGCGATTAAATAATTTTCTCATTTTAGTATCAAAGAAAATAAAAAAATAAAAACATTCATAATATACGTTTCTCATAATGTCTTTTCGTTTCCCTATATACTTACTTTTTTCCCGTTTTTCAACATGATACAAAACACTCAAAATATTTCTTTTGGCAATGTTATCGCGTTTCTCTATGATAGTTATTTTACATGTCTTTTAGGGTTTTGGTAGTTGAGAAGCTCAAAAACACTGAAAAGAGATGTTTTTTTAATGTTTTTTGTTTTCCTTTACTTGGTGCTTTTCATGGTTTTTAGTGTTTTGGTGACGAGCACGCTCATAAACACACTGAAGACACATATAGGGTGCTTTGCATACATTTTGTTGTTTTATTATCTAACAATGTGAAAAAAAAACACTCAAAATACACGCTTTTTTGTAATGTTATGTTTCTCTATATAGAGTGCAATTCATGCTTTTTGTTTTGGTACCTAAGAAGCCCAAAGACAGGCATAATGTAGTTTCTCGTAATGTCTTTGCCTTTTTCCATATTTGCATGCATTTTGGCTTTTTTCTATGTAAAAAAAATAAATAAATAAAATAAAACAAACGTATTTTTTTTTATTTATACTGTTTCTCCGTTTTTTTTTTTTTTTTTTTTTTTTACATGCTTTTCAGCATTTTCGCAAGTAACTCAAAAACACTGAAAAGAGTCGTTTTTTTAGTGATATTGTTTTGTTTTCCCATATAAAATGCTTTCCATTCTTTTTAGCGTTTTGGTGCCTAGCACACTCGTAAGCACTCAAATATTTTTGGTAATGTTGCTTCGTTTCCCCCTAGAGACTGCTGTTCATGCGTATTCATGGTAACTAAGAATCAGAAAAAAAGAATAAAATAAAAATACCCGTTTCTCGTAATGTTCTTTCGTCTCCAAATATGGAGTACTTAAGATACATTTTAGCGGTTTTGGACGTAACAAGCTGAAAAACACAAAAAAAAATACTTGTTTTAGGTAATGTTATTATGTATCTCCATGAAAGGTGTTTTCCATGCATTTTAGCGTTTTGATGTAAAAGAAGTGATAAAAAACTCGGTTTTTTTTTTTTTTTATTAACATATAAGGTGTTTTCCATGTACCTAACACGCTAACAATCAAAAGACACGTTTCTGGGAATAACGTTTTGCTTTCCATGCATTCTGGAGTTTTGGTACCTAATAATGTGAATAACACTCAAAATACATGTTTTTGGTTACATTGATCTTTTCTTGATATAGAGTACTATTCATGCGTTTTAGCATTTTGGTACCTAAGAAGCTCAAAATTTATCATAATACACATTTCTCTTAATGCCATTTTTTTTTTCTCAATATAGAATACTTTGTATGCATTTTGGCATTTTTCTACTTAAGCCCCCCCAAAAGATGTAAATACAAATTTTTCGTAACGTTATGCTGTTTCTGCATTTTTTTTTTCATATGTTTAAGCGTTTTGGTACGTAATTAGCTCAAAAACACTCAAAGGAAACGTATTATGTATCACGTCTTAGGTATCAAATCCCCAAACGCATGAATAGTACTCTATATGGAGAAACAGATAAACATTAACAAAAAAAAGACGTGTATTTCTAGTGTATTTTACATTGACAGGTACAAAAATTTCAAAATGCATACAAATAACTTTCTCTGAGGAAATGGAACTACATTTCCAGAAACTTTTTTTGTATGTGTTTATTAGCGTGTTAAGTACCAAAACGCAAAAAAAAAAAAAAAAAAAAAAAACATGGAAAGCACCCTTTAAGGTAAAACAAAACATTACCAAAAAACATTTCTTTTCAGTGTTTTCAGCTTCTTACCTACTTACAAAACACATACACATGTAATACACATGTAAAACACTCATTATAAATAACAGAAAAACTTTACCAAAAACAATTATTTTCAGTGTTTCTGAGATTGAACGTAGAAAACTCCAAAAGGCATGCAAAGTATCCTACATTATAAAATGAAAAAACATTACCAGAAACGTGTATTATAAGTGTTTTTAAGCTTCTTAGGTATCAAAGCTCGAAAACGTGTTAAAAGCACTCTATATAAAGAAACAGAACAACATTACCAAAAACGTGTATTTTTAGTATTTTTCTCATTGTTAAATACAGAAACTCCAAAATGCACCCATTGCGATTTATAAAGGGAAAACGAGACGACATTGCAAGAAAATTATCTTTTGAGTGTTTTTGTTAGGCTCCGAAATACTAAGAAGCATGGGAAACATTCTACATATCAATAAAAAAAACATTATTACCACAAACGTGTCTTTTGAGTATTTTGATTGCAAAATACCATTTCTTGGAAAAACATTTATAATACCAAAAACAAGTAATTTTGGGTGTTTTTGAGTTTGTTAGCTAGGAAAACCCAAAAATGCATGCATATTACCTTATGTGGGGAAACGAAAAGACATTACGAGAAACGTGTATAATAAGCGTTTTTGAGCTTCCTAGGTATCAAAATGTTAAAACGCAGGAATAACACTCTACATGGAGAAAGAGAACAACATTACCAAAAACGTGTATTTTGAGTGTTTTCACCTTGTTAGGTACCAAAACGCCAAAATAAATGGAAAACCTCCTATATTAAAAAAAAAAAAAAAAAAGACATTTCAAGAAACATGTGTTTTGAGTGTTTATAAGCGTATTTGGCACCAAAACGCTAAAAAAAAACATTGAAATCACCCTAATGGGAATACAAAATAACATTACGAAAAATGTGTCTTTTGAGTGAATTTTTTACTTATTACCTAAACAAAAGCTAAACCGCATGCAAAAAGACTATTGATAGAAAAACAGAATAACATTACAGAAAACAATAAAAAGACATTACAAGAAACGTGTATGTTTTTGAGCTTCATAGGTATCAGAATGCGAAAACGTATGAATATACGATGAAACGGCACAGCATTACCAAAAAGGTGTATTTTGAGTGTATTTCACATTTTTACGTACCAATACGTCAAAATGCATGCAAAGACCCCTCCAAGGGAAAAGGATGCGAGATTTCCAGAAACGTGTCTTTTCAGTGTTTATGAGCATCTTAGCCACCAAAAGGCTAAAAAGCATGGAAAGCACCCTATAATGGAATAGAAAACAACAATACGAAAAAAAAAGTGTCTTTTCAGTGTTTTCAGCTTCTTACGTCTTCTTATGCAAAAAAAAAACGCAAAAAAAAACTGAATAACATTACCAAAAGCAAAGATTTTGAAAGTCTTCTGTCTATTACGTAGAAAGACGCAAAAAAAAAATGAATGGAAAGTACCCTATATGGTAAACGACAAGACATTACAAAAAACCTGTATTATAAATGTTTTTTGACCTTAGTTACTAAAACGTGGAACCGCGTTATTGCCACTCTATATGGAGAACGAGAGCAACATTACAAGAAACGTGAATTTTAAGTGTTTTTCACATTGATAGTTAACAAAACGCTAAAATACATGCAAAGCAAAGGGGAAAGAAAACGACATTACAAGAAACGATTATGTAAGTGATTTTTTTTTTTCATATCAGACACAAAAAACTAAAAAGCATGGAAAGTATCTCATACAGGAATATATAAGAACATTACCAAAAACAAATCTTTTGAGTTTTTTTCAGCTTCTTACGTATCAAAACGCCAAAACTCATGCAAAAGACCTTTTATGGAGAAACAGGATAACATTACAAAAAAAAAAGTATTTTCAGTGTTTTTGAGAATGTTACGTACAAATACATAAAAAAAAAAAAATGGAAAGTACTTTATGTGAGGAAATAAAAGAGCATTCCGAGAGACATGTATTATGAGTGTTTTGAGCTTTTTAGGTACCTAAACGTTAAAACGCATGAATAGCACTCTATATGGAAAAACAGGACAACATTACCAAAAACGTGTATTTTTAGTGTATTTCACATTATTAGTTACGAAAACGCCAAATGCATGCAAATCACCCTGTATAAGGAAAAGAAAAGACATTTCCAGAAACGTGTTTTTGAGTGTTTATGATCGTGGAAGGCACTAAAACGCTTAAATTCGTAGAAAGCACCCTATATTGCAATATTAAACATCACCCAAAACGTGTCTTTTGAATGTTTTTCAGTTACATACGTACTAAAACAGTAAAACGCATGAAATACACCCTCTATGGAAAAACAGAATAACATTACCAACCAAGTATTTTTAATGAGTTCGAGCTTGTTACGTACAAAATATCCAAAATGGATGCAAAGTACCCTATATGGGGAAACGAAAGGACATTACGAGAGTGATTTTGAGCTTATTACATACCAAAACCTTTAAACGCATCAACAGCAATCTATATTATATAGAAAAACAAAAAAAAAGCGTGTATTTTGAGTGTATTTCACATTATTAGGTGCCAAAACGCCAAAAGGCATGCAAAAAAAGAAAAAAAACAATATTTGGTCGAGAAACGACATTTCCTAATACGTGTCTTTTGAGTGTTTATGAGAGTGTTAGGTACCGAAATGCTAAAATCCATGGAAATAACTATATATGGGAAAACGAAACATTACGAAAAACGTGTTATGAGTGTTTTTTGAGCTTCCTAAGTACCAAAAATCTAAATCGCATGAAAAAAAAGAAAAAAGGAAACTAGTTATTATCATTAGCAAACAGAAAGAAAAAAAAAGGGATTTTGAGAGTTTTTGAGCTTGTTACGTACAAAAAAGCAAAATGCATGGAAAGAACCCTGTTTGGGGAATCAAAAAGAACATTACGAGGAACATGTATTATGATTGTTTTTGAGTTTCCTAGTTACTAAAACGGGTAAAAAAAAGAAAAATAAATAAATGAAAAATAAAAAAAAACAGGAATACCACTCTATATGATGAAACAGAACAACATTACCAAAAATTTAATTTAAAATAATTTTATTCTTTTTCATATTGTTAGATATCAAAACGCCAAAATATATGGAAATCACACTATATAGAAAAAGTAAACGAGATTTCCAGAAACCTACCTTTTGAGTGTTGGTATTCGTGCTAGGCAACAAAATACCCAAAAGCATGGAAAGCACCCTATGTAGGAATATAAAGCAACATTACGAAAAACGTGTCTTTTTAGAGTTTTTCTTAATATCTTACGTACCTAAATGCAAAAACGAATGGAAAACATCCCTTATGGAGAAAGAGATTAAATTTTAGAAAACAAGTATTTTCAATGTTTTGAGCTTCTTCCGTAGAAAATGGTTAATTGCATCCAGAGTTCTTTATATGGGGAAAGGAAAAGACGTTACGAGAAATGTATCAGCGTTTTTTTAGCTCTTTAGATACCAAAACGCTGAATAGCATGAATACCACTCTATAGATAGAAAGAGAACAAAATTACTTAAAACCGTGTTATTTTGAATGTATTTCACATTGTTAGATACCAAAACTTCAAAATTAATGGAAAGCATCAAACATGGCGTAAGGAAAGGAGGTATCCAGAAACGTTTCTTTTGAGTGTTTATGAACGTGTCAGAACGTTACAAAGCATCGAAGACACCCTATATGGGAAAAACAAGACGACATTACGAAATACGTGTCTTTTGAGTATTTTTAAGCTCGTTACGTACTAAAACGCTGAAACGAATGCAAAAAACGCTTAATGGAGAAACAGTATGATTTTACAAAAAACGTGTAGTACTCTATATGAGTAAACGAAA
The DNA here is from genome assembly GCF_035594125.1 of Scylla paramamosain. Lineage (NCBI taxonomy): Eukaryota > Metazoa > Arthropoda > Malacostraca > Decapoda > Portunidae > Scylla > Scylla paramamosain. Next base: position 5,455,423 of record NC_087158.1, on the reverse strand, counting down.
ATACATTACGAAAAACGTGCATTATGAGGGTTTTGAGCTTCTTAGGTACCAAAATACTAAAACGCATGAATATCGAAAAACAGAAAAACATTACCAAAAACGTTTATTTTGAGTGTTTTCACATTTTTAGGTGCCAAAACACCAAAATGCATTGAAAGCTTTCTATAAGGGGAAACGAAACTACATTACCAGAAATGTGTTTTTTGATTGTTTTTGACCGTGTTAGACATCAAAACTCTAAAAGGAATACAAATCACCCTATATGGGAATAGAAAACAACATTACGAAATACTTGTCTTTTCTGTGTTTTTTTATCTTTTTACGTATGAAAACGCTAAAACGCATGGAAAACACCTTTTATGGAGGAAAATGAATAACTTTACCAAAAAAAGCTACGTTTTTCTGTGTAATAGCTACGTTTTTTTCTGTGAAATAAACTCAAAAACACTCAAAATACTTCTTTTTTGCAAGGTTATTCTGTTTGTCCATAAAGGGTGTTTTTACATGCGATTACCGTTTTCGTAGGGTGAAAAACACTGAAAACACATGTTTTTGGTAATCTTATTTTTTATTCGTATATAGGGTGCTTTCCATGCTTTTTAGCATTTTTGTGTGTAACAAGTAGAAAAAAATCTCAAAAGATACTTTTCTTGTTTGTCGTTTAATTTCCCAATGAAAGGGACTAACAATGTGAAAAACGCTCAAATTACACGTTTGGGAATGTTGTTTCTTCGTATAGAGTGGTATTAACGCGTTTTCGCGTTTGGTACCAAAAAATCTCAAAATCAGTCATAATACACGTTTCTCATGATGTCATTTCGTTTCCCTGTATATGGTACTACTCATCCTTTTTGTCGTTTTTCTACGTAAGGAGCTCAAAAACACACGAAAATAGTTCTTATTGGTAATGTTATTCTGTTTCTCCATACAGAGTGTTTTGCAAGCGTTTCATCGTTTTGGTCAGTATGAAGTTCAAAACACTCAAAAAACGTTTTTCGTAATATTGTTTTGTATTCACATATAGGGTGATTTTCATTCTATTTAGCGCTTAAACACCGTCAGAAACACTCAAAAGACACGGTTCTGGAAATGTCGTTTTGCATGTATTTTGGCGTTTTGGTACCTAAAAATGTCAAAAACAAAAATAAATACACGTTTTTCATAATGTTGTTCTGTTTCTCCATTTAGAATGCTATTCATGTGGTTTATCGTATACACATTATATACGTTTCTGGTGGTCTTTTCGTTACCACATAAAGGGTAGTTTACATGCATTCTTTCCTTTTTCTAGGTAACAAGCTCAAAAATACTTAAAATACTTGTTTTTGGTAATGTTAAGGTGCTCTGTAAGTATTTTTTTTTCTTAGTAAACAATGAGAAATACCATCAAATACACGTTATTTTTTTTTCTAATATTTTTCTAGTTTTCTATCTATGCGATTTAGTGGATTGCTACCTAAGAAGATAAAAAAAAAACACTCATAATACAAATCCCTTGTAAAGGCCTTTCGTTTTTCCATATAGGGTATTTTGTTTATATTTTGTCATTTTTGTACAAAACAAGGTCAAAGACACTAACAATACTTGTTTTTGATAATGTTACTCTGTTTTACCCTAAATGGTGTTTGCATGCGTTTTAGCGTTTCAAAGTAAAAAAAAAACATTCGTACACTCGCACACTCGTTTTTCGTAATGTTGTTTTGTTTTCTCCATATAACGCGCTTTCCAAGTTTTTTTCTTTTCTTTTTAGCGTTTTGGTGCCAATTATGCACAAAAACATTACAAACATACTTTATTTTTAATATCATTTCGTTTTCCCATATAACGGGTTTAACATACATTTTGGTGTTTTGGTACCTAACAACGTGAAAACACTCATATTATTTTTGGTAATGTTCTGTTTTTTCCATATGGAGTGATATTAACGCGTTTTCGCGTTTCGGTAGCAGAAAACCTCAGAGACACTCATAATACACATTTCTCGTTATGTCTTTTCGTTTCCCCATATAGGGTATTGTATATAGTTTCTGATTTTTTTTTTTTTTTAAGTTAGAAATTCAGAACAATCGAAAATACTTGTCTTTGGTAATGTTTTTCTTTTTTTTCCAAAAGGTTTATATTAAATTTTTTTTTTTAGCGTGTTAATACGCAAAAGTAAAAAAAAATAACGTTTTTTTTTAATGATGTTTTGTATTACTATATAGGGTGATTTACATGCATCTTAGCATTTTCGTGCCCACCACGCTCAAAAATATTCAAATGTTACGTTTCTGGTAATGTCGTTTCTTTTCCACACGTAAGGGGCTTTCCATGCATTTTTGCGTATTGGTACTTAATAATGTGAAAACACTCAATCTACAAGTTTTTTGTAATGTTATTTCGATATATATTGCTATTAATGTGTTGTAACATTTTTTTTACCTAAAAAGCAAAAAAAAAAAACTCTCATAATACTATATATAATACGATTTTTTTTGTCTTATTGTGTTTCTCTATACATAAACGGTGTTTTCGTGCATTTTTGCGTTTTGGTACGTAAGTAGCTAAAAGAAAAAAAAAAACACAAAAAGACATGTTTTTCGTAGGATTGTGATGTGTCTCCAGATAGAGTGCTATTCATGCGTTCTAACATTTTGATAAGTAAAAAGCTCAAAAACACTCATAATACATGTCCCTTTCGTTTCTCCATGTAGGGTACTTTGCATGCATTTTGGCGTTTTTGTACGTAACAAGCTCAAAAACATTCAAAATACTTCTTTGGCTAATGCTACTCTGTTTCTCCATTCAGGTTTTTACATCTATTTTACCCTTTTGGTACGTAAGAAGCTAAAAATCACTGGTAATGTTATTTTGTTTCTCAATGAAAGGTATTTTTAAATGCGTTTTTGGTACGTAAGAAGCTGAAAAACACTCAAAAATCTCGTTCCTTTTTTTTTATTTAGTTTTTTATACCAATATAGGGCACTTCCCATGCTTTCTTTACGTTTTGATTCACAAAAACTTTTGAAATATACGTTTCATGGTATGTCCTTTCGTTTCCCCATATCAGGGGCTTTTCATACAATTTGGTGTTTTGGAACTAACATTGTGAAAAACACTCAAATTACAAGTTTTAGGTAATGTTTTTTTTTTTTTTTTTCTCTATATAGAATGGTATTGACGCGTTTTGCTGTTTGGTACCAAAAAAGCTCAAAAACACTCAAAATACACGTTTCTCGTAATATATTTTCGTTTCATCATATAAGGTTGTTTGAATGCATTTTGCCGTTTTTCTACACTGAAGAAAAAAAAACATGAAAATAGTTGTTTTTCGTTATGTCATTCTATTTCTTTATAAAGTGTGTTTTGCATACATTTAAGCGTTTTGGTATATAAGAAGTTCAAAACACTCAAAACAGACGTTTTTCGTTATGCTGTTTTGCATTCCCCTAAAGTATAGATTCCATTCTTTTTACTATTTTAATGCCTAACACGCTCAAAAACGCCCAAAATATACGTTTCCTCTTATATAAAACTTTGCATACATTTTGGCATTATTGTACCTAACTGTAAAAAAAAAAATAATAAATAAATAAAATGAAATACGTTTTTGTTAGTTTTTTTTTTTTCTCACGAGTATTAGTGTTTTGGTACTTAAGAAACTCAAAGACACTCATAATACACATCTCCCGTAATGTCCTTTCGCTTCCTCATGTAGGGTATTTTCATGGATTTTTGCTTCTTTGTACGTAAGAAGCTCAAAAACACGAAAAAAATACTTTTTTTTTTCCAAAAAGGGTGTTCTGCATTCATTTTAGCGTTTTGGTACGTAAAAGACGTTTTTGGTAATGTTTTGTTTTCCCATATCATGTGCTACCCATTCTTTTTAGCGTTTCCGTGTTTAAGCTGCTCATAAAGGCTCAAAAAAAGGCTTTTTGGGAATATCTTTTCCTTATCCCATATAGGGTGCTTTTCATGCATTTTTGTTTTTTTGGTACCTAACAATGTGAAAAAAACACTCAAAATACAGCTTTTTGGTAATGTTCTGTTTTTCCATATAGAGTGCTATTCATTAATTTTCTAGATTTATTACCTATGAAGCTCAAAAAAATCTGGTAATACGTGTTCCTCATAATGTATTTTCGTTTCCTCATAAAGGATACTTTCCATAAATTCTGACGTTTTTTTGTACGTAACAAGTTAAAAAACACTCAAGATACTTGTTTTTGGTAATGTTTTTGTGTTTCTTGATAAATTGCATTTTGCTTGCATTTTCGGTTTTGGTACATAAGTAACACAAAAAACGCTCAAAAGACGTTTTTATTTTTATAAATTATTTATTTATTTATTTAGTTTTTTTTTTTGTATATAGAGTGCTTTTTATTTTATTTATTTATTTTTTTTTTAGCGTTTTGGTGCCTAACGCGCTCATAAATACTCAAGAAACACAGTTTTTTCAAGTGTCTTTTCTTTCCCAATATAGGATGCTTTCCATGAATCTTGGCGTTTTGGTATCTTACAATGTGAAATACACTCAAAATCCATTTTTTTTTTTTATGTTATGTTTTTATTTTGTTTTTCCATTAAGGTTGTTTTGCATGCCTTTCAGCGTTTTGATACGTAAGTAGCTCAAAAAGACTGAAAAGATATGTCTTTGGTAATGTTTTGATTACCTATATGGGGTGTTTTTTTTTTTTTTAGCGTTTAAATGCATATAATTCTGAAAAAAAAATAAATAAATAAAACTCAGAAAAAGGAAATCTCGTTTCGTTTCCCCATACAGTGTGCTTTGCATGCACTTTAGCGTTTTTGGACCTAACAATGTGAAAGACAATTGAAATACACGTTCTTAATAATGTTCTTATGTTTCTCCATATTCATGCTTTTTAGCGCACTGGTACCTAACAAGATAAAAAAAATTAAAAAAAAACTCGTAATACACGTTTTTCGTAATGTCTTTTCGTTTCCTCATATAGGAACCTAACATGTATTTTTTTTTTCGTTTTTCTACGTAACAACCTCAAAAACAAATATTTGATTTCGTAATGCTATTCTGTTTCTTTATGATGGGCGTTTTCCATGCGTTTTTGCTCAAAAACACTGAAAGGAGACGTTTTTTTATGATATCTCCCATATGGGGAGACTTCCATGCTTTTCAGCGATTTGATGCCTAATGCGCTCATGATCACTCAAAGACAAGGTAGCAAGTTCAAAAACACCCAAAATGCGTCTTTTTTTTTCTAATTTTGTTTCTAGATGTTTTGCATAGGTACGTATTAAGTTCAAACACACTTAGAAAATACGTTTATCGTAATGTTGTTTTACATTTCCATCCTGAGTGAATTTCATGGTTTCTATGGTTTTGGTGCCTAAGGCGCTCAAAAATAGAGAAAAAGAAAAAATTTCGGTAATGTTTCGTTTCCCCATATAGGAGGCATTAAAAAAATTTTCGCGTTTTGGTACCTAACAATGTGAAAAACATGTTTTGGAGTTTTGATAATGAAGAAACTTTAAAAAACATTCGTAATATACAGTGCTCGTCATGAACATTGTCGCACCCCTCTCCCACGCTGCGCCGGGTAATATAAACATGTAATGCATCCAAAGAAATTTATTGATCTTACAACTAATACTTTGTTGGCTTCCCTTGACGTCTCCTGCACTCTTCCAAACGGGCCGGAAGGCTGTCTGCAAGCACCATGAGATGTTGTGGAGCGAATGTGTTCCAGAGGTGGTGAAGCGCATCTTGGAGTTTGGCTACCGTTGAACAGTCGTGGCTGCGTAACTCTCGTTTTATTATCGCCCACAAATTTGCAATTGGGTTCAAATCCGGGGAATTAGCAGGCCAGTCTTCGAAGAACGGCACACAGCAGTCCCTGAGCCACTGCTTCACTGACTTAGCAGTATGGCATGGTGCACCGTCCTGCATGAAGGTGGAGGCCTGACACATCTCGAAAGACCCCGGTAGATGGTCACACAGAAGCTCGAGGTAATTCCCCTGATTCATTGTGGTGTTCTTGGGTAACACCACGAGGCTCCCCACCCCATGGTAGGAAAAGCATCCCCATACCATCAACGAATCAGGGAACCTGACGGCAGGAGCAGTGTAGCGGGGGTCAAGGGGATCGCTGCCTGGGCGCCGGTACACGCGACCTTGACTGCTGGCTGTCACTATGAATCTTGACTCGTCGCTCCACAGCACGCCACGCCACTGCTCGATAGTCCAGTCCTTCATCCTGTCACAAAATGCAAGTCTCTTCTCTTGCTGGGCTACAGAAACCACAGGCTTGGGGCGCGCTGCATAACTCAGATACTGGAGGTCGTCGTGGATACGGCGCGATAATGTCCTCACAGACACATTACTCAGCAATCCAAAGTTGTCTTCCCTTATTTTTCTGGCTGATACTCGTGGATTGCGTTCAAGTTCAAGGTGTACCACCCTCAGGGTTCGTAGGGAAGTTTTGCGGGTGTTTCCTGGTGGTTTCCTCTTCGCGGGTATTTTGTTGCCGCCCATTTCAGCCATGCACCTCACGTATCGTTGAACTTGACGGACACTGACACCCGTCTGGTCAGAGATAGCCCGTGTGGAGTGCCCAGCCTTGTGGAGAGATGAGATGGCTACGATGTCATCCCGTGACAACATCTGGTAGCGCACCATTGTGCAGGACAACAGCTAAACTGGAGAGTAACTGCAAGCCAGTGTGGGGGGGTGGCGCGGGAGGACAGCAACAAAACACCCCCCAATCAGAGTGATTGACAGGCGCCTGTCACTTCTTCCCGCCTTGGCAAGCTGCCCAACACCCCGGGTGAGGTGCCAGATGTGTGATAACTGAATTTAAAGCACCCGAGGCCCGCCAAGGAAAGCGCGCGCGTTTTGATCATTGAAACGGACACCGTGGTCTCCCGCGACAATGTTCATGGCGAGCACTGTACGTTTCTGGTAATGTAGTTTTTTTTAATACACGGTATTTTCAGTACATTTACGCGTTTTTCTTTATAGGAAGCTCAAAGACACTGAAGATACTTGATTTCGGTACTGTTATTCTCGTTCTCCATAAAATGTATTTTCCATGCGTTTTACTGTTTTAGTATATAAGTACATCAAAACACTCAAAAGATAATTTTTTTTAATGCTGTTTTACATGAACTGTGTCGTGTTGTTTTATATGAATTGTGTTTTGCATGCGTTTTAGCGTTTTGGTACGTAAGATTTTCATAGACACTTAAACGACACGTTTCTCTTAATGTTGTTTTGTATTCCCATCTTGGATGAATTCTATGTTTTTAAGCGTTTTGGTGTGTAACACGTTAAAAGCACTGAAAAGACACGTTTCTGGTAATGTCTTTTGTTTTTCCATGCAGGTACTTTGCAGGTATTTTGGCGTTTTCATACCTAATAATGTGAAAAAAAAAAAAAATCAAAATACACGTGTTTGGTAATGTTGTTTTGTTTCTCGATATAGAGTGCTATTCATGCGCTTAACAGTTTGGTACCTAAGAAGCTCAAAAGCTCTCACAAAACACGTTTCAGATTGTCTTTTCGTTTACCCATATAGAATACTTTGTAAGCATTTTTTTCACTTTTCTACATAACAAGCTCAAAAAATATGTTATTGATAAAGTTATACTGTTTCCCCATACAGGGATTTTTTCCATGTGTTTCATTATTTTGGTACGTAAGTGGCTCATAAACCCTGAAAGAGACGTTTTTGTAGTCTTTTTTTTCATATATTACGCTTTCCATGTTTTTTTTTTTTTCGTTGTGATGCCTAGCACTTTCATAAACACTCAAATAACAGGTTTTTCTAAATCTGGTTTCCTTTCCCCATATGGAGTACTCTGGATACATTTTGTTATCTAACAATGTAAAATAAACTCAAAATACACGTTTTTGGTAATATTGTTCTATTTCACCATGTAAAGTGCTATTTATGCGTTTTAGTGTTTTTATACCCTAGAAGTTCAAAAACACACATTACGATTCTCGTAATGTTCTTTCGTTTCCTTTATAAAGTACTTTCCATGCGTTTTGATGCTTCTATACCTAAGAAGCTAAAAACATTTAAAATACTTGTTTTTGGTGAAGTTACACCCCTTCTCCCTAAAGAAAATTTTACATGTGTTTTAGTGTTTTGGTTCGTAAGTAGGCCAAAAACAGTAAAAAGATACTATTTTGTAAAATTGTTTTGTTTTCCCATATAGGGTGTTTTCCATGCTTTTATTTTCGATTTTAGTGCCTAACACGCTCATAAGCACTCAAAACACACGTTTCATTTTTTTCATCTTTTTTTTTTTTCTCTCTATAGGGTGCTTTGGATGCATTTTAGTATTTTCGTAAGTTATAATGCAAAATATGCTGAAAATTCATGTTTTAGTTAATGTTCCATTTCTCCATATAAAAAACATATTCATTATTCCGTTTTGGTAACTTAAAAGTTAAAAAAAACTCTTATGATGTCTTTTTGTTTCCTCATACATGGTATTTTCATTGCATTTTGGTGTTTCCTATGCAATATTCTCAAAACACTCAAAATGTTTGTTTTTTGGAAATATTATTTTGTTTCTTTATAATGGGTGTTTTTGCAATCGTTTTTGCTTTATGGTTCGTAAGTAGCTAAAAAATATTGAAGATAGACGTTTTTTGTAGTCTCGTTTTTTTTTCATATTGGGTGTTTTTCGGGTTTTTTAGTAGTTTTCTTCCTTGTACGCTAAAATACACTCAAGACATGTTTCTGGAAATATCGTTTCCTTTCCCAATATAGGATGCTTTGCATGCAGTTCGGCGTTTTGGTACCTAACAATGTGAAATATCCTTAAAATACGTTTTTATAAATGTTGTTCTGTTTCTACATATAAATTTCTAGTAACGCGTTTATACGTTTTGGCGTTTGAGAAGCTCAAAAACACTCATATTATTCTTTTCTCATAATATTTTTCTTTTTTTCCCAATAGAGGGTATTTTCAATGAATTTTGGCGTTTTTCTGCGTAACAAGCTCAAAAACGCTCAAATACTTATTTTCTTGGTAATGTTATTTTTTTTTTTTTTCTCCATAAAGTGTAGTTTACCTGCGTTTTAGCGTGTCGGTAATTTATAAATTCAAAAACACTCAAAAGACACGTTTTTCGTAATGTTTTTTTTTTTATTCTTATATAAGGTGAATTACATTCTGTTTAGCTTTTTTTGGTGCTTAACACGCTCACATACAGAAAACACTGGTTAGACACTTTTCTGGTAATCTCGTTTCGTGTTCCTATTTAGGAGGCTTTGCGTACATTTCAGCGTTTTGATTTCTAGCTTTATGAAAAACACTCAAAATACACTTTTTTTTTTTTTTCATAATGTCATCCTTTCTGCTATTCATGCTTTTTTTTATACCTAAAAAGCTCAAAAACTCTCATAATTTACGTTTCTCGTAAAGTCTTTTCATTTTCCCATATAGGGTACTTTTCATGCATTTAGGCATTTTACTAAACAAACTCAAAAACATTTAAAATACCTTATTTTTTGTAATGTTATTCTGTTTTACCATAAAGGGTATTTTGCTTGCTATTTTGCGTTTTGGCTAGTAAGAAGTTCAAAACACTGAAAAAAAAGCCATTTTTGCTTCTTTTTCCATATAGGGTGCCTTCCATAATTTTTTTTGTGGTTTGATTCCTACCACGCTCATAAACACTCAAAAGATGCTTTTTTTCCGGGAAATCTTGTTTCCTTACCCCATATTTGATGTTTTGAATGCATTTTGGCGTTTGGTAATGTTATTCTGCAATTCATGAATTTTAGCGTTTTGGTAGCTAAAAACTAAAATACACTAATAATACACGTTTTTTTTTTCTCTCTCTCTCTCTTCCTCATATAGGGCAGTTTGCAGTATTTTAGCGTTTCTGTACGTAACAAGCTCCAAAACCCTCAAAGTATTTGTTTTTGATAGTTATTCGCTTTTCCACATGTTTTAAATGTTTTAACGTTTTCTTACGAAAATAGCCGAAAACAACTGTTTTTTCTTTGTTTTGTTTTTCCAACATAGGGTGCCTTCCATGCTTTTTAGCGTTTTGGTGTTTAACAATCTCATAAACACCCAAAAGAGATGTTTCTGGAAATTTCGTTTTGTTTTCCTATATTTTGGGCTCTGCATGCATTTTGCAGATTTAGTACCTAGCTGTGATATACGCTCTAAATATACTTTTTGGTAATTTTCATTTGTATACCCATATAGGTGGATTTCCATGCTTTTAAGCGTTTTGGTGGCTGAAACGTTCATAAATACCCAAAAAACATATTTCTGGAAATTTCGTTTCGTTTGCTCATATATGGGATTTTGCATGGGTTTTAGCTTTTTGGTACCTAACAATGTGAAAAAAAACACTCAAAATGCACTTTTTTGGTAATGTTGTTCTGTTTCTCCTAAAGTTCCTAAGAACTTTAAAAGCATTCATAATGCACGTTCGTAATGCTCTTTCGTTACCCCATATTCGTTATTTTCCATGCATTTTGGCGTTTTTCTATGTTACAAGCTCAGAACACTCAATATATATATATATATATATATATATATATATATATATATATATATATATATATATATATATATATATATATATATATATATATATATATATATATATATATATATATATTTTTATAATACTGTTTTTTTCATAAGTGTTATTTTGCATGCGTTTTCGTTTTGGTACGTAAGAAGCTAAAAAACACACAAAAGATAAGTTTCTCGCAATGTAGTTTTATATTCCATGCTCTTTAGCGTTTAGGTGACTAACACGCATTATAAACACTGAAAAGACACGTTTCTAGAAATCTTGTTTCTTTTCCCTATATATCGTTTCGATGCATAAAACGCTTAGGAACACTCGAAAGAAACGTTTCTGGAAATTTTTCTTTGGTTTCCCATTATGCATTCCCATTATGCATTTTAAAGGTTTGGTACCTAAGAATGTGAAATATACTGAAAAAAAAAAATTTGGTAATGTTTGTCTGTTTCTTCATACTGAGTGGTATTTACGCGTTTTAACGTTTTTTTATACCTAAGAAGCTTAAAAGCACTCATAAGACTCGTTTCTTGTAATGTTCTTTCGTTACCCTATATAAGATATTTTCAGTGCATTTTGGCGTTTATATACGTAACAAGCTGAAAAAAAAACACTCAAAATACTTGTTTTTGATCATGTGATAATGCGTTTTAGCGTTTTGTTAGGTAAATATCTCAAAACACTCAAAATGAACGTTTTTTGGTAATGTTACTTTGTTTTCCCATATCGGGTGCTTTCGATGCTTTTTTAGCTTTTCATTGTAAAGCATGCACAAAAACACTCGTAAGACCTGTTTCCTGTAATGTTTCCTGTAATGTTTGCTTTGTATGCATTTTGGCCCTTTGTTATGTAACGATGTGAAAAAAACAAAATACAAATTTTTTGTATTGTTATTCTGTTTCTCCATATAGAGTGCTATTCATGCGTTTCAGTGTTTTGGTACCTAAGAAGCTCAAAAACACTCAAAATACACGTCTCTCATAATGTTCTTTAGTTTCCCGATGCTGTGTACTTTCAATACATATTTGCGGTTCAGTACGTAAAAGTGTGCTAAAAGAAAAAAGATAAAAACACTGAAAATGCACATTTTTGTTAAAATCATTATTGTTTCTCTATAAAAAGATGTTTTGCAAGTGTTTCCATGCATTTTAGTGTTCTCGTGCCTTGAAAGGACACTGAAAAGACATGTTTCTGTAAATGAAATTTCAATTCATATTTCAGGGTTTTTTGCATGCATTTTGGCGTTTTAGTAACTATGAATGTGAAAAATAACTCAAAATGCATGTTTTTGATATTGTTCTCTTTCCGAGATGGAGGGCTATCCATGCGTTTTAGTGTTTTGTAACTAAGACGATCTAAAGCACTCTTAATACTTATTTCTAGTAATGTTCTTTCATTACCTCAAATAGGGTTCTTTTCATGCATTTTTTTTATTTTATACGTAACAAGCTAAAAAATACTGAAAATACTGTTTTTTGGTAATACTATTCCTTCTCCATAAAGTGTGTTTTGCACGCGTTTTAGGATTTTGGTACATAAGAAGCTAAAAACACTCAAAGGATACGTTATTTTTTTTTTATTTTTATTTATTTATTTATTTATTTATTTTTATTTATCTATTTTTTTTGTAACGTTGGTATTCCCATACAGGGTGATTTCCATGCATTTTAGTCTTGGTGCATAAGATGCACCAAGACTCCAAAAACATTCACTCCAAAAAGCATGTTTCAGGAAGTGTCATTTATTTTCCCAAATATAGGGTGCTATGCATGCATTTTCGGCAGTTTGGTTCCTAACAATGAAAAAAAAAAAAACACTCAAAATACGTATTCCTCGTAATCTGTTTCTCCACATATAATGCTATTGAGGTGTTTTTGCGTTTTGGAACCTAATAAGTTCAAAAGCACTAATAGTATATATATATATATATATATATATATATATATATATATATATATATATATATATATATATATATATATATATATATATATATATATATATATATATATATATATATATATATATATATTTTATTTTATTTTATTTATTTATTTATTTTTTTTTCGTAATGTCCTTTTGTTAATCCATATAGGATACTTTGCATGAATTTTCGCGTTTTCGTACATACCAATGTTACTAACACTCATAATACACATTTTTGATAATGTTGTTATGTTTCTAATTATAAAATGCGTTTTATTAGCTATGCTCAATAACATTCATAATACATGTGTGTGGTAATATTATGTCTCACCAAATAGGGCACATTGCATGCAATTTGCCGTTTCTGCACCTAACAAGCTCAAAAACACTCATTGTTCTTTTCTCTATAATGAGTTTTAGCGTTTTGGTATGCAAGAAATTCGAAAACACACAAAACATACCTTTTTGGTAATGTTGTTTTGTAGTCCAAAATAAGTTACTTTCCAAGCATTTTTATTGATTTATTTTTTTGGTGTCTAAAACGCTAAAAAGATAATAAAGATATACGTTGCTTCGTTTCCCTACATAGAGTGTTTCACATGTATTTTAGCGTTTTGGTACCTAACAATGTAAAAACACTCAAAATACACGTTTTTGGTAATGTTGTTCTGATTCTCCATATAGACTGTTGTTCAACGCATTCTCGCGTTTTGGTGCCTAAGAAGCTCGAAAACACTCCTTATACACGTTTCTCTTAAGGTTCTTTCGCTTTTCCATAGATGGTACTTTGCAAGCATTTTATCGTTTATGAACATAACAAGCTCGTAAACACTCAAAAAACTTGTTTTTTGTAATGTTACTCTGTGTCTCAATTAAGGGGGTTTTTGCATCCGTTTTAGCGTTTTGGTAAGTACCTCAAAAACACTAAAAATGAACGTTTTTGGTGATATTGTTTTCTTTTTTTTTTAATATAGCATGCTTTCCATGCTTTTTCTCGTCTTGTTGTATAACATGCGGAAAAATGATTATATTATTGTTTTATTTCACCATAGATAGTGCTATGGATGCATTTTAGCGTTTTGGTATCTAACAATGTTGGAAAAACAAAATACACGTCTTTTTTTTTTTTTTAATATTTCATTTTTCTTTATAGAGCATCATTCACTCGTTTTTTTTTTTGCGTTTTGGTACATAATAGGCTCAGAAACACTCATTATACACGTTTCTCATAATGTCTTTTCGATTCCCCATAAAGAGTGGTTTTCATGCACTTTGGCGTTTTGGTACCCAATGGAGAAGAAAGGGTGACAGCATAAGCAGGATTAGAGGTCAGGAAAAGGTCAAGAATGTTGGGCGTATCTCCAAGATGGTCAGGAATACGAGTAGGGTGTTGCACCAATTGCTCTAGGTCATGGAGGATAGCAAAGTTGTAGGCTAGTTCACCAGGATGGTCAGTGAAGGGAGAGGAAAGCCAAAGCTGGTGGTGAACATTGAAGTCTCCACGAATGGAGATCTCTGCAAAAGGGAAGAGGGTCAGAATGTGCTCCACTTGGGAAGTTAAGTAGTCAAAGAATTTCTTATAGTCAGAGGAGTTAGGAGAGAGGTATACAGCACAGATAAATTTAGTATGAGAGTGACTCTGTAGTCGTAGCCAGATAGTGGAAAACTCGGAAGATTCAAGAGCGTGGGCACGAGAGCAGGTTAAGTCATTGCGCACATAAACGCAGCATCCAGCTTTGGATCGAAAATGAGGTTATAGAAAGTAGGAGGGAATAGAAAAGGGGCTACTGTCAGTTGCCTCAGACACCTGAGTTTCAGTGAGGAAAAGAAGATGAGGTTTAGAAGAGGAGAGGTGGTGTTCTACAGATTGAAAATTAGATCTTAGACCGCGAATGTTGCAGAAGTTAATGAAGAAAAAGTTGAGGGGGGTGTCAAGACACTTCGGGTCGTTGACAGAAAGGCAGTCCGACCTGGGGACATTTATGGTCCTCTCCCCAGATGGGGACTCCGAGGCTGGTGTAGGAGTCGCCATGATGATTTTAAAATTTTTGAGTGAAGGGTGTGTGTGTTATTAGGTGCTTGTAGTTTTGTGTGGAGGAAGAGAGTTGTTTTTAGAGGGCAGGCTGTGACTGCCCCCTTGTGTTGTGAGACACAAAGGGAAACGTTCAGTGAGGTCACAGCTGGGTTTAATGATAAGTTCACAGCACCCCCTGAACAGTGCTTTAGACCTCACTGGGAGTAATTATCGTTTCGGCAGGTGTCTACTGCCTCCTCCTCCTTTTTGGGGGGTAATGTTGTTTTGTATTCCAATGTATGGTGCTTTCCATGTATTTTAGAGTTTTTGGTATCTAAAACTCAAAAACGTTTCTGATAATGTTTTGTTTCTCCATATAGAGTCCTTTTCATGGATTTTGGCGCATTTGTAGCAAAGAATATAAAAAGCAATCAAAATATACATTTTTGTTGATGTTGTATTCCTCCTTATAGAGAGCTTATCACGTGTCTTTTCAATTTGGTAACTAAGAAGATAAAAAATATATATATATATATACATATATATATATATATATATATATATATATATATATATATATATATATATATATATATATATATATATATATATATATATATATATATATATATATATATATATATATTTTTTTTTTTTTTTTTTTTTTTGGTAAATTTGTTTTCTTTTTTCAAATCACGTGCTTTGGATACCTCTTGGAGTTTTTTTTAGTTAACAAGGTGATAAAACCTCAAAAGACACGTTTCTCCACATAGATTGCATTTTACGCGTTTTAGTGTCTTGGTACCTAAGAAGCTCAGAAATACTTATAATACATGTCTCTTGTAATAACAGTTTGTTTTTCATCTAAGGTACTTTACATGCATTTTGGCGTTTTTGTTCGTAACACGTTCAAAACACTCAAAAGACACTTTTTTGGTAATGTTCTGTTTCTTGATATAGAGTGCTATTCATGCGTTTTAGAATTTTGGTAGGTACCAAAATCCTAAAACGCATGAAGCTCAAAAACTCTCAAAATACATGTTTCTCGTAATATCCTTTCGTTTTCCCATGCATACTGGTATTTTTCTACGTAAAAAGCTCAAAAACACTCAAAATACAACTTTTTGGTAAAGTTATACTGTTTATCCATAAAGTGTTTTTTTCTTTTCTTTTAATGCGTTTCATCGTTTTCGTACGTAAATATCTCAAATACATTGAAAAGAGACGTTTATGGTAATATTGCTTTGTTTTCGCATAAAGGGTCCTTTCCATGCTTTTTATCGTTTTGGTGCCCACCACGTTCATAAACATTCAAAAGACACGTTTCTGGAAATCTCCTTTTCTTTCCCCATATAGGGTGCTTTTCATTTATATCGGTCTTTTGGCATATAACAATGCGAAATACGATCAAAATATTCGTATTCGGTAATGTTGTCCTGTTTCTCATTATAGAGTGCTAGTGAACTTTTAAGCGTTTTCGTACCTAAGAAACTCAAAAACACTCATAATATTCGTATCTTGTAATGTCTTTTCGCTTCACCATATACTTTGCATGTATTTTGGCGTTTTTGTACGTAAAAACTCATTAACAATCACATTACCTGTTTTTGGTAGTATTATTCTGTTTCTCGAGAAAGGATGTCTTACATTCGTTTCAGCGTTTTGGTACGTAAGTACCTCAAAAACATTGAAAAGAGATGTCTTTGGTAATGTTGTTTTGTTTTTTCATATAGGGTGATTCCCATGTGTTTTGTTGCCTAATTCGCTAATAAACACTCAAAAAACACGTTTCTCGATTTTTTTTTTTTTTTTCTTCTTCCATATAGTGTGCTTTGCATGCATTTTGGCGTTTTGGTTCCTAACAACCTAACAAGCTGAAAAACACTCATAATACATGCCTCTTGTAATGTCCTTTTGTTTATATAAACGGTACTTTGCATGCGTTTTGGCGTTTTTGTTTGCAACAATCTCAAAAACACTGAAAGTATTTGTTTTTTTGTAATGCTATTCTTTTTTGTTCCCATAAAGTATGTTTTGCCTGCATTTTTAGCATTTTGGTACGTAAGAAATAAAATAGAAAAAAACTATTAAAAGACATGTATTTCGAAATGATGTCTTGTATTCCTATATAGGGTGAACTTTATTCTTTATAGCGTTTTTGGTGTCTACCACGCTCAAGGACACTCAAAAGACACGTTCCTGGTAATGTTATTTCGTTTTCACATACTCGTACATGGGGGCTTTACATAAATTTTGCGTTTTGATATCTAATAATGGCAAAAACACTAGAAATACAATTTTCTGGTAATGTTCTGCTTTTCTTCATATAGAGTGCTATCCATACCTTTGAGTGTTTTGGCAGGTAAGATGCTTAAAAACACTCATAATGCATAATTATCGCTTTTTTGTGTGTGTTTTTGTTTGTTTGTTTTTCCCTTATAATATACTTTGAATGCATCATGACGTTTTTTTTTATACGTAACAAAATTAAAAACGCTAATTTTTCCTGCTTTTTTTTTTTTTTGTAATGCTATTCTCTTTCCCTACGGAGGATGATTTTCATGCGTTTTAGCGTTTTGGTAAGTAAGGAGCTTAAAAACACTGAAAAGAGAGGTTTTTTGGTAATGTTTTCCTTTCCCATAAAGTGTGCTTTCCATGCTTTTTAGCGTTTTGGTGCCTGGCACGTTCTTAAGCATTCAAGGAACAAGTTTCTGGAAATCTTGTTTGCTTTCCCCATATAGAATATTTTGAGTGCATTTTGGTGTTTTGGTACCTAACAATGCGAAATGCCCTCAGAATACACATTCTTTGGTAATGTTGTTTTCTTTCTCCATATAGATTTCTACTCATGCGTTTTCGAGTTTTAGTACCTAAGATACTCAAAAAACACTCATAATAAACGTTTCTAGTAATGTTCTTTCGTTTTTCTATATAGGGCATTGGGCTAATATATATCACATGCATTTTGGCGGTTTTTGTACGTAGGAAGCTCAAAAAAGCTCATAATACTTATTTTTGGTAATGTTATTCTCTTTCTCCATGAAGGGTTTTAGCGTTTTAGTACGTAAGTAGCTTTTTGTAAAGCTGTTTTGTTTCCCATGCTTTCCATGTTTTTTTTTTTCTTTTTAGCGTTTTGGTGCCTAACACGTTTATAAACACTCGAGAAGTTTCTCGACGAAATGTCGTTTCTTTTCCCCGTATAGGGGGCATTGTAAACATTTTGATGTTTTGGTACCTAATTACGTTAAAAACACTTAAAATACACGATTTTGGTAATGTTGTTCTGTATCTCCATATAAAGTGTTATTCATGCGTTTTAACATATTGGGAGATAAGGAGCTCAAACACTCATAATACACGTTTTTTTTTCTAATGTTTTTTTTTTTTTTTTCGTTTCCCTATATAGATTACTTTGCATGCATTTTTTGCGTTTTTTTTTTTTTTTTTTTGTACGTAAGAAGCTCAGAATCATCCAAAATACTCGTTTTTTGGTATTTTATTCTGGCTCTTCATAAAGGGTGTTTTGCATGCGTTTTAGCTTTTTTGTTACGTAAGAAGCTCAAAACACTCAAAAGACATGTTTTTCGTAATGTTATCTTTTGATCCAATAAGGGTGATTGCACGGTTTTTAGCGTTTTAGTGTCGTAACACGCTTATAAACACTCAAATGACACTTTTCTTGAATTCTCGTTTCATTTATATAGGGTGAGGGTGCTTCGCATGCATTTTGGCGTTTACGTACCTAATATTGTAAAATACACTCAAAACACACGTTTTTGGTAATGTTGCTTTGTTTGTCCGTATAGCTATTGATACGTTTTAGCGTTTTGGTACCTAAGAAGCTCAAAAACATTCATAATACACGTTTCTGGTAATATCCTTTCGTTTCCCCATATAGGGTACTTTGCTTGTATTTTTGCTTCTTTCTACGTAACAAGCTTAAAAAACACTGAAAAATGCTAGTTTTTTGGTAATGTTATTTTGTTTTTCCTTAAAGGGTGTTTTGCATGCGTTTTACCGTTTTGGTACGTAAAAAGTTAAAACAAAAACACTCAAAAGACATGTTTTTCGTAATGTTATTCTGTATTCCCGTATAGGATGAATTCCATGCTTTCTGGCGACGTAGTGCCTAACACGCTCAAAAAAAATTTAAAAAACGCACATATTTTTTTTTTTTTTGTATTGTTATTCTGTTTCTCAATATTGAACTCACAGAAGAGACGTTTCTGGTAAAGTTGTTTTTGCTTTCCCATATAGGGACCTTTCTATGATTTTTAGCGTTTTAGTGCCTAACACGTTCATAATCACTCACAAATTTTTTTTTTTATCACGCTGCTTTGCATGCATTTTGACGTTTTTGTACCTAATAATGAGAAATACACTCAAAATACACGTTTTTGGTAATCTTGTTTGGTTTCTCCATATAGAGTGCTATTCATGCGTTTTTAGCGTTTGGTACTGAAGAAGCTCAAAACACTAATAAAACACGTTTTTCGTAGTCTTTTCCATTCCACATATAGGGTAATTTGCTTGCATTTTGGCGTTTTTCTACGTAAGATCAAAAACACTTAAAAACTTTTTTTTTTTTTTGTAGTGTTATGTCGGGTGTTCTGGCACCATGTCCTGATTACTCTTGTAAAACACACAGCAATATGATAATGAACACACTCGAAAAGATACTTGAAATATTAAAGAAATGTGCTTATGTTGCTATACCTAGACAGTGCTTAAACGGAAAGAAAGGAATACCAGGATGGAATGAATACGTAAGACCATATAAGGACAAATCCATCTTCTGGCATGGAATTTGGAAAAATGCACGTTGTTCGGCTAGTGGACAGCTTGCAGATTTAAGAAGGTTTAGTAGATCGAAATATCACTGGGCAATTAAACAAGCTAAAAGGAATGCGGATGAGATCTTGAAGAAAAATACAGCTGTCACTCTTAGAAATAAATCATTCAAAGATTTCTAGAAGATCATTAAAAAAATGAAAGGAAGAAATATGTGCTCATCTGGTATAATTGATGGCCGATATACTGACGAGGATATTGCTGATAGGTTTCGTGACTTATATGAGGAGCTATATAGTAGTGTTACGGATGATGACTTACAATAGGTGGACAGTAAGGTGAACCACCTTGTTAATGAGCAATGTAATACTGGCCATTGTATTTCTTCCCAATGTCATTCTGTATCTGCAGTGATAATTGAAAAGGCTGTGAGAAGCCTCGTACCCAATAAAAAGGACAAAACATAAAACATTAGTAGCAATCATTATATAAATGGTACTAAACTAAATGTAGTACTAAACCTTCAAAAGACACGTGTCTTGTAATGTCATTTCGTTTCCCCATATATGGGGCTTTACAAGCATTTCGGCGTTTTGGTACCTATTAATGTTAAAAACACTCAAAATACACGTTTTCGGTAATATTGATCTGTTTCTCTATATAGAGTCCTATTTATGCGTTTTATGATTTTGCTTCTTAACAAAGTGAAAAACTCTTATAATACACGTTTCTCATAATATCTTATAGTTTTCTATATAAAGAACTTTGTGTGGATTTTGGCTTTTTTCTACGTAACAAACTGAAAAACACTCAAAATACTTATTTTTGGTAATATTATTCTGTTTTCCCATACAGTGCGTTTTGCATGCCTTTAAGCGTTTTCGTACGCAAAAAGTTCAAAACACTCAAAAGTCTCGTTTTTCGTAATGTCGTTTTGTATCATACATCTCGTGAATTTTGGTGCCTAACACTCACCAAAAAAAAGAACTTTTCTGGTAATGTCGTTTCGCTTCCTTGCGTGCATTTTGGCGTTTTGGTACCTAACAATATGAAAAAACACTCAAAATAAACGTTTGTGGTATTCTTGTTCTTCCTCCATTTAAAGCGCTATTCATGCCTTTTAGCATTATGATACGCAAGAAGCTCAAAAACATTCATAAAACACTTTTCTTGTAATGTCTTTTCGTTTCACCTTATAGTGTGCTTTTTCATGCATTTTAACGCTTTACTACGTAAAAAGCTCAAGAACAAAGAATATACTTGGTTTTGGTAATGTTATTTTGTTTCTGCGTAAAGAATATTTTGCATGAGATTTTGTGTTTTGGTACGGAAGTAGCTCCAAGACAATAAAAGGAGATGTTTTTGGTAATAATGTTTACTTTTCCCATATAGGGTGTTTTGCAATCATTTCTATCGTTTTTAATGCCTACCGCGCTCATAAACACTCAAAAATATTTTTTTTGTGTATCTTTTTCCTTACCCAATAGAGGATACTTTGCATGCATTATGGCATTTTGTTACCTAACAAAGTGAAATACATTCAATATACACGTTTTTAGTAATGCTACTTATGCGTCTTATCGTTTTGGTACCTAACAAGTTCAAAAACACTATTACCATATGTTTCCCATAATGTCTTTTCGTTTTGCCATATAGGGTATTTTTCGTGCATTTTGAGGTTTTTGTACTTAAGAAGATTAAACACACTCAAAATACTTTTTTTTGTAATGTTATTGTGTTTCTCCATAAAGAGTGCATGCGTTTTAGTGTTTTGGGAGGTAAGTTGTTAAAAAAATACTCAAAAATACTCTTTTCCCATATAGGGTGTTTTGCATGATTTTTAGCATTTTGGTGCCTAACATGCTCATAAACACTCAAAAGACATGTTACTAGAAATGTTTATTTTCACAATATAGGGTGCTTTGAATGTATTTTGGTGTTATGGCAACTAACAATGTGAAATATACTCAAAATACACGTTTTTCGTTTTTTTTTTTTTTTTGTTTCTCCATTTAGAGTGCTATTCATGCTATTCATTCATTTTTTTTCTTTTTTTTTTGTATTCCCATATTTCCATGCTTTTTAGCGTTTTGGTGCATAGCATACTCATAAACACTGAAAATACATGTTTCTGGAAATCTCGTTTCCTTTTGTACATATAGTGTGCTTTGTAAGCATTTTGGCGTTTGGTAGCTGAGAGTGTGAAATGCACTCAAAATACACGTTTTTGTAAGTTGTTCCGTTTCTCGATATAAAGTACTAATCAATTTTCGTTTTCATACCTAAAAAAAAATCTAAAATACTTGGTGTAATACACGTTTCTCATCATGTCTTTACGTTTTCCTGTAATTTACATGCATTTTGGCCTTTTTCTACGTAAAACACTCAAAATACTCAAAATTCTTGTTTTTGGCACTGTTATTCTGTTCTTGCATAAAGTGTGTTTTGCATGCGTTTTAGCGTTTTGGTACTTAAGAAGTTGAAAACACTAAAAAAGACACTTTTTTATTTTTTTGCAGTGTTGTTTTGTTTTCCTATACAAGATTTTTTCTTATCTTTTTGGTGCCTCGCACTCTAAAAAAAAATAAACAGTGAAGAAAAACGTTTTTGGTAATGTCGTTTTGTTTCCCCATATAGGAGTCTTTACAAACATTTTGCTTGTAAAGCAAAATGCACTTACAACACATATTACTTGTAATGCAAAATACACTTAAGATGCACGTTTTTGGTAACGTTCTCTTTGTTAATAAACAGCAATATTCATGCGTTTTTGCGTTTTGGTACCTATGAATCTCAAAAAAAAATAAAAAATTCATAATACACATCTCTCGTAACGTTTTTTTCCCTATGTAGGGTACTTTACATACTCAAAATATTTGTTTTTTGGTTATGTTTTACTGATTATTAAAAGGCGTTTTAGGGTTTGGGTACGTAAACTGAAAAACACTCAAAACACACGTTTTGGTGATGTTTTTTTGTATTCCCATATGCGATGCTTTCTATGCTATTCAGCGTTTTGCTGCCTAGCATACAAAAAATATATGCATTTTTTGTAATGTCATTTAATTTCCACATATAAGAGTCTTTGCATGCATTTTAGCGTTTTCATATCTAACAACGTGAAAGACACTCAAAATGCACGTTTTTGGTAATGATCTGTTTCTCTATATAGAATGCTGTTAGCGTGTTTTTTTTTTTTTTTCATTTTGGTTCCTAAGAAGCGCGAAAACACTAATAATACACGTATCTCATAATATCTTTTCGTTTCCCCATATAGACTATTTTACATGCATTTTTTTTTTTTTGCGTTTTTCTAAATTACAAGCTAGAAACAAACAAAATACATTCATTTCTTAATATCATTCTTATTCTTTTTTAAAGGGAGTTTTGCATGCGTTTTAGTGTTTTGGTACGTAAAATGATCAAAATCACTTAAAATGCACGTTTTTTCATAATGATATGTATTCACGTAATGAGTGATTTTCATGTTTTTTTAGCGACACTCAAAAGACAAGTTTCTTTAAAAGTCGTTTTGTTTTCCCATATATAGAGGTTTGCAGGCATTCCGGAGTTTTTGGTACCTAACAAGGTGAAAACACTCAAAATGCTCATATTTGGTGATGTTTTGTTTCTCCATACAAAATTATATTCATGCGTTTTAGTGTTTTGGTACCTCAGGAGCTCAAAAACTCTCATGATACACATCCCTCGTAATGTACTTTTCTTTCCCTGTATAATGTACTTTTCATGCATTTTGGCGTTTTTGTATGTAACAAGCTCAATAACACTCAAAATACTTGTTTTGTTAGTTTTTTTTTTCTGTTTCTCCATAAAATGTGTTTGAATGCGTTTTTAGCGTTTTGGTACGTAAAAAAATCAATAACACTCAAAGTACACGTTTTTCAAAATGTTTTTGTTTATATCCCTATATACGGTGATTTACATGTTTTTTTTAGTGTTTTGGTGCCTAACAGGCGAAAAAAAAATTAAAATTACGTTTCTGTTATTGTCGTTTACTTTTCCCACAATAGGAAGCTTTACATGTGTTTTGGCGTTTTGGTACCTAACAATGTGAAAAAAAATTCAAAATACACGTTTTTCGTAATGTAGTTCTGTTTCTCGATATAGAGTGTTATTTATGCGCTTAAGCGTTTTGGTACCTAAAGAAATAAAAATAATTCTCATAATGCACGTTTCTCGTAATGTCTTTTCTTTCCCCATATGGAGTACTTAGGATGCGTTTTGGTGTTTTTGTACGTAAGAAACTCAAAAACGCTAAAAATACTTGTTTTTCATAATTTTAATTTTGTTTCTCCATAAAGGATGCTTTCCATGCGTTTTAGCGTTTTGGTACGTATGTAGCTTAAAAACTGAAAAACGCCATTTATCGTAATGCTGTCTCGTTTTCCCATATAAGATGATTTCCATTTTTTTTTTCTCTCTCTCTAGCGTTTGGTGCCTAACACGCTCATAAACGCTCAAAAAAAATATGTTTCTGGAAATATCGTTTGCTCTAACCATGTAGGGTGCTTTACGTGCATTTTGATGTTTTGGGACCCAACAATGTAAAATACACTCAAAATACACGTTTTGGTAATATTGTTCTGTTTCTCCATATAAAGTGCTATTCATGCATTTTCGAGATAGGTTATATAAGAAGTTTAAATCCCTCATAATACACGTTTCTCGTAATCTCCTTTCAAAATACACGTTTTTCGGTAATGTTCTTTTTTTTCTCGATTTAGAAAGCTATTAAAGCTTTAAGAAGCTTAAAAACACTGTTAATACACGTTTCTCGTAATTTATTTTTGTTTTCCCATCTTTTGTTTCACATGCATCTTCGTGTTTTTGCACGTAAACTCAAAATAAATAAATAAATAAATAAAATAATGTTATTCTGTTTCTCCAATAAGGGTGCTTTGCATGCGTTTAAGCGTTTTGGTACGTAACTAGCTTAAAAGCAATGTGTGTAATGTTTTGTTTACCCGAATAGGTTACTTTCATTGTTTTTCAACATTTCAGTGGCTAACACACCAATAAACACTCGAAAGATATGTTTCTGGAAATGTCGTTTCATTTCACCACAGATTGTGCTTTGGATGCATTTTGCTTTTTTTGGTACCTAACAATATAAAAAAAAAAACACTCAAAGCATACATGTTGTTCTAATTTCTCCATTTAGATTGATATTCATGCGTTTAATCGTTTTTGCAGCTCAGAACCTCTAAAGCACTTAAAATTCGTGTGTCGTAATGTTCTTTTGTTTCCCCATATAGTGTACTTTCCATACATTTTGGCGTTTTTTAACGTAACAAGTTCAAAAACCCTCAAAATACACGTTTTGGGAAAAGTCATTTTGTTTCTGTATAAAGGGTGTTTTGCATGAATTTTGATACGTAAATAGCTAAAAAAAAAAAAAAAAAACACTCAAAAGACACGTTTTTGGTCATTTTTATTTCCTTATATATGGTGTTTTCCATGCTTTTTAGCATTTTTGTGCGTAAGACAACCATAAATAATCAAAAGACATGTTTCTGGAAATGTTTCGTTTCAAAATACACGCTCCAAAAGATACTGTAAAGACATATTTCTGGATATGTTTTTTTTTTTTTTTTTTATCATAGAATGTGTTTGCATGCCTTTTGGCGTACTGGTACCTAAAATTCTGAAAAACACTAAAAATACACGTTTTTTACTATGTTAATAGGTTTTGCCATATAGAATGCCATTCATTATCTTACTGTTTTGCTTCCTACGAAGCTGAAAAACACTCTTAATACGCATTTCCAGTAATGTTGTTTCGTTACCGTATATAGGGGTATTTTCGATGCATTTTGGCATTTTTATATGTAACAAGAATAAAAACTTTCAAAATACTTCCATTCGGTAATTTTATTTTTGCTCCTTAGAGTGTTTTGCCTGCATTTTTCCGTTTTGGTACGTAAGAAACTCAAAAGCACTCAAAAGACACGTTCTTTGGTTTTCCAATATTGTGTTTTCATGCTTAAGATGCTCATAAACACTTGAAACACACGTTTTTGGAAATATCGTTTATTTTACCAATATATGTTGTTTTACATGCATTTCGGCATTCTGGTACCTAATAATTTAAAAAAAGAAACACTGAATATACACGTTTATGGTAATCTGTTTCTCCATACAGTGTGCTATTAAAGCGTCTTTTGCGTTCTTTTACCTAAAAACTCAAAAACACTTATAATAAACGTTTCTTGTGATGTCTTTTCGTTATTCGATATAGGCTATTTTGCATGAATTTAGGCGTTTTCCTACGTAACAATGTGAATAACACTCAAAACACACGTTTTTGGTAACGTTGTTTTCTTTCTATATATAGAGTGCCATTCACGCGTTTTAGCGTTTTGCTAAGAAGATCAATGACATTCATAATATACACTTCTGGTAATATCGTTTTGTTCTTTTATATAGAGTAATTTTCCTGTATTTTGCTGTTTTTGTACCTAACAAGCTCAAAAACATTCATAGTACACTTTTTTTATGTTATTTTGTTTCTCTATAATGAGTGTTTTTTAAGCGTTCTATGGTTTCGGTACGTAAGATGCTCAAAAACACACAAAAGACACTTTTTTTTCTTAGTGTGGTTTTGTATTCCACTATAGGGTGCTTTTTATGCATTTTAGCCTTTTGATACCTAAAACGCTCAAAATCATTAAAGGAAACGTTTCTGGTAATGGCTTTCCGTTTCCCCATATAGAGTGGTTTGCATGCATTTTAGCGTTTTGGTACCTAATTATGTGAAAACACTCAAAATACACCTTTTTTTTTAATATCGTTTTTGTTTCTCCATATGTTATTCTCCTTGTTCATAAAAGGTGTTTTGTAAGCGTTTTAACATTTTGATAATGAAGATGCTTAAAGACACTAAAAACACGTTTTTGGTAATATTATTTTGTATTACCATATAGGGTGATTCCCATGCTTTTTAGCGTTTTGGTGCCTAAAACGATGAAAAACAGTAAAAAGGCACGTTTCTGGTAGTCATTCCGTTTGCCTATAGAAAGAACTTTCTATACATTTTCGAGTTTTTGGTACCTTACAATGACAGAAATACTTGAAACACACGTTTTTGATAATGTTCTTCTGTTTCTTCATACAGAGTGCTATTCACGCGTTTTAGCGTTTTGTTACATAAGGTACTCATAATACACATTTCTGGTAATTACGTTTTGTTTAGGTATTTTGCATGCATTTTGACATTTTGCGTTTTGGCACCTAGGATTCTCAAAAAAAAATAAAAAAAAATAAATAAATAAATAAAAATACACGTTTCTGGAAGTATCGTTTTATTTCACATGATTTTTAGCTATTTGGTACCTAACACGATGAAAAGCATTTAAAAAACAGGTTTCTGGTAATGTTGCGTTTTCCCGTATAGAGAGGTTTTCTTACAGTTTTACGTTTTTGTACCTAACAATGTGAAAATCACTGAAAATACACGTTTTTGGTAATGTTCTTATGTTTCTCCATATAGAGTGCTATTCAAGTAATTTTTCGTTTCGGTAGCTAAGGAGCTCAAAAACACGTGTCTCATAAAAATCCTTTTCTCTCCTCATATAGAATGGTTTGCATGCATTTAGATGTTTTGGTGCCTAACGAGCTCAAACAATACTCTTTTTTTTTTGTAACTTTTTTTTTTTTCAAATCACATACTTTGCATGCATTTTGGTGTTTTGGTGAAAACACTAAAAATTCACGTTTTTGGTAATGTTGTTCTGTTTCTCTATATTATACACGTTTCTGGTGAAATCTTTTCGTTTCCCAATATAAACTAACTTGCATACATTTTGGCGTTTTTGTACGTAAGAAGCTCAAAAACAATAAAAATCTCCGGTTTTAGTAATATTATTCTGTTTGTACGTAAAGATTGTTTTATGCGTTTTACCGTTTTCGCATGGAAGAGACTTAAAAACACTCAAAATAAACGTTTATATATATATATATATATATATATATATATATATATATATATATATATATATATATATATATATATATATATATATATATATATATATATATATATATATATATATATATATATATATATATATATATATATATATATACTCGTATATATATATACAAACGTGTATTTTGAGTCTTTTTAAGTCTCTTCCACACGAAAACGGTGAAATGCATACAAAACAACCTTTACGTACAAAAACGTACCTTTACGTACCCTCAAAAACACTAAAGATACTTTTCTGAAAGCACCCTCAAAAACACTCTAAAAGACACTTTTCTGATAATGTCATTTTTTTCCACATATAACGTGCTTTGTATGCATTTGGCGTTTTTGTAGCAAACAATGTGAAAAACACTCAAAATACACCGTTTTAGTGATATTCTTCTATTTCTGCATATGGTCTGCTATTCATGCGTTTTTTGCGTTTTGGTACCACAGCAGCTCAAAAACGGTCATAATATACATTTCTGTTAATATCGTTTTATTTACATGATTTTCACAGTTTTGGGAACTAACACGTTCAAAACACCTAAATGACACGTCTGTGGTCATATTATGACGTTTAATTTTCCATACAGAATGTTTTGCATGCATTTCGGCGTTTTGGTACCTAACAATACGATAAACTCTCAAAATAAACTTTTTGGTAATATTGTTTTGTTTCTCCATATAGAGTGTTATTAACGCGCTTTAGTTTTATTGCCTAAGAAGGTCAAAAACACTCAGAAAACACGTTTCTCGTAATATCCTTACGTTTCCCCATATAGGATGCTTTGCTTTATATATATAGGATGCTGATGCTTTATATATATATATATATATATATATATATATATATATATATATATATATATATATATATATATATATATATATATATATATATATATATATATATATATATATATATATATATATATATATATATATATATATATATATATATATATATATATATATATAATTTGTATTCCAATAGAGTTTTGGTTCCTAAAACGCTGAAAATACTGAAAATGTAAGTCTCTGGTATATTCGTTTATTTTCTCCATATAAAGTGATATGCATACATTTTGGCATTTTGGTACCTAAAATTGTGAAAAACACCAAGAACACATGTTTCTTGTAATTTAGTTTTGTTTCTCCATATAGAGTGCGTTCCATGCGTTTTACTGTTTTGGTACACAAGATTTAAAAAAAACACACTTATCATACACTTTCCTGGTAAAATAATTTTGTTTCAACATGTAGGGAACTTTGCAGGCATTTTTTCCTTTTTCTGCACCTAACAAGCTCAGAAATACTCAAAATATAAATTTCTACTATTATTCTGTTTTTCCATGAAACGTATTTGAATACGTTTTAGCATTTTGGTACGTAAGAAGCTCAAAAGCACTCAAAAGACATGTTTTTAGTATTGTTGTTTTATATTCCTAAAAAGGATTTCAATGCGTTTTTACATTTCGGTACCTAAAACGCTGAAAAACACTGAAAAGGCACGTTTCTAGTAATGTCGTTTCCTTTCCCCATATGAAGCGCTTTGCATGTATTTTGGTGTTTTGGTACCTAAAAATGTGACAAACAATCAATACACTCGTTCATTCCGTTTTTCCATATAAAAAGCTATTCACGTGTTTTACAGCTTTGGTACCTAAGAAGGTCAAAACCACTCATAATACACGTTTCCCGTAATGTCCTTTCATTTCTTCATATAGGTAATTTGCAAGCATTTTGGCGTTTTGGTACCTAACACTAAAAAGAAAAAAAAAATAAATAAATAAAAAGTATTTTTTTTAATATTGTTGTTTCTCCCTTTTAAGTGATACACGCGTTTTTAGCGTTTGTACCTGAGAAACTAGGAAACACTTATAATACATTTTTCTTATAATATCGCTTTGCTTCCTATATCGGTTTTTTTGCATGCATTTTGGCGTTTTTCTATGTAGAAAGTTCAAAACACTGAAAATCAACGATTTTGGTGATGTTTTTCCGTTTGTCCGTAAAGGGTGTTTTGCCTGCGTTTGAGCGTTTTGGTATGAAGGCTTAAAAACACACAAAAGACACGTTTCTGTTAATGTTTTTTGTTAATCTTTTCCATGTTTTTTTTTTTTTTTTTTTTTTTGCGTTATGGTGCCTAACACAATAAAAATTTCAAAAGACACGTTTCTGATAATTCTATTTCGTTTCCATATAAAGAATGCTTTGAATGCATTATGGCGTTTTGGTACCTATTAATATGAACAAAAAAAAAAAAAACAGTCAAAATACAAGTTTTTTCGTAACGTTGTTCTGTTTCTCTCTACAATTAAAATACATGTTTCTGATAATGTAGTCTCTTTTTCCCATATAGAGTGCTTTGCATGCATTTTGGCGCTTTGGTAACTAGCAATGTGAGAAACATTCAAAACAAACGTTTATGATAATCTTTTGTTCCTCCATATACAGTACTATTGACGCATTTTTGAGTTTTGCTACTTAAGAAGTTTAAAAACACTCACAAAACATGTTTCTCGTAAGTCCTTTCGTATCTCCATTTAGGGTGTTTTGCATGCAATATGGCGTTTTAGTAAATAACAATGTAAAAAAAAAAACTCAAAAAAGACGTTTTTTTGGCAATGTTTTTCTGTTTCTCCATATAATGTGCTATTCACACATTTTACCGTTTTGGTATCTACGTACTTCAGAAACACTTGTAATACACTCACAAAATCTTTTTTTTTTTTATCACGCTGCTTTGCATGCATTTTGACGTTTTTGTACCTAATAATGAGAAATACACTCAAAATACACGTTTTTGGTAATCTTGTTTGGTTTCTCCATATAGAGTGCTATTCATGAGTTTTTAGCGTTTGGTACTGAAGAAGCTCAAAACACTAGTAAAACACGTTTTTCGTAGTCTTTTCCATTCCACATATAGGGTACTTTGATTGCATTTTGGCGTTTTTCTACGTAAGATCAAAAACACTTAAAAACTTTTTTTTTTTTTGTAGTGTTATGTCGAGTGTTCTGGCACCATGTCCTGATTACTCTTGTAAAACACATAGTAATATGATAATGAACACACTCGAAAAGATACTTGAAATATTAAAGAAATGTGCTTATGTTGCTATACCTAGACAGTGCGTAAACGGAAAGAAAGGAATACCAGGATGGAATGAATACGTAAGACCATATAAGGACAAATCCATCTTCTGGCATGGAATTTGGAAAAATGCACGTTGTTCGGCTAGTGGACAGCTTGCAGATTTAAGAAGGTTTAGTAGATCGAAATATCACTGGGCAATTAAACAAGCTAAAAGGAATGCGGATGAGATCTTGAAGAAAAATACAGCTGTCACTCTTAGAAATAAATCATTCAAAGATTTCTGGAAGATCATTAAAAAAATGAAAGGAAGTAATATGTGCTCATCTGGTATAATTGATGGCCGATATACTGACGAGGATATTGCTGATAGGTTTCGTGACTTATATGGGGACATATATAGTAGTGTTACGGATGATGACTTACAAGAGGTGGACAGTAAGGTGAACCACCTTGTTAATGAGCGATGTAATGCTGGCCATTGTATTTCTTCCCAATGTCATTCTGTATCTGCAGTGATAATTGAAAAGGCTGTGAGAAGCCTCGTACCCAATAAAAAGGACGAAACATAAAACATTAGTAGCAATCATTATATAAATGGTACTAAACTATTATATTCACAGCTAAGTCATATAATAACAGCAATGTTGCAATACGGCAGCACAGATGCTCTTTTTAACAAAGCAGTTATTAAGCCCATTCCCAAAAATTCTCTTAAATCTCGTGCTAACTCTTCTAATTATCGTGTTATCTCATTAAATTCAATTGTAAGCAAAATCATAGATCATGTATTAATTTTACTTATAAAAGATAAAATGTTGACATCTCATCTGCAGTTTGCCTACAAGGAGTCTTACTCTACCTCGCTGTGTTCTTATCTAGTTACAGAAACTATTCAATATTATCAAATGCGTGGATCTAATGTGTATATGCTGTTACTTGATGTCACTAAGGCATTTGATAGAGTGAAATATAGCAAGTTGTTTAATTTACTTATAGAAAGAGATATTTGTCCTCTAATAGTTCGTTTGCTTTTCAATATGTATTTGATTAGTACTACTGTTGTAAGTTGGAATGGTGTTAACTCTGATCAGTTTAAGCTTTGTAATGGTGTGAAGTAGGGGGGTGTAATGAGTCCTCTACTTTTCTCTACATAAATCCTTTAATGCAGAATATAAACAACAGTAAAGTTGGCTGTTATATGGGTGACATTTGCAGCAACGCGTTTGCTTATGCTGACGATATAGTTATTCTTAGTCCAACGTGTGAAGGTTTGAGGATGATGATGAAGATTTGTGAACAATATGCTACCCAGTTCAGTTTAAGTTTGAATCCTAATATATGTGTTTTAATTTTTTTTTTTTCGGATTCAGATGTTTTTATGGACAGTGTATGCATCAAGATGTACGGTCGCACTATAGAGAACGTTAAGAGTGAAAAACACTTGGGTCACCTAATATCATCTCGTGGTAGTCTTGTCAATCTTGAACCGGTTATGAGGGACATGAAAGTGAGAACTAATGCCATTATCCATCAGGTTTACTCTACCTCATGGCAATCTAAGGTGTTGTTGTTTAATAGCCATTGTACGTCGCTGTATGGTTGTCAGTTGTGGAATCTTGATGACCCTAGAATTGAGGAGTTGAATGTGGCGTGGCGAGTGTGTTGCCACAGACTGCTTGCTTTGCACCCTCGCACGCGCTCTCACTTACTGCCACATATTATGAACTCTCTATCTGTTCGTCAGATTACTGAAAAAAGAATGCTGTGTTTTTTTTTGTTTTTTTTTTAGGGGTTTGAGACATCCTGAGCGACAAATATCACATTTTTTTTTTTAGAAATGTTCTGCTATCGAATTCATCATACATGTTGTCCAACATGAATTCGATACTGCAGTCTTATAACATTAAATACTATGATTTTTTTTACTGTAATATTAACTATGTTATTGGCAAGGTATGTTGTTTACAGGACTACTAATACTGGCAAACAGAAATAATAAAAGAACTTTTGAGTATCCGTGATGGTCAGTTAGACTGCTGCCTTACATATAGGGATGTCTGTGAATTCCCTGATGAAATATGTTTAATATAGGATGTTTTGTACTCACATACACACTAATTTTTTAACTTAATTTTATTTATCTTTTAAAGTTTTTAATATATCTTTTAAGTTATATTTTATTTTGTCTTTTGAGCTACACTGTAAGTTTATTTCTTTTTTTCTCTTTTATAGCTTTATTTTTTTAGTATAAGATGACTAAAGAATTGTACTTTGTACGAAAAAATAATTGATTGATGATTGATTATTCTGTTTCTCCATAAAGTGTGTTTTACATGCGTTTTAGCGTTTTTGTATAAGTTCAATACACTCAAAAGGCACTTTTTTTTCGTAAGGTTGTGTTGTATTCCCAAATAGGTTGATTTCCATGTTTTATTTTTATTTATTTATTTATTTATTTATTTATATATTTTTTTTTTTTGCGTTTTGGTGCCTATTACGTTCAAAAACCTTCAAAAGACACGTGTCTTGTAATGTCATTTCGTTTCCCCATATATGGGGCTTTACAAGCATTTCGGCGTTTTGGTACCTATTAATGTTAAAAACACTCAAAATACACGTTTTCGGTAATATTGATCTGTTTCTCTATATAGAGTCCTATTTATGCGTTTTATGATTTTGCTTCTTAACAAAGTGAAAAACTCTTATAATACACGTTTCTCATAATATCTTATAGTTTTCTATATAAAGAACTTTGTGTGGATTTTGGCTTTTTTCTACGTAACAAACTGAAAAACACTCAAAATACTTATTTTTGGTAATGTTATTCTGTTTTCCCATACAGTGCGTTTTGCATGCCTTTAAGCGTTTTCGTACGCAAAAGTTCAAAACACTCAAAAGTCTCGTTTTTCGTAATGTCGTTTTGTATCATACATCTCGTGAATTTTGGTGCCTAACACTCACCAAAAAAAGAAACTTTTCTGGTAATGTCGTTTCGCTTCCTTGTGTGCATTTTGGCGTTTTGGTACCTAACAATATGAAAAAACACTCAAAATAAACGTTTGTGGTATTCTTGTTCTTCCTCCATTTAAAGCGCTATTCATGCCTTTTAGCATTATGATACGCAAGAAGCTCAAAAACATTCATGAAACACTTTTCTTGTAATGTCTTTTCGTTTCACCTTATAGTGTGCTTTTTCATTCATTTTAACGCTTTACTACGTAAAAAGCTCAAGAACAAAGAATATACTTGGTTTTGGTAATGTTATTTTGTTTCTGTGTAAAGAATATTTTGCATAAGATTTTGCGTTTTGGTACGGAAGTAGCTCCAAGACAATAAAAGGAGATGTTTTTGGTAATAATGTTTACTTTTCCCATATAGGGTGTTTTGCAATCATTTCTATCGTTTTTAATGCCTACCGCGCTCATAAACACTCAAAAATATTTTTTTTGTGTATCTTTTTCCTTACCCAATAGAGGATACTTTGCATGCATTATGGCATTTTGTTACCTAGCAAAGTGAAATACATTCAATATACACGTTTTTAGTAATGCTATTTATGCGTCTTATCGTTTTGGTACCTAACAAGTTCAAAAACACTATTACCATATGTTTCTCATAATGTCTTTTCGTTTTGCCATATAGGGTATTTTTCGTGCATTTTGAGGTTTTTGTACTTAAGAAGCTTAAACACACTCAAAATACTTTTTTTTTGTAATGTTATTGTGTTTCTCCATAAAGAGTGCATGCGTTTTAGTGTTTTGGGAGGTAAGTTGTTAAAAAAATACTCAAAAATACTCTTTTCCCATATAGGGTGTTTTGCATGATTTTTAGCATTTTGGTGCCTAACATGCTCATAAACACTCAAAAGACATGTTACTAGAAATGTTTATTTTCACAATATAGGGTGCTTTGAATGTATTTTGGTGTTATGGCAACTAACAATGTGAAATATACTCAAAATACACGTTTTTCGTTTTTTTTTTTTTCTCCATTTAGAGTGCTATTCATGCTATTCATTCATTTTTTTTTTCTTTTTTTTTTTTTTGTATTCCCATATTTCCATGCTTTTTAGCGTTTTGGTGCATAGCATACTCATAAACACTGAAAATACATGTTTCTGGAAATCTCGTTTCCTTTTGTACATATAGTGTGCTTTGTAAGCATTTTGGCGTTTGGTAGCTGAGAGTGTGAAATACACTCGAAATACACGTTTTTGTAAGTTGTTCCGTTTCTCGATATAAAGTACTAATCAATTTTCGTTTTCATACCTAAAAAAAAATCAAAAATACTTGGTGTAATACACGTTTCTCATCATGTCTTTTCGTTTTCCTGTAATTTACATGCATTTTGGCCTTTTTCTACGTAAAACACTCAAAATACTCAAAATTCTTGTTTTTGGCACTGTTATTCTGTTCTTGCATAAAGTGTGTTTTGCATGCGTTTTAGCGTTTTGGTACTTAAGAAGTTCCAAAACACTAAAAAAGACACTTTTTTTTTTTGCAGTGTTGTTTTGTTTTCCTATACAAGATTTTTTTTTTATCTTTTTGTTGCCTCGCACTCTAAAAAAAAAAAAAAACAGTGAAGAAAAACGTTTTTGGTAATGTCGTTTTGTTTCCCCATATAGGAGTCTTTACAAACATTTTGCTTGTAAAGCAAAATGCACTTAAAACACATATTACTTGTAATGCAAAATACACTTAAGATGCACGTTTTTGGTAACGTTCTCTTTGTTAATAAACAGCAATATTCATGCGTTTTTGCGTTTTGGTACCTATGAATCTCAAAAAAAAAATAAAAAATTCATAATACACATCTCTCGTAATGTT
This sequence comes from Scylla paramamosain, assembly GCF_035594125.1. Taxonomy (NCBI): domain Eukaryota; kingdom Metazoa; phylum Arthropoda; class Malacostraca; order Decapoda; family Portunidae; genus Scylla; species Scylla paramamosain. The sequence continues at coordinate 5,420,254 of NC_087158.1, read as the reverse complement.
TTTTCCCTATGTAGGGTACTTTACATACTCAAAATATTTGTTTTTTGGTTATGTTTTACTGATTATTCCATGCGTTTTAGGGTTTGGGTACGTAAACTGAAAAACACTCAAAACACACGTTTTGGTGATGTTTTTTTGTATTCCCATATGCGATGCTTTCTATGCTATTCAGCGTTTTGCTGCCTAGCATACAAAAAATATATGCATTTTTTGTAATGTCATTTAATTTCCACATATAAGAGTCTTTGCATGCATTTTAGCGTTTTCATATCTAACAACGTGAAAGACACTCAAAATGCACGTTTTTGGTAGTGATCTGTTTCTCTATATAGAATGCTGTTAGCGTGTTTTTATTTTTTTTTCATTTTGGTTCCTAAGAAGCTCGAAAACACTAATAATACACGTATCTCATAATATCTTTTCGTTTCCCCATATAGACTATTTTACATGCATTTTTTTTTTTTTTTGCGTTTTTCTAAATTACAAGCTAGAAACAAACAAAATACATTCATTTCTTAATATCATTCTTATTCTTTTTTAAAGGGAGTTTTGCATGCGTTTTAGTGTTTTGGTACGTAAAATGATCAAAATCACTTAAAATGCACGTTTTTTCATAATGATATGTATTCACGTAATGAGTGATTTTCATGTTTTTTTAGCGACACTCAAAAGACAAGTTTCTTTAAAAGTCGTTTTGTTTTCCCATATATAGAGGTTTGCAGGCATTCCGGAGTTTTTGGTACCTAACAAGGTGAAAACACTCAAAATGCTCATATTTGGTGATGTTTTGTTTCTCCATACAAAATTATATTCATGCGTTTTAGTGTTTTGGTACCTCAGGAGCTCAAAAACTCTCATGATACACATCCCTCGTAATGTACTTTTCTTTCCCTGTATAATGTACTTTTCATGCATTTTGGCGTTTTTGTATGTAACAAGCTCAATAACACTCAAAATACTTGTTTTGTTAGTTTTTTTTTTTTTTTTGTTTCTCCATAAAATGTGTTTGAATGCGTTTTTAGCGTTTTGGTACGTAAAAAAATCAAAAACACTCAAAGTACACGTTTTTCAAAATGTTTTTGTTTATATCCCTATATACGGTGATTTACATGTTTTTTTTAGTGTTTTGGTGCCTAACAGGCGAAAAAAAAATTAAAATTACGTTTCTGTTATTGTCGTTTACTTTTCCCACAATAGGAAGCTTTACATGTGTTTTGGCGTTTTGGTACCTAACAATGTGAAAAAAAATTCAAAATACACGTTTTTCGTAATGTAGTTCTGTTTCTCGATATAGAGTGTTATTTATGCGCTTAAGCGTTTTGGTACCTAAAGAAATAAAAATAATTCTCATAATGCACGTTTCTCGTAATGTCTTTTCTTTTCCCATATGGAGTACTTAGCATGCGTTTTGGTGTTTTTGTACGTAAGAAACTCAAAAACGCTTAAAATACTTGTTTTTCATAATTTTAATTTTGTTTCTCTATAAAGGGTGCTTTCCATGCGTTTTAGCGTTTTGGTACGTATGTAGCTTAAAAACTGAAAAACGCCATTTATCGTAATGCTGTCTCGTTTTCCCCATATAAGATGATTTCCATGTTTTTTGTTTTTTTTTTTTTTTTCTCTAGCGTTTGGTGCCTAACACGCTCATAAACGCTCAAAAAAATATGTTTCTGGAAATATCGTTTGCTCTAACCATGTAGGGTGCTTTACGTGCATTTTGATGTTTTGGGACCCAACAATGTAAAATACACTCAAAATGCACGTTTTGGTAATATTGTTCTGTTTCTCCATATAAAGTGCTATTCATGCATTTTCGAGATAGGTTATATAAGAAGCTTAAATCCCTCATAATACACGTTTCTCGTAATCTCCTTTCAAAATACACGTTTTTCGGTAATGTTCTTTTTTTTCTCGATTTACAAAGCTATTAAAGCTTTAAGAAGCTTAAAAACACTGTTAATACACGTTTCTCGTAATTTATTTTTGTTTTCCCATCTTTTGTTTCACATGTATCTTCGTGTTTTTGCACGTAAACTCAAAATAAATAAATAAATAAATAAAATAATGTTATTCTGTTTCTCCATTAAGGGTGCTTTGCATGCGTTTAAGCGTTTTGGTACGTCACTAGCTTAAAAGCAATGTGTGTAATGTTTTGTTTACCCGAATAGGTTACTTTCATTGTTTTTCAACATTTCAGTGGCTAACACACCAATAAACACTCGAAAGATATGTTTCTGGAAATGTCGTTTCATTTCACCACAGATTGTGCTTTGGATGCATTTTGCTTTTTTTGGTACCTAACAATATAAAAAAAATACACTCAAAGCATACATGTTTTTCTAATTTCTCCATTTAGATTGATATTCATGCGTTTTATCGTTTTTGCAGCTCAGAAGCTCTAAAGCACTTAAAATTCGTCTGTCGTAATGTTCTTTTGTTTCCCCATATAGTGTACTTTCCATACATTTTGGCGTTTTTGAACGTAACAAGTTCAAAAACCCTCAAAATACACGTTTTGGGAAAAGTCATTTTGTTTCTGTATAAAGGGTGTTTTGCATGAATTTTGGTACGTAAATAGCTAAAAAAAAAAAAAAAAACACTCAAAAGACACGTTTTTGGTCATTTTTATTTCCTTATATATGGTGTTTTCCATGCTTTTTAGCATTTTTGTGCGTAAGACAACCATAAATAATCAAAAGACATGTTTCTGGAAATGTTTCGTTTCAAAATACACGCTCCAAAAGATACTGTAAAGACATATTTCTGGATATGTGTTTTTTTTTTTTTTTTATCATAGAATGTGTTTGCATGCCTTTTGTCGTACTGGTACCTAAAATTCTGAAAAACACTAAAAATACACGTTTTTTACTATGTTAATAGGTTTTGCCATATAGAATGCCATTCATTATCTTACTGTTTTGCTTCCTACGAAGCTGAAAAACACTCTTAATACGCATTTCCAGTAATGTTGTTTCGTTACCGTATATAGGGGTATTTTCCATGCATTTTGGCATTTTTATATGTAACAAGAATAAAAACTTTCAAAATACTTCCATTCGGTAATTTTATTTTTGCTCCTTAGAGTGTTTTGCCTGCATTTTTTCCGTTTTGGTACGTAAGAAACTCAAAAGCACTCAAAAGACACGTTCTTTGGTTTTCCAATATTGTGTTTTCATGCTTAAGATGCTCATAAACACTTGAATCACACGTTTTTGGAAATATCGTTTATTTTTCCAATATATGTTGTTTTACATGCATTTCGGCATTCTGGTACCTAATAATTTAAAAAAGAAACACTGAATATACACGTTTATGGTAATCTGTTTCTCCATACAGTGTGCTATTAAAGCGTCTTTTGCGTTCTTTTACCTAAAAACTCAAAAACACTTATAATAAACGTTTCTTGTGATGTCTTTTCGTTATTCGATATAGGCTACTTTGCATGAATTTAGGCGTTTTCCTACGTAACAATGTGAATAACACTCAAAACACACGTTTTTGGTAACGTTGTTTTCTTTCTATATATAGAGTGCCATTCACGCGTTTTAGCGTTTTGCTAAGAAGATCAATGACATTCATAATATACACTTCTGGTAATATCGTTTTGTTCTTTTATATAGAGTAATTTTCCTGTATTTTGCTGTTTTTGTACCTAACAAGCTCAAAAACATTCATAGTACACTTTTTTTATGTTATTTTGTTTCTCTATAATGAGTGTTTTTTAAGCGTTCTATGGTTTCGGTACGTAAGATGCTCAAAAACACACAAAAGACACTTTTTTTTCTTAGTGTGGTTTTGTATTCCACTATAGGGTGCTTTTTATGCATTTTAGCCTTTTGATACCTAAAACGCTCAAAATCATTAAAGGAAACGTTTCTGGTAATGCCTTTCCGTTTCCCCATATAGAGTGGTTTGCATGCATTTTAGCGTTTTGGTACCTAATTATGTGAAAACACTCAAAATACACCTTTTTTTTTAATATCGTTTTTGTTTCTCCATATGTTATTCTCCTTGTTCATAAAAGGTGTTTTGTAAGCGTTTTAACATTTTGATAATGAAGATGCTTAAAGACACTAAAAACACGTTTTTGGTAATATTATTTTGTATTACCATATAGGGTGATTCCCATGCTTTTTAGCGTTTTGGTGCCTAAAACGATGAAAAACAGTAAAAAGGCATGTTTCTGGTAGTCATTCCGTTTGCCTATAGAAAGAACTTTCTATACATTTTCGAGTTTTTGGTACCTTACAATGACAGAAATACTTGAAACACACGTTTTTGATAATGTTCTTCTGTTTCTTCATACAGAGTGCTATTCACGCGTTTTAGCGTTTTGTTACATAAGGTACTCATAATACACATTTCTGGTAATTACGTTTTGTTTAGGTATTTTGCATGCATTTTGACATTTTGCGTTTTGGCACCTAGGATTCTCAAAAAAAAAAATAAATAAATAAATAAATAAATAAAAATACACGTTTCTGGAAGTATCGTTTTATTTCACATGATTTTTAGCTATTTGGTACCTAACACGATGAAAAGCATTTAAAAAACAGGTTTCTCGTAATGTTGCGTTTTCCCGTATAGAGAGGTTTTCTTACAGTTTTACGTTTTTGTACCTAACAATGTGAAAATCACTGAAAATACACGTTTTTGGTAATGTTCTTATGTTTCTCCATATAGAGTGCTATTCAAGTAATTTTTCGTTTCGGTAGCTAAGGAGCTCAAAAACACGTGTCTCATAAAAATCCTTTTCTCTCCTCATATAGAATGGTTTGCATGCATTTAGACGTTTTGGTGCCTAACGAGCTCAAACAATACTCTTTTTTTTTTTTTTTGGTAACTTTTTTTTTTTTTCAAATCACATACTTTGCATGCATTTTGGTGTTTTGGTGAAAACACTAAAAATTCACGTTTTTGGTAATGTTGTTCTGTTTCTCTATATTATACACGTTTCTGGTGAAATCTTTTCGTTTCCCAATATAAACTAAATTGCATACATTTTGGCGTTTTTGTACGTAAGAAGCTCAAAAACAATCAAAATCTCCGGTTTTAGTAATATTATTCTGTTTGTATGTAAAGATTGTTTTATGCGTTTCACCGTTTTCGCATGGAAGAGACTTAAAAACACTCAAAATAAACGTTTATATATATATATATATATATATATATATATATATATATATATATATATATATATATATATATATATATATATATATATATATATATATATATATATATATATATATACAAACGTGTATTTTGAGTCTTTTTAAGTCTCTTCCACACGAAAACGGTGAAATGCATACAAAACAACCTTTACGTACAAAAACGTACCTTTACGTACCCTCAAAAACACTAAAGATACTTTTCTGAAAACACCCTCAAAAACACTCTAAAAGACACTTTTCTGATAATGTCATTTTTTTCCACATATAACGTGCTTTGCATGCATTTGGCGTTTTTGTAGCAAACAATGTGAAAAACACTCAAAATACACCGTTTTAGTGATATTCTTCTATTTCTGCATATGGTCTGCTATTCACGCGTTTTTTGCGTTTTGGTACCACAGCAGCTCAAAAACGGTCATAATATACATTCCTGATAATATCGTTTTATTCACATGATTTTCACAGTTTTGTGAACTAACACGTTCAAAACACCTAAATGACACGTCTGTGGTCATATTATGACGTTTAATTTCCCTTACAGAATGTTTTGCATGCATTTCGGCGTTTTGGTACCTAACAATACGATAAACTCTCAAAATAAACTTTTTGGTAATATTGTTTTGTTTCTCCATATAGAGTGCTATTAACGCGCTTTAGTTTTATTGCCTAAGAAGGTCAAAAACACTCAGAAAACACGTTTCTCGTAATATCCTTACGTTTCCACATATAGGATGCTTTGCATGCATTTTGGCGTTTTGGTACTTAACGTAAACGTAACGTTATGTAAAAAAAGAAAAAAAACACTAAAAACAGAAGTTTTTAGTAATGTTGTTCTTTTTCTCCATATAAAGTTCTAATCTCTCGTTTTATCGAGACGTTTCTTCTAATTTCACTTCCTTTCCCATATAGCGTACGTTGCATGCTTTTTGGCGTTTTTGTACGTAACAACCTCAAAAACACTGAAAAATACACGTCTTTGGTAATGTTATTATGTTTCTACATAAAGACTGTTTTGCATGTATTTTAGCGTTTTCGTTCGTGAAAAACCTCAAACACACACACACACACACACACACACACACACACACACACACACACACACACACACACACACACACACACACACACACACACACACACACACACACACACACACACACAGATATATATATATATATATATATATATATATATATATATATATATATATATATATATATATATATATATATATATATATATATATATATATATATATATATATATATATATATATATATATATATATATATATATATATATATATATATATATATATATATATATATATATATATATATATATATATATATATATATATATATATATATATATATATATATATATATATATATATATATATATATATATATATATATATATATATATATATATATATATATATAATTTGTATTCCAATAGACTTTTGGTTCCTAAAACGCTGAAAATACTGAAAATGTAGGTCTCTGGTATATTCGTTTAGTTTCACCATATAAAGTGATATGCATACATTTTGGCATTTTGGTACGTAACAATGTGAAAGACACCAAGAACACATGTTTCTTGTAATTTAGTTTTGTTTCTCTATATAGAGTTCGTTTCACGCGTTTTACTATTTTGGTACACAAGATTTTAAAAAAACACACTTATCATACACTTTCCTGGTAAAATAATTTTGTTTCAACATGTAGGGAACTTTGCAGGCATTTTTTCCTTTTTCTGCACCTAACAAGCTCAGAAATACTCAAAATATAAATTTCTACTATTATTCTGTTTTTCCATGAAACGTATTTGAATACGTTTTAGCATTTTGGTACGTAAGAAGCTCAAAAGCACTCAAAAGACATGTTTTTAGTATTGTTGTTTTATATTCCTAAAAAGGATTTCAATGCGTTTTTACATTTCGGTACCTAAAACGCTGAAAAACACTGAAAAGGCACGTTTCTAGTAATGTCGTTTCCTTTCCCCATATGAAGCGCTTTGCATGTATTTTGGTGTTTTGATACCTAAAAATGTGACAAACAATCAATACACTCGTTCATTCCGTTTTTCCATATAAAAAGCTATTCACGTGTTTTACAGCTTTGGTACCTAAGAAGGTCAAAACCACTCATAATACACGTTTCCCGTAATGTCCTTTCATTTTTTCATATAGGTAATTTGCAAGCATTTTGGCGTTTTGGTACCTAACACTAAAAAGAAAAAAAAAAAAAAAAAAGTATTTTTTTTAATATTGTTGTTTCTCCCTTTTAAGTGATACACGCGTTTTTAGCGTTTGTACCTGAGAAACTAGGAAACACTTATAATACATTTTTCTTATAATATCGCTTTGCTTCCTATATGGGTTTTTTTGCATGCATTTTGGCGTTTTTCTATGTAGAAAGTTCAAAACACTGAAAATCCACGATTTTGGTGATGTTTTTCCGTTTGTCCGTAAAGGGTGTTTTGCCTGCGTTTGAGCGTTTTGGTATGAAGGCTTAAAAACACACAAAAGACACGTTTCTGTTAATGTTTTTTGTTAATCTTTTCCATGTTTTTTTTTTTTTTTTTTAGCGTTATGGTGCCTAACACAATAAAAATTTCAAAAGACACGTTTCTGCTAATTCTATTTCGTTTCCATATAAAGAATGCTTTGAATGCATTATGGCGTTTTGGTACCTATTAATATGAACAAAAAAAAAAAAAGTCAAAATACAAATTTTTTCGTAACGTTGTTCTGTTTCTCTCTACAATTAAAATACATGTTTCTGATAATGTAGTCTCTTTTTCCCATATAGAGTGCTTTGCATGCATTTTGGCGCTTTGGTAACTAGCAATGTGAGAAACATTCAAAACAAACGTTTATGATAATCTTTTGTTCCTCCATATACAGTACTATTGAAGCATTTTTGAGTTTTGCTACTTAAGAAGCTTAAAAACACTCACAAAACATGTTTCTCGTAAGTCCTTTCGTGTCTCCATTTAGGGTGTTTTGCATGCAATATGGCGTTTTAGTAAATAACAATGTAAAAAAAACTCAAAAAAGACGTTTTTTTGGCAATGTTTTTCTGTTTCTCCATATAAAGTGCTATTCACACATTTTACCGTTTTGGTATCTACGTACTTCAGAAACACTTGTAATACACTCACAAAATCTTTTTTGTTTTTTTATCACGCTGCTTTGCATGCATTTTGACGTTTTTGTACCTAATAATGAGAAATACACTCAAAATACACGTTTTTGGTAATCTTGTTTGGTTTCTCCATATAGAGTGCTATTCATGAGTTTTTAGCGTTTGGTACTGAAGAAGCTCAAAACACTAATAAAACACGTTTTTCGTAGTCTTTTCCATTCCACATATAGGGTACTTTGATTGCATTTTGGCGTTTTTCTTCGTAAGATCAAAAACACTTAAAAACTTTTTTTTTTTTTTTGTAGTGTTATGTCGGGTGTTCTGGCACCATGTCCTGATTACTCTTGTAAAACAAACAGTAATATGATAATGAACACACTCGAAAAGATACTTGAAATATTAAAGAAATGTGCTTATGTTGCTATACCTAGACAGTGCGCAAACGGAAAGAAAGGAATACCAGGATGGAATGAATACGTAAGACCATATAAGGACAAATCCATCTTCTGGCATGGAATTTGGAAAAATGCACGTTGTTCGGCTAGTGGACAGCTTGCAGATTTAAGAAGGTTTAGTAGATCGAAATATCACTGGGCAATTAAACAAGCTAAAAGGAATGCGGATGAGATCTTGAAGAAAAATACAGCTGTCACTCTTAGAAATAAATCATTCAAAGATTTCTGGAAGATCATTAAAAAAATGAAAGGAAGTAATATGTGCTCATCTGGTATAATTGATGGCCGATATACTGACGAGGATATTGCTGATAGGTTTCGTGACTTATATGGGGACATATATAGTAGTGTTACGGATGATGACTTACAAGAGGTGGACAGTAAGGTGAACCACCTTGTTAATGAGCGATGTAATGCTGGCCATTGTATTTCTTCCCAATGTCATTCTGTATCTGCAGTGATAATTGAAAAGGCTGTGAGAAGCCTCGTACCCAATAAAAAGGACGAAACATAAAACATTAGTAGCAATCATTATATAAATGGTACTAAACTATTATATTCACAGCTAAGTCATATAATAACAGCAATGTTGCAATACGGCAGCACAGATGCTCTTTTTAACAAAGCAGTTATTAAGCCCATTCCCAAAAATTCTCTTAAATCTCGTGCTAACTCTTCTAATTATCGTGCTATCTCATTAAATTCAATTGTAAGCAAAATCATAGATCATGTATTAATTTTACTTATAAAAGATAAAATGTTGACATCTCATATGCAGTTTGCCTACAAGGAGTCTTACTCTACCTCGCTGTGTTCTTATCTAGTTACAGAAACTATTCAATATTATCAAATGCGTGGATCTAATGTGTATATACTGTTACTTGATGTCACTAAGGCATTTGATAGAGTGAAATATAGCAAGTTGTTTAATTTACTTATAGAAAGAGATATTTGTCCTCTAATAGTTCGTTTGCTTTTCAATATGTATTTGATTAGTACTACTGTTGTAAGTTGGAATGGTGTTAACTCTGATCAGTTTAAGCTTTGTAATGGTGTGAAGCAGGGGGGTGTAATGAGTCCTCTACTTTTCTCTATCTACATAAATCCTTTAATGCAGAATATAAACAACAGTAAAGTTGGCTGTTATATGGGTGACATTTGCAGCAACGCGTTTGCTTATGCTGACGATATAGTTATTCTTAGTCCAACGTGTGTAGGTTTGAGGATGATGATGAAGATTTGTGAACAATATGCTACCCAGTTCAGTTTAAGTTTTAATCCTAATATATGTGTTTTAATTTTTTTTTTTTGGATTCAGATGTTTTTATGGACAGTGTATGCATCAAGATGTACGGTCGCACTATAGAGAACGTTAAGAGTGAAAAACACTTGGGTCACCTAATATCATCTCGTGGTAGTCTTGTCAATCTTGAACCGGTTATGAGGGACATGAAAGTGAGAACTAATGCCATTATCCATCAGGTTTACTCTACCTCATGGCAATCTAAGGTGTTGTTGTTTAATAGCCATTGTACGTCGCTGTATGGTTGTCAGTTGTGGAATCTTGATGACCCTAGAATTGAGGAGTTGAATGTGGCGTGGCGAGTGTGTTGCCACAGACTGCTTGCTTTGCACCCTCGCACGCGCTCTCACTTACTGCCACATATTATGAACTCTCTATCTGTTCGTCAGATTACTGAAAAAAGAATGCTGTGTTTTTTTTTTTTTTTTATTAGGGGTTTGAGACATCCTGAGCGACAAATATCACATTTTTTTTTTTAGAAATGTTCTGCTATCGAATTCATCATACATGTTGTCCAACATGAATTCGATACTGCAGTCTTATAACATTAAATACTATGTTTTTTTTTTACTGTAATATTAACTATGTTAGTGGCAAGGTATGTTGTTTAGAGGACTACCAATACTGGCAAACAGAAATAATAAAAGAACTTTTGAGTATCCGTGATGGTCAGTTAGATTGCTGCCTTACATATAGGGATGTCTGTGAATTCCTTGATGAAATATGCTTAATATAGGATGTTTTGTACTCACATACACACTAATTTTTTAACTTAATTTTATTTATCTTTTAAAGTTTTTAATATATCTTTTAAGTTATATTTTATTTTGTCTTTTGAGCTACACTGTAAGTTTATTTCTTTTTTTTCTCTTTTATAGCTTTATTTTTTTAGTATAAGATGACTAAAGACTTGTACTTTGTACGAAAAAATAATTGATTGATGATTGATTATTCTGTTTCTCCATAAAGTGTGTTTTACATGCGTTTTAGCGTTTTTGTATAAGTTCAATACACTCAAAAGACACTTTTTTTCGTAATGTTGTGTTGTATTCCCAAATAGGTTGATTTCCATGTTTTATTTTTATTTATTTTTTTTTTTTTTATTTATTTTTTTTTTTTTTGCGTTTTGGTGCCTATTACGTTCAAAAACCTTCAAAAGACAAGTGTCTTGTAATGTCATTTCGTTTCCCCATATATGGGGCTTTACAAGCATTTCGGCGTTTTGGTACCTATTAATGTTAAAAACACTCAAAATACACGTTTTCGGTAATATTGATCTGTTTCTCTATATAGAGTCCTATTTATGCGTTTTATGATTTTGCTTCTTAACAAAGTGAAAAACTCTTATAATACACGTTTCTCATAATATCTTATAGTTTTCTATATAAAGAACTTTGTGTGGATTTTGGCTTTTTTCTACGTAACAAACTGAAAAACACTCAAAATACTTATTTTTGGTAATGTTATTCTGTTTTCCCATACAGTGCGTTTTGCATGCCTTTAAGCGTTTTCGTACGCAAAAAGTTCAAAACACTCAAAAGTCTCGTTTTTCGTAATGTCGTTTTGTATCATACATCTCGTGAGTTTTGGTGCCTAACACTCACCAAAAAAAGGAACTTTTCTGGTAATGTAGTTTTGCTTCCTTGCCTGCATTTTGGCGTTTTGGTACCTAACAATATGAAAAACACTCAAAATAAACGTTTCTGGTATTCTTGTTCTTCCTCTATTTAAAGCGCTATTCATGCCTTTTAGCATTATGATACGCAAGAAGCTCAAAAACATTCATAAAACACTTTTCTTGTAATGTCTTTTCGTTTCACCTTATCGTGTGCTTTTTCATGCATTTTAACGCTTTACTACGTAAAAAGCTCAAGAACAAAGAATATACTTGGTTTTGGTAATGTTATTTTGTTTCTGTGTAAAGAATATTTTGCATGAGATTTTTGCGTTTTGGTACGGAAGTAGCTCCAAGACAATAAAAGGAGATGTTTTTGGTAATAATGTTTACTTTTCCCATATAGGGTGTTTTGCAATCATTTCTATCGTTTTTAATGCCTACCGCGCTCATAAACACTCAAAAATATTTTTTTTGTGTATCTTTTTCCTTACCCAATAGAGGATACTTTGCATGCATTATGGCATTTTGTTACCTAGCAAAGTGAAATACATTCAATATACACGTTTTTAGTAATGCTATTTATGCGTCTTATCGTTTTGGTACCTAACAAGTTCAAAAACACTATTACCATATGTTTCCCATAATGTCTTTTCGTTTTGCCATATAGGGTATTTTTCGTGCATTTTGAGGTTTTTGTACTTAAGAAGCTTAAACACACTCAAAATACTTTTTTATTTGTAATGTTATTGTGTTTCTCCATAAAGAGTGCATGCGTTTTAGTGTTTTGGGAGGTAAGTTGTTAAAAAAATACTCAAAAATACTCTTTTCCCATATAGGGTGTTTTGCATGATTTTTAGCATTTTGGTGCCTAACATGCTCATAAACACTCAAAAGACATGTTACTAGAAATGTTTATTTTCACATTATAGGGTGCTTTGAATGTATTTTGGTGTTATGGCAACTAACAATGTCAAATATACTCAAAATACACGTTTTTCGTTTTTTTTTTTTTTTTTTTTTTGTTTCTCCATTTAGAGTGCTATTCATGCTATTCATTCATTTTTTTTTTTTTGTATTCCCATATTTCCATGCTTTTTAGCGTTTTGGTGCATAGCATACTCATAAACACTGAAAATACATGTTTCTGGAAATCTCGTTTCCTTTTGTACATATAGTGTGCTTTGTAAGCATTTTGGCGTTTGGTAGCTGATAGTGTGAAATACACTCAAAATACACGTTTTTGTAAGTTGTTCCGTTTCTCGATATAAAGTACTAATCAATTTTCGTTTTCATACCTAAAAAAAAATCAAAAATACTTGGTGTAATACACGTTTCTCATCATGTATTTTCGTTTTCCTGTAATTTACATGCATTTTGGCATTTTTCTACGTAAAACACTCAAAATACTCAAAATTCTTGTTTTTGGCACTGTTATTCTGTTCTTGCATAAAGTGTGTTTTGCATGCGTTTTAGCGTTTTGGTACTTAAGAAGTTCCAAAACACTAAAAAAGACACTTTTTTTTTTTTTTTGCAGTGTTGTTTTGTTTTCCTATACAAGATTTTTTTTTATCTTTTTGGTGCCTCGCACTCTAAAAAAAAAAAAAAAACAGTGAAGAAAAACGTTTTTGGTAATGTCGTTTTGTTTCCCCATATAGGAGTCTTTACAAACATTTTGCTTGTAAAGCAAAATGCACTTAAAACACATATTACTTGTAATGCAAAATACACTTAAGATGCACGTTTTTGGTAACGTTCTCTTTGTTAATAAACAGCAATATTCATGCGTTTTTGCGTTTTGGTACCTATGAATCTCAAAAAAAAATAAAACATTCATAATACACATCTCTCGTAATGTTTTTTCCCTATGTAGGGTACTTTACATACTCAAAATATTTGTTTTTTGGTTATGTTTTACTGATTATTCCATGCGTTTTAGGGTTTGGGTACGTAAACTGAAAAACACTCAAAACAGACGTTTTGGTGATGTTTTTTTTGTATTCCCATATGCGATGCTTTCTATGCTATTCAGCGTTTTGCTGCCTAGCATACAAAAAATATATAATTTTTTTTGTAATGTCATTTAATTTCCACATATAAGAGGCTTTGCATGCATTTTAGCGTTTTCATATCTAACAACGTGAAAGACACTCAAAATGCACGTTTTTGGTAATGATCTGTTTCTCTATATAGAATGCTGTTAGCGTGTTTTTTTTTTTTTCATTTTGGTTCCTAAGAAGCTCGAAAACACTAATAATACACGTATCTCATAATGTCTTTTCGTTTCCCCATATAGACTATTTTACATGCATTTTTTTTTTTTTTTGCGTTTTTCTAAATTACAAGCTAGAAACAAACAAAATACACTCATTTCTTAATATCATTCTTATTCTTTTTTAAAGGGAGTTTTGCATGAGTTTTAGTGTTTTGGTAGGTACAATGATCAAAATCACTTAAAATGCACGTTTTTTCATAATGATATGTATTCACATAATGAGTGATTTTCATGTTTTTTAGCGACACTCAAAAGACAAGTTTCTTTAAAAGTCGTTTTGTTTTCCCATATATAGAGGTTTGCAGGCATTCCGGAGTTTTTGGTACCTAACAAGGTGAAAACACTCAAAATGCTCATATTTGGTGATGTTTTGTTTCTCCATACAAAATTATATTCATGCGTTTTAGTGTTTTGGTACCTCAGGAGCTCAAAAACTCTCATGATACACATCCCTCGTAATGTACTTTTCTTTCCCTGTATAATGTACTTTTCATGCATTTTGGCGTTTTTGTATGTAACAAGCTCAATAACACTCAAAATACTTGTTTTGTTAGTTTTTTTTTTTTTTCTGTTTCTCCATAAAATGTGTTTGAATGCGTTTTTAGCGTTTTGGTACGTAAAAAAATCAATAACACTCAAAGTACACGTTTTTCAAAATGTTTTTGTTTATATCCCTATATACGGTGATTTACATGTTTTTTTAGTGTTTTGGTGCCTAACAGGCGAAAAAAAAAATTAAAATTACGTTTCTGTTATTGTCGTTTACTTTTCCCACAATAGGAAGCTTTACATGTGTTTTGGCGTTTTGGTACCTAACAATGTGAAAAAAAATTCAAAATACACGTTTTTCGTAATGTAGTTCTGTTTCTCGATATAGAGTGTTATTTATGCGCTTAAGCGTTTTGGTACCTAAAGAAATAAAAATAATTCTCATAATGCACGTTTCTCGTAATGTCTTTTCTTTCCCCATATGGAGTACTTAGATGCGTTTTGGTGTTTTTGTACGTAAGAAACTCAAAAACGCTTAAAATACTTGTTTTTCATAATTTTAATTTTGTTTCTCCATAAAGGGTGCTTTCCATGCGTTTTAGCGTTTTGGTACGTATGTAGCTTAAAAACTGAAAAACGCCATTTATCGTAATGCTGTCTCGTTTTCCCATATAAGATGATTTCCATGTTTTTTTTTTTTCTCTCTCTAGCGTTTGGTGCCTAACACGCTCATAAACGCTCAAAAAAAATATATGTTTCTGGAAATAGCGTTTGCTCTAACCATGTAGGGTGCTTTACGTGCATTTTGATGTTTTGGGACCCACCAATGTAAAATACACTCAAAATACACGTTTTTGGTAATATTGTTCTGTTTCTCCATATAAAGTGCTATTCATGCATTTTCGAGATAGGTTATATAAGAAGCTTAAATCCCTCATAATACACGTTTCTCGTAATCTCCTTTCAAAATACACGTTTTTCGGTAATGTTCTTTTTTTTCTCGATTTAGAAAGCTATTAAAGCTTTAAGAAGCTTAAAAGCACTGTTAATACACGTTTCTCGTAATTTATTTTTGTTTTCCCATCTTTTGTTTCACATGCATCTTCGTGTTTTTGCACGTAAACTCAAAATAAATAAATAAATAAATAAATAAAATAATGTTATTGTGTTTCTCCATTAAGGGTGCTTTGCATGCGTTTAAGCGTTTTGGTACGTAACTAGCTTAAAAGCAATGTGTGTAATGTTTTGTTTACCCGAATAGGTTACTTTCATTGTTTTTCAACATTTCAGTGGCTAACACACCAATAAACACTCGAAAGATATGTTTCTGGAAATGCCGTTTCATTTCACCACAGATTGTGCTTTGGATGCATTTTGCTTTTTTTGGTACCTAACAATATAAAAAAAAACACTCAAAGCATACATGTTGTTCTAATTTCTCCATTTAGATTGATATTCATGCGTTTTATCGTTTTTGCAGCTCAGAAGCTCTAAAGCACTTAAAATTCGTCTGTCGTAATGTTCTTTTGTTTCCCCATATAGTGTACTTTTCATACATTTTGGCGTTTTTGAACGTAACAAGTTCAAAAACCCTCAAAATACACGTTTTGGGAAAAGTCATTTTGTTTCTGTATAAAGGGTGTTTTGCATGAATTTTGGTACGTAAATAGCTAAAAAAAAAAAAAAAAACACTCAAAAGACACGTTTTTGGTCATTTTTATTTCCTTATATATGGTGTTTTCCATGCTTTTTAGCATTTTTGTGAGTAAGACAACCATAAATAATCAAAAGACATGTTTCTGGAAATGTTTCGTTTCAAAATACACGCTCCAAAAGATACTGTAAAGACATATTTCTGGATATGTTTTTTTTTTTTTTTATCATAGAATGTGTTTGCATGCATTTTGGAGTACTGGTACCTAAAATTCTGAAAAACACTAAAAATACATGTTTTTTACTATGTTAATAGGTTTTGCCATATAGAATGCCATTCATTATCTTGCTGTTTTGCTTCCTACGAAGCTCAAAAACACTCTTAATACGCATTTCCAGTAATGTTGTTTCGTTACCGTATATAGGGGTATTTTCCATGCATTTTGGAATTTTTATTTGTAACAAGAATAAAAACTTTCAAAATACTTCCATTCGGTAATTTTATTTTTGCTCCTTAGAGTGTTTTGCCTGCGTTTTTCTGTTTTGGTACGTAAGAAACTCAAAAGCACTCAAAAGACACGTTCTTTGGTTTTCCAATATTGTGTTTTCATGCTTAAGATGCTCATAAACACTTGAAACACACGTTTTTGGAAATATCATTTATTTTCCCAATATATGTTGTTTTACATGCATTTCAGCATTCTGGTACCTAATAATTTAAAAAAGAAACACTGAATATACACGTTTATGGTAATCTGTTTCTCCATACAGTGTGCTATTAAAGCGTCTTTTGCGTTCTTTTACCTAAAAACTCAAAAACACTTATAATAAACGTTTCTTGTGATGTCTTTTCGTTATTCGATATAGGCTACTTTGCATGAATTTAGGCGTTTTATACGTAACAATGTGAATAACACTCAAAACACACGTTTTTGGTAACGTTGTTTTCTTTCTATATATAGAGTGCCATTCACGCGTTTTAGCGTTTTGCTAAGAAGATCAATGACATTCATAATATACACTTCTGGTAATATCGTTTTGTTCTTTTATATAGAGTAATTTTCCTGTATTTTGCTGTTTTTGTACCTAACAAGCTCAAAAACATTCATAGTACACTTTTTTTATGTCATTTTGTTTCTCTATAATGAGTGTTTTGTAAGCGTTCTATGGTTTCGGTACGTAAGATGCTCAAAAACACACAAAAGACACTTTTTTTTGTTAGTGTGGTTTTGTATTCCACTATAAGGTGCTTTTTATGCATTTTAGCCTTTTGATACCTAAAACGCTCATAAGCATAAAAGACACGTTTCTGGTAATTGCTTTCCGTTTCCCCATATAGAGTGGTTTGCATGCATTTTAGCGTTTTGGTACCTAATTATGTGAAAACACTCAAAATACACATTTTTGTTAATATCGTTTTTGTTTCTCCATGTTATTCTCCTTGTTCATAAAAGGTGTTTTGCAAGCGTTTTAACATTTTGATAATGAAGATGCTTAAAGACACTAAAAACACGTTTTTGGTAATATTATTTTGTATTACCATATAGGGTGATTCCCATGCTTTTTAGCGTTTTGGTGCCTAAAACGATGAAAAACAGTAAAAAGGCACGTTTCTGGTAGTCATTCCGTTTGCCTATAGAAAGAACTTTCTATACATTTTCGAGTTTTTGGTACCTTACAATGACAGAAATACTTGAAACACACGTTTTTGATAATGTTCTTCTGTTTCTTCATACAGAGTGCTATTCACGCGTTTTAGCGTTTTGTTACATAAGGTACTCATAATACACATTTCTGGTAATTACGTTTTGTTTAGGTATTTTGCATGCATTTTGACGTTTTGCGTTTTGGCACCTAGGATTCTCAAAAATAAATAAAAAAAATAAATAAATAAATAGATAAATAAAAATACACGTTTCTGGAAGTATCGTTTCATTTCACATGATTTTTAGCTATTTGGTACCTAACACGATCAAAAGCATTTAAAAAACAGGTTTCTGGTAATGTTGCGTTTTCCCGTATAGAGAGGTTTTCTTACAGTTTTACGTTTTTGTACCTAACAATGTGAAAATCACTGAAAATACACGTTTTTGGTAATGTTCTTATGTTTCTCCATATAGAGTGCTATTCAAGTAATTTTTCGTTTCGGTAGCTAAGGAGCTCAAAAACACGTGTCTCATAAATATCCTTTTCTCTCCTCATATAGAATGGTTTGCATGCATTTAGACGTTTTGGTGCCTAACGAGCTCAAACAATACTCTTTTTTTTTTTTTTTGTAACTTTTTATTTTTTTCAAATCACATACTTTGCATGCATTTTGGTGTTTTGGTGAAAACACTAAAAATTCACGTTTTTGGTAATGTTGTTCTGTTTCTCTATATTATACACGTTTCTGGTGAAATCTTTTCGTTTCCCAATATAAACTAATTTGCATACATTTTGGCGTTTTTGTACGTAAGAAGCTCAAAAACAATAAAAATCTCCGGTTTTAGTAATATTATTCTGTTTGTACGTAAAGATTGTTTTATGCGTTTCACCGTTTTCGCATGGAAGAGACTTAAAAACACTCAAAATAAACGTTTATATATATATATATATATATATATATATATATATATATATATATATATATATATATATATATATATATATATATATATACAAACGTGTATTTTGAGTCTTTTTAAGTCTCTTCCACACGAAAACGGTGAAATGCATACAAAACAACCTTTACGTACAAAAACGTACCTTTACGTACCCTCAAAAACACTAAAGATACTTTTCTGAAAACACCCTCAAAAACACTCTAAAAGACACTTTTCTGATAATGTCATTTTTTTCCACATATAACGTGCTTTGCATGCATTTGGCGTTTTTGTAGCAAACAATGTGAAAAACACTCAAAATACACCGTTTTAGTGATATTCTTCTATTTCTGCATATGGTCTGCTATTCACGCGTTTTTTGCGTTTTGGTACCACAGCAGCTCAAAAACGGTCATAATATACATTTCTGATAATATCGTTTTATTCACATGATTTTCACAGTTTTGGGAACTAACACGTTCAAAACACCTAAATGACACACGTCTGTGGTCATATTATGACGTTTAATTTCCCATACAGAATGTTTTGCATGCATTTCGGCGTTTTGGTACCTAACAATACGATAAACTCTCAAAATAAACTTTTTGGTAATATTGTTTTGTTTCTCCATATAGAGTGCTATTAACGCGTTTTAGTTTTATTGCCTAAGAAGGTCAAAAACACTCAGAAAACACGTTTCTCGTAATATCCTTACGTTTCCCCATATAGGATGCTTTGCATGCATTTTGGCGTTTTGGTACTTAACGTAAACGTAACGTAATGTAAAAAAAAAAAAAAAAAACACTAAAAACTGAAGTTTTTGGTAATGTTGTTCTTTTTCTCCATATAAAGTTCTAATCTTTCGTTTTATCGAGACGTTTCTTGTAATTTCATTTCCTTTCCCATATAGCGTACGTTGCATGCATTTTGGCGTTTTTGTACGTAACAACCTCAAAAACACTGAAAAATACACGTCTTTGGTAATGTTATTATGTTTCTACATAAAGACTGTTTTGCATGTATTTTAGCGTTTTCGTTCGTGAAAAACCTCAAACACACACACACACACACACACACACACACACACACACACATACACACACATATATATATATATATATATATATATATATATATATATATATATATATATATATATATATATATATATATATATATATATATATATATATATATAATTTGTATTCCAATAGAGTTTTGGTTCCTAAAACGCTGAAAATACTGAAAATGTAAGTCTCTGGTATATTCGTTTATTTTCTCCATATAAAGTGATATGCATACATTTTGGCATTTTGGTACCTAACAATGTGAAAAACACCAAGAACACATGTTTCTTGTAATTTAGTTTTGTTTCTCCATATAGAGTGCGTTTCACGCGTTTTACTGTTTTGGTACACAAGATTTAAAAAAAATACACTTATCATACACTTTCCTGGTAAAATAATTTTGTTTCAACATGTAGGGAACTTTGCAGGCATTTTTTCCTTTTTCTGCACCTAACAAGCTCAGAAATACTCAAAATATAAATTTTTACTATTATTCTGTTTTTCCATGAAACGTATTTGAATACGTTTTAGCATTTTGGTACGTAAGAAGCTCAAAAGCACTCAAAAGACATGTTTTTAGTATTGTTGTTTTATATTCCTAAAAAGGATTTCAATGCGTTTTTACATTTCGGTACCTAAAACGCTGAAAAACACTGAAAAGGCACGTTTCTAGTAATGTCGTTTCCTTTCCCCATATGAAGCGCTTTGCATGTATTTTGGTGTTTTGGTACCTAAAAATGTGACAAACAATCAATACACTCGTTCATTCCGTTTTTCCATATAAAAAGCTATTCACGTGTTTTACAGCTTTGGTACCTAAGAAGGTCAAAACCACTCATAATACACGTTTCCCGTAATGTCCTTTCATTTCTTCATATAGGTAATTTGCAAGCATTTTGGCGTTTTGGTACCTAACACTAAAAAGAAAAAAAAAATAAATAAATAAAAAGTATTTTTTTTAATATTGTTGTTTCTCCCTTTTAAGTGATACACGCGTTTTAAGCGTTTGTACCTGAGAAACTAGGAAACACTTATAATACATTTTTCTTATAATATCGCTTTGCTTCCTATATCGGGTTTTTTGCATGCATTTTGGCGTTTTTCTATGTAAGAAGTTCAAAACACTGAAAATCAACGATTTTGGTGATGTTTTTCCGTTTGTCCGTAAAGGGTGTTTTGCCTGCGTTTGAGCGTTTTGGTATGAAGGCTTAAAAACATACAAAAGACACGTTTCTGTTAATGTTTTTTGTTAATCTTTTCCATGTTTTTTTTTTTTATCGTTATGGTGCCTAACACAATAAAAATTTCAAAAGACACGTTTCTGATAATTCTATTTCGTTTCCATATAAAGAATGCTTTGAATGCATTATGGCGTTTTGGTACCTATTAATATGAAAAAAAAAAAAAACAGTCAAAATACAAGTTTTTTCGTAACGTTGTTCTGTTTCTCTCTACAATTAAAATACATGTTTCTGATAATGTAGTCTCTTTTTCCCATATAGAGTGCTTTGCATGCATTTTGGCGCTTTGGTAACTAGCAATGTGAGAAACATTCAAAACAAACGTTTATGATAATCTTTTGTTCCTCCATATACAGTACTATTGACGCATTTTTGAGTTTTGCTACTTAAGAAGCTTGAAAACACTCACAAAACATGTTTCTCGTAAGTCCTTTCGTGTCTCCATTTAGGATGTTTTGCATGTAATATGGCGTTTTAGTAAATAACAATGTAAAAAAAACTCAAAAAAGACGTTTTTTTGGCAATGTTTTTCTGTTTCTCCATATAAAGTGCTATTCACACATTTTACTGTTTTGGTATCTACGTACTTCAGAAACACTTGTAATACACGTTTCTTGTAATATCATTTGGTTTCCAATATAGGAGACCTTGCTTGGATTTTGGCGTTTTTGTTCGTGAGAAGCTCAAAAACACTGAATATTCACGTTTTATTCTGTTTTATTCTGTTTCTGTTTCTCCATAAGGGGTATTTTGCGTGCGTTTTAGCATTATAGTACGTAAGAAGATAAATACTCAAAAGACAAGTTTTGGGGAATTTTGTTTTGTATTCCAATACAGATTGTTTTCCATTAATTTTAGCGTTTTGTGTATAAAACGCTGAGAAACACTGAAAAGGCAAGTTTCAAGTAATGTCGATTCGTTCTTCAATAAAAAGTTTTTTGCATACATTTTGGCGTTTTGGTACCTAATATTGTGTAAAATAAGCAAAACACATTTTTTTTTTAATGTTCAGTTTCTTCGAACATAATGTTATTCATTCGTTTTAGCGTTTCGTTACCTATTCAAAATACACACGTCTGTTAATTACGTTTTGTTTCACAATATAGGGTATTTTGAATGCATTTTGCCGTTTTTCTACCTAGCAAGCTCAAAAATACTCAAAATATATATTTTTGGTAATGTTATTCTGTTTTCGGCTGAAAAAAAAATGAAAAGAGACGTTTCTGAAAATTTCTTTTCCCACGTAGGGTTCTTTCTATGCTCATTAGCGTTTTGGTGCCTAGAACGCTCATAAACATTCAAAAGACGCGTTTCTAGAAATCTCGTTTAGGGTGCCTTGCTTGCGTATTTTTTTTTTTTTTGCGATTTGGTACATAACAATGTGGAATATACTCAAAATATACGTTTTTGTTAATGTTGATCTGCTTCTCCATATAGAATGTTATTCATACGTCTTAGTGTTTTGGTACCTAATAAGCTCAAAGACTCTTAAAATATACGTTTCCCCATATAGAGTACTTTGCATGCATTTTGGCGTTTTACTACTTAACAAACTTTAAAACACTCACAATACTTGATTTTGATAGTGTTATTCTATTCCTCCATTAAAGATGTTTTGCATGGGTTTTAGCGTTTTAGTAAGTAAGTACCTCAAAAACACTGAAACCAGACTTTTTTGGTAATGTTTTGTTTACAAGTGTTTCTCGATATAAAGAGCTTATTCATGCGCTTTAGCATTTTAGTATCTAAATAGCTCAAAACACTCAAACTACACGTCTCTTATAATGTCTTTTCATTTCCCTTTATAACTTATCTTTTTGGCGTTTTTGTACGTAGAAAGCTGAAAAACACTCATAATACTTGTTTACGGCAATGTTATTCTGTTGCTTCATAATGTGTGCTTTCTAAGCGTTTTAGCGTTTTGGGATGTAAAGAAGTTAAAAATACTCAAAAGACAAATTTTTCGTAATTTTGTTTTGTATTTCCATATAGTATGATTTCCTTGTTTTTTTAGTGTTTGGTGCCTAAGAAGTCCTTAAAAAAAAAAAAAAACAATCAAAAGTCACGTTTCTGGTAATGTCCCTTGGTTTCAATACACAGGGTGCTTTGCATGCATTTATGCGTTTTGGTAACTGACAATGTGAAAAACACTCAAAATACACCTTTTTGGTACCTAACAAAAACTTTCACGATACACGTTTCTCGTAACGTGTTTTCTGTTCCCTATATAGAGCATTTTGCAAGCATTTGGGCGTTTTTCTATGAAATAAGCTCAAAAAATACTCAAACGTTTATCGTAAAGTCATACTTATTCTTTATGAAGAGTTTTTTTTATTTTTTTTGCCTACGTTTTAGCGTTTTGGTACGCAAGTAGCTCAAAAACACAAAAATAAACGTCTTTTGGTAATGTTATTTTGTTTTCTTGTATAGGGTGCTTTCCATGCTTTTTATCGTTCTGGTGCCAAGCACGCTCATAAACACTCAAAATACGCGTTTCTGGGAATCTCGTTTTATTTCTCTATATAGGGTGATTTACATGCATTTGGCGTTTTTGTACCTAATAATGTGAAATACACTCAAAATACACGTCTTTGGTAAAGTTATTCTTTTCCTCCAGACAGAGTGCTATTCATGCGTGTTTGCGTTTTAGTACCCAAGAAGCTCAAAAACACACATAATACACGTTTTTCATAATGTCTTCTTGTTTCATTTTATAGGAAACTTTGCATGCATATTGGTGTTTTAAACGTAACAAGCTGAAAACAATAAGAATACTTGTTTTAAGTGATGTTATTATGTTATCAATAAAGGGTGTTTTCCTTAGGTAGCGTAACCAAAACACCCTTTATGGCTAAACAGAATAACATCATCTAAATAGCGTATTCTTAGTGTTTTTGAGCTTATTACGTTGAAAAACGCCAAAAATCCTTGTAAAGTTTCCCGAAAAGACATACCGAGAAACGTGTATTATGTGTGTTCTTGAGCTTCTTGGGTGCTAAATCGCTAAATACAAATCTTTTTCTGTAGGGAAACGAAATGACATTACCAGGAACGTGTCTTTTGAACATTCTGTAGCTTGTTAGGCACCAAAATCCTACAAAAAAAAAAAAAAAAGCATGTAAATCACCCTATATGGGAATACAAAACAACATTACGAAAACCGTGCCTTTCCGGTGTTTTTGAACTTCTTACGTACTAAAACGCTAAAACGTATGTAAAACACCCTTCATGGTTAAACAGAATAACATTACTAAAAACCAGTATTTTGAGTGTTTTTGAACTTCTTACGTTAAAAAACACCAAAATGCATGCAAATTACCCTGTATGGGTAAAATGAAGTCATTATGACAAACGTGTATTATGAGTGTTTTTGACTTTCTAAGGTACCAAAACGCGAATATGTGTTAATAGCACTTTATATGGAGAAACAGAAAGACCGAACCAAAACAAAAACAAAAAAAAAAAAGAGCTAAAAGCCAAGACGCCAAAATACATGCAAAACAACTTATATGGGTTCTAGAATTGAATCTTTTGAGTGTTTATGAGTGTGCTAGGCACCAAAACCATGTATATTACCAAAAACAAGTTTTTTGAGTGTTTTTGAGTTTGTTATGTACAAAACGCCAGAAATACACTATTTAGGGAAACGAAAGGACAATACGAGGGACGTGTATTATTAAGTGTTTTTGAGCTTCTTAGGTATCAAAACGCTGTTTCTCTATATAAAGTTATATTTATGCGTTTTAGCGTTTAATATCTAAGAAGTTCAAAAACACTCATAATACACGTCTCCTGTAATGTTCTTTATAGTGTATCTTGCATGCATGTTGGTGTTTTTGTACATAACAAGCTCAAAAACTTTTTGTAAATGTTATTCTGTTTCTGCATAATATGTGTTTTGCATGCGTTTTGGCGTTTTCGTATGTAATTACATGAAAACATTTAAGAGACACGATTTTGGTAATAACGATTTGTCTTCCCATATAGGTTACTTTCCATGCTTTTTAGCGTTTTGTTGCTTAACATACACAAAAACACTTTAATGTCGTTTCACTTCCCTATATAAGATGCTTTACATAGATTTTGGCGTTTTGTTACCTAACAATGTGAAAAACACTTAAAATATATGTTTTTCATAATGTTCTGTTTCTCTACATAGAGTGCTATTAACGCGTTTTCGCGTTTTGTTACCTTAGAAGCTTAAAAAAAATACTCATAAAACATGTTTCTCGTAATGCTTTTTCGTTTCCCAAAGTAGGGTGTTTTGCTATCATTCAGACGTTTTTCAACATAACAAGCTAAAAAACACTGAAAATTACTTGTTTTCTGGTCATGTAATTATATTTTGCATGTTTTGTATTCGTTTCAGCGTTTTGGTATGTAAGTTGAAAAAAAAAATAAATAAAAATACGTTTCTCGTAATGTTGTTTTGTATCCCCATATAGGATGATTTCCATACTTTTTTTAGCAATTTGGGACCCAACACTCAAAAAAACACGTTTCTGGTAATGTTGTTTAGTTTTCGCCATATAGCATTTACCCCACTTAGCGTTTTGGTACCTAACAATGTGAAAAAAAAAACTCCTTAAAATACACCTTTTTCGTAATAATCTGTCTCTACATATAAAGTACAATTCATGTGTTTCATCTTTCTAGAACCTAAAATGCTCAAAAACTCTCATAATACACGTTTCACGTAATGTCTTTTGGTTTTCCATTATGGAGTGCTTTGTTTGCAATTTGTCATTTTCTACGTAATAAACCAAGAAAAAAACTCAAAATAAAAGTTTTTGGAAAAGTCATTGTTTCTCCAAAAAGTGTGTTTTCCATGCGTTTTATCGTTTTGGTATGTAAGTAGCTCAAAAACACACAAAAGACTCTTTTTTGGTTATGTTGTTTTGTTTTCTTATATAGCATGCTTCCCATGCTTTTTAGCATCTTGGTGCCTAACACGCTCATAAACACTCAAAAGACACGTTTCTAAAAATGGCGTTTCCTTTCCCCATATAGGGTGCTATGCATAAATTTTGGCGGTTTAGTACCTAGCAATGTGAAATACACTCATTTGTGGTAATGATGTTCTGTTTCTCCATGTACAGTCCTAATAACACATTTTCACGTTTGTGGTACCTTAGAAACTCAAAAACACTCATAATACACGTTTCTCGTAATATCTTTTAATTTCCCCATGAAGGGTAATTTACATGCATTTTGGTCTTTTTCAACGTAAGAGGCTCAAAACATTCAAAATACTTGTTTTTAGTAATGTTATTCTGTTTAACCATTAAGGATGTTTTATATACGTTTTAGCGTTTTGGTACGCAAGAAGATAAAAAAAATAAAAAGCATGTTTTCGTAATGTTGTTTTGTATTCCGATATAAGGTGATTTCCATTCTTTTTCTTCATTTTGGTGCCTAACAAGGTACAAAACTTTCAAAAGGCACGTTTCTGGTAGTGTCCTTTCGTTTCCCTATAGAAGGGGCTTTGCATTGATTTTGGCGCTTTGTTACCTTACAAAAGTGAACACTCAAAATACACATTTTTTGTAATATTGTTCTGTTTCTCCATATAGAGTGCTATTCATGCGTTTGAGCATTTTGGTACCTAAGAAGCTCAAAAACACTCATAATACACGTTTATCTTATCTGTTCGTTTCCCATATAAAACACTGCATTTTTTTTTTTTGGGGGGGGGTATTTTCTACGTAACTAGCTGAAATCAAAGAAAATACACGTTTATGGTAAAGTTATTATGTTTTTTTCTAAAAGGAGTATTTTAACTGTTTTGAGTTTGTTGAATGAAAAAAATAAATAAATAAAACGCGAAAAGTACCTTATACAGGGTACCCTATATAAGGAAACGAAAAGGCATTATGAGAAACGTGTATTATAAGTGTTTTTGCGCTTCTTAGGTAGCTGAACATGAAAATGCGTTATTAGCACTCTATATGGAGAAACAGAACATTACCAAAAACTTGTATTTTGAGTGTTTCCACATTGTTAGCTACAAAAACGCAAAAACTGCATGCGAAACGGAACATTAATAGAAACTATTTTTTTCTTTTTGTATTAGTGTTTATGAACGTTTTAGGCAATAGAACGTTTATGAACGTTTATGAACGTTTTAGGCAACAGAACGCTTAAAAAGCACGGAAAGCACCTTATAAACAAAACAACATTACCAAAAACGCATATTTTGAGTGTTTTTTCACATTATTAGGTACCGAAACGCCAAAATGCATGCAAAGTTCCTTATATGGGAAAACGAAACATTACAAGAAATATATTTTTTTCAGTGTTGTGTGCATGTTAAGCACCAAAATGCTAAAAAGTATGGAAAGCACCCTGTACAGGAAAAGAAAAGAACATTACCAAAATACGTGTCTTTTAAATGTTTTGAGCTATTTACGTACTAAAACGTTAAAACGCATGCAAAATGCCCTTTATTGACAAACACAATAACATTATCAAAAACAAGAATTTTGAGTGTTTTTGAGCTTGTTAGGGAGAAAAACGCCTAAATGCATGAAAAGTACCCTACATGGCGAAACGGAAGTACAATATGAAAAACGTGAGTTATGGATTTTTTTTTTTTTTTTTTTTGAGTACCAAAACTCGAAAATGCATTTGGCGAAAGAGAACTTTACCAAAAACACGTATTTTGAACGTAATTAACATTGTAAGGTTCCAAACCGCTAAAATGCACTCAAAACATCCTATAAGAGGAAAGGAAACGAAATTTCAAGAAAAATGTCTTTTGAGTATTTATAAGCGTGCTAGGTATTATAACTCTAAAATACATTGAAAACACCCCATGTGGAAGAACAAAAACATTACCAAAAAACTTCTCTTTTCAGCATTTTTGAGCTACTTATGTACTAAGACGCTAAAACGCATGCAAAATACCCTTTATGGAGAAAAGAATGACAATACCAAAAAACAAGTAATTTGAGTGTTTTTGGGATTGTTACGTACAAAAACACCATAATGCACGCAAAATACACTGTATAGGGATAGAAAAGGACATTACGAGACACATGTATTATGAGTGTTTTTGAGCTTCTTAGGTACCAAAACGTAAACATGTATACGAAGCACCATATATTGGGAAAAGAAACGACATTTCCAGAAACGTGTCTTTTAAGAGTATATGAGCGCTAAAACGCATAGAAAGCACTCTATATAAACAAAACAATATTACGAAAAACGTGTTTTTGAGTGTTTTTGAGGGACTCGTACCAAAGCGCAAGAACACAGGCAAAACACGTCATATTGAGAAACACAATAACTACTAAAAACCAAGCAACATTACCAGAATTGTTTTTTTTTTTTTTGTGTTGTTGTTTTTGAGTGTGATAGGGACGAAAACGTTAAAAAAGCATGGAAATCGTCCTATTTAGGAAAACAAAACATCACCAAAAACGTGTCTTTTGATCTTTTTGAACTTCTTAGTACCAAAACAATGAAACTCATAAAAGAGAAACTCTATGACTAAACAGAATAACATTACAATTTTTTTTAAGTATTTTCATTGTTTTTTTTTTTATCTTGTTACGCTGAAAAAAGCAGGAATGCATGGAAAGTACCCTGTATCAAAAAAAAAAAAAAAAAGACATTAGGAGAAACGTGCATTATGAGAATTTTTAAGCTTCTTGGGTACCATATTAAAACATTACCAAAAAACTTGTATTTCGAGTGTTTTTGACACCAATATACTTGAAAAGCCCCCTATATGGGAAAATTGAGCAACATTTCCAGAAACGTATCTCTATTTTTTTGGACTGTTTTGGGTACCAAAACGCTAAAAAAAAAAAAAAATGGAAATCATCCAACATGGGAATACAAAAGAACATTACGAAAAGCTGTCTTTTGGAGATTTTTTAACTTCTTACGTAACCAAACGATAAAACTCACGAAAACACCTTTTATAGGTAAATAAAATTACGTTTCAAAAACAAATATTTTGAGCGTTTTTGAGCTTATGTTGAAAAACGCAGAAATGAATGGAAAATATATTATATAGGGAAACAAAATGACATTACGAGAAATATGTATTATGAGTGTTTTTAAGTTTCTTATGTACCAAAACAAAACTCGAAAACGCATGAAGAGCACTCTATATAGAGAAAGAGAACAACATTCACAAAATAGTGTCTTTGGAGTGTATTTCATATGTTTGGAACCAAAACGCAAAAATACAGGCAAAACACCCTAAATGGGGGCAAGAAACGACATTTTTGAAAAGGTGTCTAAGAGCATGTTAGGTACCAAAACGCTAAAAAGCATGGAAAGCACCCTATATATGGAAAACAAAACATTGATAAAAATGTGTCTTTTGATTGTTTTTGAGTTTATTGCGTACCAAAAGTCTAAAACGCTTTCAAAATACCCTTTATGTAGAAACAGAATAATCATTTTGAGGGTCTTTTAAGTGATTTTAAGCTTCTTCAATACCGAATACCCATTCAAAACAGCCTTTATGAACAAAGAGAAAAACATTACCAAAACCGTGGATATTGTGTGTTTTTTTAGTTTCTTATGTAGAAAAACGCAAAAATGCATAGAAAGTACCCTTTACCATGAAACGAAAAGATATTACAAAAAAACGTGTATAATAAGTGTTTTAAGAGTTTCATTAAGAGCTTCATAAGTACCAAAACACTAAGATGAGTGACAAGCACTTTATATGGAAAAACAGAACATTACCAAAAAGAAATGTTTTAAGTGTTTTCACCGCGTTCGGTAACAAAACGACAAAATTCATTTAAAAAAACGTGATTTGAGGTAAAAAAGAAAAAGGGTACCAAAAACGTGTATTGTGACTGTGTTTGAGGTCATTAGGTACAAAAAGGAAAAAAAAATGCATGGAAACCACATTTAATGAGGAAACGAAAGAAACGTGTATAATGAGTGTTTTTTTTAGCTTCTTAGGTAAGACAATGAAAAGAAACAGTTCTGGTAATTTGGTTTCTTCATATAGGATGATTTACATGGATATTGGGGTTTTGGTACCTAATAACATAAAGAAATAAATTAATTAATAAAATAAGCATTTTAGGTAATGTTATTCTTTTTTTTTTTTCGTGGAGAGTGCCCTTCATAGAGTTTAGGATTTTTTGTACCTAATAAGTTTAAAAACTTAATAAAGATCGTTTATCGTGATGTCTTTTTGTTTCCCAGTTTTACCAGTTTTTGGTAATCTTGCTTTGTTTTTCCATGCCATCCATCCTTTTTACCGTTTTTGTGCCTATCATTTTCATAAACCCTCAAAAGACAAGATTCTAGAAATGTCGTTTCCTTTTTCCATAGAAAGTGCAATGTATGCATTTCCACGTTTTGGTGCCTAGTAATGTAAAAACACTCAAAATGCACTTTTTTCGCAAATATTTACCTATTTCTCCACATCAGAAAATATTTACACTTTTAAAAGTTTTGGTAACTAAGAAGCCTAAAAACGTATAATATAATAATATAATAATAATATCTTTTCGTTCCCCTATATAGGGTATTTTGCATGCATTTTGGCGTTTTTATACGTAAAATCTCAGTAACACTCAAAATTCACGATTTTTTGGTAAAGGGCTTTCAGCTTTTGCTTTCAGCGTATTGGTATGCATTAAGATAAAAAAAAACTCAAAAACAAGCTCATAAACATTTAAAGGAAACGTTTTTTGAAAATGTCGTTTCTTTTAACCATATTTGCCTGCATTTTTTTTCGGTTTGGTACCTAAAAATGTGAAAAACACTGAAAATACACTTTTTTGGTAATTTTGTTCGGTTTCTCCATAAAGAGTGCTATTCATGCGTTTTTCGCGTTTTGGTATCTAAACTCAAACGCGCTCATAATACACGTTTTTCATTATGCCTTCGTTTCCACATATACGGTAATTCGCGTGCGTTTTACCATTACCTGTTTCTGGTAATGTTATTTATTTATTTATTTTTTTTTTAAAGGGAGTTTTACATGCGTTTTAGCGTTTTTGTACGTAAGTGGCTCAAAACACTTAAAATACGTTTTCGGTAATTTTCTTTTCTTTTCTCATATAAGGTATATACTTTCCATGCTTTATAGCGTTTTGGTTCCTTACACGCTCAAAAATACTTAAAAGACACGTTTCTTGTAATGTCCCTTGGTTGCCCTATATAGCGTACTTTACATGCATTCTGGTGTTTTGATACCTAACAAAACGAAAACACTAAAAATACACGTTTTTTTTATATAATATTGTTCTGTTTCGTACAAAAACATTAAAACGCATGTAAAACTCCCTTTTCTTTTTTTTTTATGTAGGAAGGATACTGGTCAAGGGCAACAAAAATCTAATAAAAAAATGCCCACTGAAATGCCAGTCCCATAAAAGGGTCAAAGCAGTGGTCAAAAATTGGTGGATAAGTGTCTTGAAACCTCCCTCTTGAAGGAATTCAAGTCGTAGGAAGGTGGAAATACAGAAGCAGGCATGGAGTTCCAGAGTTTACCAGAGAAAGGAATGAATGATTGAGAATACTGGTTAACTCTTGGGTTAGAGAGGTGGACAAAATAGGAGTGAGAGAAAGAAGAAAGTCTTGTGCAGCGAGGCCGCGGAAGGAGGGGAGGCATGCAGTTAGCAAGATCAGAAGAGCAGTTAGCATGAAAATAGCGGTAGAAGACAACTAGATATGCAACATTGCGGCGGTGAGAGAGAGGCTGAAGACAGTCAGTTAGAGGAGAGGAGTTGATGAGACGAAAAGCTTTTGATTCCACCCTGTCTAGAAGAGCAGTATGAGTGGAACCCCCCCAGACATGTGAAGCATACTCCATACATGGACAGATAAGGCCCTTGTACAGAGTTAGCAGCTGGGGGAGTGAGAAAAACTGGCGGAGACGTCTCAGAACACCTAACTTCATAGAAGCTGTTTTAGCTAGAGATAAAATGTGAAGTTTCCAGTTCAGATTATAAGTAAAGGACAGACCGAGGATGTTCAGTGTAGAAGAAGGGGACAGTTGAGTGTCATTGAAGAAGAGGGGATAGTTGTCTGGAAGGTTGTGTCGAGTTGATAGATGGAGGAATTGAGTTTTTGAGGCATTGAACAATACCAAGTTTGCTCTGCCCCAATCAGAAATTTTAGAAAGATCAGAAGTCAGGCGTTCTGTGGCTTCCCTGCGTGATATGTTTACCTCCTGAAGGGTTGGACGTCTATGAAAAGACGTGGAAAAGTGCAGGGTGGTATCATCAGCGTAGGAGTGGATAGGACAAGAAGTTTGGTTTAGAAGATCATTAATGAATAATAAGAAGAGAGTGGGTGACAGGACAGAACCCTGAGGAACACCACTGTTAATAGATTTAGGAGAACAGTGACCGTCTACCACAGCAGCAATAGAACGGTCAGAAAGGAAACTTGAGATGAAGTTACAGAGAGAAGGATAGAAACCGTAGGAGGGTAGTTTGGAAAGCAAAGCTTTGTGCCAGACTCTATCAAAAGCTTTTGATATGTCCAAGGCAACAGCAAAAGTTTCACCAAAATCTCTAAAAGAGGATGACCAAGACTCAGTAAGGAAAGCCAGAAGATCACCAATAGAGCGGCCTTGACGGAACCCATACTGGCGATCAGATAGAAGGTTGTCAAGTGATAGATGTTTAAGAATCTTCCTGTTGAGGATAGATTCAAAAACTTTAGATAAGCAGGAAATTAAAGCAATAGGACGGTAGTTTGAGGGATTAGAGCGGTCACCCTTTTTAAGAACAGGTTGAATGTAGGCAAACTTCCAGCAAGAAGGAAAGGTAGATGTTGACAGACAGAGCTGAAAGAGTTTGACTAGGCAAGGTGCAAGCATGGAGGCACAGTTTCGGAGAACAATAGGAGAGACTCCATCAGGTCCATAAGCCTTCCGAGGGCTTAGGCCAGCTAGGGCATGGAAAACATCATTGCGAAGAATTT
The DNA here is from genome assembly GCF_035594125.1 of Scylla paramamosain. Lineage (NCBI taxonomy): Eukaryota > Metazoa > Arthropoda > Malacostraca > Decapoda > Portunidae > Scylla > Scylla paramamosain. Next base: position 5,387,329 of record NC_087158.1, on the reverse strand, counting down.
TAATAGGTGGCATGAAGTAGTCAGAGGGTGGAGGAGAGGGAGGAACAAGCCCAGAATCGTCCAAGGTAGAGTTTTTAGCAAAGGTTTGAGCAAAGAGTTCAGCTTTAGAAATAGATGTGATAGCAGTGGTGCCATCTGGTTGAAGTAGAGGAGGGAAAGAAGAAGAAGCAAAGTTATTGGAGATATTTTTGGCTAGATGCTAGAAATCACGAGGGGAGTTAGATCTTGAAAGGTTTTGACATTTTCTGTTAATGAAGGAGTTTTTGGCTAGTTGGAGAACAGACTTGGCATGGTTCCGGGAAGAAATATAAAGTGCATGAGATTCTGGTGATGGAAGGCTTAAGTACCTTTTGTGGGCCATCTCTCTATCATGTATAGCACGAGAACAAGCTGTGTTAAACCAAGGTTTAGAAGGTTTAGGACGAGAAAAGAGTGAGGAATGTACGCCTCCATGCCAGACACTATCACCTCTGTTATGCGCTCAGCACACAAAGACTGGTCTCTGACACGGAAGCAGTAGTCATTCCAAGGAAAATCAGCAAAATACCTCCTCAGGTCCCCCCAACTAGCAGAGACAAAACGCCAGAGGCACCTTCGCTTAGGGGGATCCTGAGGAGGGATTTGAGTGATAGGACAAGATAAAGATATGAGATTGTGATCGGAGGAGCCCAACGGAGAAGAAAGGGTGACAGCATAAGCAGAAGGATTAGAGGTCAGGAAAAGGTCAAGAATGTTGGGTGTATCTCCAAGACGGTCAGGAATACGAGTAATGTTCTGGTAATGTTAATAATAACATTACCAGAAACAGGTAACGGTAAAATGCATGCAAATTACACTATATGTGGAAACGAAGGCATAATGAAAAACGTGTATTATGAGCGTTTTTGAGTTTAGGTACCAAAACGCGAAAACGCATCAATAGCACCCTTCATGGAGAAATAGAACAAAATTACCAAAAAAGTGTATTTTCAGTGTATTTCACATTTTTAGGTACCAAAACGAAAAAAAATGCAGGCAAAATACCCCATGTGGTTAAAAGAAACGACATTTTCAAAAACGTTTCCTTTAAATGTTTATGAGCTTGTTTTTTATTTATTTTTTTATTTATTTTTTTTTTGTCTTAATGCATACCAATACGCTAAAACTTCACATTTCATCTCTAGCTAAAACAACTTCTATGAAGTTAGGTGTTCTGAGACGTCTCTGCCAGTTTTTCTCACTCCCTCAGCTGCTAACTCTGTACAAGGGCCTTATCCGTCCATGTATGGAGTATGCTTCACATGTCTGGGGGGGGTTCCACTCATACTGCTCTTCTATACAGGGTGGAATCAAAAGCTTTTCGTCTCATCAACTTCTCTCTTCTAACTGACAGTCTTCAGCCTCTCTCTCACCGCCGCAATGTTGCATCTCTAGTTGTCTTCTACCGCTATTTTCATGCTAACTGCTCTTCTGATCTTGCTAACTTCATGCCTCCCCTCCTCCCGCGGCCTCGCTGCACAAGACTTTCTTCTTTCTCTCACCACTATTCTGTCCACCTCTCTAATGCAAGAGTTAACCAGTATTCTCAATCATTCATCCCTTTCTCTGATAAAACTCTGGAACTCCCTGCCTGCTTCTGTATTTCCACCTTCCTATGACTTGAATTCCTTCAAGAGGGAGGTTTCAAGACACTTATTCATCAATTTTTGACCACTGCTTTGACCCTTTTATGGGACTGGCATTTCAGTGGGCATTTTTTTTTATTGGATTTTTGTTGCCCTTGGCCAGTGACCTTCCTACATAAAAAAAAAAAAATAAGAAATAAAAAAAAAATATTCACATACCAAAACGCTAAAAGGCATGCGAAAAAAATCACTTCATAAAGAAATAGTATGAGCTTGTTATGTAGAAAAATGGCAGCATCCATTAATACGGAAACGAAAAGAAATTACCAGAAACATGTCTTATGAGTGTTTTTGAGCTTCTTAGGTACTAAAACGCTAAAACGCCTGAATAGCATTCTGTATGGAGAAACAGAACAACACTACAAAAAACGTGTATTTTGAGTGTTTTTTCACATTGTTATATACCAAAACCAAAAAAAAAAAGTATGTATAGCCTTCTATATAAAACAAAAAAAAAGAAAAAAAAATGAAACGACATTACCAGAAACGTGTCTTTTTGGGTGTTTCTGAGCGTGTTAGGCACCAAAAGGTTAATAAAAAGCATGGAAAACCCTATGTGGGAATAGAAAAAAAAAAAAAAACATTAATGAAACAATTTCCTTTGAGTGTTTTCAGGTTCTTATATACCAAACCCTAAAACGTATGAAAACATCCTTTATGAAGAACATAAGAACATAAGAAGTATGGGAAACTGCAAGAAGCGACCAGGGTTACACGTGGCAGTTCCTGTATTGGAATTGTAATTGGAATAAACTGGAATATGCAGCAATAGTTTGGGCTCCACATAAAAAAAAAATATACAGAAAGTGGAAAGAATACAGAGGATAGTGACAAGATACATGCATGGAGCCAAAGATGAAAACTAGAACTTAATGCCAGAGAATGCCACGAGCTGTAAATAGGAAAAAGTAGAAAGAGACGTTCATGGAATTACAAAATGGAAGGATAAATAATAACAAAAAATAATGAAGAAAAGATTTGAGAATAATGATCCAGGATATCACCTGAAAGGCACATAAACATAATATTCGGCTCTAATACAGCTTGTTAACAAAACTTTAGGGGTAGCATTTAACTATTTAGATAAAGAAATTATGAAGAAAATTATAACAAGTATGATAAGTCCTAAATTGGAATATGCAGCAGTAGTTTGGGCTCCACATAAAAAAAAAAATATATATATATATATGTTACAGTCAATACCTGAATCCAGACAATTTGTAAAGTGACTTATTTTTTCAGGCAATTTGTGAACTGCCTAACCTAACCTAACCTAACCTAACCTAACCTAACCTAACCTAACCTAACCAGGCAGTTCACAAATTGCCTGAAAAAATAAGTCACTTTACAAATTGTCTGGATTCAGGTATTGACTGTAACATATATATATATATATATATATATATATATATATATATATATATATATATATATATATATATATATATATATATATATATATATATATATATATATATATATATATATATATATATACAGAAAGTGGAAAGAATAGAGGATAATGACAAAGATAATACTAGAATTGAATGACTAAAACTATGAAGAAAGACTTGAAGAGATGAGATTACCAACACTACAAGGGAAAAGAAAAAGAGGAGACCTGATAACAATGTACTGTACAAATTAGCAAACAATACAGAAAGAATAAACAGAAATTACTTGGTACCACAGATGAAAGAGGGAGAGAGAAGTACGAGGGGGCATGGGAAGAATATAGAGGAGTGGATGCTTGAGTGACATCAAGAAATACAGCTTCCTATATCAAACTAAATACAGCTTCCTATATTAAACTATTAAAATCTGGAATGATTTGAAGGAAGAGGTGGTTGTGGCAAACAGTGTACACATGCTTACAAAGAAATTGGATAAATATGGTTATGGAGAGACGACAAAATGAGCTTTGGCTCGTACCCTGTACAATACAACTAGGTAAATAAACACTCTCTCTTATTTACAGTATTAGTGTAATGGTTTCTTACTCTTCCTCTCTATATTTTTCTATTACTGTACATTAAGTAATACTATAGTACATAATAAAATTACAGTACAGTATGACAAGCAGACCAAATAGCATTTCTGAAAAGTTGCATAGTCTTTCAAAGGATGGTGCAATATTTTTCTCCAGCAGAGTCTAGCTACAGCCCATATAGTGATGTCACACACAGCTAACTCCTTATTGGCCGTTGCCTGGTAGAAGGCAGGCAGCAACCAGTCACGAATTAGCCGCTTGTGATGTCACTGCAGAGGGTGTGGCTAGAGTCTGTGGGAAGAAATATTGCACCACCTCACAAAAATATGTGGTTGACTGCATGTCAGCTAACCCTCATGCATTTTGTGACTTAGTATGTTCATAAAATAAAAACAAGTGTTCGATAATTTTGAAAAAAAAAGTAAAGCACAACAAAACACTCATGCATTACCTTCAAAATATTTTAAATAATGGAAAAATACTGTGTCTTCCCAAGCTCATTCAGACCTTGTGCACTTTGTATCTGATAACTGCTAAGTCAAAGAAAACTAATGTAGGGATGGAGAGTGTGTGATCAGTGCCACATTATCCTTAAGGCTGACTAGGCTTCAACCTAGGGGCCCACCAAAAGCAGGGTTTCATGCAACTTTTTTTTTTTTTTTTTGTTAAATGGTGACACTATGGATATAACAAACATCCTGCGGGTCACTGATAATGAATTTATAGGAATTCTCTTTGACATGAGAGAAATTAAAAGTATGTTAAAATAAATAAATTAATTAATAAATAAATAATATATATATATATATATATATATATATATATATATATATATATATATATATATATATATATATATATATATATATATATATATATATATATATATATATATATACCCATACTGGCGATCAGATGGAAGGTTGTGAAGTGATAGATGTTTAAGAATCTTCCTGTTGAGGATAGATTCAAAAACTTTAGATAGGCAGGAAATTAAAGCAATTAGACGGTAGTTTAAGGGATTAGAACGGTCATCCTTTTTAGGAACAGGCTGAATGTAAACTTCAGCAAACTTCCAGCAAGAAGGAAAGGTAGATGTTGACAGACAGAGCTGAAAGAGTTTGACTAGGCAAGGTGCAAGCACGGAGGCACAGTTTCGGAGAACAATAGGAGGG